>NC_091259.1:32067500-32750000 GCF_042477335.2 Ovis canadensis | reverse complement strand
ACTGATGTGTTAATATAATTGTTTACTCAATATCTCCACTTAGATGGCATCTTAAAACATGCCCAAACCAAACATCACTCTTCCTTCAAAAAAACCCCAGTGGGGCATTAATGTTTAATTAGTTATCGATTGATGTGAAAAAAATTCACTGCAAGGTCTAATGGCTTAAAACAACAATAAACACTGATGATTTCACAGTTGCTGTGGGTCAAGGGTTTGGGCTTGGCTTAGCTAAGTTGTGTCCGACTCTTTGCAACCCCATAGATGTAGCCCATCAGACTCCTGTGCCAATGGAATTTTCCAGGCAAGCATATGGAGTGGGTTGCCATGCCCTCCTCCAGGGGATCTTCCGGAGCCAGGGATCGAACCCAGGTCTCTTGCATCTTCTGCACTGGCAAGTGAATTCTTTACCACTATACCACTGGGTCTGGCTTAACTCCTCTCGTGAATTTTCAGGCAAGATGTTGGCCAGGGTTACAGTCATCTGAGGACTTGAATGGAGATGGAAGATCACCTTCCAAGATGTTGTTACTGTTCCGTCACTCAGTCATGTCTGACTCTTTGCAACTCCATAAACCACAACATGACAGTCTTCCCTGTCCTTCACTAATTTGCTCAACTCATGTTCCTGGAATTTGCTCAAGCTCATGTTCATTGAGTCAGTGAGCCAACCATCTCATCCAGTCACCTCTCCTCCTGCCCTCAGTCTTTCCCAGCATCAGTGTCTGTTCCAATGAGTCTCCTCTTCTCATCAGGTGGCCAAAGTATTGGAGCTTCAGCTTCAGCATCAGCCTTCCAATGAATATTCAGGGTTGATTTCCTTTAAGATTGGCTGATTTGATCTCCTTGTTGTCCAAAGGACTCTCAAGCGTCTTCTCCAGTACCACAGTTTGAAAGCATTCATTCTTTGGCACTCAGCCTTCTTTATGGTCCGCCTCTCACATCCATACGTGACTACTGGAAATACCATAGCTTTCACTGTACAGACCTTTCCAAGATGGCTTACTCATATGACAGGCAAGTTGATGGTATCTGTCTGTAGGAGACCTCAGTTCCTCCCCACTGTAGGCTTTTCTACTGGGCTCCATAGAGAGGCTGGCTTCCTCCAGAGCAAGTTGATCCAAAAGAGAACAAGGAGAAAGCTGTTATATCCATCATGACTCAGACTCACAAAGCAAACAACATCAGGTCCTCAGGATTCTCTTGGTTACCCTGACTAGCCATGATTCAGTGTGGAAAGATACTAGACAAGGGTGTGAATGCCAGGAGACAAGGATCACTAGGGCTGTCTTCAAGGCAGGTTACCGCCGCTGTCTATCCCATTGCTCCATTGCTCCTATCAGAAACCTGAGGGTTGTGGTTGTTTTTTTTTGTTTGTTTGTTTGTTTGGTTTTAAATTTAGGCTGTGCTTGATCTTCCTAGCTCACAGGATTCTCTAGTTTGGCATACAGGCTCAGTAGCCATGGTATGTGAGATCTTAGTTCCCCAACCAGGGATCAAACCCGTGCCCTCTACAGTGGAAGCTCAGAATCTTAACCACTGGACCACCAAGGGAATTCCCCTGGAAGTCATCTTTGATACCTTCTGTCCGTACTGCCTTCAGTCAAAACCAAGTCTAGCTTACTCTGGTTTGACTCTGTTCTCCTGGCATCAGTGTGCTGTTCTCGTGAGACTAGATCCTCCTGAGACTACAGCGTCCACGGCATGAAGCCAAGTGCTGAAGGAGAGTGTGTGAGAACGTGATCTCTTCTGTAAAGCCACCCTTTCCCCCTCCCATCTCCTCCTGTGCCACAAGGCTATGGGATCTTAGTTCCTCAACCAGGGATTGAACCAGGCCCTTGGCAGTTGAAACTGTGGAGTCCTAACCACTGGACCACCAGGGAATTCCCTGTAAGTCACTTTGTATTTTATAATGGAAACAGTCCTGGATGAGACTTCAAGAAACTGCAGTCTGAATGCTACTAGCCTCTCCAATTTTTTAATCTACAAAATGTTGGAAATGAGGGAATTAATAATTATTTAGTGTTAGGCATTTGGGTTTCCTTGGTGGCTCAGTGGTAAAGAACCCACCTGCCAATGCAGGAGACTCAGGTTTGATCCCTGGGGTGGGAAGATCCCTGGAGAAGGAAATGGCTACCCACTCCAGCATTCTTGCCGGGGAAATTCCATGGACAGAGCAGCCTGGCAGGCTACAGTCCATGAGGTCACAGAGTCAGGCACAACTTAAGCCTAGCACTTAACATGTGTTATTTCTCTTAATTATGACACGGAACCCCTGAGAAAGGGGTTTTTATCTCCACTTTACAGAGCAGAAAACTGAGTTATGAAGTAATTAGCCTGTATTGTTACAGCTAGTGAGCATCCAAGCTGGGCTCCATCTCCAGGTCCACCTGCTACTGATCTCATTTCAGGTTCTGCTTTCCCAGAATTTCTCCTTCAAGGCTCCTACCTCAAGTCAAGGCAGGACTAACGTGGTCCTTTGGTAAGGAAGTTTCGATCTTGATATGGAATACGGTGAAAGTACAAGTTAGAAATAGGCTTTTAGATCTTCCTTTTCTCTCTGAAGAAGTAAATGACATTTTCCTCCAAGAAGGGTCAAATGATCACAGGCTGGGAGGAGAAACTGGTCTTTAGGAGAATCAAGGCGTACAGCAGGGGACGAATTTAAAGAAAGATCAGAAACCAACCTAAGTATGTCACATGGAAAGCTGGAGGGAAAGAAAAGATTTCTGCTTCCAAAACTGGTCTAAAGCATTCAGACTGTGCCTTGTTTGGTATAAATTCATCAGTAGGTAGATGGCCTGTGAATCAAAGGTGAAGTTTGTGTACAACTTTTTTGGACAGAGCCACAGTGGTGAAAACACACTGGGCCTTTACTGTATTCTGAGGTCTGAGCTCTGAGCTCTTTTCTCTCTCCAGGGTTTTCACATTGCCAGGGCTACTGGAAATTTTCTGTCATTTGTACTGCTCAATGACAAAGAGGAACACCTGAGAAGAAGACAGTAAAAACAGGGGCAATCAGACAGGCAGTGAAGGCCCTGAAGCAAAACTCAGTTTCTCAGGAGGTCAAATTGCAGTAAACAAAGGGGGTTTCAGAAGTTGGACCCAATTAATGTTCGTGACTTCTGTCCTTTTCAGCTCTGGGGACCAAGTGCAGTAAGAAGGAAAGGGCCTGCCTGGGCTGTAGGGTGGGAGAGAAAGTTCTGTCCCCCAGTTCTGTCAAGGGGCTTCCCAGGTGGCTCAGCGGTCAAGAATCCGCCTGCTAATGCAGGAGCCTTCACAGGAGGTGCGGGTCGGATCCCTGGGTGGGGAAGATCCCCTGGAGAAGGGCATGGCAGCCCACTCCAGTAGGTTGCCTGGAGAGTCCCATGGACAGAGGAGCCTGGTGGGCTACAAATCCGTGAGGTCACAAAGAGACAGATGCGACTGAGCAGGCACACACCCACCCAGTTCTGTCATTTGTAACTGGGGGCTCTGTGTGCCCCTCCTGGTGAGGGCTCAAAGCCTCCATTGTGACTCAGCAGCACAAGTAATAATGAAACACGCGGGGCCCCTACCCCAGGACTTGTTGCATCTTCTGAAACGATAGTTCCTAGGAAATAGAAAGAAATGAGTCTTTCCTCTCTGATAGTCGAAACGCCAAGCGCCTTGGCCCAGGATGGGGCGGCAGTGACACTTTCTAGGTGGACAGTGGGCCTGGCAGCCCCAGTCAGAGGCAGGTGCAGGGCAGCTGTGCTGAGTTCTGTTTTGTTCCGTTAGGTACCCCGTGGGCTGGCTCATTCCGTCCTCAAACAGCTGTTTGCTGTCAGGTTAAGAGCGATACACCTGCTTTCCGCTTTCTCACGGATGTTGAGGGAGTTGGTGAAGGGCTGTAATGAAGGGAACTGGGAGATTCTAGTGGTCGATCTTGTTTAATTGCTTAAGTTGTGTCTGTGAGTGAGCTTGGAAGTGAAGAGCAGACAATCGTGTGGGGCCTCAGCCAAGAGCAGGCCCCAGGCACAATCTGGAGTCCTAGGACCGCTTCTCAGAGTGATGGACGTGAACACAGGCCATCCTCATCTGAGCCTGAGTATGCGCAGAAGCAGAGAGCGGGGATGTGGCTACTCAGGCTCTGTGGCCACTACTTCCAAGACAGCATGGATACCAAACACTCAGGCAGCAACACTGTGCCTGTTACCCTTGTTTAATTTGCTCCATTAGGAAGATTAGGCTGGATAACACTGTTTGGCAGTTTTTCCAAGTTTGGAGTATTCTTAGTTTTTCGAAATTCTTGTTTCCATTGATGGCTCATTCAATTATGTGGCTGCAGTAATCTCTCTGTAAAACACATGAGTTTACAAGGAGATGTCACATCGTTTCTTTTCTTTGGCTTCTGACAGTTCTGTGAGATCCACCCGACTTGGATAAGGTTAAAGTGTAAGGATCCCCAAAATGTAGCAGCTCAAGCAAGACACCTTGTTTCTTCCTCACATGAACAGACCAGCTCAGTAGGCTGCTCTCCTCCCGGTAATTATTCTGGGCCCTGGGTCCTCTCCATCTTGTTTCTTTGTCCAGTTGTTGTTTGAAATACCTATTTATTTAGGCTGCACCAGGTCTCAGCTGTAGCACGTGGGATCGTCCTTCTTTGTGGCGAAATGTGGAATCTTCAGGTGCAGCATGTGGGATCTAGTTCCCCGGCCTGGGATCACACCCAGCCCCCCTGCTTTGGGAGTGTGGAGTCTTAGTCACTGGATTGCCAGGGAAGTCTTTGTCCAGTTTTGAGTGGATATCTTGTCAGGCGTGCAGCCAATGAAACAGGGAAACGCAACCTCGCCTGGTCTGGTCCCAAGGCACCAGGGCGGGAAGGGGACTCGTCACTTCTGTCACACATCACTGGGGAGAATGCTGTCACGCCTTCCGCACGGAAGGTGGTGAAAGGTCCACTAGCCAGTCAGCCCTGTGCCTTATCACACTTTGATTACTCTGGGGAAAAGCGAGACATGAAAGCCAGAAATCTGTGTCATCGTTCCATACGGTTCATATTAGTTCCTTTTTCTACAGGTTGAGAGAGAGAAATGGACTTCCTCAGAGACACAGCTGGTTAGGAGTAGCGCTGGAGCTATAGAATTGATAGTTTGGGGGCTCCTCAGTTCCGTTCTTTATCCCCACTGCTCTCCCGGGACAGTGGGGCAGATCACTTGCAATTAGTACTGCCCTGAAAAAAACTAGGGTGTGTAATTCACATCAATATGTGCAGCCAATGGGGAAAATACAAGGCAGTGGCAGAACCGTGTCCAACTCCTCTGCCTGCCTTCCTGACTCTCAAGCACAAAAACACCGAGGTGATGAATACTCTGCCTGCTGCGGCCCCAGCCCCCCAGTGCGGATGTGATTAGACACACAGAATCAGACCGTGGGAGTGATGATGTCTCTTTACCTCCTCAGGTTAGCTTAGGATGTCTTGTATGTGTTCAGGTCTTAGGGCCAGCCTCTCTGATCTCTCTTGCTCTGACAAGCACCCTCTCTGGGAGCCTCTGAGATGCCCAGCTGTCATTGCTTCTAATCCTCTGAGCCTCAAGCCCCCTGACCTGCCAAGAGTTGGGCTGTTTCCCCACAGCAGAGTTGTTTGGGCCCCAGTAAGGTCTTGCTGAGTCCAATAAGAAGGTTTGTAGTTTTAAGCACTGTCAAGAGTATACATGCACTCCTAGAATGATGGGGCCTGAGTAAGACCAAGAACCAAGGGCTGTGTATCCCTGCATGTGCCTTAACAATGAGTTTTGTTCCCTCTATCTGGAAGTTGGCCCCTTGGAGAGTCCTTCTATGCCTAGCTTGTCAGATAACTGAATGTACATCTGATTCCCAGGCACTGACATGACTTAAGCTTTTGCTTTTTCTCCAGGAGGAAACTTGGCTACTAGAGATTAAGGAATAAGGTAAGGTTATAAAACCTCAGCCATAAATTTACTAATATAAATAAACAAATAAATAAAACCTCACCCAAAGCTGTCATTTAAATCTCAGTTCCAGTTCATCAGTGCCCCCAGGAAACAGAAGTGCCACCCCCACCAGTCTCTGGGTACCGCTAAGATGAATGATTTACCATAGTCTAGTGATCTATTAGTGTTTTAGCCGTGTGACCTTTTGGTCCCTGTTATTGTTTTATTTCTGGCTTCCCAGGTAGCTCAGTCGAAAAGAATCTGCCTGCAGTGCAGGAGACGTGGGTTCAGTCCCTCAATCAGGAAGATCCCCTGGAGAAGGAGATGGCAACCTCCTCTAGTATTCTTGCCTTGGAAATTCCATGGACAGAAGAGCCTGGTGGGTTACAGCCCATGAGGTCACAAATGAGTCAGGCACTACTTAGTGACTAAACAACAACATGCTTTATTTCTAGGCTCCATCCTCAGACACCTTGAGATAAAGGAAGTATTTATATACAAACTGTACGGCTACAGAAATTACCAGATAACCTAGACACCTGTCTTTATGGAAAATTATTAAACTCTGTCAATTCTCAAAAAGGCCATTGGAAAAAACTTCCAATTAAGCAAAACTAAGTTTACTGAACTCACTTGAGTGTCTTAATTGTATCTTAGAGCAGGGAGTCAGGGAAGGATATTTTGAGTGTTTCAGGGCCAAGGATGGATGATTTAAGGCAGGTCTTGCAAGGCAGAGAACTAGTTAGCACTGAAGAGAGTTAATGACACAAGAGCTTTTGATTGATGACCCCACAAATCAAAAGTCTTAGAGTATCGACAAGCAAGCTGTTAATCTTGACAAGTGAGCTATTTCAGTTGTTCAGTGCTAACTTCCAGAAGCAAGTCTCTTCCAGAACAAATAGCTAAGTTGCTTTTGCCTAGTCCTAATTTTTTTTTAAATGTCTTATGTAGCCCAGAGATAGGAAAATAAATTTCGGTTCCAAAAATTTCAATGCATTTGTATCACACATGTAACCAAAGGTTGTTCTGTTCTTTATTTCATGCATGTTTATCTCCTTGGCTAGATTCAGAATGTTTTCAGGACAGGAGCCATAGCTTGACTGTATACAGCCCAGAAGTGAGCACAAGTATCCCACTCAACAAACATCACCTCTTCCATGAAGTCTTCCATGATGCCACCTCCAGGCTCTCAGTCATTTCCCAGGACTATATTCACACCACTATTCTGGTGCCTGCTAACTGTGGCCAGATGGGGATTCTCTCATCTCTTCCTCCTCCACACTTCCTGGGGGAGAGGGCCTTCTGTAAAACTGAGTGAAGAGACAAGGATGTGGCTCGTAACAGTTCATTGAAATTATTTTTTTTAATTTATTTATTTTAATTGGAGGCTAATTACTTTACAATATTGTAATGGTTTTGCCATACATTGAATGAATCAGCCATGGGTGTACATGTGTTTCCCATCCTGAGCCCCTCTCCCACCTGCCTCCCCATCCTATCCCTCTGGGTCATCCCAGTGCACCAGCCCTGAGCACCCTGTCTCATGCATCGAATTATACAGAGTGAAGTAAGCCAGAAAGGAAAACATCAATACAGTATACTAATGCATATATATGGAATTTAGAAAGATGGTAATGGTAATCCTATATGCGAGACAGCAAAAGAGACACAGGTGTATAGAACAGTCTTTTGGACTCTGTGGGAGAAGGTGAGGGTGGTATGATTTGAAAGAATAGCATTGAAACATGTATATTATCAAATGTGAAACAGCTCATTGAAATTAACCCATAGAAGCAATCATATTAGCAAGAGAAAGAAAGGTGCATTTATTTAAGAAGGTGAAGGAAGGAGTAAATAAAAGCCTTTTCAGCAATTCCAAGACCTGAAAGACGTGATGCTGCCTCTTCTGGAAAAGCCAGATACTGGTGGAAATTGGGGAAACTGAACAAAATCAAGGATGCTGTAGTGAAGAATGGTGACGGAGACCGGAGGAAGATCAGTCGCCCTGATACCGGCAGGTGACTCAGTGGGAAAAGCCGTCACTTTCATGCTTCATCCTTCATCCAATTAACCCATGTGCCTGCCTACTCCTTTGCTCCTTTGCTAGATTATGAGATCCAAGAAGGTGGGCCAGAGCCGTGCGGCCCCTTCACTTCCATGTCTCTGCTGACTGATACCCACGCACGCACTGTCTACCAAGGTGACATCCCGTCACAGGGGTTTTGAACAGAACTGATCATAAGGCTGACTTCTTCCAGTCATGGAGGGAGGATCAGTCTACCTGTCAACTGCATCACAATTGGATGTATTTGTTGTTTCCTTGTCCGGATTTTTGTAAAAATGACTGTACCCCATTGTATCTATCTTCATGGTCTACATTTGGCAGGCATATACACTAGCCAGCCTATAATGCCCCTCCCTTACGTCCTTCATTAAGTGTCTCTTTAAAACGTCTTCTGAAGTGTGGCATCATTATATCATTTTTACAGATACCAGTCTCAGGATCAGTATTCCCTCTGGCAGTTTCCTTAATTGGTGATTCGGCAACATTGGGTTTTTCCTTCCAACCTGCCAGTTTCCTTCGTTTAAAGCAAAATCTGTCAAATGAATAAGCGCCCGTAGCACAATTACCAAGCACAAAACGAAACTGCAAATATGCATTAGCTGACCAGGGTAGTGTCGAGTATATTAAAAAGAAAGAGACAAGCATATGAGATTGACAAGAGAATGGAGCATTTCCTTTTTTCATTCTGTTTTATTGCTGCAATATTCCATTTGATGGCCTCCAGCTTTCACAGCATCAGCTTCCTGCAATGACACTAATGAAGAAATGCTGCTTTTTGTTCATTCTTTAAACAACTATGTCGCCCTTTAATGGGACTATAGCACTTTCCCCCTGTTCATGCAGAGTTATGAACAGCGGAGTCTCTAGGGTACCTCTGATGTGTACAACACTCTTTTCCCTTCAGAATTTCTCGGATTAGTTGGTAAGTACACTTTCCATCAATCAATTCAATGTTCTAGATATTTCAAAGTATGGGCAGAAGCAGGAATATTTTTCCAGCCTGGAAAAAAATTAAAAAGCCCAAGGGGGAAGAGTGACCACTTAATTTTTCATCACATTTTTCTGCTTTGTAGAATATACTGTTTTTCTTTTAATTATTTCCTAATCATTTTCTTCCATCCTCATTAAGTGTTAAGTCCTTATTAAATTTTCTTCTGTTCTTTATTAAAGCAGTCACATTTAGAACCATTTTGGTTCATCATCCACACGTGACTGACTGACTTCTAAATAGTTTTTTGTCCAAGCAGAAAGTTATTTCTGCTACTTGGACTGAATGTCCACTCTGGCTTGATTTCCCCATGGGGCTCATTTAGTTTCTTCTCTGTTTTCTTCTTTGGGTTCCTTCTGCTTGCCCAGAAGTATGGAATTTGATTTTATGTCAGTTCTCAAAGGCGCCAAAATAAATAAGGGCTGGATTCAAGCTGCCCAGATGGTGAGGGCAGTGAGATGCACTTACTGATTCCCTGTCATGAAATATAACTGAGTCCTAGGTCAGCTCCAACATGATCAGGACATCACCTAACCTCTAACAAAGCAGATCTGCTTCAAGATCCGGGAATGAAGGGAACACCTTCTGAAGAGCAGAAAACAAAGTGATTGCCCTCCAATCCCACCCGTGGCCTCCTTTGGAAGCATTTTCTTTCTAAGGGATGATGGGCAGATTTTGACGTCACCACAAAATAAATGAGTCTATCACACAGAGCATCAAGTTGAATAGAAACAGATATTTCAAATGAAGTTCGCATGTTATATCAGAATAAGTCAACAGATTAAGAAATACAATGTTATTAAATTAAATACAATCTTTAAAAAACAGATTAAGCGGATACAATGCTTTTATTTATTTTTTGATACACTATTTTAAAATAAGAGACTTTAGTTTTCAAGTATTGCTGAAACTATTGTGTACGGATAGCAAAGTTTTGTTAACATTCCTACCCTGATTCTTTTTAATTTATTATTTTTTTAATTTTACTTATTTTTGGCTGTGCTGGGTCTCTCTTGTTGCCTGAGGGCTTTCTCTATTTTCAGAGAGTGGGGGCTACTCTTCATTGTGGTGTGCTGGCTTCTCTTTGCAGAGCACAGGTTCTAGAACTTGAGGGCTCAGTACTTGTGGCACACGGGCTTAGTTGCCCTGCAGCATATGGGATCTCCCAGGAACAGGGAACAAACTGTGTCCCCTGCGTTGGCAGGCAGATTCTTAACCACTGAACCACCAGGGAAGCCCCATTCCTTACTTACCATGATTACTATTGCAGCTGTTAGCAATTCAAATTAACATCACTGTTACAGAAGATGAGAGGAAAATAAATGAAAAATTAAATGAGATAGCCCTTGAATTAAGAGATAACTAGATAGCATATTGAAGAGCGGAGACATTACTTTGCCAACAAAGGTCTGCCTAGTCAAGGCTATGGTTTTTCCAGTGGTCATGTATGGATGTGAGAGTTGGACTGTGAAGAAGGCTGAGCGCCGAAGAATTGATGCTTTTGAACTGTGGTGTTGGAGAAGACTCTTGAGAGTCCCTTGGACTGCAAGGAGATCCAACCAGTCCATTCTAAAGGAGATCAGCCCTGGCTGTTCATTGGAAGGAATGATACTGAAGCTGAAACTCCAATACTTTGGCCACCTCATGTGAAGAGTTGACTCATTGGGAAAGACTCTGATGCTGGGAGGGATTGGGGGCAGGAGGAGAAGGGGACAACAGAGGATGAAATGGCTGGATGGCATCACTGACTCGATGGAAGTGAGTCTGAGTGAACTCTGGGAGTTGGTGATGGACAGGGAGGCCTGGTGTGCTGAGATTCATGGGGTCGCAAAGAGTCAGACACGACTGAGTGACTGAACTGAACTGAACTTGGGGTATGGGTGAAAGAGGTCATTCTTAAGCTTGGCACTGAGGTATGGGAAGGTTTTTTGGTGGTGAAAATTTGTTGGATTCTTAGACTGAGGGAACTGCAGAACCAAAACCATCAGGGCAGGAAGGTAATGCCAGAGAAAGATGAGCACCTGGAGCTGAGGGTTGTAGAGGAAATGTGTAGGGAAACAAGGCTGGAGGAATAGCTTTGGGTCCTGAGTGCCACTCCAGTACTTTGCATTTTAAGGAAGTGCCATGATGGGCTACAAGGAGAATAGAAAATTGGTAAGACTTCATACCCCTGATATTGACAGCTGATATTTGATAGCTTCGTGCTCTTGAGCACCTGTTTTTTGATTCATAAAATGAAGATAATAGAGGTCAGAGCTAAGACATATCGTTGAAAAATCATCATCTTTAAGGTGACAGTTGAAACGTGGGAGCGAGCGTATGAAATTGGTCAGAGAAAGAATATAGAGTTAACAAAGAAAAGCAAAAGGATTCAACTTTGTTGAACTCTTCTCACAATTAATGTCAGCCTCTGTTCCAGGGGAGGCCAAGAATTATTGAGGGTAGGTTTGGTGGTAGTTGT
Source organism: Ovis canadensis (assembly GCF_042477335.2). Classification (NCBI taxonomy): domain Eukaryota; kingdom Metazoa; phylum Chordata; class Mammalia; order Artiodactyla; family Bovidae; genus Ovis; species Ovis canadensis. The sequence continues at coordinate 32,738,571 of NC_091259.1, read as the reverse complement.
TGAATACGGTAGCTGTTGAGTAAAGATTGAAGCGGAATTGGCATGGGTTAAAAGCTCACAGCAAGGATAAGCCCTAAGTAGTCTAGCTAGGGATATGGGATTGGATATGGGATCAAGATTTTTGAGTAATAGCAAAGTCACGTCATAGAAAATCATGTGTAGAACAGAAAGCCAATTTCTGCTTTCTGGAATGAGCAGGACTGATAGTTATCCAGATCAGTGTTTCCATGGACCAGAAGCAGCAGCCCCATCTGGGTGGTCCCAGATATTAGAAATGCAAATTCTAAGGCCCCACCCCAGACCAACTGAATGAGAAATTTGAGGCCAGAGCCCAGGAATCTGTGTTATAATAAGCCCTTTAGGTGATTCTGATTTGCATGAAAATTTGGGAACCATTGATGGAGACAGTGGTAAGCACCAGTTCACAGACTGAGAAATTAAAGGAAAGAAGAATATTGTTGAATGGGATATTACACAGTAAACTTTTGCCCTGCAGTGAAGTTCAGAGTTTTGAAGGTTATTTTCTCTTTGAGTCCAGAGAAGTAGAGTTTTAAGCTTACAGAATGATTGAGAGCAGCTAAAGATTAGTGCAATGACATCTAATTGTAACTTTGTATATCAAATAATTGCAATATAATGGCTGTCATAGCTATTATAGATTAGTCTTCATTATGTTTATTAGCATAAACAAGATCAACATTTTATTAGGGACACAGTATAATATAATTCAAACATAAGGTCAGTCTTTTAGATAAGCCCAGATAGCATATTCCAGGAGGTGTGGAAGATCTTCCATTAAGGAATGGAAAGAATATGTTAGAACTTATATATCTAAAATAAAAAATTAATTCTTTATATGCAAATAGATCAGAGACATCATCTTGCCAACAAAGATCCATATAGTCAAAGCTATGGTTTTTCCAGTAGTCATGTACGGATGTGAGAGCTGGACCATAAGGAAGTCTGAGCGCTGAAGAAATGATGCTTTCAAATTGTGGGCCTAGAGAAGACTGTTAAGAGTCCCTTGGACTGCAAGGAGATCAAACCAGTAAATACTAAAAGAAATCAACCCTGAATATTCACTGGAAGGACTGATGTTGAACCTGAAGCTCCAATACTTTGGCCACCTGATTCGAAAAGCTGATTCTTTGGAAAAGACATTGATGTTGGGAGAAAGCATCACTTTTGACATTCACCTTTCACCTTTGACATTTCACATTGACATTCGCATTCACTTTTTGACACTGAAGGCAAAAGGAAAAGGGGGCGGCAGAGGACAAGATGGTTAGATGGCATCACTGGCTCAGTGGACATGAATCTGAGCAAATTCTGGGAGATAGTGAAGGACAGGGAAGTCTGGCCTATTGCAGTTCATGGGTCACAGAGTCGGACACAGCTTAGTGACTGAACACCACCACTAATGCAAACTGAACCTTCCCTGATTAGTCCGTCTGTCAATGAACATATCTCTCTGGTTTTCTGAGAGGGAAAGTAGGAATTCCTTAAACAGGGATTCAACAGTGGAGCCCTTATTCATCCTGTCCCATTTATTAGGTTACAATATACTCTAGTATATTGCATGTGTCTGATTAAGTGGATTTTTGGACTACATTGTCGAGTTTCATCTAACTTCACCATACCCTAAAAATAGACAAATAGCTTTCAAGTATTCCTGAAACAAAATGTGACTGAAGTTTAATTGTAAAAGTGAAAGTTTAAAGGAACAGTAAAAAAAAAGTGGGAGAGGCAGCTTAGTTCAGTAAATAAGAACAAGGATTCTGGAGCCAGCCACCTAGCAAAAGTGTGACTTTGGGCAATTTACCTAAACTCTCAGTGCTATAGGTTTCAAAAGTGTAAATAGGGGATAAGAATAGTACTCACCCCTACAGGACTTTTATGACAAATAATATTTTTGGAACACAGTGCAAAACAATATGAGCTTATTAAAATGAACAATAATTTTAATTCTTTGCCTGTAACGTTACAAGATATAAACAAAGATCTGCTTGAAGTTAGCCAAAAAATTTTAAAATTACCAGGAAGAGCATTTAAATTATGGATTTAAGTCCACTGTCTGTCATTAACTATGAACCTAGCCCTCCATATATATTGTACTTTTAGCTCTTGGGTAATAATATGCAGTCATCACAATTAAGCACTGTTGTATCTATATCTCATTTTTTTAAGTTCCATTTTTGTGTATGTTTTATAGTATTCAACATATGTTAGCACATTTGTCCTTACGTATAATTTATACATAAATAAACATTTACCGTGGGTATATATTCTGAAGTGTTTCAGGTTTGAATGGGTATTTTGCTTTGTTTAAACTGACAGCAAACATAATCAAGAACATTAGAGACAACTTCTGTAGAGCTGGGGCTGGTGAACCATCTCCCTTGGGCCCAGTGCAGCTCACTGCCTATTTCTGCACATAAAACTAGTCGCAGTAACAGCCACACTCATTCCTAGTCTGTAGCCACTTACACACTACAACAGGCGAATTGAGTAGCAGTGACAGAAGCTGTATGTCCCACAGAGCTGAAAGTATTTACTCTTAGGTCCTGTATGGAAAAATTTTGCTGACTTCTAGTCTAGACCAACTGTTTGCCAATAGCTTGGTTGAATCGTGGACATCAAATCTGAGTCAGATAACCTCAGAAAATCAAGCCTTGTGAGGAAAAACGTCACAAACTTGAGGTGAACACCACAGCCACCTCAGGAGGAGGCTGTGGCACTGTGACCGGGAACACAAACTTCACTTTTCCCCCAAGCATTGGCTTCTCCTTGGGGAGGGGAGTTACTCCAGCAACTGGTACATTGCAAAGAGGGCTCTGCACCGACCCAGAATTTCCCCTGGGGCTGGGAAGGCTCTCCCCGAAGGACCCCTTTCATATTCTGCCTGCAGGCTGTGAGTCACAAGGCAGTGATCTTCTGCTTGGACCACGTGTAAGGAAGAGTTGGAGCAGGTCTGGACTCCTGACAGAAGGCAGGCTTGCTCCTGTCATCATTACGGTACCTGAGGTGTCAGACTGGGAAAGAAACACGCCGCATCCTTTGGGTCGTTATTTAACAGGGCACTTCAGATCACAGCTTACGCTGCTCCCCCACCGCTTGCACTGTGCTTCATCACTCAGTCGTGTCCGACTCTTTGCCACCCCATGAACGGTAGCCCGCCAAGTTTCTCTGATCATGGGATTTTTCAGGCAAGAAGACTGGAGTGGGTTGCCATGCCCTCCTCCAGAGGATCTTCCCAACCACCATTTACAGATGATCAAAGTTAAACTGAAAAGATAGGAAATGAGATTTTTGGCCACATCGGTGTGTGTTTCAGGGAATTCACTATTTTTGAAACCTTTTGTTTTATCATTGGCCTTGCCCTAAGAAATCAAAGACAAAGGAGAAACATGAGTTCGTTACCAAAAAGAATTGCAGTTCAGTAATTGATGGATTGCCAGGCAATGTGACTTTTGGGCAGTTGGGAAAACAAACCGGCTGAAGGATTCATTCACTGGTGCTATATCCATAGTCTGGGACTTCTCAGAAGTTCAGCACTCAGGTGAATAGAACCACAGGAAAATCCCTCGGAAAGCAACTGCTTTTGGAATTGCTTTCAACCGCATCTCTCAAATGTTAGCAATAGAGTGGTTTGATTTTTATCATCAAAATTCATCATTTATTAGACTACAGATCTACAACAGGAGATCAATTTTTTAATGTACATGTCCTTTTTTAAAAAATATATATATAGCTGTATAAATGGAAATATTGAGAACCAAGGCTTTACTTAGTTTCAAGATGCCACAGGCAAGATTGTCCATGACATGATGACAACCCTATTCAGCTAAAAAGCATGAAAAGTAAAAACTCTGGGACATCCAGTGTGACAAGGATACTGCTGGTGATTCTCATAAAAATCAACAACTCTTTCTCCACTGGTCTAGGGACTCAGTGTGTAAACTCAGGAGAATACACCAGAGCTAGAGTAAAAGCAAACTTGTGTACCAGGCATAAACAGTATTCTAGAAGGGCTCTGTTTCTTAGGCCCTAACTGTCAGGGCAGGAATGGGCTTTGCTCCTGAGAGAGGCTGTTTGCTGTTTGTTCCTAATGATGGTTAATGTATGAACAAACCCAATTCCCAGAGCTATAACGGATAGCATCAACGACGCTGGGACACAAAGGCGCTAATGAAGCAGAGCCATGTGGCGGGTGCTTTGAAAATGCCCATGGTGGAGAGAGGAGGGGGAAGAGCTTGGTTAAAAGAAGTCATTTCTAAGAGCCGTAGATGAAAGGGTAGGGCTAGAACAACGCAGCCAAGAACAATTACAAATTTAAATTTCCTTCACCTCGTGCGGCAGGAACATTTTATTTCATCACTCTCTCCTCTGACAGGTCAAAACACATAAGCTTCTGCATCCTTAGGGCTTCTGTTCTCTGGTGGAAAAAATAAGAGGCTGGGTAGCGGAGAGGGCATTTTGGCCCCGAGTGATGGACAGGTAAGACATCCAGCAAACAGCCCCTCCGTCCGAGGAGCTGACTGCATATGTCATCAGTGCCTATCTCTCTGCTGGGCTCCCCGTGTTTCCGCGCTGATGCTCCTGCCTCAGTGACTAATTCTGTCCAAAGACCATTAACGTCGTGAGGGCTACAGATATGGAGCTGTTCTTTGGGGCAGAGGCTCGGGGGTGGGGAGAAAGAACAGGAGAACCTGAGTGTCTGCATGTTTCACCACCCTCGAGAAAATGGCTGTCCCTAATTATACAAAATGATAGAGAGCAGTTGGCTGTAACCATTGAAAATGACAGTTATTTATCTGAATAGCCTAAAAGAACAGGTCACCCTAGTTAATACCCTAAGAGCACACTTTTCTGTCCATGCAATTTCCATCACGGTCTCTGAATGTTACGGTGCTGGCTGACATCTGCCCTGAGCAGGAAAACAGCTTTTTCTGTCCTTCTGTGGAAACCTCTAGCAAGGCATTTGTATACTAGTTCCATGATTTGTTCTAGCAAGTAAGTCATGCATCCGCGGTAGGAAGAAGAAAGATAGGTTTGAGTTAAAAAATGAGGGGAACTTCCCTGGTGGTCCAGTGGGTAAGTGTTCACACTCCCAGTGAAGTGGGACAGAGTTCGATCCCTGGTCAGGGAACTAGATTCCACATGCCGCAACTAAGACCCGGCATAGCCAAATAAATTTAAAAAAAAGTTTTAATCATTAGAAAAAAAGAAAATGGGAGATACACAGGCATACACAGAGCTGTATCCATGTAACAAAATCTAAAGAGTTAAGAAGAGGGAGGCATGCATATCCTCTCTGTTTGCACTCATGTAGAAGATAGTCTAGACCTTTCAATAAACATTGGCGGTTCAGACCATTTCATTTTAATCCACTGGACAAGCAAGTAAAGATTGTCCTGAAAACTGGATAATTGATGGATTTCATGATCATCCTCACTAGATGCCTTCAGTTCAGTTGCTCAGTCATGTCTGACTCTTTGCGACCCCATGGACTGCAGCACACCGGGCTTCCCTGTCCATCACCAACTCCTGAAGCTTGCTCAAACTCATGTCCATGGAGTCGGTGATACCATCCAACTGTCTCATCCTCTGTTGTCCCCTTCTCCTCCTGCCTTCAACTTTTCCCAGCATCAGGGTCTTTTCTGTCATCCCCTTCTCCAAGAATTGCCTGGGTCACATTTCTGAATGTACCACTGGTTCAGAACCTGGCTAGAATCAAACAAAGATCCAGTCGTGACTGTTACAGAAAATGCAGTTGTGGTGAAGGGCTCAGCCCCCTTACTCTTGTCCCCTTTGGATCAGTGGCTCCATCTCCAGGAGTAGCAGTGGCGGTCAGTGTGGGCTGGCTGCCTTGGGTTAGCCCCTTTTGTCCCTGGGGACACAGGGCCATGGTGAGGGAGCAACTTCCTCTGTCCCTAGAAAGGTGCTGCAGAAACCATCCTAGGGGCACGGCTACTGCCCTTCAGGGAGGCACAGGGGGATCTCTGGGCTGGTATTTGTTACCAGCCAGCTCTGGTCAACATGTATTGGACATCTGTCATGGGCTGGGAATGGTGAGAGATTAGAGCAATAAACATGTCCTTAAGACAGGGTTTGTCAAGTGTCACTCAACATTCTCGCCTGTTAAGCAAGTGACACCTGTTACTGCCTCCAGGGGAAAGTGAAACTCACTCAGCCGTGTCCGACTCTTTGCGACCCCATGGACTATACAGTCCATGGAATTCGCCAGACCAGAATACTGGAGTGGGTGGCCTTTTCCTTCTCCAGGGGATCTTCCCAACCCAGGGATGGAACCCAGGTCTCCCACAGTGCAGGCGGATTCTTCACCAGTTGTGCCATGTCCCACTAAGCGGAGGATAGCAAAGAGCATAATGATCCCTGCCTCTAGGGGCAGCAGTCCTGGATGTCACCCCACGCATGGTTCACAGTTTTGGTGTTGCCAAGAAAGACTACTCACACAGGCACTGGATGGAATGATGCTTTACTGACCTAGAGAACAGGCAGAGCAAGACCAGGTTCAGTAGTGTGGGTCAGTCTCCTATGATTGGCAGGTCTCATCTCATGGCAGGGAGATGGTCTGCACGCACCCTTCTTGTGCTGCAGGCAAAGGACCCTGTTTTCTCCCAATATAACACACATGCATGAGCAGGAAAAAAGGTACACATCCAGCCCAGAACGGGGAAAGATTCTCCCAAGTGAGCCTATGAGGGCTCCTTATCTCCATTGAAAGAAATGTTGTAGGCCCAAGCCACACTCTTTTTTCAACATTTTGTATTGGAGTATAGCCAATTAATAACGTCGTGATAGTTTCAGGTGAACAGTGAAGGGACTCAGCCATACATATACATGTATCCATTCTCCCCAAACTCCCCTCCCATCCCACTGCCACATAACATTAAGCCCAGTTCCCTGTGTTATATATAGAGGACCATGTTGGTTATCCAATTTAAATGTAGCAGTATGGAAATTCCCTGATGGTCCAGTGGTTAGGACTCAGAGCTTTCACTGCCAGAGCCTGGATTCAATTCCCTAGTTGGGGAACTAAGATCTAAAAAACCAAGAGATGAATATAGCAATATATGTATGTCCATCCCTGCCGGGGTCCAGCCCCGGTGGGTCCAGGGTAATTCGAAGGTGGGGACGGAGTCTGCGTCCTGGAAAAAACTTATTTAATTACAGATATAGAGGGAGATTAGGAACAGATAGTGTAGTAGAAAAAGAGGCTGAATTCAGCTAGGAAAACGGGGAGCGAGAAAGAGACGACACGGGGGAATCAGTCTTTCCAGAAACTGATCCGATTTCTTTATTTTTCAGGTTTGTTTATATACCTTTTGGTTATACATAGGGATGAATACAGAGTCACGCGGGGGTCAGCAGACCTGACCCTTGTCACAATCAGGTGCTTCATATAAAATTATACAAAGGTCTTATGAGTTTCATCATCTTTTTAGCCATGAGGTCTGCTGACATTTTATGGCCCTTTCTGATGTCGGTCAGTTAACCAGAAAACTTATTTTTCCAGGGGTGATTTTTTCTTAAATCAGGCGCCACCCTCCAAATAAAGTTGCATTCCTATAGGGTGAGGGTGTAGTCAGTTACAATCAAGAAAGGAATTTACTTAACCTGAGGTTTAACATGATTAATCTTATTTCTCCTATATGCTAGTTATAGTCATTATAAGGGCAGGAATATGGAGATTTAGCAGCAAATATTGGCTCAACAAATGTAAACCCTTCACCAATGTTCCCCTTAAGATCTATTTTGTCTTAAGATAGTGATAAAGTTACATTTTTACATAGCATAGTGATTTATAGTGATTTATAACAAAGTACAGTGATCTATAACAAAAGAGAAGATTCATTAACTCAAAAACATCAAAAACTACTATATTTCCTTTTCTATATTCCAAATACATTGATTAATATATTCTCAGGTGCCTAAGGATATGGAGGCCTGATGGCAATCATTGACTCATCAATGAAAAAAGCCCTATGCTAATACTCCAAACTCTCTGTGCTGTTTATGGCTGAGAGGCTGTCACACAAGCCAGTCTGTCAGCAGAGAGGTTTGACCTGAGACATCCTTGTCACACCCAGGGCAGGGAATTAGCAGTGATTATTGGCAGGACAAATGAAAAAACCCTTCACCAATATAATTCCTAATCAACCTACTAATACTATACTAATGATCTTCTAACTTCTCAAAAGAGTCTGTATTTAGAAAGTTTTAAAACATCCCGTGCCTCTCACAGTTGGGAGGCTGTAAACAATCACATGCGGCCGGACGAGCCTGATCAGGCAGGCCAGAGAACCTCCAGAGTTTGTAAGTTGAAACACTCTTGTCACGCCCAGGAGTTTTTATTGACTGGAGCTGCAAGTTAACTCCTTCTCTGAGAGAAATGGTTATGGGGGAGAGCTCCCCGTAAAGTACTCTGGTTTGGGGGGTAGATGCTCGGGAACAGGGGGTTTCCTGAGAGTTGATCACGCCTTTGCGTATGCCAAGCTTCCTTCCTCATGACCTTTCCATGGGCGGAGTTCCTCATCCCAAACTCCCTAACCATCCCTCCCACCCACCTTCCTCACTGGTAACCATGAGTTTGCTCTTTAAGCCAAGGCATACTTTTATGCAGCCATGCCAGAGTGTAGCAAATTACATGACTGCCTTTCCCGTCATTCCCCTACAGCAATATGTGTTGGGTTGTTGGGCAGGATATATGTGAAAAAAAAAAAAAAAAAAACCCTACTGTTTTTATAAGTTTAAACAACAGAAAGTGAAGGTCAATGTACATTTCCTTGCTGGTGAGGACAGATGCAGTGATTCTTGAGGGCAGTGATTTATCCAAAGCTGGAAGAGATACTCTCTATTGGAGGAATCTAATAAGTAAATCAGTGGAAGACAGGTGAAAATCAAGGCAATAACTTGCCTTAGTAAAAATGTACAATTAAGTATCAAGAATGCCTTTACAATGATTTCTTTTTACATATTAATGTATCAGTTCTTTTTTCAAATTCATCCTCATTTACGTTGTTGCATAATATACAATGATTTTTAAAAAGTAAATTTTCTAACAATAATACTCATCAGGAAAGAAAATAGAAAGAAATTTGTGTACCACAATATAAATATATGTAATTCTGACTAGCTTAAAATAATAACCATGCATCCTCTCATTCGTTTTAAAACATATCTGTAATCTCCAGGACTTTATCATTAGTGTCAAATTTCTGGGCAACTCTCACAGACGGAAAGAACACAGATGAGTGGAGAGACCTAGCCTGGCAATGGTATGGGAGTCCACAACCCTAGTTCCTGTGGTCTCCAGGGCATCCTTGAATCCAAACGTTGTGCCTTGATTCTGTGAACTACCTCACTATCCTTTCAATATATTCCATCTGGGACTTAAGCTAGTTTGCATTGGGTTTCTTTTCTTTCAAACAACAAAAATTCCTGAATGATAGCACATCTTTACGGATAAGACCTTTAATTCCGAGATGGTAGTTAAGACAGCCTAATTCCAGTTGTCCTTCCAGTTACAGATCATTACAAGTCACCCAACCTCTCTACCAAAGTCTGTTGGCTGAGAAGTTCACTTTGTTTCTTAGGGTTCTATAATCCTGTCATCTGGGAAGCCTTACCTATGTATTCAGTTAAGAAATTCTGACATTCTAGGATGGACTGTTTGGAGGCCTGTTTGCATAAGGACCTAATGTAGGCACTTAAGCCTATTGGGAGAAATTATCAAGAGGACTTTGAGACAGATGGTTAGGCCTTAGGGCACCTGGTTTAAGACTTTAAACCCGAAGGGAGATCACTGGGTTTGTTTTGGTGTTCTAGATTCTTTGCATTCCCATATAAGTTTTAGAGTGACTTTGTGAATGCCTATTGTTTATAAAACAGACTGCTGGAATGGTCTTGTGGTTGCATTGGCTCTATAAATCAACATGTGAAGAACTGACTTGGTAACACTATTGTGTTTCTGCTCCATGAACATGCTATATCTCTCTGTTTAGCTCTTCTTTAATTTCTCAGTCCTGTTTTATAGTTTTCAACATACATATTTCACATGCCTTTTATTACATGGGCTTCCCTTCCCCGGTGGCACAGAGGTTAAAGCGTCTGCCTGCAATGCGGGAGACCCGGGTTCGATCCCTGGGTTGGGAAGATCCCCTGGAGAAGGAAGTGGCAACCTGCTCCAGTATTCTTGTCTGGAGAATCCCATGTTCAGAGGAGCCTGGTCGGCTACAGTCCACAGGGTCGCAAAGAGTCGGACACGACTGAGAGACTTCACTTCACTTTTATTACATTTATCCCTGAGTATTTTATTTTCTGACACTATTGTAAATGAATTAAAAATTTTCTCAATTATTCACTGCTAGCGCATAGAAATACAATTGATTTTAGGTGTTAATCTTGTTATCTTGAGACCTTGCTTAAATAATGTTTTAGGTCTGAAAGTGAAAGTCACTCAGTTGTGTCCAACTCTTTGTGACCCAATGGACTGTATAGTCCTTGGAATTCTCCAGGCTAGCATAAGGGAGTGGGTAGCCTTTCCCTTCTCCAGGGGATGTTCCCAACCCAGGGACTGAACCCAGGTCTTTTGCATTGCAGATGGATTCTTGACCAACTGAGCTATCAGAGAAGCCCATTTTAGGTCTAGTAGTTTTTAAGTTTTGAATCTTTAGGACTTTCTACATAAGCAACCATGTTGTCTGTAAAGAGCAGAGGTTTCACCTTTCCAATGTTTGTGTCTCTTCCTTCTTCTTGACTTTTGGCACTGGTGAGAACCACTATTACAACATTGAGTAGAAGTGGTGAGAGCAGTCATCCTTGCCTTTCTTGGTCTTAGTGGGAATGTATTCAGAGTTCAGCTAATTTGAGCTGTAGGTTTTTCACAGATGCCTTCCATCAGACTGATAAAGTTTCTTTCTATTCCCACTTTTCTAGCAATTTTATTTTTATCACAAATGGATATTAAGGGACTTCCCTGGTGGCCCAGTGGTTAAGAATCTCCCTTCCATTGCAGGGGACATGGGTTTGATCCCTCATCAGAGAGCTAAGATTCCACATGCCCCAGTTCAGTTGCTCAGTCTTGCCCAACTCTTTGTGACCCCATGAATAGCAGCATGCAAGGCCTCCCTGTCCATTACCAACTCCTGGAGTTCACTCAAACTCACGTCCATCAAGTTGGTGATGCCATCCAGCCATCTCATCCTCTGTCATCCCCTTCTCCTCCTGCCCCCAATCCCTCCCAGCATCAGGGTCTTTTCCAATGAGTCAACTCTTCACATGAGGTGGCCAAAGTATTGGAGTTTCAGCTTTAGCATCAGTCCTTCCAATGAACATCCAGGACTGATCTCCTTTAGGATGGACTGGTTGGATCTCCTTGCAGTCCAAGGGACTCTCAAGAGTCTTCTTCAACTCCACAGCTCAATAGCATCAATTCTTTGGCACTCAGCTTTCTTCACAGTCCAACTCTCTCATCTGTACATGACCACTGGAAAAACCATAGCCTTGACTAGACGGACCTTTGTTGGCAAAGTAATGTCTCTGCTTTTCAATATGCTGTCTAGGTTGCTCATAACCTTCCTTCCAAGGAGTAAGCATGTTTTAACTTCATGGCTGCAATCATCATCTGCAGTGATTTTGGAGCCCCAAAAAAAGTCTGACACTGTTTCCACTGTTTCTCCATCTATTTCCCATGAAGTGATGGGACCGGATGCCATGATCTTCGTTTTCTGAATGTTGAGCTTTAAGCCAACTTTTTCACTCTCCTCTTTCACTTTCATCGGGAGGCTTTTTAGTTCCTCTTCACTTTCTGCCATAAGGGTGGTGTCATCTGCATATCTGAGGTTATTGAAATTTCTCCCGGCAATCTTGATCCCAGCTTGTGCTTCCTCCAGCCCAGCGTTTCTCATGATGTACTCTGCATAGAAGTTAAATAAGCAGGGTGACAATATACAGCCTTGACGTACTCCTTTTGGTTGCCTAAGGGCACCCAATACAGGATGCAGCTAGAGAAGCCCTTACACCTGGGTGAAGAGCCCACAGGCCACAACGAAGACCCAGGGCTGCCAAAATAAAAATAAACACATAGATGTTGAATTTTGCTAATTAATTTTTCTCCATCTACTGAAATAATCATAATCCATCTTCTTTATTCTGGTACCATATTACCTAAAACGCCTCTTGATGAAAGTGAAAGAGGAGAGTGAAAAAGTTGGCTTAAAGCTCAATGTTCAGAAAACTAAGATCATGGCATCCGGTCCCATCACTTCATGGGAAATAGATAGGGAAACAGTGGAAACAGTGTCAGACTTTATTTTTGGGGGCTCCAAAATCACTGCAGATGGTGATTGCAGCCATGAAATTAAAACATGCTTACTCCCTGGAAGGAAGATTATGATCAACCTAGATAGCATATTCAAAAGCAGAGACATTACTTTGCCAACAAGGGTCCATCTAGTCAAGGCTATGGTTTTTCCTGTGGTCATGTCTGGATGTGAGAGTTGGACTGTAAAGAAAGTTGAGCACTGAAGAATTGATGCTTTTGAACTGTGGTGTTGGAGAAGACTCTTGAGAGTCCCTTGGACTGCAAGGAGATCCAACCAGTCCATTCTAAAGGAGATCAGCCCTGGGTGTTCATTGGAAGGACTGATGCTGAAGCTGAAACTCCAGTACTTTGGCCACCTCATGTGAAGAGTTGACTCATTGGAAAAGACCCTGATGCTGGGAGGGATTGGGGGCAGGAGGAGAAGGGGATGACAGAGGATGAGATGGCTGGATGGCATCACCAACTCGATGGATATGAGTTTGAGTGAACTCCGGAAGTTGGTGATAGACAGGAAGGCCTAGCGTGTTGCAATTCATGGGGTCGCAAAGAGTCGGACACGACCGAGCTACTGAACTAAACTGATTAACAGTTTACACTGGATTACACTGATGATTTAAAATGTTAAACTTCAGTATTCTTCAACTGAACCTCCCCCTTTGTCTTTATACAGTATCCTTTATGTTTATTACCAGATCTGATTTGCTAACGTTTTTGAGGATTTTTGCATTTATCCATGAGGAATTTTAGTCTTTAGTTTTCTTTTCTTGTAATAAGGGCTACCTTTTTTTGAATAAATAACACAGACGTGCCTGGGCCTGTGGGGAGGTATGTTGAGGTTGGTGTGCTTTTTACTGATTCTCAAATTATACCACTATACAATTAATCAATCACTCTACTCTGAATGCATGTTATTTGTTTAAACATTGCTATAAAAACATAGTCGGTGTAATGTCTTAGGTGATTTCAATGACTCACCCAACTTGCTGAACAGAAGATTTGATAAATCAGGCGTAAACCTGTCACTAAACTGGCAAAAGAAAAGATTCAGCCAGATAGACGGATAGCTAGCTAGCTAGATTAATAGATAGGTGAACATCCTCCCCCCATTTCATTATCACTTTCTTACATTTAGATTTCTAAATGTCAAAATAAGGAAATTCACTGATTGGGATGGGGAGAGAAAGTTTTGGGGTCATCTCAGTAATCCATATGCAGAGAAGTGTCTGAAACACTGGCACACTCTTGCTGGCAGGTCCTTATTAGTGACAAGTCTCGAGTTTCTTTCTTTCTTTCTTTCTTTCTTTCTTTTTTTTTTTTGACAGTTTTCAGTTTAGTTTTCATTTGAGGACCTCTTTTGAAAGGCCGATATTCTACATCACTATCTTAACTAGGGGGAAAATATGCTTACATCTAGCTAAGAACTAGCAGAAAGATAAAAACAAACAAATTGATGGAAAAGAGACAAGATAAATGTCTCATGTTGTTTCCAGAGGTGAAGACAGTGGGCAGAATATGGCACTAATGTGTTAAAAAAAACACACATATTTTGACAAAACTGACATGAAATCTGTGACGAGGTCTGCCTTCTGAGACAAAAAGCAACCTTGTCCTTACTTAGGAGGAACAATTTTGAAATCAGCAATATGGACAAAGATACATGTACAAGGCTATGCTTTGAGAATACAACTATATTAGCAAGTTTTCTAACTGCAGCAGAATTGTTAAATAATTGAGCCATATGATAGAGTATAATGCAACCACTGAAAGTCATATTCATGACGTACACGCAATGTCATAAGAAGCACCCGTGACAAAAAGTGATCAAATAATGCAGATACACATACATTCAACTGTGGCGGCTCGATGAAAAGTAATTGAAAGTAGTTGAAATGAACAACCTTACGATACTAGATATATGGATAGAATAAATAGTAGAAAGGAATGGAGATTATCTTCATGTAATAAGAATTCACATGATTTGTTTTTCGACTTAGAAAATTTTCTGTACTTGAATTTTTTTAAACCTATATTATTTTTCTAACAAGAAAAAATAATTTAAAATAGACCTTTTAAGACTTGAGACATGTGTCACATATCAAACATGCTGCGTGCTGTGTGTGTTCACACTCAGTCACGTCTGACTCTTTGTGACCCCATGGACTGTATCCCACCTGGCTCCTCTGTCCTTGGGATTTCCCAGGCAAGAATACTGGAGTAGGGATCTTCCCGACCCAAGGATAGAACCTGAGTCTCTTAGGTCTCCTGAACTGGCAGGCAGATTCTTTACCATTAACACCATCTGAGAAGTCCATCAAACATGCTACAAGAGAACATTTTTGGCTTAGCTTTAGAGATACACTTGTGAAACAGCCAGGGATTTAAGATCAACGGATAGCTGTGTTTCAGTACAGACAACATACTTGGACTCCTAGTATTTCAACGACAGTTCCCACAAACTAAGTTTGGTCTTTGAAGGCAGATTCAAACTGCCACATCCTAATGGCTTGACCACTCTCATCCTGGCATGTAGGGGTGCCAAATTCCCCACTTCCAGCACTCTGAACACTACAAACTCATTTCCTCAGTAGCTCTGCACTGTCGGTAGTTTTGTAAGCAGGAAGTTGTGCGGGAGACCAGTGCCCCTGATAAATACCAGGTACTGTTCTACACACAGGCAAGGCGTACTCTAGACAATCAGCTCATTTTGAAGCCAGTACATACACACGCTTGATCCTGCTATCTAGACAGTATCTGTAAACAATATCTATACAGTGGTGAGAGAAACACTGGCAACATGGCAAAGGAAGACTGGATTTGAGTATCTACATGATACTGGGCAAATTCCTAAATCCCCAGGACCTCACTCAGCTCAGCTATGAGCCAATAAATTGAATGATCTTTTCCATACCTCTGCGACAGAATTGTGAATTTCAAAAGTATATGTGTGATATTGACAAAAAGATTCTCAATTTTATATAGAAAGGCAAAATACCCAGAATAGTCAACACAACACCGAAGCAGAAGAACAGTCAGATGATTGACACTACCTGATTCCAAGACTTTTATAGAACTAAATAATTAAGAGAGTACGACACTGGATAAAAAATAGACAAGTAGGTCAATGGAACAGAACAGATTGACCAGAAATAGACCTGCACAAATAAAGGCAAATGATTTTTGACAAAGGAGCAAAGTAAATACCACGGAGAATGAGTATCTTTTCAACAAATTGCTCTGGGACAAAATGAGTATTGGCATGCAACAAAAAAAGAATCGTGACACAGACCTCACAACCTACACCAAAATTAACTCTAAATGAATCACAGACCTAACTATAAATTTAAAAGTTATAAAACTACTAGGAAAAAAAATAAGAGAAAACCTCAGTGACCTTGAGTTTGTCAACAGTTTTTTAGATACAACAACAGAAGCAGGATCCATGAAAGAAAAAAAAATGAATGAGTCAGGCTTCATTAAAACAAAAACTTCTGCTCTGTGAAAGACACTACTATGAAAATGAAAAGATAAGCCTTAGAGAAAGAAAAAATATTTGCAAAATGCGTAGCCAATAAAAGATTGTTATCCAGATTATACAAATAATTCTTAAAACCCAACAATACGAAAACAAACCACTCAATTAAAAATGTGCAAAAACAGGCACGACACCAAAAAAATGTATAAATGGCAAAAGGCACGTGAAAAGATGCTCAGCATCATTTGCTATTAGGAAAGTGCAAGTTAAAAAGAACACTGAATTATCAATAATCACCCATTAAAATGGTGGAAATCCAAACACTGACAGCAAACGCTGAGAGGGTGTGGAGCGACAGGAGCCTGTATTCCTTGCTTGCGGGAGTACAAAACAGCACAGCCACTTTGAAAGACAGTTTGGTGTTTTTTTTTTTTAACAAAACTAAACATACTCTTACTATATTATCCCACAGTTATGCTCCTTGGTATTCGCCCAAAGGAGCTGAAAACATATGTCCATACAAAACCCTGCACACAGATGTTTATAGCAGCTTTATTCATAATTGGCAAAACTTGGAAGCACCGAAGATGTGTTCCAAAGGTGTATAGATAAACAAATTTGTACATCAATAGATAATAGAATACTAGACAGTAAAACATTATTTCAATTTTTTTCACTCCATTTTTTAACATTTATTTTTAATTGGAAGGTGATTGGTTTACAAGGTTGTATTGGTTTCTGCTGTACAACAATGTGAGTCAGCAACAAATACACATATATCCCCTCCCTGCTGAGCCTCCCTCCCACTCACCCCTCTAGGCTGTCACAGAGCACCAAGCCGAGTTCCCTGTGTTATTATTAAATTATTATTAGCCAGTTGGATATTACTATATATAGACCAGAGAATATTATCCAGTGATGAACAGAAATGAACTATCAAGCCACAAAAAGACATGGAGAGACATAAGTGCATATTACTAAGTGAAAGAAGACATCTTAAAAGGCTACATACTTTGTGAGTCTAACTACATGATATTCTGGTAAAGGCATAACCATGGAGACAACACAAAGATCAGTGGTCACCAGTGGTTAGGAGGAAGGGAGGAACAGGCAGAGCACAGGAGAATCTTAAGGCCGGGAAACCATTCTGTATGATACTGTAACGGTGAACAGAGGCCGTGTATTTGTCAAAGTCCACAGACCCTACAAGACAAAAAGTAAACCTTAATGTAAACTTTGCACTTTAATAGCAATGTGTCAACATTGGCTTGTAACAAATACATCATGATAATGCAAGATATTGTAATAAGGAAAACTGTGTGGGATGGGGGATGTAAGAAGCTCTATAGGAACTCTCTGTAGCTTCGGTTCAATCTTTTGTAACTGAAAAACTGTTCTAGAAGCAAAGTCTACTAATTTTTAAAAGGTGTATGCAAAAGCTATTAGAAATGGCTTCACTTGGAAAGTAAAGCACTGTCTGAGGCTATTTTGGCCGCAAGTAACAGAGAACCTAATTAAAAGTAGCTTAAACCAGCGGTCATCTTGTATATCTTTTGATTATTCATGCCTAACAGTGAAAAATGTTGGAGAATGCACTCAACTTATACAATGATATACATCTATTTATATATAAAGTATATACATTGCCCATACCAACATATTCTACACATTTTATAACCATACACAAAGGTAGAGTTGCTAACAATGTAAATAAAAAATATAATACGTATTTTTAAAATAATTATATTTTATTACTAGTATTTTTGGCAGGAATAGTGTTTTATTATTTTTGAAACTTGAAAATATTATTTGGAAATTTGTGAAAAACTCATTGTGGATGTCTCATTTTAAGTTGTTTTTACATTAGGTTCTGGTGGCTCTCAGTGTAGACAACGATCCCTCACAAATGTTCATAGATGTTCATAACTGGCTGTGGTTTCTAAAGCACGAAAAACTATTCCAGTCCCAGACCCAGACTATGAAACTGGGCAATATATTACTGACGTTCCTAATGAAAACTATTGTTCTTCTAAACCAACTGGAATTTTAGTTTCCATTTTTAACAAATGGATTCAAAACCTGTTGAAATGCTCCATTAAAGAATTTTAGGATGGGTAACTATGTTCTTATTGGTGGTAACACTCTGACATAGCTTTCCAAAGGTTTAACAAAACTTTTATTATTTACTTAATTATTTACTGGCTGCACTGGGTCTTCACTGCTGCTCGGGCTTCAGTCTGGTTGCGGCAAGCAGGGGCGACTCTAGCTGTGGTTCACAGGCTTCTCAGAGCGGGGACTTCTGTTACAGCAGAGTTTAGGCTTGAGAGTGCTTGGGCTCAGTAGTTGCACCTTGCAGGCTCCAGAGCTTGGGCTCAGTAGTTGTACAACACGAGCTTAGTTGTTCTGCAGCATGTGAGATCTTCCTGGATCCGGTACTGAACCAGTTTCTCTTGCATTGAAAGGCAGATTCTTAACCACTGAACCATCAGGGAAGCCCCACACTGAATGATTTTTATGCATAGAATATATAATAATTTAAACACTCGCAACCATTTTGAGAATGCTTTCCCAAGGTTTTGTATAAGTTCTATTATTTAGAATAATACAAGCCTTGAATGCACTTAACAGGGCATGTGTAAGTTATAGTGTGTCACAATATTCTGGAAACAAGCAAAGAAAGAAAACATGGAGGAAATCACCACTCTACTTGGTATAACTCCCAGTCCTGTCTCCAGGGTCAGTCTGGAGACACAGCATCTGCCACATGATGGATTGAATAAAGTAACTGATTTCAAACTATCTATTTCAAATAAGTTTTTTTGTTTTCATCTGTGTGCTAAAATAGAAATAGATGTTCTGTTATTTTCTTCCTTCCATTTTGGAGATGACTAACTCAAATTATAGGGGATTTATTGTCTTCAGTAAATTCAGAGAAATTCCAAGATGGTTAGTTCAATGGTTAAAGGATGCCACAAAGACCCAAGTTCTTTTCATTTTAAGGCTCTGCTGTCCTCTATGTGGTTTTATTTTTTGTCCTTGGTCTGTCCTCTCATGTCTGCAACATATAAACTTCAAGCATCCCATCCTCATCTCATAATATTCAGAGGCAGGGGGCGGAAAACGCATTTCACCTCATCCACCTCCTTTGAGGAGCCCTTCCCAGAAGCCCCTATGCAGATTTCTCTTTATCTCTCATTGGCCAAATTACATCAAATATTCATGCCTAAACCAATCTCCCTTAAGGAAGATGAGATCATGGACTAATTAAGGTACATCTTCTGAGTTCAGCGGGAACCACCCAAAGTAAATAATTCTGCTAGCAAACAAGAATGAAGGGGATGCTTTTGAGTAAGGCACCAACAGTGACCATCACAGTGATGCAAGTAGGATATTTTCACAAAAAGAATGCACATGTTTACAAAAGGGAATAGTGCTCAAGTACTGAAGGAAAACTCTTGCTCAATCTTGCATGAAATCATGAAATCTTTCTTTTCTTCTCACGAAATACATCTACCATGTGAGATGCATGGTTATTTCAAGAATAAGCACTTTCAAGGAAGACTTTCCAAACACTGTCAAATTACACTGAAAACTCATAATATTGCCTTGAAATTAAGTATTATGCTTCCCACATGTCACCAAACAAAACCCTACTTGTGAATTCTGCCTTATTTTTTTTGTTGTTGATAATCTCTTGCTGCCAAAGGGGGTGGGGGGAATGTTTAAATAGAAAATGCTCATATCAAATATTACAAAAGAAAACTTTCTTTTCCAGAAATGTGGTCTATGTCAAGGCCACCTCAAACTGGGGATAGTCATCCTCAAAAAGTGATCTCTGACATCATTTTGAGAGGTCCTGACAAAAATCTCAGATCCAACGAAAGCCAACAGTGTTTCCTGAGGAAAATGAAACACACAGTCAAAGCTCCTCGAGTACAGGACTCTTTAGTTTCCCATAATCATATCAGCAGTGCCTACAATAGTGTCTGATACATATACCAGCTTAATAAATACTTGCTACATAAATGGATGCATGAGTATAAACAGGACAAAATTGTTTCCAATATAAGCAGCATTAATCCAGTCAATTAATATTTCATCATTATCGGAATAATGAAGTTAGCTTTTATAAGAAAAGCAGCTGAACAGTAAGGTGTCACTGTCCATCTAGTACATTCCAAAGGAGAGTGACCATATCTGGTGGGCACAAATATTCCTGTCACTCTTCTTTCTGCAGAGTGGGAATGGCCTCAGTAGGCCTTCATGATCTGAATGAAATCCCTTAAGATCATCCAAGCCATAGACTCTCATTATTTGCCCATGGAGTAGTCTTTTGACTACAGATATGGGTGTCCAGGTACTCAGTACTACGAGTGGGGAAATTAGTCACTTTCAGGCATGTGTGCTCAGTGATTATCTGACTCTTTGCGACCCCATGGACTGTAGCCCACCAGGCTCCTCTGTCCATGGAATTTTCCAGGCAAGAATACTGGAGTGGGATACCATTTCCATCTCCATGAGATCTTCTTGACCCAAGGATCAAACCCATGTCTGTCGCATTGCAGGCAGATTCTTTACCACTGTGCCACCTGGGAAGCTCCAGAAAAGTATAGTCACCACTATAAGTTAATGTCAGTATTCTGTGATATATAAGAAAGATGGTATGAATGCCTAAATCTCTAATTTTCAGGAGAGGGCCAGAAAAATCCTGCCTGAGGTGCCAGTTAAGAAAGGGACTATCATGCTCGGGGTCCTGGACTTGCTGGGCTCTCAGAATCCTCTTGTTCTCAGAACTATGCCATGCAGATGGGACTTCTCTGGTTGTCCAGTGGCTAAGACTCTATACTCCCAAGACAGGGTGCCTGGGTTTGATCCCTGGTCAGGGAACTAGATCCCACATGCTGCAACTAAAAGATCCTGCATGCTTCAACTGAGACCCAGTGCAGCCAAATAAATTTATACATATATAAATATATATTTTTAAATTTCATTAAAATATTAAAAGGCACTGAAGTTAAAAGATGCTTGCTCTTTGGAAGAAACGCTATGACCAACCTAGACAGCATATTAAAAAGCAGAGACATTACTTTGCTGACAAAGGTTTGTCTAGTGAAAGCTATGGTTTTTCCAATAGTCATGTATGGATGTGAGGGCTGAACCATAAAGAAAGCTGAGCGTCAAAGAATTGATGCTTTTGAACTCAAAAGCATGAGTGGTGGTGTTGGAGAAAACTCTTGAGAGTCCCTTGGACTGCAAGGAGATCAAACCAGTCAATCCTAAAGGAAATCAGTCCTGAATATTCATTGGAAGGACTGATGCTGAAGCTCCGGTACTTTGGCCACCTGATGTGAAGAACTGACTCATTATAAGAGACCCTGATGCTGGGCAAGCTTGAAGGCAGGAGGAGAAGGGGATGACAGAGGATGAACTGGGTAGATGGCATTGTCGAGTCCATGCACATGAGTTTGAGCAAGCTTCAGGAGTTGGTGATGGACCGGAAAGCCTGACGTGCTGCAGTCCACGGGGTCACAAAGAGTCAGACATGACTGAGTGACTGAACTGAAATATGCATATATGCACAGGTGAGATTTCCAGGACAGCTGCCAAAGGCAGCAGCCCCCAGTCGGTGGCTCCAGTTACCTGGCCTCATCCCTGAGTGAGCTTCTGGGTCACATACTAACTCAGTTCTCAGGTGTGGGGCCCTCAGACCAACTGCAGTTCTGAAGTTCTAAGCAGCCAATTGATAGGATGTTGCTGTCTCTCAAACATGAAACAACCCATTTCTTCACTTTCCCCCCAAATAGGTCATAGGTCCTGGCTACAAATAATAAGATTTGTAGCCGTAAGAGAAGGATAGGAAATTGTTCTAAACTCCCATAAAATGGTTTGGGAGTTAAGATTATCCAGGAGGCCTCCGTAATGATGTGAGGAGCAGAACCGGAGAGTGCAGTGGGCAGTTCCTCACTTTTGCTAATTGTCTAGTTGCGGTGGCACCTGCCCACCAAAGTGGCTTTCTCTGCTGCGCCCTGTTCATCAGGTACAGGGACTCCAGAACACCCTGATCCTTCACTGCTTCCATGTAGGTGTGGCTCTGGAGTGGATATTGTAATAAATATCTGCAACCTCCCAGAACTCTCCTGGGAAGACACCCAAGGCTTCATCCCAAGAGACCCTCTGAGTGTAATATCCTAACAGTGGAGGTCTAGAATGGAAAAGTCTGGGGTGGAGTCTGAACCATTGTCCTTGAGGGAATCAAAATAGCAGCAAGTTGGAAAAAGGTGATGATAAGCTTGGATCATTGCTGTGAAAAGCACTGAAGGATGTTTACAACTTAACTTCACTGGTTGCCCGAGGCATGGAATATGGATGTGCTTATCCCACTTATAGATTCCAGTCTGGTTAAACATTCTCAAACACCCTCTGCCTGGCAAGGTTTGAATATAGCCAGGCTCAACTAGCCAGTGCTTGAGATGAACTGTGAGGTGTTCTGAAGGCAGTTGGTGATCCCCAGGATCACTCTCTGGGTAAAGCCCTCTCTAGCACCAGGTGATGGAGCTGGTGCTGCCTCTGGGAGGAATATAGTTCTATTCCACTGCATCCATCTCGGACTGTAGAGACCAGCTGAGGTATGAAGAGTGACATCCGCTTAGGCCAAACATTGCAGGAATGGTTGACTAGTCAGGGTGAGCCTTCACAGATGGGGATAACTGGCAATCAAATAGATCAGAAAATGGATGATTCTAGAGAACATTCAAGAGTGCTGGCAGGTGGACACTTATGCTTACTGACCAGCTCCTGCAGAGCCTGGTAAATTGATTATATGCATTTTGTGAATATCTAGAACCAGAGCCATACCTGGATTAATTCCTGTGACACCATCAACATCCTGCCCTTTGAAAATCCTCCTGTATACTTAATGGCATTCTTGGTTAGCAACATTGATATTTCCTATTTTCTTCCTTCCTGAAAAATTCTTAAATTTCCTTTGATATCTTAGAACAATATTTTAAGGATGTTATTTTTGCCAATCTTATATATATTATTAAATGGTGCTTGAAAACTGACCTTGGGAGAAGGAAGAAAATCAGCAGGGAAACCACTAGGCATAGACCCATGCGAGCAGGAAATAATCAGAAAGCACAGCTGAGAAATTCTCCATGAGCAAAGATAAAAATACACATAATATCTTAAAGCTAATAACCCAAGAGGGTAACTGAGAGAACAGCTTCATGCAAACTTTAAAATGTATCAAGTAGTAATAGGGGTGTTGCGTGAAGGATGGTTACAAGCAAAATTGCAAATTGAAGGCTTGGGCATATAATTGGCTATACTAAAAAGAAGAGAAGGTAGAAGGGACATTGTAGTTAGACATTTTGATAACTTGAAGAAATGATGCTCTGTGGGCTTCGAGCAAAGGCAGCTGATTTCTACTAGCAATTAATTAAAAGTTAGAAGTGTTACTGTCGCCGCACTGCGCTTGCACCCAAGTAAACATGTATTAGGATCGAATTAGAACAGTGAATAAGCATCACCTGGAGGGCTTATTAGCCCATAGATTACTCCCAGAGTTTCTATTCCATAGGTGTGGGACGGGGCCTGAAAATTCACATTTCTAACAAGTTCCTAGGTGATATGACGCAGTTGATCTTGGGACCACTCATTGAGAATGACTGATTTAGAAGAATGGCAAAAAGGCTGTAACAATTCTGCTCATGATGTCCACCCTCACATGCCACAAAAGTGAGGAATTTTTCATTCTGTGTACGTAACGTCAGAATTAAAAATCATATCAGAAGAAATTGAATAGAATGCTTTTTTAAGTATAAGATTTCTTTTTACGAAAGGAGATTATTTTTCCTTATGATCTAAATCATGGAAGAAATTCAAAGGAAAAAATTATGATTTATAGATTTACATTATCATCTAAATCACGAAGAAGTTCAAAGGAAAAGATAATGATGAATAGAATTACGTATATAAAAATGTAAAACTGTGATGTAAGGGAATGCTTCAAATTTAAAGCAAAAAGAGATGTAACGGAATAGGAAAAATGTTTGCTATAAAAGTTTCCCATAAACATGGCTGCATATTTAAAGTTTAAAATGTACTGAGTCATTCAAACAAGGTTCCCAGTGGGGACGAAGTCTGGGACACACATAGGCAGTATGTACATCAGGATTGTCAACATAAACCAACGTCGAAACACTAAACCTCAAAAGTAATTAAGGAAATCCAAATGAAAACAATTATAAGGGACCGTTTAACACATATTAGATAACAGTATAAGGATAAATGATAACATTTAGTACCTGGGAGACTAGTGGGAAATGGTTGTTGGCAGAAGTGTAAATTGTTTTTTGTTTTTTTTTTCCAGTAAGAGCCATGAAAATGATGATAGCAGAAAATGGATCCCATTTAGGTAATTCATCAGAACAAGCCTATAATTATAAAAATATTCACGGCAGAATTATTTATAATTGTTAACAAATGAAACTATGAAAATATTCAGTAGTAAGGGAATAGAAGAATAAAGTTATATTAACCCATTATTCAATTGTTAGAAGTGAAAATGCACAGAGTTTGCAGACCGAGGGAAGTGTATGCTGCATTGAAACGTAACAGAGAATTTCCGTGGTGGTCCAGTGGTTAAGAATCTGCCTGCCAGTGCAGGGGACACAGGTTCGAACCCCTGTCTGGGAAGATTCCACATACTGTGAGGCAACTAAGCCCATGCGCCTCAACTATTGAGCCTGCGCTCTAGAGCCTGAGATATGCGACACCTAGAGCCTGTGGTCCACAAGAGAAGCCACCACAAGAAGAAGCCTGAGCACAGCAACTGGGGAAACCCCAAGTGCAGCAACAAAGACCCAGCGCAACCAAAAATGATTTTTTTTAATGTAAGAGAAAAAAAGCACTGGATTTGGAATCAAGATGCCTGATATCATGACCTTTGGCTAAGGATAAAAATCTTCTAAATTGTCGGTCTTTTATCAATGCAGGTTTTGTCAAACCCAGCAGTTTTCAACATTTTGGCCACTATCAGAATTAAGAAATTTTGCACCCTGATTCACTGTCCACCCCTCCCTCCCTCGTTGTTCAGTCGCTAAGTCGTGTCTGAGTCTTCAGCCCTATAAACTGCAGCACACCTCCCTTACTGTGGTTAAAACGGTGATCTATTCTAGCCTGTCCTATTCTGCATTTCATCCTTTTCCACCCCACTTAAAAATTCTGGTCACTGAATTGCTGTAAAACCCACCAGTCTATCACAACCAGCAGTTTATAAAACATCAGGCTAATTTATAGGTGTACTCAGCTTACTGCCTTTTTTCCCCACCCTTTCTTTCAACACCCCCACCCTCCCCCAACCAACACACACATGCAGAACACACAAGGAAGCTCCAATAAAGACCATGGCCAGAATGCAGCCAAACATGGCAGGAATATGGCAGGAATGCAACTTTTATACCCCAGTAGGTATCGGGCTTTGCTGGTGGCTCGGTGGTAAAGAATCCGCCTGCTAATGCAGGAGACCTGGGTTTGATCCCTGAGTCAGGAAGATCCCCTGAAGAAGGAAATGGCAACCCACTCCAGTATTCTTGCCTGGAAACCTCATAGAGGAGCCTGGTGGGCTACAATCCATGTGGTCACATGACTTAGCGACTACGCAGCAACAAGGTCTTCATATATGTCAGGAGGTAGAGTGATTTTTAGTGCAACTGAGCTGGGTAACTTGCTTCTCAGATGGTGTTAACAGCTATCTTGAACCTCTCTTAGGCCATTTCTCCTTTCCCTATAGCTCAAAACCCAGGAACCATGTGCTGTATGTACAGATAGCCACATGGACCAAATGCATCCATTTCTACTGGTTTGGCCTGATGATATTTTCTGAGGAGACAAGAATCTGGCTGCTCATCCAGCTTCTATTCAGGGTAAAGTCTGTGCAGATCCAGCCAGCTCAGAAGCCCCAGTTCACAGTGCTGAACATTTTTCCTGTCTTCTATGACTTAAGCCTTCTAAAACAGAGGTTCTGAAATTTTAATATGCTTAAGCATGATCCAGATATTTGTTAAAGTTGCAAATGCTATGTCTCATCACTGGAGAGGCTGATTCAGAGATGTGGTACAGTCCTGGAAATTACATTTTTAACAGACACCCCAGGTGCTTTCTCCATATCTGGGGAAACCCTTCTGTGGGTCCTATTGCCAGGGTGAAGAGCCCACTGAGATTTGGGTATGAGTGGCCTTGGCCTCAGCTTTCTATCAGGGACATGCAACAAGCCTCAGTTTTCTCTCTGCAAAATACAGGAAATATGGCTTCCCAGGTGGCACTAGTGGTAAAGAACCCAGCTGCCAATGAAGGAGACATAAAAGGGACAGGTTTGATCCCTGGATGGAGAAGATCCTCCCTGGAGGAGGGCATCACAATCCATTCTAGCATCCCTGCCCGGAGAATCCCATGGACAGAGGAGCTTGGAATGATCCAGTCCATGGGGTCGGAAAGAGTCAGACACCACGGAATTGATTTAGCATTCATGCATACCCTGTCTGTAGGCTTATTCCATTGACTCTTGCATGATCTGTCTACAGATAATATTAAATGGAAGAACAAATAATTCTTTGGATATTATCTCCAACTTGGTTAAACTATACAAATAATAAATAGCTGACTAATCAAATGTGTGACTCCTCCTTCCTTTGGAAGGGGCCAGTATGGAGGAAGAAAGAGAAGCCAACAGAGGTAGGCATGGGGTGGAAGTTCCCAATTTTATGCGGACTAAATTGGGACTAAAATATGGGACAAAGAGCAAAAACATTCTGTCTTGAAATCCTCATCAGAAAATACGCGAGGAGGTTACCGGGATCCCATTATCCTTATTTAACAAATGAAGAAGGAACAGGAAAGTCCACCGATTGAGGCATTATCATAAAACTGGAGAATGATCGTATTGACCTGTGGCTGCTTCTTTCATGGTTGGTGATGATAAATGTGAAGGTAGCTGACATCCTGAATCCCCATGCCATACCTCCGTGCTTGACCATACTACTTGCCTGGGTGATCAGTCATGCCTGACTGTTTGTGAGTCCATGGACTGTAGCCCGCCAGGCTCCTCTGTCCATGGAATTTTCCAGGCAAGAATTCTGGAGCGGGTTGCCATTTCCTGCACCAAGAGATCTTCCTGACCCAGGGATCAAATCCGCGTCTCTAGAGTCACCTGCACTGGCAGACAGATTCTTTATCACTGAACCAGCTGGGAACTAGCTGCCTACCCACTCGACTCTACGTGACACCCTAAGCACGTGCAGACAGGAATTCCGGCCAAGGTACACTGTTCCCAGGGAGGGGCTTCTAACCAGGAGGGCTGGGAGGACACAGGTCAGTGGTTTGGTCTCTCCAAACCCTGGGCTAGACTAGAGCCTGGCTTACCTTGTGCTTCCTTTCCTCAGGGCCTCATTCCTATCCTGACTGAGCCCCCAATTCTTTTGCCTCCAAGCTCAGAGAAGGGAGTGAAGATGTTTCTTTCCTGAAGAAATGTGCTGTTTGAGAACACGTGCCATGCAGTCCCTCTGACTCAGTGCCCTGATTTTCTCTGGGTGTCCATCCCCCGCTTTGAGAGCTCATGTCCTTGCAGGGAAGCTGACCACATGATTCCAGGGATGGGCCTCAACAGACTGAAGGTCTCACTGCTCCTCCATCACCATGACCGGTCCAGGGATGACCTAATTAGAGTCAGTCAAAACAAAGACACATTTTCTGAAAGATTCTGGAGAAAATGGCTTCACTCTTCTTTTGAAACTACCTGACGAATCTTTTTCTTTTGGATTTGAACAACAAAGTCCTTAACCCTCAAAGCTACTTAGAGCCATCTCGTGGCCACTCAGGGAAATACACGGAGAGGAAGGCAGGGTCCTCCATGTTAACAAGAATTGCTGTGGGTAAAGCCTTAACTGAAGCCTGGTGTTTACAGGCTTTTCAGCATGTGAATCAATATATGCCCTTTAATGATTAAGCCAATCTGAGCTGCATTTTCAGCAATTTCAGGTTTATAATTAACATAAACCACAACACACGAGCATGTAAGTTAAGGAGACCTACTCCACCGCTTTCCCCTAATCCTGCTAAAGTTTTCCAAGGGCAAGGTGATCACCAGAGGAGGAAGTCAGATTTTCCTGTATTAGTCAGCTGGGAGGTAAGAGAGAAGCAAGCTTAAGAAAACAGAAAGACCTTTAATAACATTTCTCCAAATCACATATCCAACTATAATAGAATAAGTAAAGGACTTGGTATGTAAACTCATAAACAAAGTCAAGTACTGTTATTATAGTATTAGTACCCTTGTAACACCTCTCACTGAATGTTCCATCCCCTCATATGGTAGCTCCATTGTGTGTCTTTGCAAATTCCATTTTAAGCAAGTTATGGTGCTTGGGGGGAAAGGACAAACCTTCAACTACTTTCATAAGAAGTTATGGTACATATACCCAATGGAACATTACTCAGCGATAAAAAAAGAATTCATTTGAGTCCGTTCTGATGAGGTGGATGAAACTGGAGCTTATTATACAGAGTTAAGTAAGCCAGAAAGAGAAACACCAAAACAATGTATTAATGCATATATATGGAATTTAGAAAGATGGTAACAACAATCCTATATGCAAGACAGCAAAAAAAAAAAAAAAAAACCACACACACAGATGTAAAGAACAGGCTTTTGGACTATGTGGGAGAAGGGGAGGGTAGGATGATTTAAGGGAATATCACTGAAATGTATATTACCATATGTAAAATAGATGACCAGTGCAAGTTCGATGCATGAAGCAGGGCACTCAAAAGTCGGTGCTCTGGGACAACCCAGAGGGATGGGGTGGGGAGGGGATTCAGGATGGGGAGACGCATGTGCACCCATGGCTGATTCATGTCGATGCGTGGCAAAAACCACCACACTACTGTAAAGTAATTATCCTACCATTAAAACAAATAAAAGAAATAAAGATGAATAACATTAAAAAAAAAAAAAACATGATCAGTAGACCCCACTGATACTTTGGTTTCTTCACAAACAAGGACAGTCACAAAAGATACAGAACTCTGGCATACAAGCTTGTGTCATCCAAGAAACTGCTCATTTTTTTAATCTTTGAAGATGGAACTAATGTGGAATGACTTACACTAGAAATTTTCAAATGTAAAAACCAATGCCTCTTCAACTTGCTTTGAAACAGGAGTAGCCACCCCAAACCTGCTGGACATGGGAAGGAGGTGACAGGAGTGATAAACATCCCAGTGATCCTTTGAAACGTAGGTCTGGGGCCTCTCCCCTCGTAATCAGTGATTTTTCTTACTCTAATGAAACCCAGATGCTTCCAATAAAAAGAATGGCTGGTGTTCAAGCCATTTGCTAATTCTGCCTAGAGGTAGAGAAAAAAAAAAATGCTGTGCCCCACATCATTAATTTTAAATATCCTATTTTGTTTTATTTTCAGAATGAAATGGTATGGAACAGTGTAATGAGCAATAGAAATATGGAACCCAGAAGCAATTATATCTTCAAAGGAGCAAAATGAGAGCAAATAAAAGGCCTTGCCCAAGTTAGCACACAAACAGGCAGATTAGAACATCATTTTCAGAGTCCAAATACATGCCTTTTGGTTATGTCTGTAAATTATCTTCCACAAACATCATGTTATATCAGTGAAGACCCATTTCTGAGTTACAGTGAAAAACTGGGTTTCTTAAGAGGTCCTGAAACCCCTTAAATTCAAGTTCACTAATCTACAGCCATTGTGTCAGGCATTGAACAGCAAGACAAATAGGGTATAATCTTTACCTTCAAAGTGCTTACAGTCTTGTTAAGAAGAGGGGGCTGTACATAAATGATCATAATATAATGTGTTCTGGGTAACAGATTATACATAATGTGGAGGAAATAAAATGTGTTCCCTCCCCATAAGAGGGAACATTTCATTCTGTTTGAGAAGGTAGAGGAAGTCTTTATAAAAAGGTAGGCAGGAGCTGAAGCTATGCAGTACAAGCAAAAACTGGGCCAGCAAGAAGGTGTGGAGGCCAGGTGTTCAATTCAGTGAGAAAGGTGCCAAGAGCATCCTCTGAGTGGAAGGGAATCAGAATCCATCTCCTGCCTGAAGCCTGGGGCCAAGCCAAAGGTACCTACTGATGAAATGAGACCGAGATAGTACAACTAAATCTTTAGAACCTTTCTGTTTGGAGTGACAGGAAAGACAGACTGCCTGAAGAACTATGGATGGAGGTTCGTGATATCAGGTAGTGATCAAGACCATCCCCAAGACAAAGAAATGCAAAAAAGGCAAAATCATTGTCTGAGAAGGCCTTACAAATAACTGAGAAAAGAAGAAAAGCAAAAGACAAAGGAGAAAAAGAAAGATATACCCATTTGAATGCAGAGTTCCAAAGAATAGCAAGAAGAGATAAGAAAGGCTTCCTAAGTGAACAATGCAAAGAAATAGAGGAAAACAATAGAATGGGAAAGACTAGAGATCTCCTCAAGAACGTTAGAAATACCAAGGGAACATTTCATGCAAAGATGGGCTCGATAAAGGACAGAAATGGTATGGACCTAACAGAAGCAGGAGACATTAAGAAGAGGTGGCAAGAATACACAGAAAAACTGTACAACACGACCCAGATAAGCACTGAGGGTGTTCGAAGGACTGAAGCTGAAGCTGTGCTTTAGCCACCTGATGCAAAGAGCCGACTCATTACAAAAAAAAAAAAAACCCAACCATATTGCTGGGAAAGATTGAAAGCAAAAGGAGAAGGCGGCGGCAGAGGATGAGATGGATAGATAGCATCGCCAACGCAGTGGACATGAATCTGAACAAACTCTGGGAGATAGCGAAGGACAGGGGAGCCTGGCGTGCTGCAGCCTATGGGTCACAAAGAGTCAGACACAGCTTAGTGACAGAACAACATCATCATCCTAAGACAGCAAGATACATTAAAACGGTTACTAAGAATCAAGCAAGGTCAGAGCGAAGGAAACACGTGGGCAAGGAGCTAGAGGTAATACTAGACAGAAGTCAGGAGGCAGATTCTGAACTAATCCATTTGCAAAATAGCTTGAAACCTTAGAAGCCGCGTGATCAGCGGCTGATTTTAGCAATGGTAGAGGGTTTTTCTACATTGAAGTCCCTGCTCCACTCACCTATCTGAGCACAGCTCAAAGGAGCCATGGGTTTTAAGTGGAACAAAACACTTTGCATACCCCACCCCTCCCCGCACCAACACACATATTAGGGAAGAACCAGCTTAGTCAGATAACACCATGACTGTGACCCATTCCACCTGTTTGGGACATATCAACTTCTGTACCACCTCAGAATTTTCTTTCTGTTGCCCTACCCCAAAGCTTTTATTGTGACTTGGGCAAAACTGAAGAAGCCCAGAAAATGGAGCAGATTACGGGGCTAAAGGGGGAAGACTATCCAGGAGGCTAGTCTGGAGTGGCTACTTCTGTTTCAAAGCAAGTTGAAGAGGCATTGGTGTTACCGAGTCCAGGCTCACTCTGCTCACCACACAACAGGCCAATAAATTAACAGAGGGGGTGTTGAGGCAAGGAATACTGACTTCACTGGGTTGGCTGGCAGATTGAGAAGATAGCAGACTCGTGTCTCCAAAAAGCCATCTTTTGAGGTCCAGATGCTAATTTCTTTTATAGAACAGAGCGGGAGAGGAGGTGAGGAAGCGAAGTAAAAATACTATTTATCTTGCAAAATGGGATGCTTCTGTTTCTTCTTTTCTGCAGCCAATCACAGGAGCACTGGGTCAGATTTTCTCCCTGTGAACTGAACAAAGCCCCTTTAGTTTAACATTCAGCCAGCGGGGCAGGGTTCCCTGGGGCAAGTCAATATGTATGATTATCAATGAAAAGCAAAGGTTCAAGGCAAAGAAACAGATCCACCAGGGAGTCACTTGGCTCCTCCCTGTTACAGCAGGAAAAGCTATCCCCACAGTGAGGGTGGCTGGGCCATGAGGCCTGCAAGCCAGCCGCTTGGGGCAGAAAAGTTTGGGAAGATAAAGGAAGAGAGAGGAGAAAATATGCTGTTGTGAGGAATGGGACGGCAGGAGAAGATTCAAAAGGAGAATTCTTTGGAAGTCTTTCTCCATGTGGTACTGTATAACACAGCTGCTTCAGGACACCGCTGAACACACATGGGTTACTTTTCAATGCTTTTGGAGTCAGATTGGGTGTTTTGCTTTTTGTTGTTTTTGTTTTCCATGTTAAGACAATCTTGGAGGCTGGTCGCACTCACACACTTTATTTTGGTTAAGCATTCATATGTATTCTTTCCTTATAGTGAAAGCCTCGATATTACCGATAATAGTAAAAGGAAGCTGCAGGGGAATAAATGATGTCTTGGGGAGCAATAGATCAGAGTGGCAGTATCTGGAGAAATAAGAGACGGGCATGGTGTGGGTTAAAGCAGACGGATTTCACCCACTTCTTCATTTGGACCAGATCCACTCTCGTTGTGCAAACGATCACAAGTCCACAGGCCAAGGCCCTGGAGAAACTAGATTAGACCTGGATAGTATAAGCTATGATCAAGGGAGAATTCGTTAAAGATGGAAATGTCACCACCCGACGGGGTGATCCTGACCCTTTCCTCAGATGCCCCCACCAGAAGGTGGGAAGGAGAGAAGTGATGTTCCTCGAGAAGGGCTGGGGGTGGGGAGCAGGTTGTTCTTCGCCAAGATGAAGTCATCAGAGCAGTGGCAGGAGGCGGGGAGCCGCGGAGGGAGAGCCTGGGTGCAGCCGGCTCTTTAGTCGTCTTGCGGGCTGGGACAGGGAGTGGGGGTGGAGGTAGAGACCAGCTGCTCCCTCAGGCGGAAGGAGAATTTGTGCACAGGCAGGGGCCGCCGCTTTATGCTTTCTTTAGAGATCTTGGCCTTTCTGTCCCTGGAAAGGTTCCTGGAATTGCTCTGAAGTATGGAAATTGCTCTCACTGGAGCCATTTCGGAGCCTTCTTCCCATCATGGCGCGTCTAAGCTGGCTCCCGCGACCACGGAGAGGACTCACAGGAGGCCCGCGAGTGGCAGCGGCGTGCATTGAGAGCAGAGCGCAATTACACCCCGAATCAGAACCTCCAGGCCGCAAACAGGGCTTTGAGTGTGAGTTCCCCTTCCAGAAGGAAGGCGTTATGGATGCCTCTGCACCTGATGTGGTATTTCTTTTCATACTCGGTTATTCCCTGAGCCATTTCCTCAAGGCCCAGCAGCCTGGGAACACTGTCAGCCTGATAATGGCCAGCGACTCAATAGCTAGGCCTCTGGCCTGGTCTGAGTAGCCACTTCTGACCCTAGAGAACACGAGAGGTGATTCCTAAGGTTTCTGCCCTACACATAGCCTTCTAGACCCGGGGTGGTGGGTGGTAGAAGTACCGTCTTCCCACTTCTGACATAGCCAGGGGCCAGGCTGCTACCTTAAAGACCCTCATATCCAAGGTCATGTGCCCTCGGGGGCCCCACACTTTGCTCCTGGGTACCTCCCTTGTCATGCTAGTGCTGCCAAGTCCCTAGCAGGGCCCTGAAACGCCTGTGCCCCTGCCTTCAGGCCAATAGGTCCAAGCTGGACAATTCACCCATAAGCAGAAACCTTTCCTTCCAGACGACCGCCTTGGCCATTTGCCTCCTCAGACTGAAACTGAGAATCACCCTGTGGGGCTCCTGGGCACAAAAGACTTTCTGTGTCCCCCATTTCTTGATTACAGGGAATATAGTCAGTCACCTACATACAAATGAGTTCTGTTCTCAGAGCACATTCCTAAGTCCAATTTGTAAGTCCTACAGAGTTAGCCTAGGTACCCAACTAACATAATCAGCTATATGGTATTGTACTGTAAGAGGTTTATAATACTCCTCACACAAAGAATACACAAAAAACAAACACAAAAATGAACATTTTTAATCTTACAGTACAGTATCTTGAAAAGTACAGTAGTATAGTGCACCAGCCGCATACAGGGGTTGACATCAGTGCCTGCTACATCCCCGCTGCCCTTACACTTGTTTCTGGATATCCTGGGCTTGAAATAAAGATACTGTGTACAGTAAAGAACACAAGAGCATAACCACCCATGGACAATACGTGAACGCGACAGTATTTGTCAGAGACGTGATTGGACATGTGAACGCAGGTTTGCATCTTTGAAAGTTCGCAACTTGAAGGTTTGTAGGGAGAGTACTTACTGTGAGCTTCGTTCAGCCTCTGTGACCTTCCTTGAGTTCCAACGGGCTGATCTAAATAGCTGCTCTTAGAGAAGGGAGGGGAGCTGCAGGCAGGGGAGAAACAGTCAAGAAACAATAGTGCAGCTTTAGGGCAGAGTCCTGGCTCCCCTTCAAGGGACAGATGTAACAATTTGGTTAAGCTATTTTACAGGTACTGAACCCCCACCAGGTGGAAGAAATTAACAGTATGCTGCCCACAAGCAGGTAGACTGTAGACCAGTTGGAATCAGAAGGTTGATGATGCTGCCTTCCACTAACTAATCAGAAGGATTTCCCAACTGATCACTCCCTTCTCTTCGAACCATTGCTATTCAACTCCGCACTACCCTCTCCAGGTTGGGACACACAGTTTGGGGAGCATTTGCCTCTGCAGCCCCTTTTGCCTGGCAAAGCAATAGAGCTATTTACTTCACCCAAAACTCTGTCTACGAGATTCGATTCAGTGTTGGGGAACAGAGGCCAGATTCTGCATCAAAACCAATGAGTGAATTCAGTGATCTGGAGGACCACGCATGAGTGCTCCTGCCATCAGCTCTGCCTCCTCCTAGAAGCCACTCCTGTTTCCTCTCCGGCTGGATAGATGCCACTCTCAGGGGCTGAGCAGCAGATTATGCTGAAGGTCTTGCATTTCCTTTCCAGATAATTCACAGGTAGGATAGCCCAGCTATTAAGCATGTGGGTTCTCGAGTCAGATTGCCTGTGTACAAATCCAGCCTTTGCTATTTACTGTGGTACCATACGCATTACCATACTCATTTATTCATTGGAAAAGACCCTGATGCTGGGAAAGATTGAAGGCAGGAGGAGAAGGGGACGACAGAGGAGGAAATAGTTGGATGGGATCACTGACTCAATGGACATGAGTTTGAGTAAGTTCTGGGAGTTGGTGATGGACAGGGAAGTCTGGCGCACTGCAGTCCATGGGGTCATAAAGAGTCGGATACGACTGAGCGACTGAACTGATTGTGTTACCGTAGGCAAATGTTACTATCACTGCTAAAGCTTGCTTTCCCCATCTGCAAAGTGAGAATAGTAACAGTACATAATTCAGAGAATTCTTGCTAGGACTGAATGAGAAAATGCATGCTTCATAGTAAGTTCTCCATGTTAATTTCTGTCATTATTTCCTCCTGTATGCTAACTCCTCAAAGAGCTCACAGTGTGGTCACTAGACACCTTTGAAAAAAAAAGAAGTGAATATCAATTACTAACTTCAATTCATAATAATAAAGATACAATTGACTCTCAGAATTCACAGATTCCATATTTGTGGATTTGCCCATTCACTAAAATTTATTTGTGACCCTAGGATGAAGCACCAGCTGGAATCAAGATTGCCGGGAGAAATATCAATAACCTCAGATATGCAGATGACACCATCCTTATGGCAGAAAGTGAAGAAGAACTAGAGAGCCTCTTGATGAAAGTGAAAGAGGAGAGTGAAAAAATTGACTTAAAGCTCAACATTCAGAAAACTAAGATCACGGCTTCTGATCCCATCACTTCACAGCAAATAGATGGGGAAACAGCGACAGACTTTATTTTGGGGGGCTCCAAAATCACTGCAGATATTGACTGCAGCTGTGAAATTAAAAGACGCTTGCTCCGTGGAAGAAAAGGTATAATCAACCTAGACAGCATATGAAAAAGCAGAGACATTACTTTGCCAACAAAGGTTTGTCTAGTCAAAGCTATAGTTTTTCCAGTAGTCATGTATGGGTGTGAGAGTTGAACTATAAAGAAAGCTGAGCGCCGAAGAATGGATGCTTTTGAACTGTGGTGCTGAAGAAGATTCTTGAGAGTCCCTTGGACTGCAAAGAGATCTAACCAGTCCATCCTAAAGGAGATCAGTCCTGAATATTCATTGGAAGGACTGATGTGGAAGCTGAAACTCCAATGCTTTGGCCACCTGATGCGAAGAACTGACTCAGAAAAGACCCTGATGCTGGGAAAGATTGGGCGGGAGGAGAAGGAGACGACAGAGGATGAGATGGCTGGATGGCATCACTGACTCGATGGACCTGAGTGTGAGCGAACTCTGGGTGTTGGTGATGGACAGGGTGGCCTGGCGTGCTGCAGTCCATGAGATCGCAAAAGAATCAGACACGACTGAGTGACTGAAATGAACTGAACTAAAAATCAGGACTTGCAGGGCTTCAGCAATCACTCCTAGACAGTGAAAAATTGAGTTGCCA
Source organism: Ovis canadensis (assembly GCF_042477335.2). Lineage (NCBI taxonomy): Eukaryota > Metazoa > Chordata > Mammalia > Artiodactyla > Bovidae > Ovis > Ovis canadensis. The sequence continues at coordinate 32,702,294 of NC_091259.1, read as the reverse complement.
ACACACACATCTTAGTTGGGGAAGAACTAGGCAAATTCTATCTTCTGGCTTCAGCAATCCTACTGCATGTAGTGTGTTTTTCAGGGTCAGTTTGGTGCCTATGTTTCTTGATTTTTGTGCTTTGCGTTGGTGACATCACTATTTAAAATGGTCCCCAGTCGTGATGTTGAAGTATTGTCTACTGTTCTTTAAGACAAGAAGGCTATGATATGCCATAAGTGGAAAATACATACGTTACACAAGCTTCATTCAAGCATAAGTTGTAGCTCTGTTGGCTGTGAGTTCAATGTTAATGAGTCAACAATATGTATCATTGTTGTTTTTCAGTTACTAAGTCATGTCTGACTCTTTGCAACCCCATGAACTGCAGCACACCAGGCTTCCCTGCCCTTCACTCTCTCCCAGAGTTTGCTCAAACACATATACATTGAGTCAGTGATGCCATCCAACCACTCATCCTCTGTTGCCCTCTTCTCCTCTTGCCCTCAATCTTTCCCAGCATCAGGATCTTTTAACAATATGTATTATATAAGGTATTTTTAAATAGAAACATGTAAAACAAAGTATGTTGTTATCAGAGGCTCACAGAAAACACCCTATATTTTCCCTGAGAGCAACGGTTGGGTGTTCCCTAATTCAGGGTTTGCAAAGACTTTATAAAATCTAACTACTGTGAATAACAAGAATTGACTCAAGGTAGAAAGAGCCCAGAGAACCCAGAGGAGGATCTATCAGCTCTGCCAGAGGAAAAGCCTTCTTAGAGGACAGATTTCTGAGCTGACTTGAACAGTGAGAGCTCCTTTGGGTCAGAGGGCTGGTGTGATGTGAGAGAGGGCTCAACAAAGACAAAGCTCTAAGCTATTATAGAAGCCCAGAAGCAATTCACCCTCCTTTCATTTAACAGATACTCACTGAGCACCTCCTGAGTGTCAGCCGGCAGGGGCGAGGGCTGGGTGGTGGGGGTGGGGCGGGCAGAGGAGGGTGAGGCCGCCCTGGATGCCACAGCACGGGGCTGGAACTAACCCCAGGTCTGTCAGTCGGGAGTGTGGAGCGACCCAAGGTGGCTGAGAACAGATGTCTAGGGTGAGGCTAAACGCTTCCTTTCGGTTGCACGGTAGACTAAACAACCCAAGGAAGCGGTGACGTTTCCTTCCCTGGAAGTACTGGAGGACAGTAGAAGTCTCTACGCTTCTCAAAGCCAGCTTTTGTTATTTGCTGATGTAACGCCATCCAGGGGCTGTCATTGTGTTTGGAATTAAGTATTTGGGCTTAATTTGTAATTCCCCTCCTTTGTCCATCTCTGGCCACTTCCCTTTTCCAATCCACATACCAGCCATCCCTTGATGAGCTGCGCTCTTTCTTGTCTGCAGGTGTTGCTGTGTTTCGCTAGATTATGGTTCCACCTCCTTCCAAGCCTCTGCCTGTAACATATGCTTTGTTTACTCTCGTCAACCTCTAGGTCTCAGGTTAAAAGTCACTTTCTCCGGGAAACCCATACCCATATATGCTTTCCCTATATGTCACTTTCCACCCTGTCCTGTTTTGCTTGACTTATCATCCATCCTGGCTAAAGAGACCATGAGCTCTGAGGAGGCGGGAACGGTGTATGCCTGCCTTACTGTCTGTATCCCTCCTACCTAGTGCCTGGCACTTAGAAGGTGTCTGTGAGCCCAAAGGAAGGGAATGAGCATGTTTACCCCAGGGGACTTTGGCACCCAGCTCACAATGAATCATTGGGGTTTTCCACTACATTGAAGGCTGAATGTTCCCTTCTCCACTATGGGGACAGCATGCGCCTCTGAGATCCAGCTTTCCTGAAGCCCGGTACACTTCTAATGATTATCAAGTTTTACTGGAGGTGCTGAGTTTACCCTCCAGCCAGCAGGACCCTCTGTGAACTGTGAAACAATTGATTCTTCTCCAATGCACTAAGTGCATTTAAATGCCTATAATTACAGTTGCATTTTCTGGAAGGACACTAATTATCTTTAATTCGTGGCTTATACTGATTGCCTGGGAGCAAGAAACTAAAAAGCATATTTTACTGGTGGGGAGATATTCTGCTTCTTTGCTTCAAAGTGGGTTTTGTCGGAGCTCTTTCCACTTGCCCTGCGTGATCCAGCTCCCAACCTGCTCTGCTATGGCAGGTCACTGGCCCTGCTCTCGAGGGGCTGGAGGGAGAGAGGAAAACAGGGTACTATTCCAGGTTAGTCTCTAAAGTCTTGCTGTCTTGACTTAGTGTCTGCTTTTGTAGGTTCAGAAACTTCACTTGCCACTGTATGCATGGTTAGATGCCCCACTGACTGACGCTGATCAGACTCATAAGAGACGGACTAATAACCAGAAAGCAAACTCTTCTCACTCGGTGGGAGGAAGATGGCTTGCTGGATCTTGGGATATGGTGGTGGTAAGGCATTCCTGTCCTCATCTATCCCAGAAGGTCAAAGAATATGAGATATTCTTGAGGTATGTTTAATTCTAGCCATATCTCTTTCAAGCAGAGAGAGCATGGATTATTACTCCCACTTTTCAAAGAGACTGAGGTCCAGAGGGATTTTACCCAAATGTCAGGATTTTCTGAGTTTCCGATGTCCTTCATTACAAGTTCAAGAGGTTGAAGGAGGTCAGGATCATGAACTGTGATCCTGGTCACCAGAAATCTATATGGGTATATCACAGGAGAATTTTTAAAAATTGAACACAACATTAACTTTAGTCAGCAGAGCCCTGACTTGCTAATGCTGGTGAGGATGGTTATTCCACTAAGTCATGTCTGACTCTTTGTGACCCCATGGACTGTAGCTCGCCAGGCTCCTCTGTCCGTGGAATTTCCCAGGCAAGAATACTGGAGTGGGTTGCCAGTCCCTTCTCCGGGGGATCTTCACAACCCAGGGACGGGACCCATGTCTCCTGCGTCTCCTGCATTGGCAAGTGGATTCTTTACTGACCGAGCCACCAGGGAAACCCAACTTGCTAATAGATGGGGCTGAAATTTAAACCAAGTATGTCTAAAGAGTTCAGTCTCAAACATTTCCCTTTGTTGCTGTCTTAGTTCAAGCAGAACCCCCCTCTCCCCACCCCACCCTCACCCTCAGGAGACAAGAGGAGCCACCTTTGGAATCCTTGTATCAGCCATTCACTGGCTGTGGCCACCCTGGGCTGCAGGAGAAGGCAGTGGCTGGTAACTTCCCAGGTGAGGTGCCTCCTATCAGCTAAGAGTGATTCCCCTGCGAAGAGGGCAGCTGAGCCCTTAGTAGCTGACCTGCAATAGCAGGACTGTGGGTGCTGTCCTGCAGAAGAGGATCTGGGTGCCGCAAGACAGCATCAGCCAGTCTCTAATCCTGTGTCTCGTCTCTTTCACCTCCAGGCATTTCATCCTGGAGGCTCTTTCATCAGAGGCTCTTCTCTCTGTCCAGAACTTGTTTCTCTCCTTTTTGGTCAGATAAATCTTACTTCTCCTTTAAGCCTCGTGGTAGGTATCACTTCCTCCAGGAAGCCTTTGCCAACCCTTCAATATTAGTCCAGGCTCTGCTGTGTTTTCCCACCTACACCACGGGAAGATCCCCTGGAGAAGGAAATGGCAACCCACTCCAGTATTCTTGCCTGGAGAATCCGATGGACAGAGGAGCCTGGTGGGCTACGGTCCACAGGGTCGCAAAGAGTTGGACACGACTGAGCGACTTTAATTACTTACTTACTTACTTACCACATTATGCTTCAAAGCTGACCTCCTGCTTGGCCATGCCTACCTCAACTGTAAGCTCAGGAGGCCAGGGAACATCTCTGTCTCATGTTCTTCTCTAGCCAGCATTTCAAACCATTATTCCTGGCACTCAATAAATGCCATCATTGTATGGAATTAATAATGCTCTTCTAGAGGATTTAAACTTGAAAGTCACTAGTTGACCTAGGTGTACCATAGCAGAGGCAGGCTGTGGGGAGCAATACGTACACCATCCCCCCTGTTGTCATGAACTGCAGGAGAGTCTTCAGAGCCTGAAAAAGTTGCACTTGTGCTAAACAACTGCTGGTCTATTATGAATTTATAAGCACAGTGAACCTTGTAATGGATATTTCCCCTCTTTGCTTTGGGTGCTGGGAAGCTCAGAGCCCAAAGAGTGAATTTTCTAACTGTAAATACAAGGCAGCAAATTCCATTTTAAGGAGAACACCTTGAAAACTAGAGGGAAGTGAAGCTCCAGGGTAGGATCTGGACTTGAAGAAGCAAGCAAATGAACAGACGGGTCAGGTGTTTGGGAAGTGAGGCAATAAGCCAATGAGGAGAGGGCTGGAGACTGGACAAGGGAGGGGAGACAGGAGAACGGCATGGTGAGGGGACAGCTGGAGAAAGTGCGACACCGAGAAACCCCCATAAGGTTATAAGCAAGTACGCTGAGGGCCTTCCCTGGTTGTCCAGTGGTTAAGACGCCTCACTTCCAATGCAGGGGGCACAGGTTCAATCCTGGACAAAGAACTAGGATCCCACATGCCTCCCCCCTCAAAAAAAGCAAGAATGCCAAATATCTTAAGTTGCTGCAGTCCCAGAGCATGAACCACTTCCATTGCCTTAAAGCTTCCCCTACTCATATATTTTAGGGCCAGTGGGATTTCAGAGAAGGAGAGGATCAGAAAGATTCTGCCCAAGGGTCATGTGTACAGAAAAGGATCAGAATATTCTTGAAGTGAGATGATTCACAAACTGCTACTCAATGCCAACAGGAGCTCAGATCCCGGGATCACCAGGGGAAATATAGGACCCTGCCCCTCCAAATTCCCTGACATATTAGAGGAAGCACGGGTTGTGTGAAGGACAGAAGTTTGAGCCAGTTTCACTTAAAAGGGACTAACTCAGGTGGCACCTATATTAAATTCTGTTTTAGCAACGATTGTTCTTTAATTCAGAAATCATTAACTCTCTGCCCTCATGGCCACCTGATTCAACCTCTCATCTCACAACAGAGACAGGCACGGAAAAGGGAAGTTTCTCGTCCCCTGTCACTGTCTCAGTTTCTTAACCTATAAAATAAGAGGTTTTGACTTTTACTTTTGTAAAGTTTAACTCACAAGTAAGATCATAAATTCTGCAAGGGCAAGGGTCCCATCAAATAATTGGGATTTCCATGGCATTTAATGAATAGTGGAAGGTGGGGAAAGGGGATAGAAACTGACCCTCGAGAAGAAAGGGAGGGATAAACTAACAGCTTACCCTCCTCCTTTTGGAAGCATCTTCCGCCTCTTGTTGCACGTGGAATGCTTGAGCTGCTCTTAAGGAGACCACCAGTCAATCGGGTGGCAGGTTGAGGATAAGTGAGTTGTTTCTGCTATTACTGATCTTTCTGAAGAGCAACCTAACTAGTGTTTACGATTCTTTAACTCCTCTTCTGTTTTAACGTTTAAGAGCTTTTCTCTGGGATAAGAGAGACGGTAACCTACCAGCAAAGAACTAGTCCCCAACACCGCTAAGTTACTAAGTAGCTTCAGTCGTGTCCGACTCTGTGCGACCCCATAGATGGCAGCCCACCAGGCTCCCCCATGCCTGGGATTCTCTAGGCAAGAACACTGGAGTGGGTTGCCATTTCCTTCTCCAATGCATGAAAGTGAAAAGTGAAAGTGAAGTCGCTCAATTGTGTCTGACTCTTAGCGACCCCATGGACTGCAGCCTACCAGGCTCCTCCATCCATGGGATTTTCCAGGCAAGAGTACTGGAGTGGGGTGCCATTGCCTTCTCCCCTCAACACTGAGGTTGGAACAAAAGCAATATTAACTCATAATTATATGGGAAGATTTGATATTCAACCCCAACCCTTCCCCAACTCATCAGATGCTATCAAAATAAAAATTAAAGTTTTAAGTATCATGATTTGGCCAGGAAGGAAGACTTCTTCACTTTTTAATTATTAAAAAACTGGGTTTAGAAAAAGCACAAAAACTTCTTTTTCCTTCCTTGAATAAACAGGAAATAGAAGGTGATGGTGAGTTTACCTTATAATCTAATATTTAACATTTCTTATGCTAATCTGGCCAAAAGCCTCTGAATGGTTTATTAAAATTTGCATTTTGTGTATAGACTTAAAAGGGGAAAGTTTTAATGTATGTATCATAAAAATAATTATACTATATTTGTTAAAAAAATAGGCTGAATTCATCTTCCTGTTTCTCTAGCAACCTCATAAGTGGAGTGTACACAAGGCAATACTGGGGAGAAGCTTCTTGTTTTGGAAGGTTTGACTCAATTTAAATTCGTTGCTGTATAAACGGGCCTTTACTGGAATGGTCTCCAACAAGAGCCAAGTGCGCCCTCTGCTGGCAATCAGACAAAGGAAAGTATTTCCAAGTCCAGCGATTCAGGGCAAAAGTTTTGCCTTCAAGGAAGAGAGAAAGGAGCACTCAGCAATGTTACATCACTGCTTCCGCTAGAAAAGAGGAACACAGCATAGTGGGGTTTTTCTTTGTGATAATCTTCCTTAAAAACCTTATCCATAGCTTAAAAAACTTGAGCAAAGCTGATCTATAAACGTATAGGTATAGCTCTAAGAAAAGCTGGTTTGACTCATGTCGGTGGGCTCTATCAGAAAGGACAAAAGGTCCTGACTGGCTGACCTGAAAATCAGAAAATCAAGAGCTTGTTCTAAGGTTCCTTACGAATGCATTCCTTTCTGGTCTCCTTAGGGATATAAGTCCCCCGAGGTTAGGGCTGTGTCACTTTCAGCATAGCATCCCCAGCCTACCTAAGCCTAGTGCCTGGCCCAGAACAGGGGCATAAAAGAACATCTGCCAAATGACTGAATAGCTGTGAAGAAGACTCTGGATTCAAGGTGCCTGTGCTGCTGACTTAGATATTGATTGCAAGACGGGTTTTCCTAGATGTAGCTGGAACCTCTCCATGACATGGTTGAGAGCTTTCGAAAAGCTCTTGTTAAAAATTAATTACTTTTGGCTGCACTGGGTCTTCACTGCTGTGCAAGGACTTTCTCCAGTTGCAGCAACTGGAGGCTCATCTTCCTCGTGGAGTTCTGGCTTCCCATCGTGACGGCTTCTCTTCTTGTAAAGCATGGGCTCAGTAGTTGAGGCACATAGGTTTAGTTGCTTCGAGGCACATGGGATCTTCCCGGACCAGGGCTTGAACCTGTGTTCTGCACTGGCAAGCGGATTCTTAAACACTGGGCCACCAGGAAAGTCCCTGAAGAGCTCTTTAAAGAGCTTCCAAAGGCCACATAGCACCATGTGGCTCGGCAGCTGTCCTAGATGGTGTGAATAATATCCAAGTCATCTGAAAGTTACGAATCACTACACAGATTACACTACCCTTTCACAGGAATCTTATTTGATATCAGTAGTCCTTCAGGATGGTTATCCCTCCTCTTTTATGGAAGGAGCCCTGAGCCTCTCAAAGGTGGACTGGTAGTTTCATGGTTTCAGTCAAGTCGCAGGATGAAAGTCCATACGTGGCCTCTGTCCCCTACTTTCCCCACCTCCTCCTAGCCTCTGCAATATTTAATGGGCCCCTCGCGTTCTCTGAGTTGGCTGAGGCTAAAATTAGAGGAGGCTGTCACAACTTTTAAGCATCAGCCGTATCATGGACATCTCCTCTTATTACTGGTGACAGTCAGGTGATGGGAATTACGAAGGCTGGACTGGCCGGGCTGCCGGCACCAGCTGGGTGAACAACCTTGTGGGTGGCTTCCTCTTCCCTGGTCATCACCCGGGACATCACACACCAGCTGGCATCATCCTGCTTCTTCCAAGTTTGCTCATGGCAAGACTGTGGAACACCTCCCCCAAAAGTAGACGGAAAAACACCTGTGCTGGGTCAGCGGTCAAAGAGATTTGTATAACTAGGGACGAGAGTGACCCCTAGTCAGTGTTTGCTAGTGACTCGGTTGGTCTGTTTGATTTCAGGGAAAGCAAACATAAGCCCAAGCAGACAAATGTTTGCTTAGATCCCAGCTTCACTAGGAGAACAAACCCTGGAGGAGTGTGATAGCAGGAGGGGTTGCTTCGCACATTTGTATGGGATGTTCCTCTTGTCCGCCAAACACACCCCTACGCAGCCGGCAAGACCCAGAGCCAATGCCAGCTTTCAAAGCACCACAGGCTCACTCATCTCAGAGCCTTTATCACTCCGAATTTTAACTGTTTACGTGTCAATTCCCCCTAGTGACCCAGTTCTTTAAGAGCAGAGGCCATGGGAGACCTCCTTGGTGGTCCAGTGGCTAAGAATCCATGCTCCCAATGAGGGGCCTGGGTGTGATCCCTGATCAGGGAAATAGATTCTGCATGCCGCAACTAAAACTCCTGCATGCTGCCACTAAAGAACAAAGATCCGACGTGCCACAGCTGAGACCTGGTGCAGCCAGATAAATAGGTCAATTTACCAATTAATCAATCTAAAAAGAACAGGGGCCGTGACCTTCATCTCTGTATGAAAGAAAAAGGCTGGCTATCAAAGATGGGTTAGAACACAACCCAGTGGCTTTCAAAGTTTTTGATGACAGCCTACAGAAATAAATACATTTTACATCATGATCCAGGAGGAAATGTGTGTGTGTGTGTGTGTGTGTATACATATACATATAAACGGTTTCTGCAGTGGCTCAGCAATAAATAATCCACCAGCAATGCAGGAGCCAAAGGAGATTCAGGTTTGATCTCTGGGTGAGGAAGATTCCCTGGAGGAGGGCATGGCAACCTACTCCAGTATTCTTGCCTGGAGACTCCCATGGACAGAGGAGCCTGGAGACCTTCAGTCCATGGGGTCACAGAGTCAAAGACAAATGAAGCGACTTAGCATACATACACCATATATATGAACATGAATTTCTGTATCTATGGATATACATGTAGCTCTTTAAAAAACTAACACAGACAAGATCAGGCATGTTTAGGCTGGTATGGCTGTAGACTAAAAAACTAATACAGAACTTCACAAAATAAGACTATACAAAGTGCTGCTATCTGGAGTTTTGTTTTCTAGTTTATTCTGTATTATTTTTCCAAATGTTTATTGTGATGCACGAATTTGATTTTATGATACACTAATGAAAATTGAAATCCATTATTTTGAGATGGAGAACTGCAGTAAGAGGGACCTATAAGAAACATAAAATTCCCACAGAAGTACATATTGAGACTTTTATTGATGGCTGGGATGTAGTGACTTGTGGAAGACAAAAAACTTCCTAAAGGAAAACTTTAAAAGCTGGAATCAGTTCAGTTCAGTTCAGTCGCTCAGTCGTGTCTGATTCTTTGCAACCCCATGAACTGCAGCATGCCAGGCTTCCCTGTCCATCACCAGCTCCCGGAGTCCACCCAAACCCATGTTCATTGAGTCGGTGATGCCATCTAACCATCTCATCCTCTGATTAAATAAGAAAAAGAAAAAAGATGTTTATTGAAAGATATCAGAGATCTGCTGAATTCTCTTGAACTAATTACAGTTAATGGTCTTCCCTAGTGGCTCAGACGGTAAAGAATCAGTCTGTAATGCGGGAGACCTGGGCTCGATCCAGTTATTCGATCCGCTACCCAGTATTCTTGCCTGGAGAATTCCATGGACAGAGGAGCCTGAAAGACTACCGTCCATGGGATCGCAAAGAGTCGGACACGACTGAGCCAACAACACAAAGAATATTGACTTGCAGTTTGAGAACTACAGGTGTAGTTTGATTTCATCGGCCCTCCCCTGGCCCCACCCCCACCTCCATTTTCTGTCCTTCTGTATGGAATGCATCCCCCTGGGGGAGGAGGAAGGAGTTCTGATTGGAGGATGTAGCAGAGAGGAGGGACAGAGCATGGATGGAGCAAGAAGGAAACTGCTCCGCGTATTTCCGTTTGAGCGCCTTGGACTGGGTTTGAGCTCCTATAAACAGAATGGAGCATTCAAAATTAAGCAGAGAAGACTTATAAAACTTTGAGCACAAGCAAGGCTGCTTCAGGGTTTAGATCAAGAATCTGTACACTATAACCTTCGGCCAAATCCACCTGTCCACATGTTTTTGTAAATAAAGTCTTTTTTTTTTTTTTTTTAATTTGACTGCATTGCGTCTTTGTTGCTCCACAACATATGGGATCTTAATTTACTGACCGCTGCGGGGAACTCTCCTCCCCTGAATTGCAAGGGGAATTCTTAACCACTGGACCGCCAGGGAAGTCTCTGTAAATAAAGTTTTATTGGAACACAGCCACATACATTAATTTGCTTATTGTCTCAGGCTGCTTTCCCTATAATTGCAGACTCAGAGTAGTTGTGGTCAAGATCCTGTGACCTACAAAGTAAAAAATATTTACTGTCTGGCTCTTTGCAGGGGGTGTTTGCTGACCCTTGGCGAGGATGGAAAGAGCTTCCTACCTCTCCTGGAGGAAGCCGGTATGGCTCTGAGCCATCCAGGGCAGAACCCCAGCACGGGCAGGGTTATCTTTCTCAGGACAGCCATGTCGTTCCTCCCCCAGTGTTTGCCGACTACAGATGTGGATCGGCAGCAGCACAATCTGAGCAGGAGAGGCTGATCCGGGCCGATTCTGGGCGGGGACCGCTGCTGCAGGGCGGCCTTCGGAAGTACCTGGAATCACTAGGGGTATCACTATGACTACAAAGATGAGAACATGCGAGCCAACTGATGTTGGCTTGCATTTGCGTTCTCAGTGCCCGGAGTAGGGAAGGTACTTGGAGGATGCTAAGCAAATGTTGGTTGGATTTTTTTTTTTTTTTTCGGCTGCCCTGGGTCTTCGTTGTGGTACCTGGGTTCTTCACTGTGCTGCGCAGGCTTCTCTTGTTGCAAATCGTGGGCTCTAGAGCTCCAGCTCAGGAGTTGTGGTTCACGGGCTTAGTTAGTTGCCCGTGATGTGGAATCTTCCCAGATCAAGGACCAAACCTGCGTCCCCCTGCATTGGAAGGCAGATTCCTAACCACTGAACAGCCAGGAAGTCCTTTGAATATTTCTTGAATGAGAAAGAAATTAGTGGCCTGCAGTGTAGAAACTGAGATTTACCACAACGTCTCTGGAAGGCAATGCCAGGAAAGAGCCTGGATGCCAGCATCCCAGAACTGCAATCATCTCTCCTACTTAGAGCCAAAGACGTCTTTTCTCAGCTACGCTGGCAACTAATATCAAAGATAATGATTATAGCTAACAATAAATAAATAGTGTGTGCTTATCAAGTGCCAAGCATCTATTCCATGTCTTTTATATGTACCAGCTCACTTTCATTCTTTGGATAAGAAATTCTATTTTTATCTCATTTTACAGATAAAGAAACAGACATGGAGAGATTATGTAACTTGTCCAAGGAGAAACAGCTAATAGGTAGCAGAGCCAGAATTTGAAAATGGGATGATCTCAGTAGGGAAAAAAAAAAAAAAAAAATGGATGCTGAGATTATCAGAGATGCTAGATCATTCGTTGAACCCAGGGAGTTTTCTTCTTTCTTTTCTGCTGTCACCTAAGAATTTATTTGTTCATTTAACAAATTTTAGGAGTGTGCTCTGTCTTCTCTGTGTTGTGTGTAATTGGTCTAGAGTTGGGCATGTTAGTCTGGTCAGTAAGATGTAGGAAGCCTGCTGGGGTTTCTGAAACAGATTCCCTCCCATGTAAACTCCACTCACAGGCACAGGCAGAGGAGAAAGAGATGTGATGGGCTGCTCGACCATGCTGTAAAGCCACCTCTTTCTCTTGCAGGTACCTATCTTTGAGTTTCTTGTTTGTGAGATTAATAACCCCTTATTGTTGGAGCCATTTCCAGCCAGATGTTGTCACTGAGACAGTCTCCAGTCCATTATCCTGTCGCAGTGCCTTCATCGCCCTTATCATTATCAGACAGTATCTCATTCGTTGATTAGTTTCCTTATCTTTCTGTCCCACAACTTCCTCTTCCAGAACACAAACTCCCAGAACAGAGCTCTTCCCTCTGCTGTTCACTACTCTGCGCCTAGAGCCTGGATCATGTCTGGCCAAACAGTAAGGGGATCCACACACAAACCAAGAGCCTCACAGTCCAGTGGAGGAAACAGACATGCATTACAATAAATGCCATCTTAGGGGTAGAGTCACGGAAGACCCATCTGTTCAGGGACTGGGCCTCACAGAGCCTTTGTGGCCAGTCTGGTCTCAGCGTTTCTCCCCCCAAGACTTGCATAGATCAAAATAGAAAACCTATCATTTGAAAACTGAAATTGCTGGGGACTTCCCTCGTGGTCCAGCAGATAAGACTCTGTGCTCCCAGTACAGGGGGCCTGGGTTCAATCAGGGAATGAAGGTCCCACATTCCACAGTCAAGCCCAGACGCTGCAACAAGACTCAGTGCAGCCAAATTAATGATAAAAGATAGAAAGTGCTGTTTAAAAAGAGATTGACTAGGAAATTCTAGTTTCAATCAATTTAAATTTAAATTGATTTAAATTTCAATCAATTTAAAGGCAGGCTTATGTTTTTGTTTGCAGTTATGCAAATTGAAGCAAGGGCCACTGCTTTGCTTGGGGAGAAGGTAACCAGATGCAGGTGTTTCAGGAGAAGCCTTGACTTCTATTCTGGGTGGAGGCAGATGGCACAAGTTTGGGAGAGCCCAGTATCCACAGATTTGGTCATTTCTTTGGGGCCCCAGGGTGACTGGTGCTGACTCCTGGGAGCTAAGCATGTTGCCTTCTGGGAGTAGTTATGTGCAGAAAGGATGTGCAGGCTTAATCCTGCCTACATGCTTGTAGGAACAGAGCCAGACTTGGCTTTCTCGATGCAGCCTGGACTGGCCTTCAGGAGGGAATGTCTGGAAGTCATTATCAGGTTAGAATGTTTAAACGTGAATATCCTACGCGACTGAACAATTGGAAATGTCCTGGAAGTGGACCCATTATTTACAACCAAGTAAATAAAAATGATTGCTTGGGCTTCCCTGGTGACTCAGATGGTAAAGAATCTGCCTACAATGCAGGAGAGTGGGGTTCAGTTCCTGGGTCAGGAAGATCCCCTGGAGAAGGGAATGGCAACCCACTCCAGTTTTCTTGCCTGGAGAATCCCATGGACAGAGGAGCCTGATGGGGTCACAAAGAATTGAGCATGACTGAGTGACTAACACACACAAATAAAAATGTACTGGTGTTGGACTCTTGTGCCCTGATGTGATTGTCAGTGCACATGGGGGCATGGGGAGGGGGAAGAACTCTCCTTTGAGGGAAGCAGAAATGTCCTCTGTCAGTAATCCTAGGAAGAGGGAAATCTTGGGATGAGAAATGAAGATGAGAGAAAAGGACTCCAGGCTGGGGGACGAAGAAACTCCTTCTCTCTCTCACTTGGGTAGAAGAAGGCAAACTTTTTCTACAAAGATCCAAATAATAGATATTTTAGGCTTTGCAGGGTGTATCTGAAGCAGGTATATCCCAGCAGGCAAACAACCATAGACAGTACGTAAATGATGGCCGTGGCTGTGTTACAGTAAATTTTACAAAATGGGCAGCAGGCTGGAATTGGCTCCCGGGCTATAGTATGTCAGCCTCTGTTTTAAAGCCTTGGGGTGATGGCCGTAGGACCTAGAGAGGATGAGCATGCCATAGGGAGATATGCTGACTCCAAGTAGATGCTTGGCAAAAAGCTATGCCAACAGGCTACCTCTCAGGACCCTCTAAGCCTGTGGCTCTAAAACACTCACTAGTTTCTAGCAGTGGCTCTATGATAGGGCCTGTTATTTCTCTCTCCAATTCCTAAGCTTCTCTTCCAGTAAAAGTTACAGTGTTGGCTTAGGTGTGTTAAGGGAATTAATGAAGGGCCTACCCCATTCTTGGGACCAAGAGGTGAAAGTGGCAGCTGTTCTCAGACCCTGGGTGGTGGTGGCTCCAGTGGACCCTAGAGGAGGACACGGTCTCCAGAGAAGGCAAGAACTGAAGGACAGAAGTCTATTCCCAGGAAAGATGAAGGCGTCAAGGAATGAAGAGTGAATAACCGCAGATATTTCTCTGTAAGCAGGTGTGGACTTAAGCCATCATAACAGGGAAGATCAAGGAAAATGAGGTCTTCTTTTGTAACCACAGGCGATGAAGACTGGGCATGCCATTGGTCAGACTGGGTCATCATAACACTAACACATGTGGGGAGCACAGAGCGGGTGGTCAACCAACGGTTGCCAGGGAGACTGACCTCTCCAGTCCTGTCTGAGGTGAACCACGGGGCCTTAGCCATTAGCCTCTCTGCAGCACACTGACTGTGGCAAGGACTGAAGTCAACTGGGCGCATCAGAGGAATTGCTGTAATGGCGATCCCAAGGTATCACACGGATGTGCTCAGCTTCTACCCTACCAAGAAGGAAAGCCCTTCGTTGTCAGCCATGGTGGAACAGTAACTCTGGGAGATCATCTCAAACTGTTGGGTGGTGTAGCCGGCCTCCCTAACAGCAGCCTCCATTGCCTCCGGGCCCAGACAGAGGCTGGAGACCTCTGATCTCCGATCACAGAGTAGCTGCTCTTCAGGGCATCCGCGAGCACCAGGAAGGCCCCCAGCTTCAGCGGGCTGCTGCGGTTCTTAAGAGCTGTGCGGCAGGCAGGGAGGTACACATAGGTGGCATCTCGGCACAGCGGGCTGAGCAGGCAGTCGGCCGGGGGCAGGGGGATGGCCCTCAGCAGCCAGCTCTGAGTCACGTCACACTTCAGGACCTGCTCGACTGCCCGCCTCAACTTCTCCTCCTTCTCTGGCCCCTTGACTCTGAAACATACAAACCAACATACGTGGGTGACTACCCCACTCATGGGGAACCCAGATCTCTCAGGTCAGGTACGAAAATGGTGATGCTATCCCAAATGTTATATCCTTAGGAGCACCCCTGTTGTAAAAACAGAGAAAGAAGACATTTTGGTGTCTGAATGTGACCGTATTACCTTGTGGTGGGTTAAATCTTTTTAGGAAGTGAATAAGAATATAGAAATAATAATCAAAATACTTGGCTGCTTGCTTCTACAATAAATGAACTGTCCCCATGAAGTGGAAATTCCTCTTCCACTGCTTAGAATAATGCCTGGATCATTTTATTATCATCATCATCATCGTCATTGCATTTGTCCCCTCTGCCAAACTGTAAGGTAGTGGCTGTTTGACCTGCAAATATCAGACTGTGGTTGTTTTCCAGTCACTCAGTCATGTTGGACTCTCTGAAACCCCATGGACTGTTGCACATCAGGCTTCCCTGTCCTTCACCATCCCTCAGAGCTTGCTCAAACTCACATCCATTGAGCCGGTGATGACAACCAACTGTCTCATCCTCTGTCATCCCCTTCCCTTCGCCTCAATCTTTCCCAGCATCAGGGTATTTTCTAATGAGTCAGCTCTTTGCATCAGGTGGCCAAAGTATAGGAGCTTCAGCTTCAGCATCAGTTCTTCCGGTAAATTTTCAAGACTGATTCCTTCAGGATTGATTGGTTTGATCTCCTTGCAGTCCAAGGGACTCTCAAAGAGACTTCTCCGACACCACAGTTCAAAAGCATCAATTCTTTGGCACTCAGCCTTCTTTATGATCCAACTCTCACATCCATACATGACTACAGGAAAAACCATAGCTTTAACTATATGGACCTTTGTTGACAAGCAATGTCTCTGGTTTTTAATACATTGCCCAGGTTTCTCATAGCTTTTCTTCCAAGGACAAGCGTCTTTTAATTTTACGGCTGCAGTCAACATCTGCAGTGATTTTGGAGCCCAAGAAAGTAAAGTCTGTCACTGTTTCCATTGATTCCCCATCTATTTGCCATCGAGTGATGGGACTGGATGCCATGATCTTAGTTTTTTGAATGTTGAGTTATAAGCCAACTTTTTCACTCCTCTTTCACCTTCATCAAGAGGTTCTTTAGTTCTTCTTCACCTTCTGCCATAAGGGTGGTGTCATCTGGATATCTGAGGTCATTGACATTTCTCCTTGTAATCATGATTTCAGCTTGTGCTTCATCCAGCCTGGCATTTCGCATGATGTACTCTGCATGTAAGTTAAACAAGCAGGCTGACAAAAATACAGCCTTGATGTACTCCTTTCCCAATTTGTAACCAGCCCATTGCCCATGTCTGGTTTTAACTGTTGCTTTTTGACCTGCATACAGGTTTCACAGGAGGCAGGCAAGGTTGTCTGGTATTCCCGTCTCTTTAAGAATTGTCCACAATTTGTTGTGATCCACACAGTCAAAGGCTTTAGCGTAGTCAATTAAGCAGGTGTTTTTCTGGAATTCTCTTGCTCTTCCTATGATCCAATGGATGTTGGCAATTTGATCCCTGGTTCCCCTACCTTTTCTAAATCCAGCTTGAACACCTGGGAAGTTCTTAGTTCACATACTGTTGAAGCGTAACTTGGAGAATTTTGAGCATGACTTTGCTAGTGTGTCAGATGAGTGCAATTGAGCGGTAGTTTGAACATTCTTCGGCATTGCCTTTCTTTGGAACTGGAATGAAAGCTGACCTTTTCCAGTCCTGTGGCCACTGATGAGTTTTCCAAATTTGCTGGCATATTGAGTGCAGCACTTTCACAGCATCATCTTTTAGGATTTGAAATAGCTCAACTGGAATTCTATCACCTCCACTAGCTTTGTTCATAGTGATGCTTCCTAAGGCCCACTTGACTTTGCACTCCCAGATGTCTGGCTCTGGGTGAGTGATCACACCATTGTGGTTATCTGGGTCATGAAGATCTTTTTTGTATATTTCCTCTGTGTATTCTTGCCACCTCTTCTTAATTTCTTTTGCTTCTGTTGGACCATACCATTTCTATCCTTTATTGAGCCCATCTTTGCATGAAATGTTCCCTTGGTATCTCTAATTTTCTTGAAGAGAGCTCTAGTCTTTCCCATTCTATTCTTTTCCTCTATTTCTTTGCATTGTTTACTTAGGAAGGCTTTCTTATCTCTCCTTGCTCTTCTTTGGAACTTTGCATTCAGATAGGTATATCTTTCCTTTTTGCCCATGTCTTTTACTTTTCTTCTTTTCTCAGCTATTTGTAGGGCCTTCTCAGAGAGCCATTTTGCCTTTTTGCACTTTTTTTTTCTTGGGAATGGTCTTGATCATGGCTTCCTGTACAGTGTTATGAACTTCCACCCATAGTTCTTCAGGCACTCTGTCAATCAGATCTAATCCCTTGAATCTATTTGTCACTTCCACTGTATAATCGTAAAGGATTTGATCTAGGTCATACCTGAATGGCCTAATGTTTTTCCCTACTTTCTTCAATTTAAGTCTGAATTTGGCAATAATGAATTCATGGTCTGAGCCACAGTCAGCTGCCTGTCTTGTTTTTGCTGACTGTATAGAGCATTTCCATCTTTGGCTGCAAAGAATATAATCAATCTGATTTCGGGACTGACAATCTGGTGATATCCATGTGTAGTGTCTTCTCTTGTATTGTTGGAAGAGGGTGTTTGCTATGACCAGTGTGTTCTCTTGGGAAACCTCTGTTAGCTTTTGCCCTGCTTCATTTTGTACTGCAAGGCCAACCTTGCTTGTTACTCCAGGTATCTCCTGGCTTCCTACTTTTGCATTCCAGGAAATATTGGATTTAAATGCTGAAACAGTATCTTTGTAGTAACTGCTGATCCATGTGGGAGTCATCTATAACCATTTGTAGAAACTATTGATCATACCACACAACTGTGGCCGGGGCCCTTTTAGAGAGATGAGAATGCCTGGTTTCCATTTTCAGTCTCCAAAAAATACTGCAGATAGGGAGTATGTTTCCTGACGAAGATAGTTTTCTCAGCCTTGTGAGGAATCCTTCCTCTTCTGCCAAGTCGGCACTCCACTCCAGTACTCTTGCCTGGAAAATCCCATGGACGGAGGAGCCTGGAAGGCTGCAGTCCATGGAGTCGCTGAGGGTTGGACACGACTGAGCGACTTCACTTTCACTTTTCACTTTCCTGCTTTGGAGAAGGAAATGGCAACCCACTCCAGTGTTCTTGCCTGGAGAATCCCAGGGATGGGGGAGCCTGGTGGGCTACCATCTATGGGGTTGCACAGAGTCGGACACGACTGAAGTGACTTCGCAGCAGAGAGAAAGTTCATTAGTGAAAGGAGAGAGTCAAGGGCAGGAGGTAGAACTGGTGCCTCAGATCCCTTTGGAATTTATTAGTTGAGGAATGAAGGAACAAGCTAACCAATGAACAATATTAAATAACACAGAGTGCAAAAGGGAAGCTCAAGAAAGGAAACCAACAAAGGAGAAAGAAGTAGCAGAAAATTAGAGGCAAGAGAAAGAAAAGAAACACTGAGGATGTCACGTGCCCAGAAGGCCACCGAGCCCAAACAGTAGGAGTGATGACTGGGTATCGAACAAAGAAAGCACTGGGAGCAAATCCAGGCTTACATGCAAAGATCACACAGTCACTGGCTCCAGAAGAAGCCAGCCACTAGGGCAACAAGACTTGATGGAGAGAATAGAGGATGGCCCAAGATAAGAGTAAGTGAGAGAGAGATTTACAATGGGATCATTTTGCATGAGGAAAAGCTGATTGTTTAAATAAAACTTGGAAATTTACCTCCAGTGAGAATGATTTCAGACAATAGCAATTAGTTATGGACATCGTATTTAAGTATTTAGTTAAGATCCTAATCCCAGCATGTATAATCAGTTATTTACAAGCATCCTTTAACTGTGTTATAATTTTCCATTTAAGAAGATTAAATTTTCTTAAATTTTCCATTTAAGAAGATTAATAACAAGCATATGAAAAGATGCTCAATATTGTTGACATCAGAGAAACAAATATCAAACCATTAGCTATCACTTAACACCCACTAGGACAGCTATAATAAGAAAGATCAATAATAACTAAGTGTTGGCAAGGTTATGGAGAAACTGAAGCCTACGTACACAGCTGGTGAGATGGTAAAATGGTTCCTTTTATATGCGACTGTTTTTTACTTTGGAAAACAGATTAATTTTGAAATAATTGTCTTAACATAAAGACTTAACATGACGCAGGAATTCTACTCATAGAATTATTCCCAAGAAAAATGAAACATGAGTCCACACAAAATCTTGTCCATGAGTATTATTCAGCAGCATTATCCATAATAGTCAAAAGATGGAAACAACCCAAATGTCCACCAACTTATGAATAGACAAATAAAATGTGGTCTGTCTACACAATGCAGTATTATTCAGTGTGCTCAGCTATGTTCGACTCTTTGCAACCCCACAGACAGTAGCCTGCCAGGGACCCAACAACTGTAGCCTGCCGGGCTTCTCAGTCCATGAGATGTCCAACAATGCTTGCCATTTTGTCCTCCAGGGGATCTTCCTGACCCAGGGATCAAACCTGCACTTCTTATGTCTCCTGCATTGGTTCAGTTCAGTTCAGTTCAGTCACTCACTCATGTCCAACTCTTTGTGACCCCATGAACTGCAGCACATCAGGCTTCCCTGTCCATCACCAACTCCCAGAGTCCACCCAAACCCATGTCCATTGAGTCGCTGATGCCACCCAACCATCTTATCCTCTATTGTCCCCTTCTCCTCCTGCCCCCAATCCCTCCCAGCATCAGAGTCTTTTCAAATGGGTCAGCTCTTCGCATCAGGTGGCCAGAGTACTGGAGCTTCAGCTTCAACATCAGTCCTTCCAATGAACACCCAGGACTGATCTCCTTTAGAATGGACTGGTTGGATCTCCTTGCAGTCCAAGGAACTCTCAAGAGTCTTCTCCAACACCACAGTTCAAAAGCATCAATTCTTTGGCACTCAGCTTTCTTTAGAGTCCAACTCTCAAATCCGTACACGACCACTGGAAAAACCATAGCCTTGACTAGACGGACCTTAGTTGGCAAAGTAATGTCTCTGCTTTTCAATATATTATCTAGGTTGGTCATAACTTTCCTTCCAAGGAGTAAGCGTCTTTTAATTTCATGGCTGCAATCACCATCTGCAGTGATTTTGGAGCCCCCCAAAATGAAGTCTGACACTGTTTCCACTGTTTCCCCATCTATTTCCCATGAAGTGATGGGACCGGATGCCATGATCTTCATTTTCTGAATGTTGAGCTTTAAGCCAACTTTTTCACTCTCCTCTTTCACTTTCATCAAGAGGCTCTTTAGTTCCTCTTCACTTTCTGCCATAAGGGTGGTGTCATCTGCATATCTGAGGTTGCTGACATTTCTCCCAGCAATCTTGATTCCAGCTTGTGTTTCTTCCAGCCCAGCGTTTCTCATGATGTACTCTGCATATAAGTTAAATAAGCAGGGTGACAATATACAGCCTTGATGTACTCCTTTTCCTATTTGGAACCAGTCTGTTGTTCCATGTCCTGTTCTAACTGTTGCTTCCTGACCTGCATACAGGTTTCTCAAGAGGCAGGTCAGGTGGTCTGGTACTCCCATCTCTTTCAGAATTTTCCACAGTTTATTGTGATCCACACAGTCAAAGGCTTTAGCGTAGTCAATAAAGCAGAACTAGACGTTTTTCTGTAACTCTCTTGCTTTTTCGATGATCCAGTGGATGTTGGTAATTTGATCTCTCGTTCCTCTGCCTTTTCTAAAACCAGCTTGAACATCAGCAAGTTCATGGTTCACATATTGCTGAAGCCTGGCTTGGAGAATTTTGAGCATTACTTTACTAGCATGTGAGATGAGTGCAATTGTGCGGTAGTCTGAGCATTCTTTGGCATTGCCTTTCTTTGGAATTGGAATGAAAACTGACCTTTTCCAGTCCTGTGGCCACTGCTGAGTTTTCCAAATTTGCTGGCATATTGAGTGCAGCACTTAAACAGCATCATCTTTTAGGATTTGAAATAGCTCAACTGGAATGCCATCACCTCCACTAGCTTTGTTCATAGTGATGCTTCCTAAGGCCCACTTGACTTCACATTCCAGGATGTCTGACTCTAGGTGAGTGATCACACCATCATGATTATCTGGGTCATGAAGATCTTTTTTGTACAGTTCTGTGTATTCTTGCCACCTCTTCTTAATTTCTTCTGCTTCTGTTAAGTCCATACCATTTCTATCCTTTATTGAGCCCATCTTTCCATGAAATGTTCCCTTGGTATCTCTAATTTTCTTGAAGAGATCTCTAGTCTTTCCCATTCTACTATTTTCCTCTATTTCTTTGCTTTGATCATTGAGGAAGGCTTTCTTATCTCTCCTTGCTATTCTTTGGAACTCTGCATTCAAATGGGTATATCTTTCCTTTTCTCCTTTGACTTTCACTTCTCTTCTTTTCACAGCTATTTGTAAGGCCTCCTCAGACAGCCATTTTGCTTTTTTGCATTTCTTTTTCTTGGGGATGGTCTTGATTCCTGTCTACTATACAATGTCACAAACGTCCGTCCATAGTTCATCAGGCACTCTATCTATCAGATTGAGTCCCTTAAATCTGTTTCTCACTTCCACTGTATAGTCATAAGGGATTTGATTTAGGTCATACCTGAATGTTCTAGTGGTTTTCTCCACTTTCTTCTATTTCAGTCTGAATTTGGCAATAAGGAGTTCATGATCTGAGCCACAGTCAGCTCATGGTCTTGTTTTTGCTGATTGTATTGAGCTTCTTCATCTTTGGATGTAAAGAATATAATCAGTCTGATTTCGGTGTCTACCATCTGGTGATGTCCATGTGTAGAGTCTTCTCTTGTGTTGTTGGAAGAGGGTGTTTGCTATGACCAGTGCGTTCTCTTGGCAGAACTCTATTAGCCTTTGCCCTGCTTCATTCTGTATTCCAAGGACAAATTTGCCTATTACTCCAGGTGTTTCTTGACTTCCTACTTTTGCATTCCAGTCCCCTAAAATGAAAAGGACATCTTTTTGGGGTGTTAGTTCTAGAAGGTCTTGTAGGTCTTCATAGAACTGTTCAACTTCAGCTTCTTCAGCTTTACTGGTCAGGGCATAGACTTGGATTACTGTGATATTGAATGGTTTGCCTTGGAAATGAACAGAGATCATTCTGTTGTTTTTGAGATTGTATCCAAGTACTGCATTTTGGACACTTTTGTTGACCATGATGGCTACTCCATTTCTTCTAAGGGATTCCTGCCCACAGTAGTAGATATAATGGTCATCTGAGTTAAATTCATCCATTCCAGTCTATCTTAGTTCGCTGATTTCTAGAATGTTAATGTTCACTCTTGTCATCTCCTATTTGACCACTTCCAATTTGCCTTGATTCATGGACCTAACATTTCAGGTTCCTATGCAATATTGCTCTTTACAGCATCGGACCTTGCTTCTATCACCAGTCCCATCCACAACTGGGTATTGTTTTTGCTTTGGCTCCATCCCTTCATTCTTCCTGGAGTTATTTTGCCACTGATCTCCAGTAGCATATTGGGCATCTACTAACCTGAGGAGTTTATCTTTCAATGTCCTATCTTTTTGCCTTTTCACTGTTCCTGGGGTTCTCAAGGCAAGAATACTGAAGTGCTTTGCCATTCCCTTCTCTAGTGGACCACATTCTGTCAGACTCTCCTCCATGACCCGTCTGTCTTGGCCCCACACGGCATGGCTTAGTTTCATTGAGTTAGACAAGGCTGTGGTCCGTGTGATTAGATTGGCTGGTTGTCTGTGACTGTGGTTTCCGTCTGTCTGCCATCTGATGTCCTGTCTCAGTGCCTGCCGTCTTACTTGGGTCTCTTACCTCGGATGTGGGGTATCTCTTCACGGCTGTTCCAGCAAAGTGCAGCTGCCACCCCTGACCTCGGACATGCGGTAGCTCCTCTCGGCCGCACCTGCGCGCCATCGCAGCCACCGCACCTGCATTGGTAGGTGGATTCTTTACCACTAGCGCCACCGGAGAAGCCATATATATATACACTTATGATGGAATACTATCCAGGAATAAAAAGGAATGAACTGACACAGGCTATAACATGCAAGAGCCTTGAAAACATAATGCTCAGTGACGAGGTCAGAAACAAAAGGCCACCTGCTGTAAGAGTCTTTTTATATGAAACATCTAGAAAAGGCGAATCTGTAGAGACTGAAAGCAGGCCAGGGTTCGCTAGGCACTGAGAGGACTAGGGGAAAAGGGGAGTGATTGCTGATGTGTATAGGGCTTCTTTGGGGAGCTGTGAAATGTTCCAAAATTTTGCTGAGGATCATGCAGTTCTGCAAACATACCAAGAACTATTGAATTGCACTCTTTGCAAAGGTGAATTATATCTTCTGTGAATTTTACCTCAGTAAAGCTGTTCTATTAAAAGAGAGAGTGGAGAGGGCTTTCCTGGTTGTCCAATGGTTAAGAATCTGCCTTTCAATGCAAGGGATGCTGGCTCGACCCGTGGTCTGGGAACTAAGATCCCACATGGAATGGAGCGACTAAGCTCACGTGCTGTAACTACTGAGCCCACGTGCCTCAACTAGAGAGAAGCCCATGAGCCTTGAGGAAGAGCTCGTGAGCCACAACAAAAGATCCGGCATGCCACCACTAAGACCCAGGACAACCAAATAAGTAAATGCATAAATACTTTTAGAAAGAGAGAAGCTTAGCAAGATATTACTTTCAGGGAATTCCTACCAACCAATAAGCTGAGATACACAAGGAATGATCACCACCTGTGACTGGGTCTACCAATGGGTCAAAATGATAGTAGCATGACCAATTTGCCCCAATCGGTCTAAACTTATCTATTTTTTTGTTTGTTTTTTGTTTGTTTTTGTTTTTTAACTGAAAATCCCACTTCCTGGGAACCTGTCTCAGTCCTGGGCAAACCAGGAAGGTTTATCATTCTAAAACTAAGGAAACCAGTTACAAAGCTGCCACCCCACCTGGTAAAATGTGGATGATTTGACAGAGCATTTTAAGAAGAAAAAAAAAATTCCAAAAGTATGGAAGTCTGTGTGAAACATGGCTTTGAAGAGGTAGATTAATCTAGAATAGAAAAAATTCAAATAACCTACCTGCACCTACGGATAACTTAAGTGTATACAAAAAGAAATGACAACACAGAGTTCTTTTGAATGGGTCTGAAGATGATGCTGTCTATTAGAAATGATTTGGTAATTTGTATTTAAGTGATTACGTCAGAGGCAGGTTGGACCTCTGGGCCCTGTTGTGTATGAAGCTATTTTAAAAACGCAAGTTGCCACAGAACTAGTACTTGCCAGTCAGATGATGATGGAAATTGTTCCCAAACTGTGAGACACACTGTGAAGTCTGGAAAGCTCACAGAGAAGGTGCCAATTTGAGAGGGAAATTTGTTAGGAACACCCACTGTCACGGATACCTGCTTGTCCTCGGATGTACTGCAAACACTGCTGAACTCAGTTGCCAAGGCAGTCACGTAAAGATTACACCTCAGGGCTTCTCAGGGCCCGCGATCCACCTGCAGTTAAATGGATTCTCCTGAAGACGCAGGCAATTACCACTCAGCCTCA
Organism: Ovis canadensis; assembly: GCF_042477335.2. Lineage (NCBI taxonomy): Eukaryota > Metazoa > Chordata > Mammalia > Artiodactyla > Bovidae > Ovis > Ovis canadensis. Next base: position 32,677,989 of record NC_091259.1, on the reverse strand, counting down.
CAGTTAGCTCAAGGGGTGGGGAATAAACATACACCGGGAAAACGTGAGGCAGTTCTACAGAAAGCTAACAGCCATGTGACCATTTCTCTAGTTCTAAAGATCTAGTCTTTCAAAGGCATCAATATGCAAAGGAAAAAAAAGCACCAATTTCCTCTGTAAGTATAAAAGCCTGAAGGAATTGGAGAGGAAGCAGGGAAGAAAGGATAAATCGGGGACTCCTGGGAAGAACACTTCGCAAGAATGTCTTTCCAGACCCCAGGTAGTTATCCTGAGATTTAGAGCAGTTTCCTCCTGCCCCGACTCTGCAAGGCAAGAGGTGAATCAGAATGCCCTGGACAGATTCCATTTACCTCTCCAAGCCCCATCCCCAGATTCCAGCAGGTCCCCCTAAGGGGAAGTCATCAAGGCATATAAAGGAAATAAAAAGCTAAATCCGCTTAGATGTCAATGTGTGACTTGTAAGAGCAAGGACTAACCACCGGGAACCCTTCAGTATAGGCCATAGCTGCATGACACGGCAGGAGGAAGCCTCCAGAAAGCAAAATACACACGGTCACTTCATTTATCAATATGTTTTGACCTTCTATTGTGTGTCAGGAAGAGCTCTAGGCAGAGGGGACCCAGGGTGGAATGAATGAGAAACAAATCCTTTCCTCGGGGAGATTATAGTCTGGGAGGAACAAGTCATCCAATGATCTTCCACAAAACTGAAACAGTGTCTGTGATAAGTGCTAGGGAGCGGGGACACAAGGCAGTAAGAGAAGAAGGCTGAGAGCTTGACTCGTCTGGAGCATCAGGGAGAGCTCTTCCCGGAAGAAGTCAGGTGAGCAGAGAAACAGAGGATAAATAAATAGGAAGGAAAGGGGCAAAAGAGAGTAGGGATGGAGGAGGATATTCCAGTGAGGAAATAGCAGGCCCTGGGGTGGGAGGAGACACAGAGATGAGAACACCAGGTGCAGCTGAACCTCAGCAAACAAAGCAGAGCAGAGCAGAAAGGGAGGCCAGACAGTGAGCTCCCAGGTGATACGGGAGCTGCTCGTCTGGGAATCACAAGGCATGCGCCAGGCTAGACAAGGCTTCACGGACCATGCTAACAATTTTGCTTTTTATCCTAAAAGCCATGGGGAGACGTTAAGGGATGCTAAGGAGCAGAGGGATGTGATCAGATTTACATTTTGAGGCAATCAATTTGGGACAGAAGGAGAGGTGGGAGGTCAATTAGGAAGACGAGGATGGTAGCACAGACCAAGAAAACAGCCTGTGTTTTGCAAAATATTGGGAAAAAATATACTGGTCTGAAAGGAACTCAGGCAGTGAAGTGGATAGCGCTTGGTGTTGGTCATGAAACATGATTGAGGGGAAAAGGACAAGATTGGCTTCCAGGCTTCCGGCTTCTCCAATTAATCATATGATGGGGCCATTCATTGAGCTAATACCAGAGATAAAACAGATTTGGGGACAATCACAGCTCTATTCGGGCACACTGAGTTTGAGATATTTTGGCATACGTGAGTAGAAATAGTTTACCTTTAAAGGAAACGGCCAGTTGAAGGTTTTTCAACCTGTCCTGTTAATTTCCCCCAAGAGAGAATGCAGTGAGAGTCCTCATTCAAGACAAAGATGTACTTTATAAAAGGCAGAAGCTTGTCCTAGATGTCCCTGAGACAATTGTCATCACCATCAAGATCTTGATTTTGAGAAGAATGTCAGTCTTTTATGAGGTATTAAAATACAGAGATGCTTTGGGATAGAGGCAGTTTGGGTTTCCCTGATGGCTCAGATGGTAAAGAATCTGCCTGCAATGTGGGAGACCCAGGTTTGATCGCTGGGTTTGGGAAGATCCCCTAGAGAAGGAAATTGCAACCCACTCCAGTATTCTTGCCTGGAGAACCCCATGGACAGAGGAGGCTGGTGGGCTACAGTCCATAGGGTTGCAAAGAGTTCACACAACTGAGTGACTCACACACACACACAGAGGCTATTGACTAGTTCACAGAACAAATTTGGCACAGCTGTGTCTATTTGGGGCAATAGACAAACATCTTTTTCAATAGATATGAAATTCTTTGTATGGAGAGCATTTATTTCAGAGAACCACCGCCTCTACAGTTGCTCAAGCTTTCTCCTGTCCGGTACAAGAAGGTAAGTGAAGGAGCTGCTCCCTGCGGAGGCAACTAGCAGGGGCTCCAGCCTCCAGACTGCTCCAGGCTGCCCCGAAGGCTGAGGAGGGCTGAGGGCTGGTTTCCAGAGCACACTTGGAAATCATCCCCACCCACCAGCATGTCCTGACATACCTGCTGAGAAGTTCTGTTCTGGACATTGGTGCTTCTCAAGCTGTAAAATGCATTCAATCCCCCTGCATATCTTGTTGAGATACACATTCTGATTCTGTAGGTAAACCTGAGAATCTGCATTCCTAGTAAGTTCCCAAATAATATGAAAGCTGCTAGTCTGGGGACCACAAAGCCATATGTTCCAAGCTCCAGGAACCAGAGGTTAATTAATGGTTGTTTCTAGGTTTTCTTAAGGTAAAAGCTCATTTTCCTTGGTTCATGCTTGAGTAGTTAGTATTTGACTTTCTGACTTGATAAATGAATAGTGTGAGGCAAGAATTTGATACCAGTGTCTTACAACTTTTAGGATAATTGTAAAAATGAGTGGCATCTTACTGTCTGAGTCACACTGTAAAGGCAGAGAAACAGGAGACAGCTCAAATTGTCTTCAGCATCAGTCAGCACAAGAAATAGCTTCAGATAAAGGAGAAATAATCTCAGGGGAAATAGGCTGTGGGTTGATAGAGGGACTTGGAGATGCAAGAAAGACGTAAGTTGAATGGGATCACTATCATTCTCAAAATGGTTGAAGTCTAGGCTCTAGCAAAAGGATAAGGGTGCAAATGCAGAATTTTACTGCCAAAAGTACAGTTCCTTAGTCTAACAGAGTGATTGGGAAGGGACAGTGTCCCAGAGCAATTGTTATAAGCTGATGATTCTGGTTTGAGATAAGTAATGCTTTTAGTAGCCTGCTAGAAGTTAAGGATTCATTTCTGAATAAGATGGAAAGGCTTGTGATAGCTAGGGAAATTGAGAACAAAGTTCTAAAAGCCTTCCTGACACATGATTTGGACTTTGGAAAGGTGCACTGTCTGACAATGACTAAAAACTTTTTTATAAACTTTCCCTGAAATTCTATAAGTCCTGGGAAATTCCATATTTATTTAATAACTTTGAATATTGTTTAAGTCCTCATAGCTACAGTTATCTTCTAGTTAATGTCCATTTCAGTCTGTGAAGTCACAGTGTCAATTTAAAAAGCTTGAAATTACTTTTATTTTGAAGAACATAACTTTAGTTTGAAGGCTCTAGCCAGTATAAGTAATGCTTTTAGTACTTAATTCTAAGAAAAGGGTTTACAGGTTTAAATGGCATACGACAACAGTTTCTCTTGATTTCTTGTTTAATGCCAAGAGAAAAACATGGAGCAATATTTAAGTATTGTTAAATAATTTTACAATGTTGCTCATGATTATGGACAACAAAAATACCTTCCAAATATTCCTGGGCTTAGAAAATGTATCACTTTTTACTACAACAATCAGTGAACCTTGAAAATACTACAGCATTGAAAGAAGCCAGACACAAAAGGCCACATAGTGAATGATTCCATTTCCAGAATAGGCAAATTCAAAGAGATGGAAAGTAGATTAGGGATTGTCTAGAGTTGAGAAGGGGGTTTAGGATTTCTTTCAGGGGTGTTGAAAATGTTCTAAGATTGTGGTAATGGCTGCACAGCTCTTTAAATATACTAAAACCCACCAAACTATACACTTTTAAATGAGTGACCTGTGTGATATATACATGCTGCTGCTGCTAAGTTGCTTCAGTCGTGTCCGACTCTGTGCGACCCCATAGATGGCAGCCCACCAGGCTCCCCTATTCTGGGATTCTCCAGGATGTCTCAATAAAGCTGTTATATACATGAAAAAAAAGAAAACATGTCACTTTTCTGTTCTTGAAAAAGGTCCAAAGACCTGTTCAGTTGACTAAGAGATGAATCAGAATTTTTAAAGTCAACAGCTAAAAAAATCGTATATAATGAGCATAAAATACCTCCACATAATTGCGAATATGATTCCAAGCTGAGAGCATATGATCTTGAAAGAACATATAAAAATAATACTTTCAATGACAACATTTGGATTTAAAATCTCAAGAGTTTAACAATAAATACCAGGAAGATGCCAGAAGCACTTGAGGGCATCAAAAACTATTAAATTCCTCATAATATATTCTTACCTGATGTTGATAAGCTGAGAAAATTTCTCTCCAACAGACATCCACTATAAAAAACACTAAAGGACGTTCTCCAGGTGAAGGGAGACGATGGTAGATAGAAACCTAGATCTTCAGAAATAAGAGATGGATGCTAGACAGGACAGATCTGGATAAACATAGGAGACTTTATATTTGTTGAAATTACTGCTGACTGATGTGAATATACTTAAAACTACTAACCTGTACACTTTAAAAGTTAAGGTGATAAATTTTATGATATGTATTTTTTAACCATAATTAAAAATAAAACAGTAAAAACAAACAAAAGCACTGCTGATTTCTTGTAGCAAAATTAGTAACAATATGTGTGCATGCACGCATACTCAGTCACATCCGACTCTCTGCCAAGCTCCTCTGTTCATGGAATTTTCCAGGCAAGATTACTGGAGTGGGTTGCCATTTCCTTTTCCAAGGGATCTTCCTGACCCAGGGATCGAACCCAAGTCTCTTGCATTGGTAGGTGGAATCTTTACCACTGCACTACCTGGGAAGCCCCAGTAACAATAAGTTATAGTGTTATAGTATATATAGAATAAACATTCAACCACAATTGTATAAGGGGCAGGAGAGTGGGTTCAAGGAATTAAACTGTTGTAATATCTTACATTGCTCATGAGATATTATGAATATATTATATAATTTCTAGAAAAATCACACATGTGTAAACATACACACAAAACACACACACAAAAGAAGTCAATAGAGGAGATAAAGGTCCATGAAGAAGATAAAAAAGAACTATGAAAATATGTATTTAATACTAGATGGAAAAACAAACATTATTTCATTCACCAACAAGAAGCAGAAAGAAAGGCGCAAATGAACACCAAACAGATGGGACAAATAGAAAATATATACCAAGATGGTATATTTAGACTCAACCGTACAGAATCAGTAACTACATTAAGTGTAAACTGACTAAACAATTCAGTTAAAAGGCAGAAATTGTTAGGTTGGATTGAAAAGCAAGACCTATTACATGCTATTTGAAAAAAAAAAGTTACTTTAAGTATAAAAACATAGGTTGAAAACAAAAGGGTAGAAAAAGATTTATCTTGTATATTATTTATCTATTGCTACATAATAATTTATCCCCAAATTTAGCCATCTAAAATGAGAAACATTTATCTCACAGTTTCTACAGGTCAAATATCTGGGTACAGATTAGCTGAGTGTCTCTGGGGGAAAGTCCCTCGAGACTGCAGTGCTGGCCACTCTCGTCTGAAGGCCCACCTGGGGGTAACTTTGGTTCCAAGCTGACTCCTCAGAACAAGCGAGTGAGTATAAGAGAGAGTGCCCAATAGTCTCTTTGTAAACTAATCTCAGAACTGATGTCCCGTCACTCTGCTGCACTGTATTTATTAGACTCCAGTCACTAAATCTAGTGGACACTCAAGGGGAGTTCAGTTCAGTCGCTCAGTCGTGTCTGACTCTTTGTGACCCCATGAATCGCAGCACGCCAGGCCTCCCTGTCCATCACCAACTCCCAGAGTTCTCTCAGACTCACGTCCATCGAGTCAGTGATGCCATCCAGCCATCTCATCCTCTGTCGTCCCCTTCTCCTCCTGTCCCCAATCCCTCCTAGCATCAGAGTCTTTTCCAATGAGTCAACTCTTCGCATGAGGTGGCCGAAGTACTGGAGTTTCAGCTTCAGCATCATTCCTTCCAAAGAAATCCCAGGGCTGATCTCCTTCAGAATGGGCTGGTTGGATCTCCTTGCAGTCCAGGGACTCTCAGGAGTCTTGTCCAACACCACAGTTCAAAAGCATCAATTCTTCGGCGCTCAGCCTTCTTCACAGTCCAACTCTCACATCCATACATGACCACTGGAGAAACCGTAGCCTTGACTAGACTGAGAGAACTAAGCAACAGCATGAGTCACTTGGAGTGAGGATTAGTGGGGACCACCTTAGAGGGTCCCTACCACCTTATGCCAACTTCAAGAATAAGAAGGCTGGTCTGGCCATATTAATATCAAAGTAGACATCAAGACAAAGTGTATTACTGGAGGTAAAGGGAGATATTTCTTGATGATACAATGGTCAATTCATCAAAAAGACATAACAATCCTAAAAATGTATGCCACTAGTAACAAAGCATCAAAATGCATGAAGCAAATGTTGACAGAACTATGAGGAGCAGGAGATGGATCCACAATCATAGTTTGAGATTTTCACACCTCTCTCTCCCAGTAATTATAGAACAAGTAAACAAAACCTCATGCAGAATGTTTGAACAGTTTTATCGATCTACATGATTGAATTAACATCTATGAGGTTAAAGCATCTACCTGGAATGCTGGAGACCCGGGTTCAATCCCTGGGTCGGGAAGATCCCCTGGAGAAGGAAATAGCAACTCACTCCAGTACTCTTGCCTGGAGAATCCCATGGAGGGAGGAGCCTGGTAGGCTACAGTCCATGGGGTCGCCAAGAGTCGGACACGACTGAGTGACTTCACTCACTCACTCACTCACTCATGGAAACTATACCAACAACTGGACAATATGCAGCCTATTCAAGGTAGAAAGCACATAGAGTGTTCACCAAATAGACCATATGCTGGGCCACAAAATAAATCTCTGATTACAATGAAATTTAATTACAAGTCATAACAAAATCTAGGAAAAATCCCAGCAATCTTGGAAATTAACCCCCCAAAAATTGCAAGTAATTTATAGTCAAAGAAGAAATCACAAAGAAAATTATAAATATGCTAAATTGGATAATAAAAATATGACATATCAAATATCATGGGATGAAGCTAAAACAATGTTGAAGAGTGAAGTTAAATGATCCAAGCTTCCACCTTAAGAAGCTGGAAAGAGAAGAGAATATTAACACTAAGTGAGGATGTCCCTCGTGGTCCAGTGGTTAAGACTCCACCTTCCAATGAGGTGGTTGAGGGTTTGAGCCCTGATTGAGAAACTAAGATCCCACATTTGCCAAAATAACCTTGAAAAAGAACAACGTTGGAATACGCATGCTATCTGACTTTCATACTATCTGATATCTATCTGATTTCAGACTTAGTATCCCTGGTAAATGGAATAAAAGGCTAGCTTAAACCCAGTGGAACTTTAGAGATTGCATGACACCAAAAAGGTTAATTGGGAACAAAATGTAAAACTCCTGTGTGTGCTAAGTCACGTCAGTCATGTCTGACTCTTTGGGATGCTATGGACTGTAGTCCACCAGGCTCCTCTGTCCACAGGATTCTCCAGGCAAGAATGCTGGACTGGGTTGCCATGCTCTCCTCTGGGAGATCTTTGCCTCATGCTCCTGCAGCTCCCAGGCTCTAGAGCACAGGCTCAGTAGTTGTGGCGCAGGAGCTTAGTTGATCTGTGGATGCAGGATTTTCCTGGATCAGGGGTCGAACCTCTGCCCTCTGCATTGGCAGGTGGATTCTTTACCACTGAGCCATCAGGGAAACCCAGCTTCTGAGACTCTTATGCCTCAGTTTCGGTGTGTAAAATGGGCATAGTAGGGAGAGAAAAAGTTCTCCTCTATCCCCTTAGGGTCTCTGTCTGGACCTAAGAATTAAATGGACATAAGACAGAGTAACAGGAAAAAATATATACATTTAATTAATTTTTTAAATGTATACAAGGGTGTCTTCACAACAGAAGGAAGTCCTGAAGATGTGACCAGAGGAGGAAGCTTTTAGACCTTTTAGATGAAGAAATAATAAAATTGTGATGAATTGTCAAAACAAAGGGATTTGGGGCGAGGATACTAAATGGTAAAGAAGTAACTAGGAAGATCGGGATTGGTTCAACCAGGTTTGTTTGCACAAATTTCTCAGCCCCAAATTCCCTGTCTCCAGTGATTGGAATGTCTTCTTTCCAGGGAGGGCATCTTTCATATGAGATTTTTATCTCCTATTTTCAGGAAGAAAAAGAAGAGTCAGAGTATCCCTGTACCTGCTGTTTCTTGAAAGTGAAGTCACTCAGTCATGTCTGACTCTTTGTGACCCCGTGGACTGTAGCCCATCAGGCTCCTCTGTCCATGGGATTCTCCAGGCAAGAATACTGGAGTGGGTTGCCATTTCCTTCTTCAGGGGATCTTCCCGACCCAGGGATCGAACCCAGGTCTCCCACATTGCAGGCAGATGCTTTAACCTCTAATTCACACTAATGAATATGCCAAAGTGGCATATTATAGGGGTGATATATTTGGTTTACTTTGACAGTATCTGTTCTATTCAAGGTTCTCTGTTCAAGGTATTGAGAAATTCGAATCATAGCTTCCCTTACATGGAATCCTTACCTTGGGAAATGCACACTATTCCCACCGATGCCAGGGAACTTTAAAAATAGTGCTTATATGTGGCCTTGATATGGTTGTACTACTTTTCTCTTCACCTCATAATCCATTTCCCCCACCCTTTTCAGAAGCCATCAAGATTGATAGTCAGAATAAGATATCATTATAGATAGGTGTTCCTGGTGGCTCAGATGGTAAGGAATCTGCCTGCAATGCAGGAGACCAGGGTTTGATTCCTGGGTCAGGAAGATCCCCTGGAGAAGAGAATGGCAACTCACTCCAGTATTCTTCCCTGGTGAATTCCATGGGCAGAGGAGCCTGGTGGGCTACAGTCTAGGGAGTTGCAAAGAGGCAGGCTTAATGAGCAACTAACACACACATAGGATTACAGACTGAAGGCAAAAGGAAAAGAGGGTGGCAGAGAATGAGATAGTTAGGGAACAATGGACATAAATTTGAGCAAAGTCTGGGAGATAGTGGAGGACAGAGGAGCCTGGTGGGCTACAGTCTATTAGGTCACAAACAGCCAGACACAGCTGAGCAACTGAACAACGACAACAACAGAGATAAAAAGCTGCTTCCTCATAATGGCCCTTGACCCTCTCTTACATGGCAAAGGGCAATTATGTTTGTAGAATCCAGCTCTTACATCACATAAGGCAGAAGGGCAGGCTAGAGCTGTGAAGCAATGAATAACAGGTACAGATATCAATACACACAAGCAATAATAGGTAATATTTATGAAATACTTATATTGTGCAGCTACTGTTCCATGTACTTTACAAATATTAACTCATTTAATCCACGTAATGATTCTATGAAGAACCATATTTAGAAGTCCAGTGACTCCCAAGCAAGATATGTAAAAGCCACCTATCACTAGACATTTTATTGCTAAAACCACCAAACACCAAAGACTATGAGAAGATGCTGAAAACATCCAGAGAAAAACCGCAGATTATCTCCAAAGAGGGATAGTCACCCTGAGAACTGACATTGCAGGGCACAAAAGGAAGGCTGAAGACAGGAGAACGGTATTGTCGATGGGGCGGAAAAGAGTCCCCGTCAGGTTAGAATCTTTAACAAGAAAAAGTCTTTCAGGAACTCAAACAAAATAAAAACATTTTCAGACAAAAAAGGAAGTTTGCCTCTAGTAGTTCCTATCAAATGGATATCCTAAATAATGTCTTTCAGATGGAAGGAATGTGAACCCAGAGGGAAGGTCTGAGATTCAAGAAAGAATGAAGAATGATAATTTGTGGGTAATTCTAACAAACATATAAAAAAATAATGTCATTTGTGGTTATAGATAAGCAATGAAAAAGAGAATGTCATGACATGCTACATACCTTTCAAAGATAATAACTAGATATTATGAATAACCTTATTTTAAAATCTATATTTGCCTAAGTATACACTTAAGTAAGTATACAACCCATACAAAACTTGAATGGACTTATAACCAATGGTGAACTTAAAATTTTTTTCCCACACAAGACCTACAGGGCAGATGGCTTCACAAATGAGTTCTACCATATATTCAAGGAACAGTGTAATCTTACACAAACTTGGAGAACAGAAAAAGAACAAAACACTCCTCGAGTAATTTGATAACTTTAGCAAAACCATGATACCAAGGTTACTTATGAGAAAAATGACAAGCTAAAATCACTCATGAATACAAGTACGATAATCCTACACAATTATTGTCTGGCCAATCAAACAACAAATACTTAGAGGGTGCATACTATGTTCCAGGCACTGGTTTAAGCATTTGGAACATATTACTAAACTTTACAATAGTTCTGTGAGTCAGGTACTGTTATATCCCCATTTCACATATGAAGAGATAGAGACAAGTTAAGTAATTTGCCAGGGTCACTCCAGATAATGGTACAGCCAGGTTTCAAACCTAAGCCTGAAACACGCATTCTTTTAGGAGTTATACTGTAAACCAGGTGGGCTTATCCCCCAAAGTCAATTTAACATTCAAAAAATAAATTTATGTAGATAGTTATATTTACATATCAAAGGGAAATATAACTTCTGATCCAGTCAATAGCGAGGGAAAAAAGCTTAAATTCAACATCCATTCACAATGAAAACAGCTCTTGGCAAACTGGGAATAAAATGCAACTTCCTTAATGTGATAAGGATTATCTACAAAAACTTCAACAAACATCATACTTAATCATGACAATTTAAAAATCTTTCCCTTTGACTTGAGAACAGAGACAAGATTGCTAACAATTATCAATTTTATTCAAGATTTGACTAGGGGATCTTAGCACAGTAGGTAAGAAAAATGTGTATAAGGATTAGAAATAAGATAAGCAGATGATGATATATATAGAAAGTGAAAAATAATCTGAATAAATTACTAGGATTAGAGTTTAGCAAAGTTTCTTGATACCAAGTCAATGTAAAAAAATTAATTTCTAACCAGCAGCAGTTATAAAATGAAATTTAAAACAGACTTCATTCACAATGGCATTAAAAAATGTGAAGTACTGAGGAATAAATCCAACAAAACATGTACAAGATATTAATGGAGAAAATTATAAAATTTTATTGAGAGACATAAAAGAAGACCTAAATAAATGGAGAAATATACCAGTTCATGGATTGGAGGACTCAACATTGTAAAGATGTCATTTCTCTCCAAATTGATTTATAGACTCGGTAAAATCGCAATTAAGATCCCAATAGGTTTTCGCCGGAACTTGACAAGCCAGCTCTAAAATTTATATGACAGCACCAAGGGCCAAGAGTGGCTACTCTTGAAGAAGAAGAATAAAGTAGGAGGGCTTGCTCAACCAGATGTAATACTTATTATAAAGCTGTAGTAATTAAGACGGCATGGGATTGACAAATAGACCAACGACGCAGAGTAGAGAATCCACAAAAGGACCTACGCTCCTATGAATATTGGATGAATGCCAGAGGTGACATCCCAGGTCAATAGCAAAAAGACAGACTTTTCAGTCAATAACGCTGACATAAATGAGCATCCATAGGGGAGAAAATGGAATTAGAACCTCACTTGACAATATAATACAGAGAAATTAACTCAGGTGGATTAAAAAACTATATGTAAAGAATATACATGGGCTTCCCTGGTGGCTCAGTGGTAAAGAATCTACCTGCCAATGCGGGAGACACAGGTTCGATCCCTGGGTTGGGAAGATCCCCTGGAGAAGGAAATGGCAACTCACTCTAGTATTCTTGCCTGGAAAATCCCATGGACAGAGGAGCCTGCTAGGCTGCAGTCTGTGGGATCACAAAAGAGTCAGACAGGACTTAGCATCTAAACAACAAAATATATATAGCTACAGCTACAGGTATCAACAATGATGTTTCTTCCAATGCTACAGAGTGAAAGATGCAAGTCATAAAAAAAGACTGATGTTTTTATCAGATTTATACAAAGTTCAAAACAGACTAGAGTAAACTATATCATTTAATGATGCCTAAAAGCATGAAAAACAGTGAAATGATTGCTTCAGAATTCAGCATAGAGGTTCCTTCTGGAGGGAAAGGAAGGGACTATGCTGAGGCAAAGGACGATTCTCCAGTCTTCTACTTCCTAACTCACGGGTGATCCCATGGTGTTTATTTTCTATGAATTTATTTTCTATGAATCTGTTTATAAATGTTTTATGAACAGTTTTCTACATATATGGTATCTCACAATTAAAAAAAAATCCTGCCTGTCTAGATGCAGAGCCACTTTTAAAACAAGCACAGATTGAGAGACCCAGGGTACTTGATCATGGAGGTTTTCCCCAGTTTCCTCCGTAAAGTAGGTCCTCAGCGACAGTTTTATCCAGTGGGGTTAAATCACTCAAGGGCACTAAAGGATAAAGGACTATCTCAACAAAAGTAGGGCAAGGATGGCGGGGAACGTTACAGAAGTTGCCATTCAAGTTTCCTCCCAAGCTTCTCTTTCCAATTCTGGAAGAAGTCCTTTTGTGCTTCAGACATCAAGGCTTACTTTAGATCAGCGGCCCGATATGCTCCAGAGATGATCAGATCCCAGTCAGCAGTGATCTCTTATACTATTATACTCCATGGCTTCTGCTGATATCCAAGAAAGCAACGGTCGCCCAGGCATGCCGCAGCAATTAGGAGCCTGCTCCCATCGCCTCTGCCTGCTCCCATTGCCTCTGCCTGCTACAGCGGTGTGTGTCAGGGGTTGGTGGGGTGGGGGCGGCTCGTTAATAACGGCAGAGAAGTGGGTCTCCTGAGCCTCTTTCCGGATTCTTTGCTCAAACCAAACCTGAGGCCAGGTGTGAGCCCCCAGATCAGAGTCCCAGCAGAGCCAAATGAAGCAACTCCTCCAATCAGAGGAACCACCAATCTGGGAGCCTTTCAAGTTCTTGGTAATTAACAAGAAATAAACAAAATTACAAGCAAAATGATAACTCATCAGATTTGATGCTGTCCCACAGGGCCTGCTTGAGGGTTTAATGAATGTGTATGGTGAGTCCAGGGATGATTAATCTGAGCCTTAATTGCAGGGGAGTGGGGAGGTTTTTCTTAAAGTCCACAACCTCTCAGCTTCCCTCTTTGGTTGAGAGTCCTGCCTACCTGTGGGGAAGAAAGGACAGCTGTCCCCTCAGACCATGAGAAGGGCAGTGTGAGTGCAGAGAGCTACCTTTTGCTCCCTCTGCCTCTAACAGTGCGTCCTCCCACAGAGCCTCGAGTTGAAAACCCACAGCCACACTGACACTGGCTCGGCCAGAAGCTCTGCTTATCTAGTTATCTTTCTGGTTATCTATACTCATGAATCTCCACACTTTAACCTGGCCGCTGAACCCACTGCCCAGGTTGCAGAAAGTTTTTAGAAGGGTGTCAAAGACAAGAAGGAGAGGAAGACATGAGTGGTGAGCTCCTTGGCCACAGGAAGAAGGCTAAGGGGAGACAAATTGGTGGGGTGGGGGAGGGCTGCTCAGGAAAGAACAAAGCGCTTGAGCCTCAGCCTCGGTCAATGTCATCATCCAGCCAAAAGCTGTCCAGCCCCTGCCCAACCCCATAGGACGCGAGGTGTTTGAACTTCAGGGGAGCTCAAACACCTTCAGGGAATTCCGAGCTTCTTGGCTGTGGCAGGAGGGCCTGCTAGCTGGATGGAGATCAGCGTGTACCCAGCAGAGGTCATGCTGGGTACATGATCAAAGAGCAGTGAGGCCAGAGATCAGCGTGCTGCTCCCATAACACCCACCTGGCAAAGGCTGACACCTTTAGTGCCTTCTGTGCTCTTTGGATTATTTTTCTTTGCGTCCTTTCCTCCTTGAGTATGTACCTACTTGCAATACTTATGTGCGTGCACGCTCTGTCGCTTCAGCCATGTCCAATTCTTTGTGACCCTATGGACTGAAGCCTGCCAGGCTCCTCTGTCCATAGGATTCTCGGGGCAAGAATACTGGAGTGGGTTGTCATGCCCTCTTGCAGGGGATCTTCCCAACCCAGGCATTGAACCCACATCTTCTGTGTTGCAAACAGTTTCTTTACCTTTGAGCCGGCGGGGAAGAATTTATAATACTTTCTAAGATCTAACTAGAGCTGTCTTCTCTTTTCCACTGATTTTTTTTTTCTTGTTTCCTACTAATTACTGTAATGTTACAGTATATTTAGGACACCAGTCCTGTCACTAATAATGCTATACAAATACAAGCAAGATGTATTTCACTCTTTTCTCCCTCTGCTTATTATATATGTAAAAAAAAACAAATCATTTCATGTTCTGAGTAAAAGCTTTTTGGACTATGATTGGATTTAGTAATTCTGTTTCTCTTTGTTTAGTTTTGGAAAACGCATGAGGTCAGATGATTAAAGGAGAATGCTTGTGAAATTGGGAAAAGCACAGCAAAGGCTGAATGCAGGCTTTTTTGAAAAATTGAAGAAATCTACAGTGACTTCATGAAAATCAGACTCCATAAAGGAAGCCAAGTCTCAGGGAAAAAAAGCTGTGATTGTCAGTCTTCAATCTCTTGTCAGAAAGCTTTTGAAAGGAAGAATCTGTGTGGTGCAAGTGAATTCACCCATTCAATTCTATTTTCTTTTCTCCCTCGCGTTTTCCAATTATTCCCAAGTGTTTATTATATACTTTTATGTGTATTTTTGTAAAATATGTACTGTTGCTCCATCATTGTTGTTGTTTAGTCTCTAAGTTATGTTCAACTCTGCACAACCCCATGGACTGTAGCCCACCAGGCTCCTGTCCACGGGATTCTCTGGGCAAGAATACTGGAGTGGGTTGCCATGACCTTCTCCAGGGGATCTTTCCAACCCAGAGATCAAACCCATGTATCCAGCATTGGCAGGCGGGTTCTTTACCACTGAGCCACCAGGGACTGTATCCAGGGTTTTTGAAATATTGATTTATGGCTGTGTTAGGTCTGTTGTGGAGCGTGGGATCTTCGTCCCACAGGGTCCTCACCGTGGCCTGCAGGATCTTCTGTGTCGGCTCTCGGGCTCAGTAGCTGCAGGGCCCAGGCTGCAGGGCCTGGCAGCACATGGAATCTTAGTTCCTCAACCGGGGATCAAACTGAGTCCGCTGCGTGGAAGGTGGATTCATAAGCACTGGATCACTGGGGAAGTCTCCGCATATATTTTTATTTACGCCGTTTCCACTCTGCTTTGAAGGCCCATTCTCACTGTTGCGTGCACATGTGGCCCGTTGCTTCTGACCATGGCTCTTCCTGACTTGCTTCCCCGCATTTGTTATCTACGCCCCAGTAATGGACACTCAAGTCGCCGCTAAATCCCAGCACAACGTTCTGTAGATATCTAGGTCTCTCTATGGACCCGTGTGAGCCTTTCCACGGGGTATATTCCCAGGAGTAGAAATGCTGAGTCCTAAGGTACCACATATTTAATTTTACTAAGAATCACCAGGTTGCCTCCAGCAAGGCTGCACCAGTCTACCTCTCCACCAGCAGTGCGTGGCTTTTGCTGTGTTACCAGACTCACACGCGTGCCTCCAAACCCTACCGCGCTTCTTGAAATGATTGATCTACTGTACCAGTTTTTGCCAGTCTCATGAGAATAAGTGAAGAGGTGTATATAAATACATATATTTTTTGCCTTTCCCCGGTGAGCTTGAGTACATCTAAACATGAGTATGAGTGAGTAAGCTAGGCAACATAACAAACCCCAGATCGCAATGGCTTAACAAAACCATCGACAAAAATGGTTTATTAACAAAAATGCTTATTTTTTGTTCACGTCACAGTGCAGCGTAGCCAGGGTCAGGGGCAGAGCACTACTCCAGGTGGTCAGGCTTCTATTGCACAGCTCTGTCATCTTCTAGGGCCTCAGGGTCCTCTGCTGGATTCTCCGCATACAGCCAACAGGGACCGGAAGAGAGAGCCCTCAGAGAATGGCACTCACGGTGTGCTGCGCCAGGCACAGATGCGGTCACATTCCTCGGGCCAGAATTCAGCCATGGGAAACAGCCTGGGAAATGCAATGCGCTGTGTGCCAAAGAAGAGAAGACATGGAAATTGGTGAGGAATTAGATAATCTCTGCCGTAAGATGTTTATTACTCTGGGGCTTTCCTCATCTGTAAATTCTCTTATCACGTCCCTGTCCTTTTTCCCCTTGGATTTCTTCTTGTCATTCTTGTTCATCTGTATCTTCTAGAAGGTATCAGTTTCTGGTTGGTTTTACCATTGCAAATATTCCAATCTGTCTGCCTGATCACCTTGGCTATTGGGGTCTTTCACCACTCAGGAATCTAATTTTTATATAACCTAGTTAACCAGTTTTTAGCCTTACAGGTTTCATTTTTGCGTTTGTTATTTATTTAGCCCATACCTGGATTCCTCTCTCTTTTAGAAGAATGTTGTTTAGTTTTGGGTGTACCGGATCTTCATTGCTGTGCAGGTCTTTCTCCAGTTGCAGGGAGCAGGGGGTGGGGTGTGCATGGCTCCTCTTGTTGCAGGAAGCATGGTCTCCAGGGTGTGAGGGCTTCTGTGGTTTCAGCCCGTGGGCTTAGTAGTTGCCGCTCCCAAGCTCTAAAGCACAGGCTCAGTGGCTGTGGCGCGTGAGCTTAGCGGCTCCGCAGCATGTGGCGTCTTCCCAGACCAGGATCAAACCTGCGGCTCCTGCACTGGCAGGCAGAATCTTTACCACCAAGCCCCTTGGGAAGCCCAGGTTCCTCTTGAAAGCACCCTGTCACTACTTTCTTTGTCAGTTTCCCCCTCAGTCCCCAATTTGCAGGAGCATCACCTATTAAGAATAGGGACATGGAAGATCCCCCAGGGAAAGACTCACCCAGAGGCTAATTTCCCAGCCTTCTCATCTCTTTCCAGCATCCAGTTTTCCCTAATCCTGTAGGCTCTAGCCTGGAAAAGCTTGGTTCCCCAAAACACATGGAAATGTACAAAAGAGTTCATTCAGGAAGCCTTTTCGACTGGCGGGAGAGGTAGGCAAGAGCCAGGTCTGGAGCCTGAGCCTGTTAAGGTGGTCGCAGCATTAAAGGGTGTGAGGTTGGAACGTTCTCAGACACACCAGAACTTCTTTTAACCTCGCTCCCATGTCATTTCTTTCTTTTTTTCTTTAGTATTTTATTTATTTATTTATTTATTTTTGTCTACACTGGGTCTTTGTTGCTGACTGCGGGCTTTCTCTAGTTGCAGCGAGCGGGGCTACTTTCTTGCTGTGGCACTGACTCTATAGTTGTGGCTCACGGTTTCGTTGCTCTGAGACGTGGCTCGGCTCAGAACCAGGGATGGATCCCGTGTCATGTCTGCCGCACTGGGAGACCGACACTCTACCGCCGAGCACCAGGGAAGCCTCCCATGTTGTCTCGACTTCGGCCTCCTGCTCACCCTTTTCCCTTGCCTGAAAAGCCCTCTCTACCTCTGCTTGGTTAAACCTTCTTATCCTGAACCTGGGCGTTGCTTCCAGGAAGCCTTCTCTGGAAGGCTCCATCCCACCCCCAGAGGGTGAATGCACTTCTGAGTCTTGCACAACGGTCACTGAACTTACCACACTACGTTACGATGGCCATTTGCCTACGTGATCGTGAACTTTTGGAAAGAATATGAATCCAATTCTGTGTCCAATTCCCCTTTGTACTCCGAGCACTAGAGCAAGACCTAATACATGCGGTAACAGCTGTTGGATGGATCTGATGGGCTTACTATGTCCTGGCCACTGAACCTGGCTCTCCTGTCCCAGTTTTGTGGGCTTCGGGGAGGTCTGCATTACTGCAGAGATGCCCCAGAAGAATTCCCTTCCACAGGCCAGCTGGGGTTCCTCTCCCTTGGTGTGTCATCCTGACTACTTAGGCGCCGTCTCTAGTCGGGCTCTGACGCAGCAGATCTGATCAGCTCTCCTGGACCTTAGCCTCGGCTCTCTCGGTGAGGTGGGGCAGTGGGGTAGGGATGGAGGGGGAGGGCCGTCATAATTATATACGGTTAAGTGAAGGTGGTGAAAGTCAGGGTGCTGTCCTGGGAGTGGCCTCCTCTTCCCGATCCCCCCATTCAGCCGTCAGTTTGGACAGGAGAGCAGGCTCAGACAATGAGCCGGCGGTGGACAAGCAAGAGTGAAATAAGAGTCCTCCAGCCCCACTGGCCCTGCTGCCTGCCAAGCTCAAGTCTTGGCTGCCCCCTTGTGTCCACAGAGTGAAGGACAAGGGAAACTTCATCCAAAGCTGGGTTAGGACTGGTCCCCTGCCTCCTTCTCCCCAAGGGCACTCCCCGACACACAGGGACTCCCATTCAGCAGGACCACCTGCCCTGTCCTCCCGAACACCCTCTGCCCCAGTTACTCTCCACAGCATCGCCCTGTTTATTTCCTTCTGGGGCTTCTCACACCGTTGTTTTGGCCCACTCTTTTGTTGCCTGCCACCCTGGTGGCTCAGAGGGTAAAGCGTCTGCCCACAATGCGGGAGACCCGGGTTCGATACCTGGGTCGGAAAGCTCCCCTGGAGAAGGAAATGGCAACCCACTCCAGTATTCTTGCCTCGGACATGACTGAGAGACTTCACTTTCACTTCCCCACCCCTCTCAAGGGCAAGGAGACTGAGGGCAGGGCCTGGTTGGACTCAGTCACTGCATCCCTAGATATAGAACAGGCCCAGCAGGGAGCAGCCGCGCAGCATGCATTTCCTGATCAAGGTTCCCCAGAGATGCCTGATGTCCACCCGTGGTTCCCACCAGGGCCGAGCTGCCTCCTCCTCCTCCTGAAATGCCTTCAACACCCCAGCCCACCCCCGCTCCGCCTCACTGTCTGCCTGGCAACCTGGTATTTATGGTTAGTCCAAGGCTCAGTTTAAACATTGCCTCTTTGGGACAAACATGGACACCAAGGGGGAGGGTGGGGAGGGTGAGATGAACTGGGAACCTCGGATTGACACACACACTATTAATACTATATGTAAAACAGATAACTAATGAGAACCTACTGTGTAGCTCAGGGAACCCTACTCAGTGCTCTGTGGTGACCTAAATGGGAAGGAAATCCAAAAATCTGGGGCTATATGCAAACGTATGGCTTCCGTGGTGGCTCAGCTGGTAAAGAATCTGCCTGCAATGCAGGAGACCCTGGTTCAATTCCTGGGTAGGGAAGATCCCCTGGAGAAGGGATAGCTACCCACCCCAGAATTCTTGGACTTCCCTTGTGGCTCAGCTGGTAAAGAATCTGCCTGCAATGCGGGAGACCTGGGTTCTATCCCTGAGTTGGGAAGATCCCCTGGAGAAGGGAAAGGCTACCCACTCCAGAATTCTGGCCTTAGAGAATTCCATGGACTGGATATAGTCCACGGGGTTGCAAAGAGTCGGACACGACTGAGAGACTTCCACTTTCACGTTCATTTCCTGGGCTTCCCAGGTGGAGCTAGTGGAAAAGAACTCACTTGCCACTGCAGGAGATGTAAGAACCGCGGGTTTGATTGGGAAGATCCCCTGGAAGAGGAAATGGCAACCCACTCCAGTATTCTCGCCTGGAGAATCCCACAGACAGAGAAGCCTGGCAAGCTACAGCCTATAGGGCCGCAAAGAGTCGGACACATCTGAAGCAACTTAGCATGCACGCCTGTATATGTGTAGCCGACTCACTTTGCCATGCAGCAGAAACTAACACAACCTTGTAAAGCAACTATACTCCAATACATTTTAAAAAATATTTATTTATTTATTTGGCTGTGTTGGGTCTTAGCTGCAGCATGTGGGATCTAGTTCCCTGACCAGGGATCGAACCTGAGCCTCCTGCGGTGGGAGCACAGAGTCTTCGTCACTGGACCACCGTAAAAATATTTTTAAAAAATAAACATTACCTCTTCGTGATGTTTTCTTGATCTCCCCTAAACTGGGCATTTCCTTCTGGGTGCTGTCACCTCCTGTAATGGGATCAGAACTGTCTGTGAGCCTGGCAAGGGCAAGAATTATATCAAATTTGTTCTCACACTTTCAGTGCCTGGCAGATGGCAGATGCTAAATAAATATTTATTGACAAACTCTGATTACCCCTGGAGAGACTCGCAGAGCCCAAGGCCCGGAACTGCCCCCCGGGCCTCGCCTCCCTCTGCTTTCCAATAGAGAGCCCACCCTGCAGGCAGCACAAACATCACATCATTCACCCAGCATCTTCCCAAGGCCAGGTTTTGTAACAGGATTGTTTCCTCCAGGGGAAATGCCTTTCCAACCATCTCCCTCCTTTATAATGCATCTTGGCTGCTCTTCCACCTGAAAACTTCCTTGGTTCTAGAGCAGGAACCGATCCTTCCTTCATCTCTGCTTCTCATCACTATTCCTCTTCCCAGTTAATTCTGCCTTGTCCTAGGGCCCTGTGTCAGCTCAAAGGGTGCTTAGCAGAAGTGTGAAGCCTGTTGTCTCAGCGAATTGTAAACCCTCCCCTGTCACTAGCTCTGTCTCACACACATTAAAAAGCGTTAGTCACTGAGTCGTGTTTGACTCTTAGCCACCCCACAGACTGTAACCCACCTGGATCCTCTGTCCGTGGAATTCTCCATGCAAGAATTCAGGAGCGGGATGCCATTCCGTTCTTCAGGGGATCTTCCTGACCCAGGGATGGAACCGGGTCTCCTGTTTTGTAGACAGATTCTTCACCACATGCGCCCCCATGGAAATCATGAAGCCACTCACATGCCCACTCACAGGCGGCCCATGAAGCATATATGGTAACCTGCTGCTCGTGTCAGGAAGCCAACAGCTCCTGATGTGAAAGCTCGTGTTAACTAACACCAGGGCCCCGGAAAAATATTGCCCAGCTACATGCCCACACTTCATGCAGGGAAGCAGAGACTGGGCACCTCAGTCCTGCCAAGAACACCCACCCCAGACACTCTCCCCATATGCCCACCCACCTGCTCTTTGCCTAATGCTTTCCTAGCCCAGCTCAGCTTTCTGGCCAGATACCCCAGTGGATACTTGGAGCTCGCCCTGGATGGGGTGTTAGCACTCAGCCTCTGGGTCTGTCGACTTGCAGGCAAGTTCTAGGAGATAGTCTTGATCTAAACCCAGCCTCTGGGAGTCAACCTCACTGATCACTCTTGTGGTGGTTCCATGGATAGATGTGACCCACCTCTACTACCATGATCAGCACACACACACACACACACACACACACACACACGTGTGCACATGCCCACATACACAAAAAATATACCCCAGATACACACACATGGAGTAGAATGTGATCAAGGGCTTCAATGTTGCAACCACGTTTAGCGTGAGGACCAGCCCTAGGCAAAGGTTCTGACATTACAGTGTCCAGCTGGACGCAGGCACTTGACAAATATTTGCTGAATGACTAAATTGCTTGCTTGCCCACCTCCAATGCCACCCATCGCCACTGATTTGACACTCGTCCTCCCACTCTGAACACTGGCCTGTTCTCCCATACCACATGTATTAGCAGTCCCTCAAGGGACAGAGCCTCAATCTTGGAACCCAAGTGTCTTCAATTTTTCTTTTCTTAATTAATTAATTAATTAATTAGGCTGCCCAAGGTCTTAGTTGCAGGACGTAAGATCTTCAATCTTCATTGCAACATGCAGGATCTTCAGGTGGAGCATGTGGGATCTAGTTCCCTAACCAGGGATTGAACCCGGACCCTCTGCATTGGGAGTGCAGAGTCTTAGCCAGTGGACCACCAGGGAAGTTCCTGTCTTCAGTTTTTCTTGAAGTTCACCCAGCACAGTATGTTGTCTCCCCTCTGGGTCTCAGTACCTGTACCAGAAGCTCCTGCCCTTCACCGCGACTCCTTCACTTGGCTTACTCTTGGTCACCCTTTCACCGATTTGCTCCCTACTTCCCTCAAAAAGTCTTTTCCTTGTGTCCCATCCCTGCCCCAGACGGGGTTAGGTGGGGTTCACTGGACAGCGAAGGAAAACAACTTCTCTAGCTCTCTTCAGAACTCCTTATGCCATCTTATCACATCCTGTGACAAGGTCTCTACAAGGTCAGCCAAGCTTAAAAAACACACAAGCTTGGACTTCCCTGGTGGCTCAGACGGTAAAGCGTCTGTCTACAATGCGGGAGACCCGGGTTCGATCCCTGGGTTGGGAAGATCCCCTGGGGAAGGAAATGGCAATCCACTCCAGTACTATTGCCTGGAAAATCCCATGGACAGAGGAGCCGGGTAGGCTACAGTCCATGGGGTCACAGAGAGTCAGACACAACTGAGCGACTTCACTTGTTCACATGGTTATTTACCAAGGGTATTCATGTTATACCTTTTGGGTGTTACAGAAACCCTGGGGAGAGGTGTGATGATTTCCATTTCAGCGATGGGGAAACTAAGGTTCTGAGATATTAGGTGCCCACCTAAAGTCACAAGAGCAAGTTGAATCAGAGAGCCAAGGATCAAAATCCATGCATGTGCTTTCCATTTCAAGGGGCAGGGCTGCAGGATTAGCAGGCATGGGGAGGGAGGTGGAGACTGAGCTCAGAAGGCGTGCAGTCTGAATTGCCTAAAATCAGAGAGCGGGGAAGGGTCCTTCCCACTTCATTCCATGCAACCCTGAAGGAGCCCAGAAGGAAGGAGGTGCAGCTTTATTTCTCTGGTCCAATTCTTTTTCCCAGCTTGGGGCCATTAGTGGAATACATTATAAACATCTCTGGGAGAAGCATCCCGATTGACCTGGCGATCATTTGCCAGCAAGCATTAGATGTGAAGCTGGCGAAATGGAGAGAAACACAAACGAGGTGGCAGAGGGGTGGTCCCAAGCCCGCCCCCTGACCACCCGCTCCTCCAAGCCGCTGCCTCTAGTCCCCTCTCTGGGCCACCAGGAAGAACAGCCCTGTGTAGTCAGTGCGATTATCCACATGGGTCTCAGCGGCCCGAGCGACCTTCTCCAGCTTCTCAATGATGAAGCCGGCCTCCTGCAGGGCCTCCCGCAGGAATTTCTCATTCAGGGGCAGAGTGGGGAACCTCTTGTCCCCCACCATGAAGAAGGTGGACTCGAAGCTCCCGCTCAGCACCAGATGGCCCCCGGGCCGGAGCAGGGTCCTGAGGTGGCGCAGGGCATCCCGGCAGGCCTGCGGGGTGGGGCAGGCAGCCTCAAGACACAGGGAGGAGATGAGGCCGTCGGCGGGGGGCAGGACCGCGGGCTCCAGGGGTTGTTCTTTCAGGACATCACACTTGAGCACCCGGGTGACGGCTCTCCTTACGCGCTCCTCCTTCTCTGCCCACTTGTCTCTGGATGGAAGGGAAGAAAGAGAGAGGCCGGCTGGGTCACGCTCATCACATGGACCACTCACGTCACTCTCAGCCATCCTCTGCCTGGCGTATGGGCTCCCAGAGCACAGGCTGCCAGTTCTACAGATGAGGAAACTGAGTCCCATAGAGAGACCAGCTGGGGACAAAGTGAAGCCCAGCACCTGCCCACCCTGGGGTCATGGCTCAGGGGCCCCCTTCCGGCCCTGCGCCCCTGGTGGTTAGCCCGTTCTCTCTCTGCTAGCCCGTATCTCACATGACCCGGCAAGTGCCCCCAGAAACAGAATCTCTGCCTGGACTCAGAGAAGCAAGACTACAGTGTGAGTTTGGGGGACATTGTGGGGGGCCCCTGGCCACTCCATTCAACCTCCTCCTCGACTCACACATTCCCTTCTTACCTATGCCTGTTCCCAGGATGTGGGCCACATGCATTCTGCAGTATGAGTAAGTACTAGCACTTAAAGGCCTGCTCTTTCCAGCTCTGTATTTTTTAAAACACATTGTCTTAACATATACCCTCTGCTGTATATAAAACAGGTAAACAACAAAGACCTACTTAGAGTGCAGGGAACTATACTCAGTATCTTTAATAACCTAAATGACCCATAATAGAAAAGAATCTGAAAAGAATATATATATATACATATAAGTATATGTGTATGGAATCATAGTTTTGTTCAGTCACCAAGTCATGTCTGACTCTTTGTCTGACCTCACGAACTGCAGCATGCCAGGCCACCCTGTCTTTCACTGTCTCCCAGAGTTTGCTCAAACTCATGTCTGTTGAGTTAGTGATGCCATCCAATCATCTTATCCTCTGTTGCCCCCTCTCCTTCTGCCCTCAATCTTTCTCAGCATCAGGGTCTTTTCCAATGAGTCGGCTCTTTGCATCGGGTGGCCCAAATATTGGAGTTTCAGCTTCAGCTTCAGTCCTTGGTTATATACTTGAAACTAACACAACACTGTAAATTAACTATACCTCAATGTTTAAAAAGTAAGAAAGAAATCATAGTTTTAAGCAGAAGGAATAAGAAACTAATGCACAACTTCAACCATCTTAACTAGGGAGGGTGATATTTGCCGAGTGGAAGGGTTATGGTGGATCTTCCTGGTGCCTTGAAATTAAATGAAAATATACAAGGTAAGTAAATTCTGTTCCACTTGCCATGTAAGATTGTCTTAATTCTAACCCTTATCTCCTGTGATCCACAAAAAGATTCCACAAGTTTAGAGCTCCCTGGAGGTTGTAACTGGAACAACAGGGCACCAGCCAACCAGAAAGGAGGCAGCCGGGAGGGTTCTCCTGCTTGGACTCAGACCTTGGCTTCCTTGTGGACCTCGGTGATGTTTCTTCCTGGCTCCAGGTTTGTCTCTAGCCGGCTCTTCCTATTGCCCCTTTTGGTCTTTATAGGATTCATATCTCACTCTTCCTCCTTTCTTCTTGGGGTTCCACTGACTTCCTTCCTTCTTAGTCTCCATCTGCCTTGCCATTTATACACAAACTCCATGGAAAACTCTTGATTAGGAGCTAAGTGAAAACCATGCAGATCTGAAAACATGCAACAGCCCACTTACCTGTTCCCCTCAAGCTCACACACGTATTTCACCACTGGAGACCAGTCAAACGCCCCC
This sequence comes from Ovis canadensis, assembly GCF_042477335.2. Classification (NCBI taxonomy): domain Eukaryota; kingdom Metazoa; phylum Chordata; class Mammalia; order Artiodactyla; family Bovidae; genus Ovis; species Ovis canadensis. The sequence continues at coordinate 32,653,071 of NC_091259.1, read as the reverse complement.
GGCATCTTCTTCAGCCACTTCTCCAGCTCCTGGAGGTTCTTGTCTGTGTAGTCGGTGGCGACGATCTCTTGGAAAGACTCACAGGCAGAGGGGAACTGGTAGATGGTGGGCCCGGAGCCGATGTCAATCAGGAGTTTCCCTTCCAGCCCACCTGTTTTGGATTAGGAATATTTCTTCTGAATCATTAGTACCTGGGAGAAGGCAATGACACCCAACTCCAGTACTCTTGCCTGGAAAATCCCATGGACAGAGGAGCCTGGTAGGCTGCAGTCCATGGGGTCGCTAAGAGTCAGACACGACTGAGCGACTTCACTTTGACTTTTCACTTTCATGCATTGGAGAAGGAAATGGCAACCCACTTCAGTGTTCTTGCCTGGAGAATCCCAGAGACAGAGGAGCCTAGTGGGCTGCCGTCTCTGGGGTCGTACATAGTCGGACATGACTGAAGCAACTTAGCAGCAGCAGCAGGGCTCCAAGGCCCACACTTCCCAAAAGGTTCTGCTCTTTTTGCTCCACTGGGAGATGGCACAGGGAGTTGACCATCAGGGCATGTAACCTCCAGGACCGGGAACCTTGCTGCACTAACAGCTCCAGCACACTGAGCATGGAGAGTTTTTGCAGGAAGGGAGTGTTAGGAACAAGGGAGCTTGTTTAGGGGTAGAGTGTTAAAGAACCAGCGTTGACATTTCACCTACCAATTTACCACTGTAAAGTGTCCAGGACTTGCCTGGTGGTCCAGTCATTAAGAATCCATCTGCCAGTGCAGGGGACACAGTTTGATCCCTGATCCCGGAAGATTTTACATATTATGGGGCAACTAAGCCCTCAAGCCACAGCCATTGAGCCTGTGTGCCCTAGAGCCTGTGCTCCACAACAAAAGAAGCCCACACAGGACAATTAGAGAGCAGCCCCTGCTCTCTGCAGCTAGAGAAAGCCCACATGTAGCAATGAAATACATAAATTAACTGAATTTTTAAAAAGTGTCCAAAGGAGAAAGCTGATTCAATTCTTGAGTACACTGGTTTCCCTGTCCCAAGCACTCTTTGTTCATGTGCCCTGTGGCCCCACTGAGACCACATGTAATGTTCCAAAGATCAACCAGCAAACATTTATTGAGTATCAACTGTATCCCAGAAACGTGCTTGGCCGTTTGGGGACTAAAAGCAGAAAACAGGGCCTGTGAAGAATACTTGGCCTCCCCTTCCTGTTTTGTTTCTCTCCATCCACAAGAGACTGGTTGACACAAAATATCAAGAGTGTTTGGACCTTGGCAAGGAGCTTCCAGGGGCTTCCCAGGTGGCAGTAATGGTAAAAAGCAAAAACAAAAAACCCTCCTGCCAATACAGATAGACATAAGAGATGTCGATTTGATCCCTGGGTCCAAAAGATCCCCTGGAGAAGAGCATGGCAACCCACTCCAGTATTCTTGCCTGGAGAATCCCATGGACAGAGGAGGCTGGCAGGCTACAGTCCATGGGGTCACACAGAGTCAGACACAACTGAACAACTGAGCACACACACAGGGGGCTTCCAAGATAAACAACAAGGCCAAGAGGACAGAAAACCAGCTGGTCCTGACTGACTGCTGAGATGAGCCAGCTAATCTGCTTCTACACGTGTTTGTCTGTATGTTGTTATATCTGTAGGGTACAGTAGCAAATAAATTGAAGTAGGCATCAAAGGCTTAAGAAAATTTGATGCCAGAAAATTTTAATTGGAGAAATTCTGGCTACTGGGTTATGTTTTCTTCCCATATGAATGATGAAAAGATACCCAGCATTTGATTTTAGTGGTCCAGTCAGCCTAGCACTATACTTCCCTGGGGCAGTAGTGATGGAGGGAGGTGCAAATCTGAGAGCCAACCACCCATGATGTTTGCATGGGCCACAGTGGAGATCAGGCAGAAGGGCAAAGCCCACCCCAAACGAGACCAAAGCTTCCCTACACTTTCGGATGCCCTTCAGGTTTCCCTTGCAAGGGATAGGGAGAAGACAGGCCTACTCAGGATGATCAAAGACCACAGCTCTCAGGCTTTATGGGAAGAGGAAAATCTGACCTCAGGAACTTTGAGAGGATACCACCATGTACCATACAGCAAGTGTATCTAAACTCTTCCTAACTTCTTTGGTAATCCCCCTGCCAATGCAGGGGACACGGGTTCAGTCTATGACCGGGGAATATTCCACATGCCGTGGGGCATCTGAACCCTCGAACTGCAGCTGCTGAGCCCAAGTGCCCAGACGCCATGCTCTGCAACAAGAGTAGCCACCGCAGTGAGAAGCCTGTGCACCTCAACGAAGAGTAGCCCCAGCTCCTTGCAGTTAGAGGAAACCCACATGCTGCAAGAAAAAAAAAATTTTTTTTTTAATAAAATCTTCCTATAGGGCAGAGCCATACCCTCTGAAGATCCCAAGTTGCTATTAATGGTCTGGCCATCCTTTCCCATTCCCACTCGAAGACTGCCCTACAATGAAAGAAAACCAGCATCTGATTTAAAATTTGCGTGGCCACCCTTCCTCCCACAAACCTCCCCCAGGGCTGAAGGAGACCAGCACCTGATTTAAAGGTGGCGTTGTAGTGTTTTAGCAGGAAATGGAGGACTTCATCACCGATGGGATCCTGGTTCATCCTGTAATACTCCAGGTAGGATGTGGGCTCAAAATTCTCCTGGTAGACATCAGGCTCCTTGCGTTCCTGAAGAGCCATGAAGAGCAGTGAGTTTTGTCCAGGAAGGAGCAGCAGGCAAACTGATTCCCTGGGGCCTTCTTTGCGGGGCTCAGACTTTGTCCTCCCCCCAGCCCTCAGAACAAACACTGGAATGAAGGCCAGAGCAGCCAACAAAGGATGATTCCTGAACCTGCCTCCCTTTGGCCATTCACTGCTCGGTTCTCTTCCCCAGCCCCCAGGCTTTTCAGTGGCTTTGGCTTGTTTGGAAGTGTTAGTCTCTTTTGCTCCATTTATTGTATCCCCTTCTACAGTGATTTTTCAAACTATTTAAAAAGCACGCCTAATTTTTAAATGCAATCTCCAGCAAAGCCCCAGTATAAATGAGTGATCCTAGGATGAGATGTCTTGTGCTTAGTCACTCAGGCATGTCCGACTCTTTGTGACCCCATGGGCTCTAGCCCACCAGGCTCCTCTGTCCATGGGAATTCTCCAGGCAGGAATACTGGGGTGGGTTGCCATGCCCTCCTCAAGGGGATCTTCCCAACGCAGGAGTCAAATCCAGGTCTCCTGCATTGCAGGCAGATTCTTTACCTTCTGAGCCACTAAGGAAGCCCTGGATCAGATGTCTTAGTTAGCTTTTAATTTTTAGTGTTTTCTGAACTACGCTCCCCCCCAACACAACACCCTGGTTTCTGTCCTAGACAACTGAATAAATGTTGATAGTATTTAGTAAAACAGGGAAGACAAGAAGGTTTTAGTTGGGGAGTGAGGAGGGTAAGATGATGAGAGGAGATGGGTTTTGTTTTGAGCACACTCAACTTAAAACTGAAAAATCTAATCTAACCTGGATAAAGTTCTAGAGCTCACAGAGAGATCTCAGCGGGAGCTACAGATGTTATAAGACAAGTGTACAAAATTGTTCTATGACTGAACTAAATTTCTTCTCGAAGCCCCATGCAAATGGTAGACATTTTATCTCAATTATGTAGTCTTCCTTTGCCAGGGGTGAGGGTGGGGAACTTACTTGGTGCCAGGCACGGGAGCTGGCACTGTTTTTCATCCAGGCTGTTGGCATCGAATGAGATCTTGTTGCATAATCTGGTCCCAGCTCACTGATTAACAAGGGTTGCAACACCTTTTCCCAACCTCCATGCCTGGATATCTCTCTCTCTTTTTCTCATTTCCATTGCCCACTCAGGAGCAAGGGAAATCACTCTTCTGCTCCTCAGGATGTTCTGGGCTCTGAAGCCATCACATCTGTGTGTGCTCAGTAGCTGGGACTCACAGGCTTATTTACTCCGAGGCATGTAGCATCCTCCCGTGTCCCCTACATTGGCAGGCAGAGTCTTTACCACTGAGCCTCCAGGGAAGCCCCAGAAAATGTAGATCCTTCTGTGTGGTAGAGCCTCTTGTTTTCCGGTTTTATAACTGGTATCTATGTTATGGTGTTTTGAACAGAGTGTATTACTTTATATTATTTCTACTTTGGGGAAATTTTATAATTCTCTGGTACAACCAAGCTCATGTGCCACAGCTATCGAGCCTGCACACTCTAGGGCTGGGGGCGGGGGGTCGCAACCACTGAGCCCCCAAGCTCCCTAGAGCCCGTGGTCCACAGTAAGAGAAGCCACCACAGTGAGAAGTCCGTGCTCTGCAACTAGAGAGTGGCCCCAGTTCTCCACCATTAGAGTAAAGCCCCCACAGCCACAAAGATCCAGCACAGCCAAAAACAAATAAATAAAATTATTTAAAAATTTTTAAAGTATCTGATAAACACTTTTGGATCGATGAGAAAATCAAAACAAAAACTTTAAACTCTATAGAAGAAAAAACTGTTTAGGAAGGAATTCTGCAGATAAGTATCTATAAGACAGATAAAACAGGGGAAAGTTCATGATTCTAAATATCCATATTAATAAACAAGACAAATCATGAATGAAGCATTCAAATCAATCAGTGAAAAAGATTCAACACATTTAAAGAAAGCAAAAGGGTGAAACAGATAAAAATAAATGCTGACATTAGTAAAGGAATGAAGTTATAAGTACAGCCACCAGATTGAGCTGGGTGAAAGGAAGATGAAGAAATGTAGGCAGAGGGTGTAAACAGCACTTCCAGAGCGTGGCTGTGAAGGGGAAGAAAGATGTAGGGCAGCAGCTAAAAGCGGATAAGCCTTAGACAGGCAGAGAAACACTAAATATTTTGACAGCAGAAGAAAAGGCAAGAATGGGTGCCAATACAAGCCAGATTGACAGGAATGAGTAAGGAACTGAGTTCACGGCTGGAAATGGTGTTTTTCTTGAAACTAACAAGTACAGAGGTACAGATGTTTGAAATTCGAGGTGAGAATGAACAGCAAATGGAGGGCAAACACTGGGGACATACAGAATTATTAGGTATTTTCAAAGCCCTGGGTAACTGGATAAGAGTTTATTCTCGATAAAAGTTTATTCTTCCCAGAAGTATTTTTTTTCCCCCAGTGTTCTTAGAAGTCTGGTTCCAGGAAAAGTGAAGATACTGGGCTGATGTAGTATTGGAATTTTACAAAACAGGTGGAACAGAAGGCAAATGGATAAAAGGTAAAAGAGACAGCTATCTACTCACTTATTCAAAATAGGTGCACTCACTGAGCATAGATTTGGCAGCTAAACTGCCTAGATTCAGAATCTAGCTCCACCACTTAAAAGATATACTCTTGGACAACTTATTTAATCTTTTTCCTTTTTGCCTCTGGTTTTTTTTTTTTTGTTTTTTTTTTTTTAATCTAGAACTCATGAGGACAGTAACTTACTCCCACAGAGTTGTTGGGAAGATTAAATGAATAGATTCAAAGAACTTAGAACAGAAATTTCACTTCTGGCCAGTAACAAATATTGGAGCTGCCTTTCACCATAAACAGCCTGGACAAAATGACACAAGTGTTTTCAGGCACTGGACCATAGGCAGTGCACAGCTGCAATTCCTCAGAGAAGGAGAACACCGAAAGCGAGCCCAGCCCTCACGAGCTGACCGCCTGGGGACAAATGTCCTGACTGCAGCACGAAGGAGTGGGAACCAGGAAGACTCCAAGCATCCTGCTGAGCTGAAGAAGCCAGGAGCAGAGTTTGGAGCTGCTGGAGCAAACGGAACTTGTGGGGTTAGTGGCCAGTGCGGAGGGAGTCACATAAAGGGGGCTCCCGAATTCTACGTGGACACATATTCATTTTCTGGGGCTGCCTTAACAAAGAACCGCTAACTGGATGCCTTAAATAACAGAAATTCATTCTTTCATAATTCTGGGGGCTGGAAGCCTGAAATCAAGGCGTCATCAGTGTTAGTGCCTTCTGAGAGTCGCGAGAGAGAATCTCTCGTGCCTCCCACTGGTCACTCTTTGACATCCACTGGCTTCAAGATCTCTCTCTTGATTCCTTCCTTCATCCTTCATGTGGCTTTCTCACTGTGCACGTGTCTCTCTGTCTGAAATCCTTTTTGAAACAGATTGCATTGATTGATTCACTTCTGTCTGTGCTGAGTTTTCTCTGGCTGTGGTGAGGGGGGCTCCTCTCCGGTTGTGGGGTGCAGGCTTCTCTTGTGGCAGACATGGGCTCAGTCGCTCCAAGGCTTGTGGGATCTTCCCAGACCAGGGATCAAACCCATGTCCCCCACGTAGACAAGCAGACTCTTTACCACTGCTCCACCAAGGAAGCCCCCAATATACTTTTTTATAAGGGGCACTAGTTCTGTTGGATTAGGACTCACTCTGATGACCTCATTTTAGCTTAATTACCTTTATGAAGGATGAAATGATTGGATAGCATCACCAAGTCAAAGGACATGAACTTGTCTAGGAGACAGTGAGGGATAGGGAGGCCTGGCAAGCTACGGTCCAGGGGGCTAGAAAGACATGACTTAGCAGCTGAATAACAACAACAACCACCTTTATGAAAACCTCATCTCCAAAATTTATTTGGAAAGAAGTCACATTTTTAAGTATTAGGGGCTAAGACTTCAGTGTATCTTTTGGGAGGAGCACAATTTCACCCGTAACAGGGGTTCCCTGTCAGTTTCGGTCAAGAACTGGGCTGACCCTGCACAGGCTGAGACTGGAACAATCTGGCTGCTATGGAGTTGAAAGCTGAATGGAAACACTAGAGGTCATGATGTAGGAGATAGGCGGCCCCTGGGCCAGACAGCTGTTGTTTATCAAGTGGAGTAGAATTTAAGCTTTAGTCTCACCCAAACACTCCAAGGACAAAGCTAGTGGCGAAAGCTGAGCTCTGCTAAAACAAAGAGATAAGGTGCCTTCTCCAGAGGTCAATACAGACTTTCCTGTCTACACATGAGTAGGAAGGCTTCTTGGCGGTCAAAATGGGAGGGGCCCACCCCATAATAAGTGTGGCTATGCATTCACAGGCCTCTGTGGTGAGATCCATCTTAGAAAAAAGTTGCGCACATATCTTTCAGAGTGTCCAAGGAGCAGTCAGATGTGAAGGAAGAAACAACATAATTAGCCAAAGGGAAACAAAGACCTGGAAAGACTGTCCTATATAAGTGGTTTACATTCCCTCTTTATTATACTCCTCCTCATTGCAGAGGATGCCCACACCCTTTCTCTCCAGATGTATATCTCTGCCTAGCTTCTGACTTACTACCCCTCTCCTCATTGCAGAGATGCCCACACCCTTTCTCTCTGGGTGTGTGTCTCTGCCTAGCTTCTGACTTACTGCCCCTCTCCTCATTGCAGAGGATGCCCACACCCTTTCTCTCCGGATGTATGTCTCTGCCTAGCTTCTGACTTACTACATCTCTCTTCATTGCAGAGGATGCCCATGCCCTTTCTCTCCAGGTGTGTGTCTGCCTAGCTTCTGACTTACTACCCCTCTCCTCATTGCAGAAGATGCCCACACCCTTTCTCTCCAGATGTATATCTCTGCCTAGCTTCTGACTTACTACCCCTGTCCTCATTGCAGAGGATACTCACACCCTTTCTCTCCGGGTGTGTCTCTGCCCTGTTTCCATCTTAAATAAACTGTTTTTATCTGTGTGCTCTCCCATACATTGTGCTGTGCCCTCTACTAATAAATTTTATACCTGTTTTTACAGTTTTTGCCTTCTTGAAACATTCTTTCTTTCAAACAGGGGTAACAGCCAGGGTCACTTTTCTTCCAGCCTCTAGCCCCTTGCAGTCTAGTGGCTAGGATTCTTGGTTTTCACCCAGGTGACCCAGATCCAGTTCCTGGGCGGGGAGCTAAGATCTCTCTTCAGGACCACTCACTGCTCTCACTCAGATCAGTCACACAGTGCTGGGAGTTCATGTTCCAGTCACAGTGGAGAGGACTTCTTGTTACAGAATGTACTACTTCAGCATACAGTTGAGATGCCAGAAAGTTATGCTTTGGGAAGAGGGATTATACCCTGGAATAAAGGCTACTTTAGATGCACCCTAAGTAAGTAAGCAAGCTAAGTCGCTCAGTCGTGTCCAACTCTTTGCGACCCCGTGGACTGTAGCCTACCAGGTTCCTCCATCCATGGGATTCTCTAGGCAAGAATACTGGAGTGGGTTGCCATTTCCTTCTCCAGGGGGTCTTCCCGACCCAGGGATCAAACCCAGGTCTCCCGCTTTGGAGGCAGACGCTTTAACCTCTGAGCCACCAGGGAAGCCTCACCCTAACAAAGCCTAAAACCAAGCCTTGACAGGGTCAAGGAAAGCCTCTGATAAATTAATTACCTGTCAGAACAAAATACAACACTCTTTAAAGGAGAACAACATAATCCAGACTCCTTCTGATCGATTACCCACAAAATCTAGCCTACAATAAAAAATCACCAGATGGTGAATCACCAAAAAACAGAAAAATGTTATCCGTAAAAATCAATGCTATCAATGGAAACAGACTCTGAAATGGTCTAGCAATTGAAATTAGCAGACCAGGACATTTTAAAGCAGTTATAATTGTTCAGTTCAGTTCAGTCACTCACTCATGTCCGACTCTTTGCGACCTCACGAATTGCAGGACACCAGACCTCCCTGTCCATCACCAACTCCTGGAATTCACTCAAACTCACGTCCATTGAGTTGGTGATGCCATCCAGCCATCTCATCCTCGGTTGTCCCCTTCTCCTCCTGCCCCCAATCCCTCCCAGCATCAGAGTCTTTTCCAATAAGTCAACTCTTCACATCAGGTGACCAAAGTATTGGAGTTTCAGCTTTAGCGCTAGTCCTTCCAAAGAACACCCAGGATTGATCTCCTTTAGGATGGACTGGTTGGATCTCCTTGCAGTCCAAGGGACTCTCAAGAGTCTTCTCCAACACCACAGTTCAAAAGCATCAATTCTTTGGCGCTCAGCTTTCTTCACAGTCCAACTCTCACATCCATACATGACCACAGGAAAAACCATAGCCTTGACTAGACGGACCTTAGTTGGCAAAGTAATGTCTCTGCCTTTCAATATGCTATCAAGGTTGGTCATAACTTTCCTTCCAAGGAGTAAGCGTCTTTTAATTTCATGGCTGCAATCACCATCTGCAGTGATTTTGGAGCCCCCCAAAATAAAGTCTGACACTCTTTCCACTGTTTCCCCATCTATTTCCTATGAAGTGATGGGACCAGATGCCATGATCTTCGTTTGCTGAATGTTGAGCTTTAAGCCAACTTTTTTACTCTCCTCTTTCACTTTCATCAAGAGGTTTTTTAGTTCCTCTTCACTTTCTGCCATAAGGGTGGTATCATCTGCATATCTGAGGTTACTAATATTTCTCCTGGCAATCTTGATTCCAGCTTGTGATTTTTCCAGCCCAGCGTTTCTCATGATGTACTCTGCATAGAAGTTAAAGAAGCAGGGTGACAATATACAGCCTTGACGTACTCCTTTTCCTATTTGGAACCAGTTTGTTGTTCCATGTCCAGTTATAACTGTTGCTTTCTGACCTGAATACAAGTTTCTCAAGAGGCAGGTCAGGTGGTCTGGTATTCCCATCTCTTTCAGAATTTTCCACAGTTTCTTGTGATCCACACAGTCAAAGGCTTTGGCATAGTCAATAAAGCAGAAATAGATATTTTTCTGGAACTCTCTTGCTTTTTTGATGATCCAGAAGATGTCGGCAATTTGATCTCTGGTTCCTCTGCCTTTTCTAAAACCAGCTTGAACATCAGGAAGTTCATGGTTCACGTATTGCTGAAGCCTGGTTTGGAGAATATTGAGCATTACTTTACTAGCGTGTGAGATGAGTGCAATTGTGATAGGGAAATTAAAATGGAGGAAGTCTTGTTCAGGCTTTAGAAGCCTCTGATCTGCTTCTGATCTGCCTGGATACTGTCCAGATTCCATGACTGCCTGCAAGCACAGCAAGCCAGGCAGCACTTTAGACAAGAAAAGAAGTGTGTCTTGGAATTCCTGAGCCCCTAAGGGTCTGGTCAACCCCCGGGGTCTAACTAAACCCTGTAACTTATAAGATGAAACAAACAGCATTGTAAAATGGTTAATGTAAAACCAGAGTTGCACTTTTGCACATGAATTGATGATGATATCACTTTGTGGTTTGGGATTATAAGCCAGAGCCCCAAAACTGCAATTTGAAGTCTGAGTCATGGGATGGAAGTACTGCCCAGGACACTTTCCCAACTGGGACTCCAGATTGCTTTTAACAAAGGACTTCCCAGCCCACTGTCTAAGTCTGCATTTAGCTTGGCCCAATTTGGTGATGTATCCACTGTTACTTCTCTCTATTGTTTCTATTTCTTTTCTTTTAATGGCTGTATATTGAAATAGAGTCAGGTAATCTATAAAAAATTGAAATTATTTATGTATGTACTGAGTAGTTTTTTTTTTTGTTAATGAATCCTTCAAGGCTAAAACAAAAGTAAAACTTTCAGCAAAACACTAATAAATTTATTCAAGTAGATAAAGGAAAACACAGTCTTGATGAATAGCAAACAAGGAATCTCAAAAAGAAGACTTTTTAAAGAGAAATTCTAAACCAAAAATATAATATCTAAAGTGAAGAATTCACTGAATTGTTTTAACAGTAGATTGGAGATGGCAGGAATAAGGGTCCCTGAACTTGGAGAAGGAGCTGTAAAAATGACCCAACTCAAAGAAAAGAGAGAAAAAAAGGTTGAAACAAAATGAACAGAGCCTCAGTAATCTGTTGGAAAATATAAAGCTAACATTTACATAATTAGAATCCCTGAAGGAAAAGAGGAAGAGAATAGTATAGAAAAAGATATATGAATAAAAATGATAAAACTTCCCTAAATTTGATGTAATATATCAACCTACAGATTCAAAAGCTCAGCAAACTTCCAAGTCACAACAAGGCATATCATAGTTGCTTGCTTGCTTGCTTGCTTCTTTAGTTGCTAAGTCATGTCTGACTCTTTGCAACCCCATGAACTGCAGCATGCCAGGCTTCCCTGTCCTTCACCATCTCCCAGAGGTTGCTTAAACTCATGTCCATTGAGTCAGTGATGCCATTCAACCATTTCATCTTCTGTTGCCCTCTTCTCTTGCCCTCAATCTTTCCCAGCATCAGGGTCTTTCCCAAAGAGCCAAGTCTTTGCATGGGATGGCCAAAGTGTTGGAGCTTCAGCTTCAGCATTTGCCTTTCCAATGAATGTTCAGGGTTGATCTCCTTTAGGATTGAGTGGTTCGATCACCTTGCTCTCCAAGGGACTCTCAAGAGTCTTCTCCAACACCACAGTTCAAAAGCATCAACTCTTCTAGCCTGGCAGACTATAGTCCATGGAGTCGCAAAAGAGCCAGATACAACTTAGCAACTAAACCACTATCATGGTTAAATGAAACAGAAATATCATCGTTAGACTTGTGCCAGCTGTGAAATCATCCAAAGGAAAATGACATGTTATACACAGGAGAACACGGACACAATAAATGGCTGAGTTCTCATCAGAAACAGTGGAGGTCAGGAGATCAAGGATAATGTCTTTAAACCCCCAAACAAACAAATAAAATAACTGTCAACACAGAATTCCCTTTCCAGCAAAAATAGCCTTCAAAAATGAGGGTGAAATAAAGGTATTTTCATATAAATGAAAGCTGAGGGGATTTGTTACCAATAAACCTGTAGTATAAGAAATACTGAAGGAAGATTTTCAGGCTAATGGAAAATGATACTGATAGAATCTTAGATCTACAGAAGGAGGAGCTCTAGAAATGGCAAATTCTAGTCTTCCTTACCCCAATGTACCTTCTTTTTCGTCTAGACCCTTAATCACCTTTTCTCCCTCTTTAGGCTTAGGTACATCCATTAGGAAATTTTCATGTCCTGAGGCCCCTCAGATCCAAGAGATGACAGGAGGAATGGAAGGTTTGGGTCCAATCAAACCTGGAGAGCTGACATAATTTTTTTGCCTGCTCAGCAACTAATTTGGAAAGGTTCCATGGTTGAACAGTAGAGGGAAAAAAAAAAATCAACCAAGGTGAACCAGACACACCTCTCTCCAAGCAGGATTCAAGGTTATGACAAGGACTGTTATAGAAAAGAGGAGTTTTTCAGTGATATCTGGAAGCTCATAAATGGGCCCCTTGGAGGAAGACTTGGGCAAATAAAAATTGGCTGAAAATATTCCAGAGCAGTAGTTCACAGATGGGCAGGCATCCAAAAAAACCCACTGGGCTTCAAGAAGTAAATATTTGAACTTCTATTTACTTGCTAAATCTTAAAATAATTTTTTTTTACTTTAGTGTTTTTTGTACTTAATATGGTACTACAGTGGTACATGTATATAATGTGCATTAGTTTCTAAGTCGTGTCTGACTCTTTGCAACCCCATAGACTGTAGCTTGCCAGGCTCCTCTATCCATGGAATTCTCCAGGCAAGAATACTGGAGTGGGTGACCATTTCCTTCTCCAGGGGATCTTCCTGACCCAGGGACTGAACTAGGTCTCCTGCATTGCAGGCAGATTCTTTACCATCTGAGCCAAATGTTGAGGTATATGATTAAAATTTAATTTCATATCATTTTTTAACAAAAAATGTGGGAGATGATTGACCTCAGAGGAACTGCGACTTTGCTGGCAGAAACTGCCTTACGGATTTCATCTTAGGCCTCACATCATTGGTATATTCTACAAAGTTTCTGATCCAGGTCCATAATTACATCATGGTCATCCAGAAAGTGATTTTAAAATACATATTCCTATGGCCACAGGTGTTCATTCCAATGGCCTGGGATAAGTAATCAGATATTTGAGTATAATTTTACAGAAGCAGAAGAAACTCCGTGAGTTTGGGTGCACAGTTGGTGTGAGAACCACAGTAAGTGCAGTGTGTGGGAACTGACCCTTTCCCAACAAGCTTCAGAGGCTGCAAGATAAAGAGGGAATTTTGTGAAGAAGTGGGAAGATTGTACAGATGTTCTGTCCAGCTGGGAGAGGCTGAGCAAGGGACTAAAACAAGAGACACAATTAGCTGATCTGAGGGTTCCATTCAGCTGTCCCCCTCTAAGGGGAAGCAAGGCGATTGTTGTTCTCATAGCTCCTGAGTGCTTCCAAGTGGGCAGTGATGTCTCCACTCTATGGACCCAAGTCAGGGTCCATCAGATGACCCTACTCCACATGGTCTCTTCAGAACATTTCCTTCTTTTCACCCCTATTATCCAGCCCCATTTCCAGCCTTCATCATCTCATAGCTGAAAAGTTCATGATAATAACCACTTTCTTCAACAAGTCAGCAGTATGGGAGACAGGGAGAAAGAGATTTAGGAGAAACAGCAAATGTGTGGGCCTAGCTTGGTTCCTATTTCAAACAGGTCGACATTAAAAAGTTATTTTTAAGGTAATCAAGGAAATATGAATATGGACTGAGTGATAATACTAAGAAATCATTTCTAATTTTTTGAGGTGTATGAATGGCATTGAAATTCTATAAGAAAAATTGACTTTTAAAAAAATGAAGGATACAGTGGGATGGGGGAGGAGTGACATAATGCCTGGGATTTTCTATAGAAAACTTCACCAGAAGCAAGGAAAGGGGAAGAGAAATGAAGGAAGGGGAGAAAGAAGGATAGATAAAGCGAGTATCTTCTTGATAATGTTGAATCTGTGTGACGGGCTTTGTGAGGTTCGTCGTATTATTCTACTTGTGTGTATCTTGAAATTGTTCATTAAAAAAGTTTTCAGTAAAACACTAAACCAGTGTCTGGCACACATGATATATTAATATGGGTGTCTGTCATCATAACAGCTGTATGGCAATCCCAGTTCTTAACACCAGCAGGGGCAAACACAGCCAACAGGATCCTGGTTTTCACACAGCCCACGCTCAAGTGGAGTGGGGCCTGGACCATGATGAGTAAGCAAATAAAGAAGATAATATTGTGTGGTGGTAAATGCTGTGAAGAAACACACTTGAATGGGATGGTCAGGGAAGACTCCACCAAGAAGCAATGTCTGAGCTGAGACCTCAATTATACATGCAGGAGGCAGCCTGGCATAGGCTTAGACAGAGGGACCAGCATAAACAGAAGCCTGCTCTGTCTGGGAAGCAATGGGAGGCAGTGAGGCAGGGAACGCTGGTAAAGGACAGTGGGAAAGGCGGGACAGGGAAATAGACAGTGGCTAAGATCATGGCGTCTGTCCCATCACTTCACAGGAAATAGATGGGGAAACAGTGGAAACAGTGGCTGACTTTATTTTTTTAGGCTCCAAAATCACTGCAGATGGTGATTGCAGCCATGAAATTAAAAGACGCTTACTCCTTGGAAGGAAAGTTATGACCAACCTAGATAGCATATTGAAAGGCAGAGACATTACTTTGCCAACTAAGGTCCGTCTAGTCAAGGCTATGGTTTTTCCTGTGGTCATGTATGGATGTGAGAGTTGGACTGTGAAGAAAGCTGAGTGTCAAAGAATTGATGCTTTTGAACTGTGGTGTTGGAGAAGACTCTTGAGGGTCCCTTGGACTGCAAGGAGATCCAACCAGTCCATCCTAAAGGAGATCAGTCCTAGGTGTTCTTTGGAAGGACTAATGCCAAAGCTGAAACTCCAATACTTTGGCCACCTGATGCAAAGAGCTGACTCATTTGAAAAGACCCTGATGCTGGGAGGGATTGGGGGAAGGAGGAGAAGGGGATGACCGAGGATGAGACGGCTGGATGGCATCACTGACTCGATGGACCTGAGTCTGAGTGAACTCCGGGAGTTGGTGATGGACAGGGAGGCCTGGCGTGCTGCGATTCGTGGGGTCGCAAACAATCAGACACGACTGAGTGACTGAACTGAACAAGGAGAGAAGTATGGCTGGCTAGAAAGATGGAGTCCCATGGTAGGCAGAAATAACACAATTAGGAAAACTCTTGCCAGACAACTTGAAAGACAGACCAAATATGTATTGAGTCTCTAGCTCTAAAAGAAATTTTGGGGGAAGGACCAGAGTGTATGTTAGAGTTTGTGGGTTGTTCTCCAGTGTTTACAGCAAAATATTATTAACAACTTCCCAAGAAGAAATACAAGAAAATAGGGTGTATCCAGATAGTTGTGTGTTTGGGGATGTAGGTAAGCTGATTGTTTCTATGCCCTATGCAATTATAGGAAATAAGACTGAGAAAGGCTTCAAGCAATAAAGGTTCATTATTTAAAATTCTCTTACAAAGGGATTCAGCTTCACAGCAAACATCAAATTAAGAGTGTTATGATTCCACCCAAGCCAGCCCTCTCAGGTAGCCACCAGGAAGTTCACAAGCAGGCTTGGATTTGAAGAAGAAAAATAACTACTAATAACAATAATAATATCAATGATAAAAGCAGTTTTGACAACTGTGTGTCAGAAAGAAATTTGGGTGTGTCTGCCAGCATGAGGAATGGGTTAGAAGCAAATAGATCTAAAGGCTGTTTTTTTAAGAAATTGAATTGCCAAAAAAATCCATGAACCCAGCCTAATAAAGGCCTTGGAAGTTCAGACCTTAAAATCATATTCAGTCCCCCTGAACTTGTACTGCTGGTGCTGGTGGTGAAAGAGGTACTGTCCTAAGGGAGGCCCACCTCCCAGGACCACTTGAGATGGGTCAGGATAGATAACAGTCAAGAAATGATTCCTCAGAGGCTGGAGCCAGGGCTTTCTGAGAACATTGGACAAAGCGACTCCTCCCAAGCTAGAGATTCAGAACATTCCCCACTGCTGGGGCAGGGGTCCTTCACACGTACCTGTGTACAGGGCCTCCATCATCGCTGTGGTCTTGAGACTTGGATGAGCCCCTTGCTTCCCATTGCAGAAGGGGATTTTTATTATAAAGCAGGCTGTAGTGGATTGGATGGTTTCGTCCCAAGAATGTCCACTGTAACCTCAGCATATGACTTTACTTGGAAATGGGGTCTTAAATGTGGTTAGGATAAGGATGGTGATGAGCTCATATTGGATTTGGGGTGGTAGTTCAGCTGGTAAAGAATCTGCCCGCAATGTAGGAGACTCTGGTTTGATTCCTGGGTCAGGAAGATCTAAGGAATAGGCTACCCACTCCAGAATTCTTGGGATTACCTGGTGGCTCAGCTGGTAAAGAGTCCACCTGCAATGTGGGAGACCTGGGTTCCATCCTTGGGTTGGGAAGATCCCTTGGAGAAGGGAGTGGCAATCCACTCCAGTATTCTGGCCTGGAGAATTCCATGACTGTATAGTCGGTCAGGTGGCAAAGAGTCAGACACGGCTGAGTGACTTTCACTTTCCAAATCCAATGAGAGTGTCCTTAAAAGAGACAGAAACAAAACAGACACACAGGGCCAAGGTCACGTACAGAGTCAGGGATGCTGCCACAAGCCAGGGAATGTCAGGCACCTCAGGAGCTAGAAGACGAGACAAAAAATCCTCTCCTCGAGTCTTAAGAGGGAACGTGGCCATCTGACACCTTGGTCTTGGATTTCTGTCTTCCACAACTGTGGGAAAACTAGTTTCTCTTGGTTTAAGTCATCAAGTTGTAGTGATGTGTCAAGAGAGCGTCAGGAAACTTCAACAAGGGATACTGTCTTTAAAATCCTCTTCCCAACAGTAATACAAATGACTTCTACCCACGTGATTGTTAGCCATCAGTCATCTGGCCACACCTAACTGCTGGGGAACTATAACCTTAATTTAAACCAAGAAGGGGAGAAAACCGGTTCCTGCATAGCATGGGCAGTCGTCATTTATTTTAGCCATGTACCCGTGGATGTGGGTGGGATACACGTAACTTGCTTTTAGTTCACAGAGCTGATGGTGAAGACTGAACATCAACCAGAGACCCCGCATTTTGGAATGGGTGCAATGATAGGATAGAATTGGGGGTTATTTTTCTTTGGGAATGTCTTACATGCAGGCAGAAGAGTGTAAACAGAGGAGAAGGACAATTGCTAAAGGAATCTCTAGCTTTCCACCAAAGCTCACTCTCCTCCCTCTGAACGTGGCTGAAAGGCATTTTCCTGTTCCCCTTGCCCTTAGATGTAGCCATGTGACAGAATACAATCCAATGAAACGGAAGCAGGAAAGATACATATTGTTACCGGGCCAAGGCTTGTAAAAAGCAGGAAAACTCCCTTCAGACTCTGTCTTCCCTTCTTCAAGAAGATGAAGACGATGACAAGACCTCCAGGGATGGCCGAACCACAGGACTGTAGGGAAGAGCCATCCGCCAACCACAATCATCCACCTTCGGATAGCTAAAGGAGTGAGAAATGAACTCATCTTGGAGGCCCCTGGAGTAGGCAACAGCATGCTACTCCAGCATTCTCGCCTGGAAAATTCCATGGGCAGAGGAGCCCAGCAGTCTACAGTCCATGGGGCCACAAAGAGTCAGACATGCCTGAGTGAGCACACAAAGACATATTGGAGGAATCGTGTGTTTTGGATCTCTTTGTTATTGCAACTAGTGTTATCCTATTTAATATATACCCAGTGGAAGAAACAGGCATGGATACGTACTGACAGGCTTTCTGATAAGGACATGGTAAGTTTGAGATGCCTGTTTGATATGAAAGTGTTTGTGTCAATTAAGTAACTGAGTCGGGAACTCAATGGAAAATTGAGGACAAGGGAGAAAGATTTCGGAGTCATTAGCAAGTATAAACGTGACGGAAGGGGATGCCACAGGGGACAGTTGATAGTTAGGGCAAGAAGGTCAGGGGAGCAGCTAGAGATAGCCTACTGTTATAGCCAAAATTCCAGCAGAGGAGTCAGTGAGACTGAGAAGCAGCAGGCTGTGGGGTAGAGGCTAAAGCCAGGAGAGTAAGTGCTTCCAAAAGGAGCCCGGGATCTAGAAAGCTGCTGAGAGCTCAAGCAAGATGGAGACAGCAAAGTGGCCTTAGTCTCTTGGAAGCCACTGATGACCTTGACAAGACAATTTCAATGAAGTAAAACTGGGATAAAACCCAGGTCAGGAAAATGTTGTAAGAAAAACGACAGAAGGCAATGCGAATAGGCAAAATTCTCTCTAGAATTTTGTTGTTCAAAGAAGGATTCAGCTGGTAACTAAAGAGGGACTTCGGGTCAGGGGAAGTTTTGATAACAGATATTTGTAATACTGATGGGAATAATCTGGTTAAAAGGGGAAAATGGGTGCAGCAGAGAGAAAAGTACAAAAGCAAAGGGTTTGGAAGAAAAAGGGAGGATGAGACCCAGAGCCCAGGAGGAGGGGCTGACCTTCAATAGGATGGACATGTAATCCATTAGACGCCTCACTCTGGGTCTCACTTTATTGGGTTTCTTGGTCCTAGGGATTAAAGATGGCATGGTCTCATGAAGGCAGGCAGGCAGAGAGCTGGGCTAATGGTATGTTGTTCTTGGTGCTTATTTGCTGTTGTTGTCCTTGAGACTTCAGAGAAATCTAATTTAAATGTTACAGGCTGGTCTCAGCTGTGCTCTGGGGAGTGAAGGGAAAAGGTCAAGTGCAGCCACTTGGGACAACTGGTGTTAAAGAGGAATGCTAAATGGCAAGAGATTTCTGAGAATAAGGTGGATATCAATCAAATCTAACTTGTGTGGTCCAACCCCCAACCGGTTCCTGCTCCTCTCCTCTGGACTCCCTCCCTTCCCTGTTCCTTTCTCTGCCCATCAGACCAACCACCAAACGTGCGTTTCCCCCTTCTCACCACCTGGTGTCACTAGACGCTCGCTCTAAACTGAGGCTCACCCAATCCAGGCGGAGGGAGAAACAAGCGCTAACAGCTGATGTGGAGCCAGAGGTATCCTTTGCTCTGAGGATCTTCATAATTGGCAAGAGTCATAGAATCTCGGAAGTTTAGCGTTGGTAGTGAAGTGAAGTCACTCAGTCGTGCCCGACTCTTTGCGACCCCCATGGACAGTAGCCTGCACCAAGCTTCTCCATCCATCGGATTTTCAAGGCAAGAGTACTGGAGTGGGTTGCCATTTCCTTCTCCAGGAAATATTCCCAACCCAAGGGCTGAACCCAGGTCTCTCACATCGTAGACAGTCGCTTTACCGTCTGAGCCACGTTGGGAAGGGTCTTCTAAACCATTCCGTTGAATCCGTTTGAGACGGTCAGAGGTGCCAAGAGTCAAGAAGAGAGGCAAAATGACCCAACCTAAGATCACTTCCAATCAAATACCCTGTAGACCCCAATGTCCAAGGAGAGTCCACTACCTCCCAGAGAACTCAGGCGTTAAGCAGCCAGAGAGGTGCTGTGGACAGGCACAGGTCAACCCGCTGTATGAGAAGGGCGGTTCTATTTAGAGGCAGGAACTGACCTTAGCAACCTTCCATGACGGCTCTCCTAGGCTCTCTGAAGGTTCTCAGGAAGTAAGAGCTGGTCCCACCGCCCCTTGCGCTTTGCTGTCCCCTCTCAGGCTCTCGAGTGTGGAGCTGGGGACCTCTGAGCTCCTGTGCAGCCCTCTGGCCTGCCTGCTTCTCTCCCAGCAGCAAAGCTTTTGAGGGGCTGGATCCCCTCGAGGCTGATCTTCCTTCAGTGTCAGATGAGGCCACGTGGATCCTTGGGGTGTGGGCTGGCTGATGGCAGCCTTTGGGGACAGGAGGGGCTGGATTTGACAAGGCCAGTTGCTCAGCCAGGAGAAAAAGGATCGGGGAAGAAATACTGACTCGGGCGAACTTCTGGAAAATCCAACTGCACCATCTCCCAAGTAGTTTAGCATTTCCTTTCTGGTGTAAAACTGGACCACTTTCTCCTCTTACGAAGCCCAACCTGGTCCATGGACTGTAGCCCGCCAGGCTCCTCTGTCCATGGGGATTCTCCAGGCAAGAACACTGGAGTGGGTTGCCATGCCCTCCTCCAGGGGTTCTTCCCAACCTGGGGATCGAACCCTCGTCTCTTGTATTTCCTGCATTGGCAGGCGGGTTGTTCACTACTAGCACCACTGGGAAGCCCTACCTCAGACTCGGTATAGCACAGGGTGCCCCCCAAGAACCCAAGTTCCTTGCAAGGGGATGTGCTTTCCCAGTCACTTTCCAGACCTGCCTGCCCAGTAGAGGCACCTGCAGTCAGTGTCCACTAGGTGGTGATAGAGTCCCAGTGATGCCAGAGAGCCCAGGAACCCACCCCAAGTCTTCCAGGTCCTGGCTGCAGGGCCCTAGCTCTGGAAATGAATGCCCAGGCCATGAGCACCACTGCCCCCTCCCCCACTAATTTATGCTTTCATTTTATAGCAAAGTGGTGTTTAGAAAGCTGATTCACATGCCTTGCTTCAGTTGGCAATGTCCTGAAGGTAAACAGGGCAGGCATTTCTGTACCCCATTTTACACTAAGGACAGAGAACCTCAGAGTCGCTTGGAGTTACGGTCTAGGTCACACGATGAATGGCCTCAGAGCTAGGTCCTCTTGACTCTGGACACTAGATTCTTTCAGCCTGGACTCAGTTGCCCCTGTTCCTTGGGGGGAGCCCAGAATAGCAGCC
Source organism: Ovis canadensis (assembly GCF_042477335.2). Classification (NCBI taxonomy): domain Eukaryota; kingdom Metazoa; phylum Chordata; class Mammalia; order Artiodactyla; family Bovidae; genus Ovis; species Ovis canadensis. The sequence goes on along the minus strand of NC_091259.1, from coordinate 32,632,574 downwards.
ACCACACATCAGTCAGAGTGGAGCTGGGTGCTCGATTCTGTGGGGCCATATGCTGCACCCTGATGGGACCCATCTGGGCTTCATTTGCTGCCAGGCCCCAAGGCCGGGGCTCAGCTCTGCCTCATGGGGCCTGAGGGCACTTGGTGAAGCAGACAGTGCCAGGCAGCCTGATGACACCACCCTGCAGGAGCCCACAGCTGGCTTCGCTCTCCAGACCCACCCAGGTGTGAATGGCAGGGGGGACGTGGTCCTCTGGCTAAGGCTGGCCTTAGGTCTGCCCTGGGACAGGCTACTGAGAGTGAAGGAAAGGCTGTAGGGCCCGGGTTTCCAGCAAATTCTGGGCAGGCGTGTGAATGAGGCAGAAAAAGCTGGGAGATAAAGGCTTTGATTCAACACAGGAGTAGAAGCTGTGAAAACATATCACTAAATGGAAATGGTCCAACCTGGGTTGATCGGGCCAGGAGTGGGAGGGTGTCACCTAGAGAGGTGGCCTGGCGGAGAGAAGAGACGGAGCTGATGGAATGACAGATCTCGGCTTCCAGCCTCACCTTCACCGGCCACCACCACGAGTCACAGTCTCAGTTTACCCACCCGTAAAATGCGGCCAGCACTCAGCACCTCACAGGAGCTATGAAGAAAGGGAGGCTTCCAAGAGTCCCCCAAATAGCAGACCCCCCTGGGGAAGCAGGGTGTTGGGCTCCTGCTCTTTTGAAGAGCCAGAACAAGAGAAGCAGCCCCCTGCTCGGGTCAGGGAGTATGAGGCGGAAGCTGTGACTTTCACATTGTGGCCCCAGGATCTCCAGGAGAGGGTGGGCCTTCCAGGCTGTATCTCTGCATCACCAACCCCTCCCCCAACCCCCCGCCCCCCAGGAGAGGCGGTGGCAGAGGAACGGGGTGCCAGCCGGGTACAGTTGTGAGCTGCAGAAAGCAGTGGCTTTCCTATTAATGTAGTCAGTAAATAAATAAAGGAGGGCTTAAGCGTAGTGTACAGCAATCAGTTTAGAGCTACAGGGTAATTAGCGCTGCAGGGGGCTGCAAGGCTGCAGAGTCAGGTTTAAATGAGTGAGTTCACTTTCACTGAGACGCCCCCCCGGAGAGCAAACACAGCCCAGAGAAGAGCCTGCCCTCCCGCCAGCCCATGTGAGGGGCAGGGGCTGGGGTTGGGGGGAGGCGGGGAATGGCAGGCCTGGGTCTGAGCCACAGCAAGAGTTGGGGGATAACCTCTCCCCAAAGTGGCTGGGGACCAGGTGTCTACACCCACGTGCTCATGCGTACACATGCACCCAGAGCGATATCCAGGCTGAGACGCACTGCTGTCCTGGGCTGACTGCTCCTCCCCTGCACATGGCTATGTGCTGACTCTTCAGGCGTCTCTCTGAACTGACGTGGGCACGTGTGAGGGGAGGCACGGTCGCCTCCACTGAAGTCTGCACACGGTGACATGCACGCTCATGGAGGTGCCTGGGCGGCATGGGTGTGCACCTCTGACCTCAGCCGCTGATGCTGTCTCTCCTTCCCTCCTTCTCCCATCTGTTTATCTGGCAAAGCTTTACTGGGGGCCTTCTACATGCCGGACAGCGTCAGGCTCTGGGAATATGAAGACACACAATGCCCCCTCTCAAGGAACTTAGCATTGGGGCAACGTTGACAGTTAAGGAAGTGAGTTATCATAACGCATGAGGACAATGGGACCAGGGAGGGAAGGGGTGACTGAACCCCATCTCAGCGGCCCCTTGCAGAGCTTTCCTGGGAAACTAGGGTTTGCCCAGGACCTGAGCCGAGACCAAAGCGAGGCCAGTGTGTGTATGCGTGATGCAGTTCCCAGAGCACAAGGCACAAGCAAAGGCCCACGGGGCACAGAGTTCAGTGTCTTCCAGAAGCCCTCTGCAGTCTGGAGCACAGGGGCCAGGGAGGTGGGGACAAGGGCAGGGCAGGGTGCGATGCTGAGATGAGGCTGGGATGGCCGGCAGAGGTTCTCTCATGGAGGGTCTTGCAAACCTTGTTAAGGAAGGAGTCAGAACTCCATCTGCAGAGTAACGAGGGACTTTAATCAAAGGAGTGACGTGATGCTGTTTGCATTTTTGGGAAATCCATCTGGCCGCTGCAAACTCAAGGGTGGACGGAGAGAGGAAGAGCACGTGGGGTCAGTACTCCTCAGTTCCCTGCCTTCCTGGTAGGGACGAGGGGCCCCGGAGAGGCCAGGCAGAAGCCCCAGCAGTGTAGACCTGGGTGGGGAACGCCCTGGCCTCGGACTCAGCTGGACAGTCTGCTCCCCCGCCACAACCTGAGTCTTCAGCAAGCCTCTGCTGGCTCTGCTGCTTGGTGCTCCGACCTCTGGCAGGAGGGGCCCCCTCAGAGCGGCTGAAAGGAGAGCCATTAAGGTTGATCCGTGTGACCCCAGAACCCACCAGAACTCCAGCAGCCTCATCCAAGAAGGGATAGTGTGCCTGTGTGCGGGGAGGGGCAGCCTCCCACCTAATGTCCCCGGAGACACAGTCAGGAGGAATGGAACCCCTGCCCCGCCCTGCCAGCAGCCCAGCCCCTCCTCTGAGCCCAGCAGAACATCCTCTGGGCAAGCCCAGTCCTGGAGGAGGTGGCCCTGGGCTGAAGGCTGGAGCTGAGGGCAGCTGCACCTGGGCTGGCCACAGGCAGGCGGGCGGCCAGCCCCCTGCCCTGGAGAGGGAGGCTGGGGCAGCGGGGCGGGGCGGGGGTGAGGGGGGGGTTGAGTCAGGCCAGGGAGCGTTTTCAGGCTGGCCATGGCCAGGGCCCCTCTCTCTCCATGAGATCATATCTGGGTCAAAGAGCACGTAAAGCAGGCAGACCCCAGCGGCCACACAAAGCCCATTCAGTCCGGCCCTATTCACTCACCTCCTCTCCCCCAGAGCCCGCGCACTGCGACCCCAGCACAGTGCCTAAGCCCCAGCTTTGATGTCCAAGAACAGAAAACGGCGATTAAATGTTGTTTTAAAGAGGGAGCGCTCACTGCCCTCCCATCTGTCAAGAGAACGCTGAGGCCTGGGGGGGAGGCGGGGGAGGGACATGGGGGAGGGGCAGGGAGGCCGGGGTGGGGTTGGGTTGGGGGGGGGCATGGGAATGAGCAGGGACGGGAGGAAAAAGGTCTGGCCCAAGGGCTCTGAGGAACGGGGCAGGGGCTCGGAATCAAGGGGCAAAGGGTTGTTTTCCAAGATGAGAAACATGGGGAGGGGAAAAGAGTATGGGACCCAAAGGAACCTCAAAAGGAAGGAGAGACAGAGAGAGAAGGGGAGAGGGGAGAAGGACTGGGGGAGAGGGAGAGACGAGAAGGTGAAGGAAAAAGACCAGAGCGGAGCGCAGAGACCGGTAAGGAGAAAGGACAGACGGACAGAGCGGCCACCCGCAGAGGGGCTGCCACCCACCCAGGCAGGTGAGTGTAGCTCCAGGCGATTTGCAGCTCGCAACCCCAGGGACACACAGACACCGGACCAGGGGGGCTGAAGGGTCGGCGCCCAGAGCTGGCAGGTGAGGCCGGAGATCAGGCCCCACCGCCCGGCTGGTGCTGGGAGGGCATCACGTGGAGGACGCTTCCTGCTGATGCCCAGGATGCCACTGGAGGCCAGGCCAGCCCCTGAGGCCTGGCACTGGTTTCACACCCAGGGGGCGGCCTGCCTGCTCTGTTCTTAGCGAGGTCTCTGTGACCAGATGGATTCTCCTCCTCCTTATTCTGGTCAGGTAGGTGGCCTCGGGCAGAGGTGTTGAGCCAGTGTGTCTGGCTTTCTGGCTTACACTTACCAGCGGGGCAAACACTCCTATCCCCAAGGAGAGGAAAGCAGACAGACCCTGAGACAGGGCAGCGTGGGAGGAGCCACGGCATCCCAGTTTGTACAAAGGCTTTATTCTGCCAGTGATGATGCTGAGCTTGCGTCCCCCCCCCGCCCTGCCAGCTCCAAACTCCTTTCTCCCCTAGGCCCGGCTGCCAGACCTAGGGACCTTTAAATGGGGGGCAGCTTCTTGTTGAGAAACAGATGAAACTCACTTGGCTGTGAGCATAAAGTAGAAAATATCTCTAAGACCAGACAGGACCCCCCCCCCCCCCCCCGCCGCTGCTTCTGATGTCAGGGGAAAAAGGAACCTGATTTGGAACGGGGAGTTCTAGATGCAGGGTGTGACCCTGCCACTCACCAGCTGTGGGATCAGGACAAGTTATAATCGAAGAACATTCCAACCCAGCAGCTTAGAATACTGGCTCCTGAGAGGAGGGGTCTGTCTGCTCCCTTCTCACTATATTCCCAAGGTTTATGACAATAACTGCCAACTACCAGATGAACACTTATGCTGAAGCGATAAATGGACAAATATCTGCTTCACACATCCTGTGTGCTAAGTCGCTTCAGTCGTGTCTGACTCTTTGTGACCCCATGGACTGTAGCCCACCAGGCTCCTCTGTCCATGGGATTCTCCAGGCAAGAATACTGGAGTGGGTTGCCATGCCCTCCTCCAGGAGATCTTCTGACCCAGGGTTGAACCTCCATCTCTTGTACTGCAAGCAGATTCTTTACCCACTGAGCCACCCAGGAAGCCTGCTTCACATACCGTACCAAGGGTCAAATGCTATTTGTGTATTTAATGCTATTTTTTAAAGGAAAACTCATCAAGTAAGTATGTCGTGAGGTGGGTATGAGCCTCTCAAATATGCATAAAAGTGCCACGTAAGTGAGGCTGAGGGGTAATGCACTCTTTCCCATCCCCACACAGAAACCTCAGTTCCTCCCCACCCAGGAAAAGGCAGAAAAGGCAAAGCACTTTTTTAAAAAAGGGGGACACTTCAAACCAGAGACAACTGAATTAACTTTATTCTCTTCTAACTGCAGATTCAAGGTATACAACTGAACATTGCTATTTTTCTTATGAGACTTATAAATAAAAATACAAAAAATGTTCACTACAAAAAAATCTACTGTTAGTAGGATGTAAAAAATATTCTCTTTGCTATAGAAGGCACAGACTTCACTTAGTGACACATGGAGAGAGAAAAAAACCTGCAGCAGTAAATTCATTTTTTTTTCAATTTTTTTCTTTTTTCCTTTTTCTTTTTAAATCTCGTCAGAAACACTGAAATTACAAAGAAACGCGTCCATCTACACGAAACGAAGGCAGATGCGGCAAGCTGCAACCAGGACCGCACAAGTTCGGGTGAACTGCTTCGGGCTTAGAACAGATAGGGGCTGGCAAGCACAACGCGGGGGGTGTGGCAGGGCTGGGTGGGGCCAGAGGCGGGGGGCAAGAAGGGGAGAGTGAGAGAGAAAGTGAAACAAACAGGAGTGAGAAGGGAGGGAAGGGAAAAGGGACGGAGGGAAGGAGGGAGGGCAGAGAAGGAGGGAGGGAGGGGAGAGAGGTGGGGAAGAGAGGAGAGGGAGGGAGGAAGAGATTTGTACAAAAAGGAACCAGTAAAGTTGAAGAAACAAAATTGGGCAACCTCCTAAAAGTAGGCTAAGAGGAGGTGCTGAGGTAGACATGAACTAGAACATCAATTAATTAAAAACACTATTCTGTAATACAGCGCGATCAGACTGGCACTCTTGCTGTCACGACAGAAGACAAGCCACACACACACAAAACAAACAAGTTACGAAACAAAACATGATACCCAAACCAAAAGGCTGAGTTCCGCTTGGTCCAGCAGGGCAGCAGAGCCCTCAGTGCCATAATTTACATACATATATATATATATTTATCTTTATATATACGGGTCGGATGTCATGGTGCACCACCACGGCGTCTTAACCTCACAAAGATCATGCATAACACTATGTGAACAACTCCTATGCCACACCCCAGGAGGCCGGTACCCTGTCTGCAAAGCGGGATGCCAAGGGCTCAGGGAGGCAGGGCTGCTGGCGGGGGCCTGAAGGCCCTCTCCCCACAGCCCTTTTCCCCTGACCCAGCTCCCCTGGTCTGTCTTGCACACCTTTCTCCTGGTTGGCTGTGCCTTTTGCCCCTCCACCCAGCAGCCCCACCGTATAGGCCTGCTCTGGCCTTTTGCCTTCCTCCTGAAATATCAGGTTAAGTGCCACCAACGAAGCTCCAAGATGGAGGGAAAAAAAGACGGGAGGGGAAAAACAGATTTGACGTAGGCCTAGGAAAAAACGAACACAGGCTGCTCGCTTTCCACTTTTCTGTCGTAACGTCTGGTGCCCCCAGCTTTTGCCCTCATGGGGTTTGCAGGGCATTGGCCGCCAATCTCCCCCAGCACCCCCTGGAGTCAGAAGGCTGCTCCCCACCACTGTTCACCCCCCTGGAAGGAGGTGAGCCAGTCAGCTCTGTCCCTGCAAGGCCTTGACACCCCAGCAGCCAGTTGTACCAACAGCATCCAGAAGGGTACCATACACTTGTGAAAAATTGCAGCAGGTTTTTTTTTTTTTTTCCTTTTTTCTTTTTCTTTTCTACACATGGAAAAACTGTTCAGGCACAAAGATTAAACAAGCCCGCGTTGCATCCCTGGATTGTACTGAATCACTGGGTCCCCCAGCCTCCCACCCCACCCCTACACCCCACATCTCCCTTCCCCATATTTGTGGCCTCCTCCAAAGCAGCCCAAAGCAGCAATGATACTTACTATTTTATATCTCTCTCTTGCTATATATCTCTCTCTATATATATTTGTCTATCCTATATACACATAGGATTTTAATGCTTTGAATGAGTGAAGGAGTGAACAGGGAAAGAGTGGATGAGTGAGGGGGGAAATGTCACCAAAAGCATTAAGGGGGCACAGTTATAGGAGCTGAACACAGGAAAAGGGACTGTTAGTCAACTTGGACTTCCCAGACTGGACAAGCTCACTGTGCTGGATAAGGCAGTAGCAAGTCAGGTTGTCAGCAGTACCACAGCCAGAGGCGAGGGGTGGCCAAGGAGCTGGCAAAGAGGAGGGAAGTAAGAACACTGGGGTCTCACCTGGGCAAAGAGCGGCCTTCACCCTCCTCGTCTCCTTAGCCCTCTTTGTGCAGACACGTCTAAAGCCTCCAGATCATCTCTGACCTTCACCTTGGCCATCAGGCCTGACCACCTTGGCAAGGTCAGAAATCATTTTGTCTTTGTGAGCAGAAAGCTGCGGCAAGAGGCATGCTGGAGTCTCTCCAGGGAGTCTGGGGCTTCGTGGGAGAGGAGGGGAGAGCCAGATACAGAGATCTCCCCGCTCGGCATCCTTCAGAGACCCGACGCCCAAACCCCCTCTCTCCCCATCTCTCGACCAGGATCCCTCTGGGATGATGGGGGCTGGCAGGGGCTGATTAAGTACCATCCAGCGCTGCAACACCAGATTACGACAATACTGCATGACTGAACACACAACCGCACACAACAAGCACACGCACGCACACGCATGTACAAAGGGACATTTTGGTGGTGGTGGTGGTGGTGAATTTTTTTGTCTTTTTTTTTTTTCCTATTCACATTACAAAAGGAAAAGGGCAAGGTCTGGTAGAACTGATGAAGGAACTAACAAATATTACAAAAATATTACAATTTGTAAATATCAGCTCAACCCTCTCAGCTTTTATGAACAGGGGAGGAGACCCAGGCTGTGCAGGAGGGGGAGGGGGAGGGGGAGGGGGAGGGGGAGAGGGGCCAGCTGGGCCTATGGAATAGTTTGATTTTTTTTTTCCTTCCCCACCTAAGGTGAATGATATCTTGCTGTTCAAACACTGTTTTCTGGGATTTATAGATCCCCTGAGGGCCAGCCTGTCCCCACTGCTTCCAGGACTGGGGGAGGCCGCAATAGTGCACAAAGATTTCTTACGGACTGCCCCTCCCCCAATGATTCCACTCTTTTCACATTATAAACACGACAACTGTTCTAGTTACATATTTCAAGTTTAACTTTTTTTCCTTTCCAAAGCACTAAATCATTATTATAGTTGCAAAACAGCATCCTCCCTAGTTATCACCCCCAGTCAACGGTCTAGTGACACAGTCCTCCCAATCCATATCCCCCCAACACACCACTTTTAAGGCCTTCAGATTTGGTGGGCGAGATTGCAGGGGAGAACAGAAGGGATGGGGCCCAGGAACAGGGTTGTCACAGCAGCACACACCCCTCCGACTTCCCTGTATGCCTCACAACCCTTCTCCCCTAAACCACTTCCCTAAACCCCTTTTTAAAACCTAAAAATAAAAATGCAGCCACAATTTTCTCAGAGAGAGAAAGGAAAGAAGAAAAAAAAAACACACAAAAAAAACCCACAAACAACTCTTACAAATAAAGCATGAGATGAAACGGAAGACCCGTCCCAAAGCGAACACAAATATTGCAAATGTGCTTTCCAAAAATTCAGCGGGGGGAGGTTGGGGAGAAGTGGGGGACGCAGAGCAGCAGGATGGGAGGCGTGAAGGGGAACAAAAGAGCTGGACAAACGTAAGAGGTAGCTTTGAGAAAAACAACACCCCCACCCCATTGCAACAACACACGGGCCGTCTTGTCCCCAACCAGCCCTGCAGAGAGACCAGAGGCCAGTTTTGGCAGTGATAATGCACACGGAGGTGGGGCCACACGCGTGAAAAAGGATTTGAAGAACACAGGCCCCCAGACCTGGAGGACCCAGCAAACTGTAAGAAAGGTGGGATTCGCTCCAGAGTGTTTTAGGCCTGGGGACGTCATGTCTGGTCAGAGCCAGCTGTGGTCCTGCGGTGTCCCCGGCGCCCTGTCCCCGGCAGGCACCCACCTCCTGCCCCGGCCTCCCATTCAGATCCTGAGTACTCAGCTCCTTCTGCACGGCTCCCTCCATCTGGGAGGCTCGTCCGAGGGGATGGGGAGGGCCTTGGCCAGCTGAAGTCTATTAAACCAGCTATTAATTTACACAAGAAACTGAAAAGAACACTCTCCCCATTCCTCCAACCCCCAACCAAAACAGAGATACAGGGGTCAAAAAAGCTCATGAGGTCACAAAAAACTGAGGTAATTCAAGTACAATGTGCTAACAGGTGAACAGAGGACACAGAACAGAAGCAAAACGGAACACAAGGCAAAGCGCTTTCAATGCCTCCTCTCGGTGGCCTGGGCACCCCTGGGAGCCAGGAATTCTGCACAGCCCTCTGGACCTGGGTCTCCCTGCAGAGAGCACCAGGCCTGGGGGGGTCCCATGAGTTCCAAGGGTCCCCAGCACGGCATCCCAACTCCCTCCCAGGACAGGGGTACCCCCCACCAGGTGTAGGGCACCTCTGGAGAAGGACATCACGTCCCTTCACGGGCCACGACCCCTTTCACGGACCGAACCCTCCTCCTAGGGGCTGTGTTCGTTTGGTGGGACAGCGTGTATTTAGCTGTTACATTTTTCCATTTTGGAAGCAAAAGCAGCTCAGCAGGAGTCTTGCTCAGGATGGCTGGACTGGGATGGGCTATTCCACTGAATTTGTCTGCATTTTTTCAGAAACCAAAAGGGTGAAAGTTGGCGGCGGGGGACGGGGGGGTGGTGTTCTCTAGTCAGACCCAGCTTCCCCACCAGGGAGCCGGAGGAGGCAGGAGACACTCCGATCCATGGGGGGGCTGGGAGAACAGGAGTCAAGGGGAGCCAGGGAGCAGGCAAGAGTCCCGAGGCTCCTAAAAGGCTGTGAAGGGACACCGGGGTGTGGGGGAGGAAGAAAGCAACAGATGAACTGAGCAGTGGGAAGGGCGGGAGGGGGTCCCTCCCCCACCCCAGTGTGCCCCCCAGCAAACCAGAGCTGCCACTGTGAGCGTCAACCAGTGACCAGCCCAGCCCCAGCCTCTGCAGGCCGCCCCCTGCACACCCCCACCCATCCCTCAGCCCCCGACCTTCCGGGGAGTCAGTGGGGCACGGCAGGCAGGGACGGTCTGACTCTGACCAGAGGACCCCGCAGCCCTTTCCTAGTTTCTATTTCGGGACACAAAAGGAGGATCTGGGTGGAGGGAAGAGAGAAACATCCCACCATCTGAGCTGGACAAACCCCCCCCCCTCCACCCCCACCCGAAAAGAGCAGGCCGACGACCCCCAGCCAGGAAAGGAGGGATGGAGGCCTGGGTGGAGGGGCTGGGCCAGGCATCTGGGTCACCTGGAGCCCCAGGCAGAACCAGAGCCAGACAGCCCCGAGACTTCCTTTTCCTCCTTTCTCTCTTTCTCCTTTCTGCTTTTTTTTCATTTGCTTTTTGTTTCTTGCTGTGTGTTGTGTGTGTGTGTGTGTGTGTGTGTGTGTGTGTGTGTGTTTCTGCCCTGCACGGTCCTCCTGGACTCCACCCAGCTCCATCGCTTCTCCTCCTGCTCCCGGCTCCCCCGCCGCGGCCTCAGGCCGGCCTCACACGTAGCACAGGTAAAGGTACGTCTTCTCTATCCTCCAGTCGGGCGGGATCTCCTCGGGCTTGTGGCCCTTCATGTGCTTCTGCATGGAGGACAGGCTGGGGCAGTACTCGCTGCAGATGGTGCACTGGTAGGGCGACGCGCCGTTGTGCGTTCGCAGGTGCTTGATCATGGCCGAGTAGTCCCGGGAGCGCTGGTGGCACAGCTTACACTCGAAGGGCTTCTCGCCTGTGGGGGAAGGGGGGTCAGGAGAGGCCAGGGGGCGGGAGGGGGCCGTGAGGAGCCCCACCCCGGCGAGCTGGGGACGCTCAGGCCCTCTGGGCCCGCACTTCTCCGTGTGCCGCGTGCACCGCCCAGCGTGGCGGCCACAAGTCACATCCAGCTCCCAAGTGCCTGAACCGTGGCCTGTGCGACCGCGACCCTATGTTCTTTCTGTTTTTAACTGAAGTGTGGTTGATTTACAATGGTGTGTTAGTTTCCAGTATATTACACTCTTAATCTTGTTCACCATAACTAATGTATTGTGTGTGCCTGTGTGCGTGTGTGCGTGTGCAAAAGTCACTCAGACGTGTCCGACACTTTGCAACCCCACGGACCGTACCGTCTATGGATTTCTCCAGGCCAGAATACAGGAGTGGGTAGCCTTCCCTTTCTCCATGGGATCTTCCCAACCCAATCCTGCCCACACTGCAGGTGGATTCTTTACCAGCTGAGTCACAAGGGAAGTTTTGGGTATTGGGACCCTGCATGAACTTTCTGGCCAACCCAATAAATTTAGCCACATGGAGGTAGTGGTCATGTGTGGGCCAGCTCCAGCCCCTGGACTAAAGCGTTAACTCTCTCTAGCGTGTGGACTCTCTCCTTCCTAAGAGAGGAAACAGAAATCTAAAAAAGTGCCCTCGAAGCCTCTAAAATTCTTAGGGATGGCTCTTTAGCACACAACTCCTTCTAGGGAAGCAAGGGGATAGAGTTCTTTCAGGGCTACAGATGATGAGAAGCAGGGGGTGCTAAGAGTGAGAGGACCCCAGTCTGGCAAGCATGCTACCCCTGGGGATGCCTCCTCCTCTAAGACTAGGAAGAATCTGCCCTGGACCCTGCTTCCCCTCTCGAGCTAGAATAGGGAGGGACGGAGACCCTGGGAGCCTGTGGCCTACACCCTAGCTGTGACCACCCACCCCTCTGTTACAGTCCCCTGGAGCTGAGCGGAGGACACAGGAGAACCTTGTTTCGATACAGTAATTAACTGGCCAGCCATCTCACTATCGATACTCCACCGTGCAGAGGCCCCTGCAAATAATGAAGTAATGAACAGCCAAAGTGATCTAACTATCGACCGGCTATTTACAATAGTCAGTGCCAATGCATTTAATGATCCACCCGCCAGGTCACATCTCCCACAAGGGGCTAAGGAAGCCCCTGAGGCTCTGCGAAATCCTGGGGGTCATTCCAGTTGTCAGCAACAACCACCCCATCCTCTCGGTGTGGCCCAACGCAGACCTGTGACAACACATATCCTGTGCTTACTGGCCCCTCCATCCACCTCCCCTCCCAGGAATTCACACCCTCCCCGCCAGCCCAGCGGAATCGCCTCTCCCTTCTAACTCTGCTCAGGCAGCTATTTCCCCTGATCAGGGGAGCTTTCTGTTTGGCCACATTCCACTGCCTTCCACTACTTCTTATCCTCAAAGGAAGTCCTTCTAAATATCTACCTCCAACCCAGCAGTGTGCCAGTGCTAAGTGTTTAACACTGGGCTCTCCACAAAGCCCTGATTTTGTAGCATTTGCAGATGGTCATGCTGTGAATACTCCCATGTGGCTGATTTTAAGCAAACAAGGTGATAACAATGAACACAGGGGCGGGGTGTGGGGGTGATGCTGGAAAGACTTGTGAAAGGAGCCTCTCCCAGGCAGGCTGGGGCCGGCTCCAGCTTTCCACTGCTCCCAGCTCTGGCAGCGCTGGACATCAGGACCACTTCCACCTGTTCTGTCCTCAGGCCCTAAGAAAACAGTTGCTCACATTCATGTAGAAAGGAAGGGCAAGGCCCTTTGAAATGGTAAAACATTATACACATGGAGGGGTTAGTAAAAACATCCGCTTTTCTAATCTCTGAACTCAATCGAACTTACGATTTTTCCCAACCCTCATCGTAAATCCTAACTTAATGTCCCCTAGGCTCTTATTCTAACCCTCAAGTCACATGAAATCATCCTAGCCTTCATTTTCAGCTAATCGGGCCAAGTGAACCCTAATTAAGGATTCATGAATGGACATCATCTGCGAGCTATTGGTATGGCTGCCTGGAAGGCTGCTCTGGGCTGCTGGAAAGTGTGATCGATTAGCGATGTCTGCCTCGCCCTCTCCAGAAGGTAGTGGCACTCAGGTCACTGTACTAAGCCTTAACAGGAGCTGTTCCACCCTGGTTCAGCCTGGGTCCATCCTCGCCTGGGCTTCTCTGGGGAGCCACCTGCCCCCGTCCCCAGCCCGTTTGCCCCCGGTACCTGTGTGCACCCGATAGTGCGTCTCCAGCTGGTGCTTGAGGCTGAACTTCTTGCCGCAGCCGTTGCACTCATAGGGCTTCTCGCCCGTGTGGATGCGCTTGTGGCTCTTGAGAGTGCTCTCGTCCCGGAAGCAGCTGCCACAGAACTCACACTCGTACGGGTGGTCGCCTGTGGGGACAAGGGGCTGCATCAGGCCCTCGCCGCCGCCCACCCTCTCTTTAGGGGACATTAGGGCAGGATCAGAGCACCAGAGGACGAGATTGCTTGTCCTCTGCAGTCGTGACAGGAGCGCCCACCCCTGCCGGCCCCTTAGCATTAACGGGGGGCACACACGGCCCCACGGGCATACATGCCTCAAGGGCTAGTCCTGGGAAAAGAGAGCCCATCTAACTCAGGGAGGACAGAGCCCCCAGAATGCAGGCGCCCCGGGGGCAGAGCAGACCCAGGGGCTTCTAGACCCTGCTCCCAGCTTCCCTTCTTCGAGGTCAAGGGTGCAAGCCATTCCAGCCTGACTCCACGACCCTCAAAAAAATCCCTCCAGTGTTCTCAGTCGCCCTGCTCTTTCCCTCCTCCACAGTCTCATGCAGTTGCTCTTTCCGTATGATACTCTCTTAACGAACTCCTAGTCACCCATCAAAACCCACATCACGTGTCACCACGGTTCAGAAGTTTCCCTTTAGCGCCACCTCCCATCACCACAGCCTAGGCAAATTGAGTCACTTTCTCCTCAGTCTCCGGAGAGAAGAAATGTCCAGCATTCTGTCCCTTTTGAAGTAGTAGCACAATTTTCATGGTGCTAATTAAAATGGCCCACGTTGAGCACTGTGCTGAGAACCTCACACGGATCATATCACATAATCACTTCAACAACCTTACCAGAAAGATAGTATCATTCTCGTGTTACAGATGAGAAACATGAGCTGTTTCAAGACACTTAAGCACGGTCCTGAAGGTCAAAGAACTGGTAAGCAGCTGAGCTGGGATTCAGATCCAGTTCCAGGGTCTGGACACTGGAATACCAGTAATACTAACTGGACATACTGGAATACTAGTGTCAGTTAGCAGACTAATAACTGACGTGCCGTGTTGTATCTGTTGTGACAGCCACCGTGCCTGAAGAACTGAAGCACCGCAAGGGCCAGAAGGAAGCCTCGCTCATCCCTGTGGCCTCAGTACGTAGCACACAGTCAAATCCAATCAAAGTGCTCAGAAAACGTCAGTACGTGAAACTGGGGGAGAACAGCTTTTCCCCTTCCCTGGCCTGGCATCTATGCCCATCAGCATCCTGTTTGTAATGCACCCTGAAATCCCCTACTGGGTCAGAGGCTGGGGCGTGGGGATTAACCATCCTTCCTCTTGTACCCAAAGTGGGGGCTTCAGTGGCGGCGGGGCGGGGTGGGGGGATGAAAGGTGAAGACTTCAGCTACTTATTTATTACAGGAGTGAAGGCACAGACAATAAAGATAGATTGATCACCCCAGACTTTGTTCATGAATATTTAAATATCGCTGATTCGTCTTGTCACTGTAATTACAATTTCTCTGGGCTGCATCTCCAACAACCACAGTTTATGGTAAAGAATGGCCCACTGTATTTCACTTGTCCCTCTGCAGATGTGCGAGGCTGCCAACCGTGTAATGTCCTCTGCATTTCATACATTTTCTTCAGCCGCTGAAGGTTTAAGTCATCCACAATGACCTACGTTTTTTCATTATCCCCATGTCAAACTGCGCTCGTGCCTGGGCATAAATTGTCCTTCTCGTTATAGACTTGCATGCCTGCGCCTTCACTTCCTCTTTAAAATGATATTTTACTCTCTTCTCTCTCCCCTCCTCAGGCCTCTAACCAAACCTCCCCATTCTCGAAGGCAGGCCTCTGTACCCATATAAATTCTCATCTCTTCTGATGGCTCTGAAGGGTTTTTAAGGCTCTGTGGGGAGAGGATGCTGGGGTCTGCTGGCTGGCGGGCTCTCTCACGGGAGGAAGACTTGCAAGATGCTCCAAGGATGTAGAGGGGTGGGTGGGAACCCTTCCATTGAGGCGTCAGATGGAAGAAGCTAGAAGAAGAGAGCTGTCCTTCCACGCCAGTCACCACCACCCTAGGGGCCCTGCCCTGGGTTCAGAGGAGAGCCCCCCAACGTGCAGATCTGGGGATGAGCAGAGATCTGGGTTCCCGGCACCCGCCTGCCCTCTCGCTGCCGGGCTGTGCAGACTGCCCGGTCCCCCAGCCTCCAGCCTCATCCAATCCCATGGGAGACAAGGCCCAGGCAGACCCTGGTCCTAATTAGTTGTGTGTCTAACAGAGTGAGGGGTGATCTGTGTGTGCCTGGCCCCGCACGCCACTGTGTGTGTGTGGATGCCTGTGCTCACCACCGTCTGACAACCAACTCCACCCCCCCCCTTAGTGAATCGGCAACGATTACGACTTTAATCAAGGATTCAGTATCCTCATTAAGATATAAATAAATAAATAAGGCAGGGCCCACGTGAGACTTCAGCCGGAGCCGGTAATTAAAACGTACATCGGCAGCCACTGGGCAGGTGGGTGGGGGAGCACCGCCGTCTGTCTGCGTCTTTCCCCCTCCAGAGGGGGCCCGGAGAGTTTAAAAAAACAAAGGGTTAAGGCAGAGGGGTTGGTTTGATCAGATTTTTATGAATTTAATTATGAAGTGGATCACATTAAATGAGTTTAAATAGGAAATCTCTAGAGGCAGTCCAGGGAAAGGAATAAAAAATTTAGGAAGGACAGGAATGCACCAACATGCACACACCAAAACACACACACACACACGCACACACACACACAGGGATTTTGAAGCACCTGGCCCAAAATCCTCACCCTGAGAGTTAATCGTGTCAGTGTTGCCATAATGTACACAAAACTGGCTGCAGAACTCAAAATCCAATTTGTGGTATGTTGATTAACTCTGTAGCCTCTTTAATGAGCTTGACATTAAGTGCAGGACAAACGAGACTAATTAGAGCCCCCTACGGCCTGCCCAGTGCACCTGTGACCCCAGTGGTCTGTCCTCACCTGGTTGGTTTCCTTGGCACCGGCCAAGCCCAATGTCCTCTTCCCCACCCCAGCCCCATCCCGTCAGCCCCTCAGCTACCCCTCCAACACAGCTGAGAGTTTATTATATGATGAGCCATGTGAATCAGGGATCCATCAATGCCAACAGCGCGGCTGGACTAACCTACCAAACACAGCTGCCGATGCTAAACACCCGGCCCCAGCAGCAAACGGGCCAAGAACAACGGAATATTAATGAGGCATTGTGTGGGGGTGTGCTCGGCCTGTGTGCACAGGCCCTGGCTAGTGTGAAATTGATGGGTGTTGGTCTGTGTGTGCACAGGCAGTGCACACGCTCCATGTTTCCTAGATTAAGCAAGTACTTCTCCCAACGATGTCTGGCAACAGTTCCTCCCAATGGATCCGAGCCACGACTGACCCAGGGACCCGTGACATTTCGGTATCTGAGCTCTGAGAAGACAGCATGGGCACAGCAGGGCGACCCTGGGTGGGATTATCTGAGTCCCGTGAATCCAGCCGAGGGCACCCAGCAGCATGCTCAGAAGTGGCCAAAGGGGGATTCCCTGGTGGTCCAGTGGTTAAGAATCCTCCTGCCAATGCAGGGGACACGGGTTTGATCCCTACTCTGGGAAGACCCCACGTGCCGCAGGGCGTTTGAGCCCATGCACCACGACGGAGCCCACGTGCTGTGCAGCCTATGCCCTGCGACGAGAGGGCCCACTGCGATGAGAAGCCATGACTGGAGGGCAGCCCCCGCTTGCTGCCACTGGAGAAAGGCCCACGTGCAGCAATGAAGACCCCACTGTGGCCAAAAATAAACAAATAAAAATTAATAAAAAAGAAGTGTCTGAAAGGTAACTGGCCATCTTCGATAAGCTGAGCTTAGGGACCCAGTGGGGCAGGTGCTGACAGAAGGTGCTGATACCTGCCGGGGATGCTTAGGCGGTCACTGCAGAGAAAGTTCTTGCCAGCATCCTCTCCTCCTTCGCCCTTCTTGTTGGACCTTACCCTCTGGGACCCCTCCTCATCCTAAGCCAGCAAATCTGAGAAGTTCCAAGCAAATCTGGCGATGCTAAGGCAACATGCTCCCCTGAACAGAATGGCATCCAGAGGTGAGAGCCTGGGAGGCTCCTTGGTGAGGACGCCTATTGCCAGCAGGACAGGCCAGGTTGTGATGAATAACCACCTCTCCCATGTTCAGCAAAGCCTGCCACTTAATCCTGGGGCTGTGACAAGACCTGAGAGTGAGGAAAGGGTCCTGCCGAGTCTGTCAGAGGCAATGCAGAGTTTTTTATACCCTCTCCAGCAGCCAGGAGGACACACTCTGTTACACCCCCGGAAAGATAATTTGCCTCTCTACATCCCCGGCCCCATCACCCACCTCTCACCCCAAACCCAGGACAGAACACACACAAGCAGAGACACATGCAGACTTAGAAACGGGCAATCCTTCATCGACGTACAGTCAGAGGAAGGGAGGCTTCAAGTCACCTGTGACATTGCTGGGGGTTAGGGGATGATGCAAGGAAGCCAATGCCCCTCGGGTCTCAGAAGCAAGCACCCCACCCCCTACCCCTGACTCATAGCTACTCTCCTTCCCCACCAGCAGCGACTGGCTCAGTTTATACACCCACGCTGTCTCTCCTAAGCAGGGCAAGGCCCAATACAGAGCATGTGCTTCTGTTAACTAGTAAGCCGGACCACTTCTGCCACATTCCCTTAAGAGCCCAAGGCTGACCTCAGGAACATACGTGCACAGCGTGTGTATGTGTGTGTGTATGCTGTGTGTGTACATTGTGTGTGTGCATGTGTGTGCAGTGTATGCCTGCACAATGCATGTGTGCCCAACATGTGTGCATGGTATATATATGTGTGTGCATACAGTGCGTGTGTGGTGTGTGTGTGTGTGTGTGTGCGGAGTAGGACCAGTGGTGGGAAACAGACCAAGCAGGCAGATTTTCCTCAAAATTCATTTCAGGCCCACCTGCATCAGAATCTTTGGGAATACTTATTAACCATGTTGAGTCTTAGAGTCCCACCCATGCCCACTAAATAGAAGTTTCTGAGGTGGGGGGGACCCATGAGCCTACATTTCTAATGAGCGCCGTCTCTGTTGGGCACAGAGATACCGAGACCTAAACGTCCCCAAGGTGGGATGGGACAAGAACTGTCCACACTGGCCTGCACCTCAGAGGCCCCTGCACACTGGACCGAGGGCTCCCCCACCAGATGAGTTTGGAGGTAAACTGTTTGGACAGCGGTTCCCAGAGACCCCGCCCACCCGCCCGCCCGTGGCCAGCCTACCTGTGTGTGAGCGCAGGTGGCGTTTCAGGGCGGTGTGGCTGGGGAAGGTGCGGTTGCACTCGCTGCAGATGTAGCTGCGCACGCCCGCGTGGACCTCCATGTGCTGCTGGAGCGCGCTCTGTGCCTGGAAACGCTTCCCGCACAGCAGACAGAAGACAGCCATGTCCGTGCCTGCGGGAAACGGGGCAGAGCCTCAGCTGGGCTGGAGCACGAGCCAGTGTCAGGGCAGCACTCCCGGCCCCACACTCAGCAGCGAACCCAGAGGTAGCGCGGGCCACGTGATGCTGATGGAGCCCCCAGTACACGGCTCCACCGGTGGACAAAATCCACTCACTTCCCATCCTCATGGAACCTAAAGTCTAGTGGGAGAAACAGAGATATTAATCAAGAACATCATGGCAGCAAATGACTCTGCAATTGTCTGGAGTGCTGTGTCAAAGGCAGGGTACCAAGAAGCCATCTATCAGAGGGCCTTTCCAAGCCTGGGCAGGAGATGGGGCGTCCGGGGGCCTCTGTGAGGAACCACAATGGCAAAGATGAAAGCCACCATTGGAATGTAACACTTAAAACATCCCATCTGCAAAATGGGACCTCTACAGCCTCACCCTTCAGCTAAGGAAAAGGAGACACAGAGAGATTGAGTAATTTGTCCAGAGTAGCGGAGTTCACAAGCAAACAGAGCTGGGATTCAAGCTCAGGCAGCCTGGATCTGATCCTCCCCTGACGCTACAGACCCGATTCTCTTAACCACGTCTCCACTCATGAATGCATACCTCCTAAGGATCTGTTCTTTGAACAATACTATTTCAGTATCTACTACAAGCAGGACTCTCTTTTTGGCCCTGGGGGTGTAGCCATGGAAAACTGTACAAAGTGCCTGCCCTCATCGCAGATGTTACCCAGCACACTGGGGACATGGGGACAGCATTCTAGGGAGAAAAAATAGTATCTGTGAACTGGACAGAAACATAGCCGGTAGAAGGATCAGACAGAACAGTACAGCTAGGGAGGCAGAGAAAAAACAGGGAGGGAGTCAAAGAAGTGGGCCAGGCCAGCTTGTACTGAGTCTTGCAAATCGTGGTAAGAACTTTAGGCTTCATCCCAAGACCAACATGCAGCTGTCAAGGGATTTTTAAAAAAGATTTTTTCGATGTGAACCATTTTTAAAGTCTCCACTGAATTTGTTACAATATTGCTTCGGGTTTATGTTTTGGTATTTTGGCCATGAGGAGTGGTGGGATCTTAGATTCCCAATCAGGGACTGAACCCATCCATACTCTCTGTATTGGAAAACAAAGTCTTAACCCCTGGACCATCAGGGACGTCCTTGGTCAAGAGATTTTAAGCTAATGAGGGACATGAGATTTTCATTTAACTCTGGTTGTTTTCTGTGCTGATCAGAAGTAGAGGTAGGTAGCCCATGATATCCTACAAAGTTGTTGTTGCTGTTTCGTCGCCAAGTCGTGTCTGACTGCAACCCCATGGACTGTAGCCCACAAGGCTCCTCTGTCCATGGGATCTCCCAGGCAAGAATCCCGGAGGGGGCTGCCATTTCCTTCTCCAGGGCAACTTCCTGACCCAAGGATCGAACCAACATCTCCTGCATTGGCAGGCAGATTCTTTACCACTGAGCCCAGGAAAGCCCTACAAAGACAGGCTGCTATTTTCTGTTCGTCACCCCTCTTTCTGGTGCTGCTGTGGAGCCATGGCTTTCCAGGGTTCAGCATCTAAGGAGGAAGCATCTAAGCCCTCCATCTGAGTCCCAGCTGGTCTTGGCCGCCTTGGCCACTCTTTTGGGTTCCATTTTCCTGAGCATGTCAGCTCCCCTGGAAGCTCCCAGTCTACTCGCCTCTCTTTGCAGGCGTCTGGGCTTGATCACTCGTGCTCAGCCCAGCCCTGCCTCCCTGCCCCGCTGTGTAAAGGACACAAGCAGGCAAGGGGGTGGGGTGCAGCGCCTGCCAGTCCAGAGTGGAAGACGGGGCAGAGCTCCGGCTGCTTCAGATCAAGGTCTGCTCGGGGTGGCATCAGGGAGCTCCCAGCGGGCAGGGGGCGGGGTACAAGATAGCACGCAGAGCCTGCTGTCTCGCAGGTCTATCCGTGGAGACAGCAAACGGGGGGTCTCTTTTGTCTGCCTCAGTCCCATTCACGGCTGGCGCTACGAGGGACCAGCAGGAAGGCAAGGACGGCTTCCCATTTCCCCACATCCCCAGCCCTCAAGGCACTTGGAGCCACGCTCCATCGCACCCACAGGCATCGCCTGCACCCAGGTCCAGGGAAGGCTGGGCAGGGGACGTGAGGAGCAGCCAAGGCACGACCTTCCTCCTGGCCTCAGAGAGCAGAGGGGACGGGGACTGCTTTACGCCTTGTGCTAGGTGCTTTATTTATGCCATCGTCTCATTTGAAACTTGCAACCGCACCCGGCAGGATGCTCATGCCCCTTTTCACAAATGGCAAAACAGAGTGGTTAAATAACTTGCCTAAGGTCACACGGTCAGAAAGAAGAGGAGCTGGGATTTATAAATGCCTCAGTTTGTCTGATTTCAGAAACCACGGAGTTGGGTTAATGTCTATCTGCCTGGGCTTCTCTGGGAAGAAGCACAATGATGACGCAGAGAGCCAGTTCCAACCCAGCTGGCTCAGGAGCCCCCATGCATCCAAGGCCCACCCTAGAAACAGACAGCCCAGGCCAGGAGGAGCGCCCTAGAAGACGTCACGAGGTAGGGCTCTCTGAAGCCTTCCAACCCCTCTGGGAGCCAGCAAGGCCTCTGCAAGAGGAACTGAGGTGCTCACTCCATTTGATTAGGGGGGTACAGTGAGAGGAGTGATCTGCCCAGCAGACACAGACAAGGGTTGACAGTGACTCCTCAAAGTCCAGTCTGGTCTGGCCAGCACTCCCGAGGGTGGCGTCCATCTGCAACACATCCAGGGGCATGGCAGCTCTAGCTGCTTCATCCCACGAGCCCTATCTCTGGCCTGAACCTCAACCTACAGAGAGTCCCGATGAAGCCAGACATCAAACATCTGCCTTTTATTGCTAAGAGAGAACAAGCTTCCCGGGCAAGCCATGCCCTTTAAGAGCCCAGGTTTCTCTTTATGGATCCCCCAAAATCCCCAGTGTGGAAGGAACCTGGGTCAGAGGGAACATGAATGACATTCCCAGTAGGAGATCCCAAGCCTAAAAAGCCAAGCCCAGAGGAGTTCTGAGGGTAAGTCCCAGCCCAGGGAAGACTGAGAACCCTGGCAGCCTCACCCTCCGGGTCTTCCCAGGGCCCCAGAGCTGCCCCACTGTGCGGCCCCTTCTTCTCAGGATCCCCTGAGCCTATTTCGTGTCCATTCAGGCAACTCTGTGAATATCACCTAGGGCAGGCACTGTCCTAGGTGACAAGAGGGATGCTGAGATCAACCAGAGACACAAGGTCCCGGCCGCGTGGAGGACACAGACAAACCAACCACCAGCCAGAGGATAAGACAGGCTGATCCCAAGAGGGCTCTGGAGATTCCTTCTTAGGCTTTAAGAAATAAAGTGTACTGAGGAGCTAAGGACCACAGCAGGCACAGGAGCCAAGCTAGAAACAACGCAATCAGATATCAAAGCAGGCAGGAAGAGAGGACAGACCCCCCCCCCCCAACTCAAGGATGAAGATAAGCAGAGACAGTTATTGGGGGTCAGATGGCAGACGGCCATACTGCCAGGTGGGATTGCTCAGGGGTGTGGGGAAAAGATGCGGGGAGCACGGGCTAGCATGTTCCAACCAGTACGTGAAGGCAATGCCCCTGGGTGCTGAGTGGGGACCAACGGCATTGGCAAAGTGGCTGAAATCAGGGACAGAGGTGATGGCTTTTGTCCTATCACTGGAGGAGTGTTGGGACCAGTCTAAGGTAGGGGCTGGGAGGACAGAGGAGGACTGGAGAAGTGGAATCCCGGGGCAATGGCAGGACAGGACCCTCAGCCCGGGCTCAAGTCAGGAAGCCTCATGCGTCCGAAGTTCTGGATATCGGCTCTTGGCGACAAGTGTAAAGTCATGCAGTGACCGCCAGGAAAGGATCTATTACAGGGTCCCCACGGTGGTCCCTCCTTCCTAGGCATCCCACAGGGCACAGGGGTTCCCCCTGGTCACTGATGACACTGCCTGAGGATCAGAGATGAAGAAAGGAGGGGCCCCATCCACTTCCCATTCTTCTGTTTGGAGACCAGCAGCTGAGAGGATAGAAAATATCTTTAAAGGAAAAATGAAAGGGCGGGGGTCGGGGGGAGGGAGAGAAACGGATGAGACACAAGAAAAGCTATTGGTGCATGTAAGTTAAAAATCCAGCGACTAGATTTGACTTATTAAACAATTTGCTGTAGTTCCTGCCTAGCTGATTGTTCGCATGTATGATGAGTCAGGGCAGATTCTATTACACTGGGAGATTAGGCAAATAAATGCTAGCTTTTGGAAACACATTAAAATGTGG
This sequence comes from Ovis canadensis, assembly GCF_042477335.2. NCBI lineage: Eukaryota > Metazoa > Chordata > Mammalia > Artiodactyla > Bovidae > Ovis > Ovis canadensis. The sequence continues at coordinate 32,609,999 of NC_091259.1, read as the reverse complement.
GACTATGGAAATAAAATTATCTAGAAAATTTTATTAGCAATTCATTAGCTGCCGTGAGATGTAGGGCGAAGCAAGGGGGCCTGGCAGTTTTAGAACCCTGTTCCCTTCAATGCCTGAGCCCCTGAGACGCACACTGCCCCTTCCTCTGCTGTTGGGGGAACCTCATGCCTAATACCACTGGGGAGAGGCAAGGAGCCTCCACTCATTGCAAAAGACCTTCAGAAATCAGAGGGCCAGCAGGACACGAGGGAGACCAGGGAAGCACGTGGGTCCTGCCTCAGCCACTCCATTGCCTTGCAACCCAGAGCAAGTCACTCTGCTTCTCTGGACCAGAGTCTGTTCCATCCTTTGCCGCCCTGCTTGTGGCCGTTGAGAGCATCCAATGAGATACCCAAGTGGAAAAGCTTCTTAGCTATGAAGCGGTGGCAGAACTAACGCCAGCCCAGAGGATGCCTTTGTCTGAATTAGAAAATAATGCCTCTTTCTCTAGCCCAACACAGATCCTCGCCTGGGCACACAGCTCTGGCACGCAAGGACGGCTGGACTCCAGCCTCTGTTTCTCCCTCAGCTGGGCATCCTACTGCAGTGAACAACCTGGATACAGATCACGGTCGCCCTGCACGAGACACAAGCTGACGTTGTTTTATCGACTCTGGGCTGCTTCTTCCAGGAAACTGGCCCTAGAGAAGGTATCCTGGATGAGAGACACTGTTTAGGACTCAGTGCCAAGGACACCTCCTTCCTCTGAGCCTCACAACCCCAGCACAACTATTAAACCCTTTGTTGTACTTATTTTTGACATGTAGCTCTGCCCAGGAGATGGTAAGAGATGGTAAGCAAGAAGCACTTTCTTCATCATTATATCCCCTAACATAAATCACAGGGCCTGGCATACAGTAGGCGCTCAATAGCTGCATGTTGCATTCAAGAATAAATAAGGATGGACATCCCTGGCAGTCCAGGGATTAAGACTCCAATGCAAGGGGGCAGGTTCAATCCCTGTTCGGGGAACTAAGATTCCCACATGCCACACAGCATAGCCAAGAAAATATAAAATAATAATAATCAATAAAGAGCTTTTTTTTTTTTAAAGAATAAATAAGGGGTTGTGGGACAATCACAAAGAGCACAGGGGGTCACAGGATGGGGAAAGTCATGGTACAGAGCAATGGATGGCTAGAGCTGGGGAAAGCCCAGACTGAACGCAGAACGTCCAGTAAGATGCTCCTCGGAAATGAGTAATGCCCAATAATCCCTAAAGAGCTGATGTCTTTGGGGCCTCTCAGGTCCGTCTAGTGGGCTGAACAGGACACCTTGGTTCTGGCTCCATGTTTCAGCCCTGCTGCTCAGAAGCAAAGACCCAGTCCACAGAAGGATCAGTTTTACCACCTCATGCAATGATACAGTCGGCAGACCCTGGTTCTCGCCCAAAGGTGAAGCCCTTCTTGGCTGTGACCCTGGGCCAGCTACTTGCTGCCCTTGGCCTCATTCTTTCATCTAGGAAATAGTATTCATGACTCAGCTGCCTTTTCCAACACCAACTTCATAATGCTGTTAATAGGCAACTGGCAAAAATTATTGAGTATGCAAATCCTACAAAGGTATTGTTTTCAATCAATCTGTAAATTCAAATGTAAATCAGATACATAAATTAGGCTTGGCCCAAAGAAATCATTTATCAGGTCAAAGAATAGAACCCCCTCTGCCCTTATGAATGGGTCTCCATCTTAGGCTGGACCCCAAGGGTGTCTGCCTGGTCTGAAGGGAATATGAACTAGGAGGAGGGAATGGGTGTGCTTGGGTTGATGGAGAGAGGCCCTAGGTAAGGCGGGGAAGAGCATGCAAATATCTGTACCCTCATTAGCACCAATTCTACCCGGAGATGGTGGCCCCCAACATGCCTGCCTTACACCCTCAAGGGCAGCGCAGCCGATCTGGCTGCAGGGCATGTACGACTCACAGATTCCCAATTTAAAACAAGTTTAATTTTAGCCAAAAAAATAAAAAAGAACCGGAGAAAGCCAAGGCTAGGATGGAACAGGAGGCAGGAGGGGTGACACCGACCCAGGGTATTTATTTCACCCCGGTGATGACTGGGTCTGAAATTATGAGACACAAAACCCCTCATGTTTACACCTGTGCCATTTCCATACCAATTAGCTCTTTAATAGAAAGGCAGGAACAGGATCAGAGGGGCACACAGCTGGAGAAGACGCTCAGGTGCTACACCTTCTTGGAGCAAGGCTCTTATTATCCCTAGACATAAGCAGGTTCTTAATCAAAAGAGCGGAGGAATCTAAATATATTGGGGCTTTTTTTGGTAAGCCGGCCGTGACTGTTACATGTGTGTGCGTGTGTATAAGCATGTGCTTGCACACGGGCCAAGGATGGGCTTCTCATGTCCAACTCCACCCAATCTCACCCAAGAAAGGGAGAGCTGCTTCCCCACCCCCTGCAACTTCTTCTTTCCAGAGGAAAGAAAATAGCAAATTTGGGCTGGGGCGGGGAGCACCGTGTGAAAATCTTGATTTAAATGGGAACCACCTCCAACCTTCCACCCCTCCACCCCCCCCATCCCGAAGTCCTCAGACAGGGCTACCTACTGTACTTCCTCTGACCTTCAGGAGTACTCTTTCCTAAGACACCGTTTCCAGTCCTCTGAAGCCTTGTGAGCGCACACCCAAACTGCCACAGAAACTGATACCTCTCCCTCTTCCCCTTCTTTCTCCTCCTTCCCCCTACTCCCCTGCCCCAGGTCACTGCTAAAGAAGTGGCAGAGCTGCGTCATCCACTGTGCAGGAGAAAAAGACAGACAGAGACAAGCAGCCCAGGGCTGACTCACACGGAAGGCAGGAAGGCCCTGTCTGCATCTCAAGAGGCTGGAGGTGTGAGTGTGGGGTGGGGAGGACAGGACCGGAAGCAGACAGAAAGGAAGCAAAAGCCCAATGCATGACATGGGCAGGGATGCCTCCTTTTTGAACCCCCTGAGCCATCACTAGGGCTTGGCTCCTTTTCAAGGGATCGACTGAAGAAAGCACCAAAACGATCCTGCTCTAGCTCTCCTCCTGGGCATAAGCTGAAGCATCATTTGGGATGAACCCTCAACTCCCAGCCTTCCTGAGAAGGCTAGCTATGTGCACAAAGAGGGCCCAGTCCACCCAGCCCAAGAAAATGTCGGCCCACCAACCCCCGACTCCCGCCCCGGGAGTGACAACTGCTGGAGAGTGGGAGACAAGTCCCACTGTTTCCTTTACTGCCTACAGCCAGCCTCTCTCCCAGGAAGGGCAGGGAAGGCTGAAAAAAACAGCTTTGGTAGGCTTGCCTCAAACCAAATTAGCCACAAGTCTGTGCACCAGTGCTTGCCTCCTACATATAGTCACCTACTTCTAGGGCACCTTTAATCATCGGCTTCGTTGCATCTTCCCAAACCAAGCCAGGAGCTAAAAACCATAGCATCTTAACCTTCCTGTCAACTTCAGTCTTGTCAATTTCAGTCTTCTTATCCAGCCCGCTTGCCACATTTTCCTTTATTTCTTATCTGCTTAGAATCTTGGGAGGCACCCATATATCAACATAAACCTTCTATGTCCACAGGGAAAGGGGGGAATGTTGGGATTTCCTATCATTAGCCCAGAGAGTAGAGTTATCAATGAATAACCAAAGGGGGAGGAGCTGGAGCTGCTGATTCAAATTTGTTTTGGAACTAAGACATGGATTGGTGAGTGACTACAAGTCTCAGGGCATGTGCGTGCTCTACACACACACACACACACACACACACACACACACACACACGAAGGCACACACTCACTCACACACACCCCTCTCAGTCTCTTGGGGAGTGTGGCCGCATCCTCAAGCAGCAGCAGCAGGCAATGCTGGCTCCCAGAAAACTCTGTATTTGTTTAGCAGTGAGCTGCAGACACAAATGCATTTCATTACTCGGCACCTCCAGCTACAGTAAACAAATTTGTCAGCTCACTAGCTCATTAAGGTGCACCCCGGACATGGGGGGGATTTATTGAGACCTGCACAATAAAAGTAACATGAATGGATTTACTAATTTTGTCAATCATTCCAACAAACAGAGCCAAAGAGGGGGAGAAACTGGGGGAAGGGGACAAGAACAGGGGAGGAGGGGTAGAAAAGAAAGGAAAAGCAGTGAAAAGGAAGAGGAAAGTTGGATTTGGTTGGTAAGAGAGAGTCCACGGGTTAAGAGGGAGTCAGATCTGTGCTCTGCTGCCTGGTTACATGACCAACCGCCTCCAGTTCCCGTACCTTGGGCTGCTTTGTCCAGGACGCATGGGCCCGGGCAGAAAGGCGGAGAGGGCAAACTCAACTGCAAGACCTCAAACCGAGTCCCAGGGTCCCGGGCAGCACTGCACTGATGGGAACACGCCCTCCCTGCCCCGCCTCAGAGAGGGAACTAAGGGATCAAGGACGCAGAGCCCCCTTTGGAGGAAGCAGCAGCCACCACCTCCCCATCAGACCGGCTGCCTCTCCTGGAACCTCCCACCTGCCCCTCATCCCCGTCCCAGCCCAGCTCCTGGACCCTTCCAGACGTTCTAGAAGGAGCCCAGGCTGCTACCGCCAAGAGCAAAGGGAGGAAAAAGGGAAGGGACACGGTGCGTGCGGAGTTGGGGGGAGGAAAGTAAATCCGGAGAGGTATGCGGCCCTCTGGTCTGTAACTTTCAAAAAGACAGCAGGACTAGGGCAGAGGTCAGGGGGTCCGAGGCCTTAAGCACCTCGGCCAGCTGTGGCAGTGCCGCGGGACGCCTGCCCGTATAAATCAGCCATAAGCAGCCCCCGCTGGGGGCGAGGACAATGGGCCCCCACGGGGGTGGGAGGCAGGACAATGGGGCCCAGCCAGTGCGCAGGCCCGGAACAAATGCGCCCTGGCACCACGGGGGCCCCCATTTGTGAAACTAATTGGCCCACGATTGAAAAATTGGACCAACTTCAACAGCCCTGAGTGGAGAGGGGCGGCCGGCAGTCCCTTAAACCTAGCTCAGCTCAGGAGAGCCTGCCTGGCCCAGGAGTAGGGGTCGGAAATGGGAGCAGCTCCCGGGTGCTGCCCACTCTGGCGGAGGAAGACGGGCCTCTGAGACAAGGCCGTCTGGGAGAGGAGGGGCCTCGAGCTGCCTAGAAGGACCAATACCCGGCTTCTCCTCCCAAGAGGCAGAGAAGGACCGACTTCCGCAATTTCCCTACGCTGTCTCTTCTGCAGGACTGAAGATCACAGGAGACAGGCAAGGCACCTGTCTGCCCAGAGGGTTCCTGAAACCCAAGAGCTCCCAACTTCCTTCCTTTGGTGGGGAGATGGGTACAAATAAACCCAGAGCTGCAATGGGTTCCGTCCTCAATCCAGCCTCCCTGGCATGTATTCAGCTCTGCACCTGTGGCCTATAACCCCCGCGAGAAGCCTGCTGCTCTCTATCAGGCTGTGTGAGAGCTGGCTTGGAAGAAGCCAGGAGCCTCCTGGTCCTGAGGTTTCTGGCAAAGAAGCCCTGAAACGTGAGACAGGAAGCCAGGATGACGTACGAAAGGACATGCCAGAGTAATCGCCCTGCCATGGTCCTCTTGCCCTTCCCTTTCCAGTGACTTCTCACTACCGCCTCCTAGTCGAAGAGGACCAGAAGGGTAGAAAGCACTGGAAGGCCCATCCTCAGGTCCTGGCTCAGCAGCTCCCTTGCTGTGCACACTCAGGTCCCCGGACCTCTCTGGGCCTCAAGTTCCTCATCAGAAAAATGCAGGTAGAAGTCAGTAATCTTCAAGCTTCCCCTCACTCTGTGTGTTCAGTCGCTCGGTTGTGTCCAACTCTTTGTCACCCCATGGGCTGCAGCACGCCAGGCTTCCCTGTCCTTCACCCTCTCCCAGAGCTTGCTCAAACTCAAGGCCACTGAGTCAGCGATGCCATCCAACCATCTCATCCTCTGCCAACCCCTTCTCCTCCTGCCTTCACTCTAACAGGCAGTAATCCTAGGCTTGTAAGAGGGTGCTGGAAGCTAAAAGGCCTTTCCCACAGTAAGATACGTTCCAGACATTTCTCCTTCAAAGTCCCCCTTGACAGTTTTTCTTTGGTTAAGGAGACTCTCAGGGCTTCACTGGGAAGCCACCATCTTTGGCTCACAGAGAGAGCCCCAGGAGAGGCACAGAAGACAGCTAAGCTTGACTGAACACCAGCTTTGGGCGATCCAGGTCTCTCCCTCTGAACCCTCCACCAGTCCTGAGACACAGGGGTGTTTAGGAAGATGGGGCAAGCAAGACTCAAGAGACCCTGCTAGGTCCTTTCTCTCAAGGGGTCACCAGTTACTTAGTACCTCCTAGAATGAGCCCTACGCCTAGAAGGGCAATTCTTGAGCTGCTGAGTCTGAGAGTCCCTGCCAGCCTCTTTGTACAGGGCAAGGGCCAGGCTGATGGGGAAAGGTGAGGGGAGAAGGGGCTTTCTCTCTCAGGCCTCCAGAGCTGGGTGACAGAAAACACAACCAAGATGGTGGGTCGGAGAACCAGGCCCCCTGATTCCAGTGGCCTCATTTCCTTAACATTTTGCCCAACACACAGTAGGCACTTCAGTTTTCAGCTGTGTGTCCAAGGCTTCATGGGAGGGTGTTGCGGTTCCACCTGAAGATGAGGCCCAATTTCCTTATTGCAGTGATACAATAACCTATCCCCAGGCAGCTTTCCTCTCTCTTTTTCTTCAGGTGTACAAGATGTTTTCAACAGAGCCCACCTCCCTAGATCCAGGCATCCCCAAAACCACGTTGAGGCCCCCTAGGCTAGAATTGGGACCCAGAAAAGGGATCAATGGAAAAGAAGATACCAGCTCAGCTGGGGTCTCATCTAAATGGTCCTGTAAATCCCAATGCATTTCAGAGATGATGAGGATGAGCCAGCAGGGAGGCCCACCTAGAAGAGAAGGGACAGAGGAGGAGACAGGCCTCTGCAGACAAAGACCCAGGGACAGAATATGGTGGGGAGGGGAGCAGGGACTGGGGGAGATGGAAATTCACAATCAAATGGAATACTGGTTGTTTCAGACAAACATTGGGCACTGCAAAGGAAAACCACCCCATATAAATAAACAAAACCAAACCAAAGAGACAGAGAGAGAGAGAGAGATGGATGTATTCATTTTACTGACATTTTAATGGCTCCTCTCCTTCCCCCCACCCCCCTAGAAGATGATTACAAATTAAGCAGCATTTAAACGCTTTTTACTGTCAACAATTAGGAGGAGGGCTGTGAGCCTGAGAGTGTGGTGGCCATTCATTCCCACGGTAACCAGGCTATCAGAGGCACTGCCAGGCCTGCCTGTACTGTACCGCACACAATGGCCAGAGAGGGAAAAGTCCGCACACCGTTAATTTTGCAGGACATTCAGAAGCAAATTAAAAGACAAAAAGCTTCTGGTGCACAGACAGAGAGAGTGAGGGCAGGGCAGGCAGGTCTAGCTTGTGGAGTAAAGTCTTAGCAACAGGAGAGTTTAAGCACAACCTGATTACACCTTATTCAGGGCTGCCTTGTGTTCAGTTTATGTAGCGTGTGTGTGTGTGTGTGTGTGTCTGTGTGTGTGTCTGTGTGTGTGTCTGTGTGTGTGTCTGTGTCTGTGTCAGTGTGTGACAGAAAGGATGAAGAAGTCTCCTGCATTGCACGCAGATTCTTTACCATCTAAACCACAAGGGAAGCCCTCTGGGGACAAAGGAATAAACAATTAGAGAGACCAGGAGCTTAAGGCCAGACTCCAGACCCCAGCAAGTGAGTAGAAGAAACCAGCTAAACCCTGATGCAGGCTACACAGTGAGTACTGGTCCACAACACCCACTCCTCCAGTGCCGGAGCCATAGCTTCTCTGCTGGACCACAGGGAGGAACCTTGGGATCTGAATTTCACCCTGGTGAGAAGGAAGGTTTTCATTCCAGGGTGGACTGAAGGACAAATTTAAGTTTTCAGAAACTGGCTCTTTCATCACCCACACTGTCACCACCAACTCAGGTCCACCCACCCAACGCCACCAATATTCACGTCTTTCAGAGAAGTTAAACCCTAGTCCGCGCTGGGTATCGGCACATTTTATTGCTAGAACTCTGTGTTATCCAACTCAAAATCAATTCTAAGAACCCATATCATCACAGGGGCCTTTTAGAATAATGAAATAATGAAAACTCATCCCTAGAATAAAGGGGAGAAATGCAAGGATTAAAAAAGAAAAGCAGTGTGGGAGGGAAATACAGGATGTAGCCGCCAATTTCCTTTCCAGTCCTTCAGAGAGGGAGATGGAAAGCAACAGAAGTGAGCCGGCTACTTGGTGGAGGGCACGAGGAGGCTGGATTTAGGAGCCAGGTACATTTCTGTGCCAGAAGGTTTAATATGCAGAAGGGGTGCCACAGAAATAAAAGAGACACGTCCCCTTTAAAAGGAAATATAATTTACAGTGTGCAGCCAGGCGGCCCATAGTTTCAATCTCGTTTACTATAGAGAAAACTCTGCTAGCTGTTCTCTATCCCACAAATCCGATTTAATCAGACAAGCCAGCCAGCGTGGCTTGGAGTAAAAACGGATAATTAGTAAACAGAGAGCTACTCCAGTGCTTCATTGGCATTCGAGCTGGGCTACTGTGTCGCATTTAAAATGCAGTCTGATGAAGTTTACAAAATCAAACCATTTGTTACTCCTATTGAAGAGGCTTCAGGCCACTTGCAATTAAATTGGAATTAGTGCTCAGAATGAGACACAGCAAATTCATACTAAAAAGGGATCTGACTTTGAGACATTTGACTTCAACAGTTTCTGTGTGAGTGCGTGCGGTTGGGTGTTACTAAAAAGACGCCTCACTCACCCTGACTCTGCAGGGCTCCCCAACTCGGTGAGCTTGCCCCCCACAACCTGCTATGCTCTGGACTGACGATGAGAGATGGGGCATCGTGGGGGAGGGGACAGACAGCTGACACTGGGGAGCCAGGCCCTTGCATTCACACCAGGAAGATACTGTACTGGGGAAAATGTGTCCACAAAGGACCATATGGCTCCCTTCTGCATTGAGCCTTTGGACAAGGGGGTAGAAGGGGGGCAGGGAAGCTGCCAGAAGGCACGCTTCCAGAGGGCGCTGGCCCCGCCCACCTCAGACAGCAGGCTGGCAGCTTGGGGAGAAAGGGGGCACCTCTTCCCCTGTTGGCTGGGTTCCTGGGATGTTCCCGCCATCCCTCTCTCTCTTGAGAGCCGGTGCACAGGGAAGGTTTCTGTCAGGCGTCCTACCCATCAGCACACTCCTGGCCCCGGGCACTGCCCTCTCAGGCGGAAAAGGTTAGGCAAACTGGCTCCGCAAGGCCTCTCTGAACCTCCAGGCCAAGAAACCCCAATGCAACCCAGGGACAGAATTCAGGAGGCTGGTGATCATGGAGGAGAAAATATTCCCTTTTTATTTTTACCAACCTCTAACCAATGGTGGGAAAGATTGAAGGTGAAAGGAGAAGGCGGCGGCAGAGGGTGAGATGGTCGGATAGCATCACCGACTCAATGGACATGAAACTGAACAAACTCCCGGAGACAGTGGAGGAGGCTGGTATCCTGTAGCCCACTGTGTTGGCAAAGAGTCAGGCATGACTTAGCGACCGAAAAATAACAACAAACTGAAATTCAGCAGTTCCTTCAATGGGGGAATGAAGCGACAAAGCAGTCAGATGAACTGTACTTGTGACCTGCTCATGCACAGGCAACTAGATACTTTCACACCACATTAGAAGAAATGTTGCGGTTACCTCGAACCAGTTATGCCAACTGCAGATGCCCAACCACTGCTTGAGCCTGTTAACAGGATGACAAAGGATCCCACATATTAACTGTATTACAAATGGTTTAAAAATCTTGTGCTATCTGTATTTAAAGTTTCCCTTGGTAATCTTAGGTATTTCACTCTATGCAGCTAGAGACATTATTCCGAGGCAGGGTTCCTAGCTTTCACCACATTTCCCAAGGGGCCCATGGCACGAAATGTGAAGAATTCCTGGTCCGGGGCTCGGGGGACGTAGGGAGAATTACTGTTCAACGGAGACAGAGTTTCAGTTTGGAAAGACGAAAAGGTTCTGTGGACGGACGGTGGTGACGACTGCACGACAACGCGACAGGACTTAATGCCACTGAGTACTGTGCGTGCGAGCTCAGTCGTGTCCGACTCTGTAACCCTAGGGACTGTGTAGCCCACCAGGCTCCTCTGTCCATGGGATTCTCCAGGCAAGAATACTGGAGCGGGTTGCCATTTCCTGAATGCCACTGAACAGCACTCTTAAAAATGGTTAAAACGCTAGATCCTATGTTCGATACATTTTACCCATGACCCCCTGCTGCTCAGAAGTATCAAGGCTAAAATCCAGTTTCAATCCTTCTGAATGTTTCCATCTCCTTTTTAGAGAGAACTGAAGCTCAGGCTCCAAGGAAGGTGGGGAGTCATCACGCACGGGTCTCGGAAAGGGCCCTGCAGAAGCTCCAGGCTCAGCTCTGTGGCCGCCAACTAGCCTTGGTAGAGCTGCTTCAAGTTCAAGGTTTATGGTGTCTCCCTCCCCATCAGAACAAAAGCCGACTGAGAGCAGCAGACCCCGTGGCTGTGTCTCTTGGATCTGACAGGCGTTTGATGAATCTTTATTGGACGGAGAGAAGGACGGACCAGCGGATGAAAGATTAAACATGAATCTTCTCTCTGACTCTCAATCTCATCTGGGACATAAGGAGGACGGGCTCTGTGATCCTTTAAGGCGCCGACAGTCTCTGCGGGGCTCCATCTGCTCACTAGGCTCCCCTGCCTACTGCCCACACCTCGCCTCCAGCACGCAGCCCTCAGAAGTAGACAGTGGGTGGTGTGGCGGGTTCGTGCACACAGGTTGGGGGGGACGGGTTGTGGCAGGGGCATGCCTGACGTGGAGACTGAGGGCGAGGGGCTCCTGCCCCCGGGCCCCACGGCTCTCCCCTGGACCCCAGGCCTCGCCCCATGGAGAGGAAATGGGCCGGTAGCGATGGTGGGAGACAGAGGACGATGGACATACAGACCTGCTGAGCAGACAGGAGACGAGAGGGAGGCAGGGAGGCCTGAGGACTAGGCCCTGAGGTAGCATCAGGTGGCATGCGGTGGCCTTTAAAGCCTGGAAGGAGGAAACTGTCCTTTGTGCTACTCAGGGAGGGTGGGAGAGAAGCATGCAGTCAAGAACAAAAACCAAACCACATGGTCCACCAGCCTTCCCCACTTCCCTCAAATGTGGAAGTCCCCTCCCTTCAAGCAGGCTGTGAACCTGACTCTCTAAATCTTTCCCAGGGGCAAGTGACGGGGTAGCCACCCAGCAGACATCGCCAGGGCCTTAAGCCTGCACCAGGGAGTGTGGATGCTCTTCAGACAACTGGTGAGGAACCTGGGCCTTCCTTGCCCACGCCCTCACACGCACGCGTGCACACACACACACACACATGCACACACGCCCCTTGACAGCATGATGGAAGGTCTGCAGAGAAGCCCCAGCCTCACATTCTAAAAAGGAAACACAGGAGTGTTAGGGAGTGGTCAAGGCTTCTCATTTCTCCCCTGCGGGTTCTATTTCCTAGGTCCCTCCCCTCTCAGTTCCACCTCTGGAGTGGGGGCGGGGGGCTCTAGGCCACTCCCTGCCAGGACTGGAACTTGAGGCTGGACCCAGCGCAGATGGGAAAGCTGACAGTCAACTCTCTCATGCCACAGCCAAACGCCCAGCACCCCACTCACAAAAGAGCCCAAGAAGACACCTCTGCTCTATTAATCCAACACAAGCGCCACTTGATTGCCAAACCTGCCCCTCCTTCTTCTTTCCAGTGATCTTCATGTCTCTCTTGGGGTGGCAGCATTTTTATTTCCCTTGGGAGACAGCATTGGAGCCTCATTCTTAGCACCATTCACTCATTTTCCCATGCACCCTGGCACCTGGCGTTTCATGAGCTCCAATTCTGCACAGGCATCAAATACGAAGGCTTTAGCCCTAAGAAGACACTTCTTGCTCTCACTAAGCTTGCAGTCCAAGAAATGGAGAGAAAGAAGTCAGACAGAACTGGCTCTGCCATTTACTTCCTAGCTAGAGAATCGTAGGCAAATTTCCTAATATCTCTGGGTCTTGGTTTATTTTCATTAGAGAGATAACATCCACAACTCAAGCTCGCTGGGAGGGTTGGAGTTAATACATGAGTCTCCCACAGTGTGAGAGTTTCTGTCGTAGCTCAGTCGGTAGAGAATGTGTCTGCAATGCAGAAGACCCAGGTTCAATTTCTGGCTTGGGAAGATCCCCTGGAGAAGGAAATGGCAACCCACTCCAGTATTCTTGCCTGGAGAATCTCTTGAACAGGGGAGCCTGGCAGGCTATAGTTCATGGGGTCATGGACTAAGTCAGACACGACTTAGTGACTAAAACCTATAACCACCACCACAGTGTGAGACGGTAGGGAGTGGAGAATTAGTAGCTGGTTAGAACAGGGATCCAGGGACCTGGCTGAAGGCCGTAGGGAGACAGGTCTGTAAATAATGGATTTGGTGTTTGGACTTAGGTAGCCTGAACTGAGGGTTTCCCTGATGGCTCATATGGTAAAGAATCTGCAATGCAGCAGACCCGGGTTCAATCCCTAGGTCAGGACGATCCCCTGGAGAAGGAAATGACAACCCACTCCACTCTTCTTGCCTGGAGAATTCCATGGATAGAGGCTGGCAAACTACAGACCATGAGGTTGCAAAGAGTCGGACACGACTGAGCAACTAACACCTTCACCTTCATCCTGAACTGTGCAGTCCCACTCCAGGAGATGCTGACAGAGAATACTCCAGGCCTTTCTTCACCAGCAAGAGCTACTCCTCTGAAGTATTACACTGAAACCTCCTTCCCCGGCCCCAGCTCTCCCATCCAGTTATTCTCACCAGGACTGTTCTCGGAGCCCCAATGATCCCCATCATGTCCTCCCTTTCTGCCTTCTTTTTCCATCAGCCCCTACTTCAGGGCCCATGGTTCAACTCCCATCTGCTTCCTGGCCAGTTCCTGAACTCCCTTGCCCATTATCCTCCCACTGTGCCACCCCACCCCTGCCAAAGGCTACCCTTGGATCAGTCTAACTCCTTGCCTCCCTCCACCCCTAGAGCTGCCTACACATGCTGCCCCCCTTCCCTCCCATGTGCCCAACCCACCATGATCTCAGCCCTGATTCCATCATTCCACGAAGACCAGGACTGTTCACCTCTGATAACCAATGCCCCCATGTCACTAAACCCAACAGATGTTTCTAGTCCCTCTTAGAGGGCTTAACGGCAGCATTGAGACTGATGACTACTTTTCCCCTTCCTCTTTCATGACACCACACTCTCCCGGTCTCCATCCTGTTTCTTCCAGCAACTCTGTTTTAATCTCCATGATGGGTTGTGACTATCCTGGAGGGCCCAGTGCGTTGGAGTGCCTTTGGATTCTATTCCAGGCTCTCCTCTCTTGTTCTGTAAACTCACCAGCTTCAAGAATCGTTTATATGCCGATGACGCCAATAGATACATGGCCAGCAAATCTCTCTCTTTACGGAATTCCAGACATAACAATGAATCCAAAGGCCTCCTGGACGGATCCCCACTGGATGTCACACGGGCCTCACTCCTGTGACACAGACTGTTCATCATCTTAACAACAGCAACAACAAAGTTCTGCTTCTTCTCCTTCATCCCCATTTCAGTAAAGGGCTCCACTGTCACCCACTGGGCCCCAAATAAGAAAAGGGGCCATCATCTTTGATTCGTTTCTCTCTCATCTTCTACAACAGATCACTTATCAAGTTTCTTCAGGCTCCTAAATACCGTGAACTTTTCCCACTTCTTACCCGTCCTCACTGTAAATACCCTGGTTCAAGCTACCACAGTTTCCTGCCTGGATTATGGGCAACACTTTCCTTACTAATCTCCTTACCTTCTGTGTAAACCCTTCCAGTCTATTCACAACTGTGTAGTCCAAGTCATTTTTCTAAAACATAATTTGATGTCACTCTCCGAGGACCTTTTAATGGCTCCCCATCACCCTCAGGAAAAACACACAGTTACTTAAGGTTTTTAGGGGTCTTTCACAGTTAATGTCCATCATCTCTCCACACTCAGGCCTCAGCCCTACTCTCCACTCCTATTTTTCCATTCACACATCAGCCTAACTTGTCTCCAACTCTGGGTGTTGACTTTAGTCTGACATTCTTCCCTTTCTCCCCCAATAACCTATCTTCTTTACTTAACAACTTCTCATCCTGCAGAAGACACCACCTCCAGGAAGCCTCCTCGATTCCCCATCCAAGTGGAGGCCTCCACATGTGCTCTTATAACAGCTTATGCCTCCACTGTAACAGTATTTATCCTGTACGTGACTTGCTTACTCACCTGTCTGCCTCCCTGTAAGACATGAGCCCCATGAGGACAGGAATTCTGTTTACTCACCGCTGCATTCCCAGAGCCTAATACACTATTAGGTATATGACGGGTGTTGATAAATATTTACTGAATGGATAAATAAACAAACGATACCCAAAGTTTTAACCTTTAATATCTCTGTGGGTCTGGTCCACGATCCTTGGCAAGTTACGATTTCTAAAGTCCACGCCATTAATATTTGATTCTTACCGACTTCAAGTAAAACATGCCTCCTTACCCTCTTCAGCCATTCTGCCACCAGCCCAGATTCCCTGTGAGTTGCAGGCTTCTGGGCCTGTCTGTTTCTATGATTAGTTTTCCTGACTGTAGAATAATCTTTAGCAAGACGCCAGCAGTCTTTTTGTCATGGTGTTCTGGGAACAGTGTATTCTGGTTTAGTGATCATCTGGAAGATGATAAATTGAGATTTAAAAAAAAAAAAAAACCACCAAAAAGTGTGTTGTAAACGGATCCCTTAAAAGCTTGAATATTTGTTACAATATAGTTAATAGTGTGACTGACCAGAGTGTGAACTCGTATCCGTATGCTCCAGAATCTGGGCACGGGCTCTCCCAGGCTTGGCCTCGCCTCCCAACCTGGAAGCCTCCTGCGCAGAACTACCCAGGGGGTACATGTGGTACCCAGTGCAGAACTACCCAGATGTCTCTTCAAGATGGAAAGTCATCTGCATCAAAGGAGGATCCAGCTCTCTGAATGAAAGGACTATAGAACGGAGTTACCAGATATTACTTTCTGGCCAAAGCTGTGAGCTGGCAGCCAGCAAGTCACTAACAGTTTGGAACCTGATGTTAAAACTGGCAACTCCTCCTGGCCCCTGGCAGGACATGGACCCAAGGCTGTACATGCACCCGGTGTCCACTTGCTGCCTCTTCCTCCTCTAAGATCAGAGCTGGCCCTCAGCTCTCCCCGAAGGACTTGCTCTGAGCTGCCCAGAGGACAGAATCCTCTACACTCAGGCAATGGCCTTCCTCAAATCACACTCTGGGCAGGCTGCCTTCAGCCTTCTTCAGAGGGTGATGATGTATACTGTACTATTCTGAGACTCTGTCCCTAGAGCAGATGGAAAACCCCTAAAACAGAGCTGCTAATGGAAATGCCCAAAGCTGCATCACCATCATACATGTAAGTTGTGACCTCCAATACTATTCTGCTCGGAAACTTAAGATTGATTTTTCTTCAAGAGTTCAACAGGCTTTTGCCTGAGATCTGAGTCCGGGGTTGCCCTCTGACCTGGTCAAAGACCCAGTTCCTGTGGCTCTATGGGTGACCTGCCAGTGGTGAGTGTAGTACCCGGTGTCCTTGTAAGCAAACGTGACAACACAGGGATTCCCTGGGAGATACCAGGTCCCAGGCAAAGGGGCCTTGGCATTGCCCACATCCATTCAGGTCCCTTTGTGTTTCCAGCTTGTCCACAACTATTTCCCTTTCCCCCACTTCTCAAAACCCTCGGAAATGAGAAAGCAGTGTTCATTCATTCATCTTTACACCTCTTTCCTAACTTTTTTTTGGGGGGATGAGAAGGTGGGAAGCATATGATTTTTTAGACTAATGCTAGGGGCCTTTGAGAATTGGCAAATACTGAGGACGCTTTCTGTTTATTTGCATTAGAGTAACTGTTCATTTGGAGGATTTTCACAAAGGTCTTTAAAAGGAGTGAGGAATCGTCAAAATGTTCCCATCTGAACTCAAACAGAAGCGCTGTGGAGCTTTTTGAAGCCTCTGGGATCAGCGGCAAAGATCAGCAGGAAAAGCCTTATCCTTCCAAAGGACTTCAAGCCAGGTTCCCCACCACCACTCACGCAGGACATCTGGTTCCAGGAGGGTTTTCCACACAGGGAACGCCAGCGACAAGTCCCAGTGGACGTCGTGTGGCCACACCTACTCCTTTTCACAGCCTGAGTCTTCCCTTTGGACAGACCAGTTTCTTATTCCTCCCCGGCTCCTCCAGTCTCCAAATGCTCCCCAGGTCACCCAACCTACTCCCTTCTCCCTGGTCTTCCCTTCCTCCTCCTCAGGTCAGCTGTTTCTTAGAAACAACAGCCTACTGAGATAAGACTAGTTCGTTAGTAATACCAGCACAGAGAAAGCTGACACGCCTCTTGACATGAGGGGCCTGGACAACAGAGCAATGCGGATGTGGCCGTGCGGACTGTACCAAGGCCTCAGACAAGGACAGCACAGACACAGCCCTCAAACCTTTCAGCTCCGACAACCTGGGCAGCTCGTGAGCTTTGGGTTTCCTGAAACATCGAGGGCAGTGCACAAGCAGGGCAGGCTGAGAGGAGGTTGGGGGACGCATATGGACTCCCTGCGACATTTTCTATTTTTTATTTTTATTTATTTATTTTTTAATATAAATTTATTTTTTATTTTTTAAATATAAATATATTTTAATTGGAGGCTAATGACTTTACAATATTGCATTGTTTTGCCATACATTGACTTGAATCCGCCATGGGGGTACATGTGTTCCCCATCCTGAACCCCTCTCCCACCTCCTTCCTCATCCATCCCTCAGGGTCATCCCAGTGCACCAGCCCCGAGCACCCTGTATCATGCATCAAACCTGGACTGGCGATTCGTTTCATAAATGACAATATACATGTTTCAATGCCATTCTCCCAAATCATCCCACCCTCGCCCTCTCCCACAGAGTCCAAAAGACTGTTCTATACATCTGTGTCTCTTCTGCTGTCTCCTGCAACGTTCTCTAACTCAGCTGCAGAGGGCTAAGGTGTCTCTTCCTCTTTCCACTGTGAATTTTTTTATGATGTGCTTAACTTCAGACAAGGCAACTTCCATCTCTGACAGAATCTGGCTTGATTCCCTCAAACTAGTTCATTCTCCAAACGGCAAAGATCCCGAAGAGTCGGTTTACTCAGGGCTGGAGGGGCGGTCGTGTACTGTTTGCACAGAAGACTGCCTCTGAACGAACGCGAGACCAGAATGCTCATATTAATTAACATCTTCATAGAAAGGAACCTCTCCAGGGAGTATCTGTTTGATTATTCTTATTTACTCAGTGATTTTGCTGCGTGGTTCTTCCCTCCCCTAAATCCGAAGGAGCCCAAACAGATTCTGTGAAAGGAAAGGAATCTGTGTAGCCTGTGGATGGAGACTCTAGGGCCAGAGATCGGAGCAGGTTGACTTTTCTGCTGCCTGTGGGCCTCCAGGCTGGAAAAGCTGCCACCAAGCATCAGGACACTTACGTATAGTCTACGTCCGTGTATGCCTGCAAATTGTCAACACGGTAAACCTAAAGAACATTTATGACAGGGAGCCCTGCATCACCCCAAACCTTCTAACTGACAGCTCTGGTGGGTGTCCTGCCCATCTCATTCAGTGCTCATGACTGTCCCCAGACGGGAACCATGTGAGGAATGCCAGGATCAGTGTTGGACCACCAAACTCAGGTACCAATTTCTAGGTGGCGCAGAGGGTGAACAGTCTGCCTGCAATGTGGGAGACCCGGGTTCGATTCCTAGGTCAGGAAGATTCCCTGAAGAAGAAAATGGCTATCCACTCCAGTATTCCTGCCTGGAAAATTCCACAGTCAGACAAGCCTGGCGGTCTACAATCCACAGGGGTCACAAAGAGTTGGACACAACTGAGCGACGTTAACACTTTCACTTTCAATTACTAGTTTAATAAATGAATTGGTGGCTACCATGAAGCAACAGAGGAAAATAAGAATGCTGCTAACGGGCCTTCCCTGGTGGTCCAGTGGCTAAGACTCCCTGCTCCCAATGCAGGGAGCTCAGGTTCGATTCCTGATCAGGGGACTAGATCCCACATACCATAACTAAGACCTCTTCTTACGCCACAGTAAAGATCCCACGAGATGCAAAGAAGACTTGGTGCAGCCAAAAAGAGAAGACAGAGAACACTGTCAGAAATTTCTCTGTGTTTCTATTTATTAGGCACCCTGTAGGAAGCAGCTGCTGTGCAATGCAGGTCTTAGGGACAGGCTGATGAATCAGACACATACAGTCCCTGCCCTTGGAGAGCTTCCTGTCTATGGAAGGAGACAAACCAGCGTGACTACTTCTAAAACTCTCGAGGGTTGGACTCTAAAGTCGGGCTCTAGGTGAAGTCTCCTGATGTCTCCCCCTCACAATATAGCCTCATACACTCTTCTTTGCTGCTGCTGCTGCTGCTGCTGCTGCTAGGTCGCTTCTAAGCTAAGCTAAGTCACTTCAGTCGTGTCCAACTCTGTGCAACCCCATAGATGGTAGCCCACCAGGCTCCCCCATTCCTGGGGTTCTCCAGGCAAGAACACTGGAGTGGGTTGCCATTTCCTTCTCCAGTGCATGAAAGGGAAAAGACAAGGGGAAGTCACTCAGTTGTGTCTGACTCTTCCCGACCCCATGGACTGCAGCCTACCAGGCTCCTCTGCCCATGGGATTTCCCAGGCAAGAGTACTGGTCGCTTCAGTCATGTCCAACTCTGTGCAATCCCACAGACGGCAGCCCACTAGGCTCCCCGTCCCTGGGACTCTCCAGGCAAGAGCACTGGAGTGAGTTGCCATTTCCTTCTCCAATGCATGAAAGTGAAAAGTCAAAGTGAAGTCACTCAGTTGTGTCCAACTCTTAGCGACCCTATGGACTGCAGCCCACCAGGCTCCTCTGTCCATGGAGGTTTCCAGGCAAGAGTACTGGAATGGGGTGCTACTGCCTTCTCCAACACTCTTCTTTAAGAGGCTATAAAAGGACACATTTTCTCTCTCACACACATACACTGCCCCCCCCCCCATTCCAACACCCACAGTGCAAATATGAAATGTCTGCTCTTCCGGGCCAGGCTGGGTTATGCGGCTGGAGAATAGCAGGCAAGCAGTTGCTCCAACGTCCTTGTACTGGAAGTCTGTTTCTGCCTGAGCTGATTTATTCCGAGGACCATCTGGGCACAGAGAACAATGTGCTCTCCTATCTGAATGACCGGCCTATTAGTCATACCCTCTTAACTCGACCCCTCCGTCCCCTAATCTTCACACTTCCCTTCATTCCCTTTGACGGAGGCCAAGGACTGGCTCTCTTTTCTCACCTCTGCCTAGGCTGAAGAAGTTCGTCCAGGACAAAGAACTCTGCCCTCGTGCCTGTGGGTCCAGCAGTCAAACTGGGACAGGCTGGGTGAAAACCAACCCCCTCCACTCTCCTGTTTGCATATGGGGATAAAGCCCCCCAACAATGCTCACCCCAGGCTTCCCAGGCACCAGACCCAGACGGACTTGAGAATCAGCTCTCAATTCCATTAGCGACTCACGTTCTAAGAGCTCTCCCTGAACTGGCCTCACTTCTCTCTGATAATCCACACGCTGCCCAGATGGTGGACGTGTGACTTGTCCAACAGCGTTGCGTCCTTACCCATATCTGCCTTAAGTTGTCCTCTAGCGGTTTAACATGGAAAGTGTCATATCTATTTTTTTCTTTTTAAAGTTTCGTTGAAATGTAATTGATGTACAATGTTGTGCTAATTTCTGCTGTACAGCAAAGTGAGTGCTCATTTAGTTATGTCCAACTATTTGTGACCCCATGGACTGTAGCCCACGAGGCTACTCTGTCCGTGGGATCTTCCAGGCAAGAATACTGGAGTGGGTTCCCATTCCCTTCTCGAGGGGATCTTCCAGACCCAGGGATAGACCCAGAGATCAAACCCATGTCTCCTACATCTCCTGTACTGGCAAGCAGGTTCTTCACCACTGAGCCACCAGGAAAGCACACAGCAATGACTTAGTTATAAATACATATATATGTGTGCGTATAGATATTATTTTTAATACTCTTTTCCATTATTGTTTTAAGCTACAGTTCTTCCAGAGCAGCGGGGAAAAAAACCCAATCTTCTACTTTGATCTCCTCATGGCCTAGCAATAGCTAAGTCAGGCATCACAACTCGATTTTGCAATAAGAATGAGGGACCCCAGCACAGAAAACCTGAATCTTCAAGCCAGATTAAAGAGTTTCAAATGCAGCCTCATCTCCCACCCTGGCCCTGTACCCAAGGGAGGGCCTGGGTTTCTCTGGGATGGGAAAGAGCCAGAACTTGTTCAGATCCCTAATCAAAGATCATATACCTGCTAAGGAAACTCCCTTTAAGCATTTCACTTGGATGCTACAAGATGCTGCTTAGGTCTGTGACCTGTGGGTTTTGGCGTGGTGGTTTTGCTATATTTTGGCTTAAGCGCTTAACTGGAAACAGTCATTACAAAGAGAATTCTGATCCACGGGGAAAAGCAAACCTTCATGCCTCTTCCCCCGCCCAGGTTTCCACCGCATTCATCCCCTGTTCTTGTCTCTGCCATTCAGATGAAGGGGTCTCAGTCAATCTTCCCCTTGCTCCGACTCCACTCCGCGCACGCGCGCGCGCACACACACACAGACACACACAGACACACACACACACACACACACACACACACACACGGCTTTCACTTGATGTCTCGCCTTGTGCCAAGGCAGAATTGATGGTGATGAGCGAAGGAGACAGGAAAAAACTCCAGCGGACGATTAGCTGGGTTAGGTTTATGGCAACAGGCAGCAAACTCATTCATTTCATGTTTTGCAGAATATAAAAGCGCTGAAACATTTTCATTTTAAATTCTTATCATTGGATTTACTGCTTTTCTCCCACAATGATTTGTGTTGCTTTTTAATTTTTACAGTCTCTACAGAAGCCAGATGCTACTGCCTAAGGACAAAATAATAAAAACCTACTGCAGTCATGAGTTACAGAACAAAAAAGAAACAAGCAGTTGACAGAAGTTAATATCTCAATTTAACAGCGCTGCTCTGCTAATGATCCTTTGATATGTGTTTATTTAGAAAGGTCTGATCTTGACCTTGAAGGCAAACTCAACCGCAAAGTCTTTATGAGAAGAGAAAAAGACTTTTATTTATAGATTGGCTTTATGTCAATCACTCTAGCAGCCGGTCCCAAAATGCCAAGCCATCAGAGAAGGACATCAGGAAGAGTGGGACCCACATGCCCAGAGAAGCGTTCATTTGGGGATCAGGGTGAGAGTGGGAAGGTGGGGGATGGGGTGTAAGAGAAGGTCACACCCAAATGGGGCCATGATCCCAGCTTCCTCTGGAAGGAAGCGGGGGTGCTTATATTCCCTCAAGAATATGCGACATGACCTAGCACCATAAACCTCAAAAGAGAGACACACATGCAAAAAGATGGGGCCGCGGGAAGCGGCCAGCTTCAGGGCTCACTGGACGAGACTCCCAGGAAGGGCCGTGCCGCAGGGCAGGGTCGGGTATTCGATCCATCTAGAATGGCCCAGAGGACTGACTGTTCCATCCCAGAAGAGGAGGGGGGATCTGACATCCCTTAAGGCGCCAGCAGTTCTGAAACAATTCCTTCAGCCTGTCTTCTCTCCCGCCCCAGACCAGGGCACTGGTCAAAGGAGCTCCCTGGGGTTTAAGAGCACCAGCCGCTGGGGCTCTGGAGCTCCTCTGGCTCATCTGTGGGTGTCTCTACACCCGCCACGCCTGGGGGCGGCCCTCCAGAGACAGCCCTCTGCACCCCAGGCCCATGCTTCTTTCTGCCAAGTCTAAGGCTGACGAGGGCTGAGGCCTTGCTCAGCTTTTGGCCCTGCAGTGTTCAGCTCACGGTGCTCCCTGCGCCCCACGATCTGTCCCAGTGAACTCTCCCCTCCCGGTCTCACTGGCCCTCAGAAGCTAACAACCACGCCTCTCGCCCAGACCTCTGAGCGCGAAACCCACAAATGCGAGTGCCCCAGCATGCTCCACAGGCACCCTAGATTTAGCGTGTCCAAGCCTGAAACCCACATCTTCCGCTCCCAATCCCGCCCCCATTCCTGGGTCTCTGTCTCAACTGTCAGCACTGTCTCCCATGCTGTCACTCAGGCTAAACGCCTGGATGTCATCCCCGAGGCCCCCCCCCCCACCCTATCCCAATCTGGCTAATGTTTTAGGACCTGAGACCTTGCCATGTGTGTCCCTTCCTTCTCCTACCAGAAAGTCACAGCCTGGACCCAGCTTCCAGTGTCCCCACCAGTGTCCCCACCAGGATTCCTGCAAGAGGCTCCCGAACACAGCACATCTTCCCGAGCGCATCTCACACAACCACCAACGTGGCCTCTCGGAAACTGATCTGATGTTGCAGCGTCCTTTTAAAGGCTTCCCAGGACTCTCCATCACCTAGAGAGAATTTCTAGGCTCCTTAAGACAGTCTAGGGACCTCCCTGGTGGTCCAGGGGTTAAGAATCTGCCTACCAATGCAGGGGACACAGGGTTGATCCCTGGTCTGGGAAGATCCCACATGCTGCAGAGCAACTGAGCTCAGCTGCCACAGCTACTTGAAGCCCAGGACCCTGGAGCCTATGCTCTGAAATGAGAGAAGCCATCGCAATGAGAAGCGCATTCTCTGCAACAAAAAGCAGCCCCGACTTGCTGCAACTGGAGAAAGCCTGAGCACAGCAACGAAGACCCAGCACAACCACAAATAAATACGTTATTTAAAAAAAAAAAGATGGCCTAGCAAGACCTCTGTGGTCTGGGCCTGCTTTTCCCTCCAACCTTACCCGACACGTCTGTCTCAGACGTGATGCTTAAGCTACCCCACCGCCGTTTCTAAGCACACACAGGTCTGTTCCTTCTGTCCAGCTCTCCCTTTATCTTGTCTAATTTCTCCATCTTCTTTCAATCCTGTGATGTCTTCTCCAGGATGTCTTATCTGTCCCCTGAGTATCCACTGTGGACACTTCCTCTGAGTGCCCACAGTACCAAGTACAAATGTCTCCATTAACCAGCACTGTCTGTTATAACCACCTGCTTACTGTCTGTCTTCTCGACTCTGAGTCCCTGGAATCAAGACATCAGGACTTATTGACCCTTGTATCCCTAGCATTTAGCACACAGTAGACACTCCATGAGAGCTTCCCAAGCGGCACTAATGGTAAAGAACCTGCCTGCCAATGCAGGAGACGTAAGAGACGTGGGTTCGATCCCTGGGTTGGGAAGATCCCCTGGAAGAGGGCATGGCAACCCACTCCAGTATTCTTGCCTGGAGATTCCCATGGACAGAAGAGCCTGGCAGGCTATGATCCAGAGAGTGCAAAGAGTCGGACACGACTGACGTGGCTTAGCAAACAAACATGCAGGCACTCAATGAATGTGAATGAATGAATGAACATCGGGCTATTTCGCTTCTGAAAATACTAGCGGGAAGCAGGGGGTCCTTTAGGAACATGCCAGCACAGTGAGAATCTGGATTTGGTTCAAGGAAGGGGCAGTGAGGCCTCACACATCCTTTGTCTCCAGCCGTTCATCAGAGGATGGAATGTGTGTGCTCTCGGTTGCCTTCAGCATAAATGTTTTTAGGCTGCTAGCACCCAGTTTTGTCAGGTTCTCTGGGGCCCAAACAAGTTTTTCCAGACCAGCTAGGTGGGCACTCCCCTGCCAAAGTTCATCAGCCTCCAAACGTGGTGCTGGAGCAGTCATTCTCCCGTGTCCTTTTCACCCAGACTCCTTCTGATCGAAGATAACAGCAGAGTCAGAGCCCCGGGGCACCCCAAGAGCATGTCATCAGCCTGGTGAGGGTGTGACAAGGAGAGACGGTGGGGACAAGGGGAAGGAAGGCCCACCAGACAGCCTGGGCACAAGGCCAGCTAAGGCAAGACTCACACCATGGCCACAGAGGTCCCAGCCCAGCCCTACTCTGCCAGGAAGTCATCAGCACCCAGATCAGGGACTTTCTTGTATTTGTCCCCACCCACCCCACACACCAAAGCTGCAGTGTGTACTTTACTGGTGCAGTGTGTACAAGGGAGAGGGGGGTGGGGAGACAGGGCGGGGTGTCCTCTTCCCCACTGAGCAGCCCCAAGGAAAGGTTCACTCAGGGCCGCAGGGCCTGTTCTTACCTTGTTTTTACCCCAGATAAAGTGGGAAAGGTGATAACCTATGGAAATCACAGCTTTATCCTGGCCTGCCTTCATGACGCTCCCACACCCCCACCTTGGCTGCCAGGTTCAAGGGTTTCCCTCCTCTAAGCCCTTCCTGTCCTGGGTGAGCACCGTGGGCAGGGTCCCGGCCACCAAGTCCAGCCCCCTGCCTCTGACTTTCCAGCTGGGGAGTTCAGCCAACCTTTCTTCAATGGTCTTCATGAATGATGCTTGAATTATATGACTAAGCTCTATTACTTTTAAGGTGTGTGATCACCAAACCATTTAAATGCAACTTCTAAAAGATTTTTAAAAATCAATGAAAACTATATAAAAAGCTAAGAGCACATGTATGTGTGCATGCTCTAGTGATGGACATGCCTCAGCCTCTCTTAAGACCAGCTCTTCAATTCAGGAAGTTCTCTCCAGCATCTCATCTAGATTTCTTTTCCTTATTTTCTTTCCAAAAGCTCACTGTCTTCGTTGTAGGGTACAGATGAAAGAAACTCCTTTACAGAAAGAAACTCCTGTACCTCTTTCTCTGTGCTTCTCTTCTCTTCCCTAGCACAGCCGGCCACATCGAGGTGGGACTCCAGCAGAGAGGGACTGGGATGAGCCGCCGTATGTCCCCTTCCCCTTCTGGGTCGAAGCCAGTCATTGAGAGGCGAGAGCTCTTGGTCGTCCCGGGCTGGCAAGCCAGGTGGCCCTTCTCCACAATCCCCCTTGAATGAGGAGCCTGACGGTGGAGGAGGGAACAGCTAGCTGCATGCCTCGGCCACTCAAGAGGAACAAGATGACAACTTTAAAACACGTTCTTTTACTGCAGGCAGCCAGCTTACACCCAGACTGAGTTATGAGTCCTTTGTGTTGAACAACTACTAGTTATCAGGTAAGTCATAAAGGATCATTCATAAAATTAGATTCACCACTTGTTTTTATAGCACTCATTAAGGAACATAAAAAACGATTCTTTTCAGCATTTGGGGGGGCGCTGAATTATAAATTCAATTAACTGGACACAGTTAACTTCATAGATCCAGATATCCTTATATCAAAGAGGCAACTCCCAACCACAAGCAGAAGAGAAGAGGACACGCTCTCTTCCTTGGTTTCCCAGGTCCCTGGTGCCAAGTAAGCAGTCTCTCTGCAGTCTACCTCTGACACTTGTATCCTTTTCACCCTTCACTTGTGCCTTTTTCTTGGCCTTGGGGAAAGGAAATGGATTTTGAAATCATGGGGAGAATTCTTGGTCAAGGTACAGAGCTTCTTTTCAGCCTCAGGTTAGGGATAATAACAACCATAGGGCTGATGTATAAAGATTAAAGTATAGCATAAACAGGCACTTTCCAAGTGGCATTACTGGTAAAGAACTCACCTGCCAGTGCAGGAGATAAAAGAGATGCAGGTTCAGTCCCTGGGTCAGGAAGATGCCCTGGAGGAGGGCACAGCAACCCACTCCAGTATTCTTGTCTGGAGAAGCCCCATGGACAGAGGAGCCTGGTGGGCTACAGTCCACAGGACTGCAAAGAGTCAGACACGTCTGAAGCAACTCAGCACACACACGCACACACAGAGCAGAAATAACATACCTGGCAGAGGACCCGGCACCCTGTCAGCACGCCATGAAAGGGAGACGGCTAAAAATGCCATTTTCCTAAAACAAATCCACTTCACTCCACTTCCCCCACTCACTCCTTCCTAGTAATTTAATCAGCATTTGTAGAAGAGCTAACATGCCCCAGCCCTGGGTGAGGTCTAGTGATGGAAAGGTGAGGATCAGTGCCCTTACTGTGGGAGCTTACGGATGGGGCTGGGTGATGCCCTCGTTAACATATTGCTCCTCTAAATTCCTCTCCATGCACACCCAGGCTGGCATCTGATTACACAGTGACCTTTTGCTGGTCTCGGGTTGATTTATATACGTCTATATATAGTGTCTCCCAGCAAATTTATGTTAGGATAGTGAGAAAAAACAATACGAGCACTGACGTCTGAAACTCGTGAGTTGCAGCCCAGCTCT
Source organism: Ovis canadensis (assembly GCF_042477335.2). NCBI lineage: Eukaryota > Metazoa > Chordata > Mammalia > Artiodactyla > Bovidae > Ovis > Ovis canadensis. The sequence continues at coordinate 32,583,632 of NC_091259.1, read as the reverse complement.
GAAACCTAAAGAGACAGAGGGGTGATGCAGCTCAAGGGGCAACTCTGTAGTCCCAAATCCAGCTTGGCCACTTCTGCTGTGTGGTCTCGGGAAAGTTACCTAACTCCTCTGTGCCTGTTTTAGGCTCTGTAAAACCAGGATGATACCAGTACCTACTTCACAGGGGTTTCGTACAGATTCAGGAAGATCATGCGTTTTAAAAGTTTAGCACTACCCAGCATGAAGCAAATGTTCAGTCAGTTTTCACTATAATGGTTATCAGATTCATCTCCAGGGAAAGTGGTTCATGCCTCCCTCATCTGGAGACAAGCATGGTCACTTTGAAAAGCTGATAGAAGGACTAAATAAAATTATTACAAGTAAGACTTAGAACAGTGTCTGACACTCAGCAAAGTCTATAAGAACGCGGTAAATGCTGTTCTCTCACCAGCAAGAACCAGGTCTCACACAATTTCAGTCTTTTCCTCACAGTGATGCCCCGTCAGCCCAAATTAGCATTCACTAATTTAACTGGAATAGGAATGTAGGGGAATAGAAAGAACTGGGATTCCTAAAGCAATTCCCGAGAAGACAATTCCTTGTACTGTATCTTCTTAAGTGGCAGCAAGAAGGACAAAATCAGGGATACGGCCAACAGGGATATCATGCGACTCCCACAGACACGTAACTCAGGCAAAGAATTTCTCTGCCCGGGTTTCCACCGGTGCTCAACGAGTTGAGAGGCATGAGCAGGGCGTCCCTTTGCTATCCTGGGGCATCACCAGCTAAGTCAGCTGGGTAAGATTTGGGGGGTTAAACGTCCCCCTGGGGTGCTGAGCCCACAGCAGAGAAGAGCTATACACAGTGAGGTGCCCTGCGAAGTCCCGGCTCTGGGTGGCCCCTCTCACACCCGTGGACAGTCAGCCTCCACTCAGGCCACTCCTGAGCTCCAGGCCAGGGGAAGCTTACTGTTCAGAAGAACATCCAGACCATCAGAGTGACAAAGACTGGGAGAGGGATGCTGCTATTTTCTACCACGCAGAGGACACGGAGGCCCCTCCCCCACAGCCCCTGGTAGATGTTTAGGAAGGGGGCATAGAGTGAGTCCTCTGGGTCACGTGAGCACACACTGTCTATTCAGAGATGGAGGCGGGTCCTTCCAGCCCAAGGAACCTAGGAGAGGCCCCCAAGTCTCAAACATCTAGGGTTTAAAAGCACAAAATAGTGGGTTGGCCGAAAGTTCGTTTGGTTTGTGGCCAAGCAGATACCATCACTTTATCTCCACTTGGCATCCAAAACTTTAAGAAACAACTTCATGTGCTCAGAGGAGCCAGCGGAAGGGGGGTCAGGAGAACAAAACCCAGTGCCTGCCTCTACAACCAACCAGCTGCGTGACTCCGAGTGAGTCCTTCCACCTGCCAAAGCTCTGTCTCTTCATCTAAAACAGGGGGACGCTGGGGCGGAGAGACCCTCGCTAGGTTTTTAAGGTTATGCTACAGTTGAAGGACCACCTCTGTCCTTCTTGCTTTCCCAAGCTGGGGCCACACTTAGGGACAGAGGGCAGGGACCTCCAGGGATCCTCAAACATGTCTGGGGAGGGCAAGAGACACAACAGAACCCCTTCCTTTCTTTCTTTTTTTTAATCCAAAGTCACTCCCAGCTTCTTGGGACACAAAAGTTATCTCTTAAGGTAAGTTAAACCTTCTCAAGATGAATTTTCCTGCTACTTTTAATTAAAAGTTCTTTAGAATTAAAAGGACACTATTCAGAAAAGGTTGAAAAAAATTTTCATTGACACTCCCTCCCCACCCCCTCCCCCTTTTCCCAAGGCAAAGAAAAAGCTGTTTTGTGCACTGCTCACCCAGTCCGCACTGTACAAAAGGAGGTGGATTGGCGGCAAGACACATGAGATGACCCTTTGACCCCGAACCGCTGACAAGTCCTCAATGGCATAAATACCAGATAATCAATCACATGCCAGGAGGGCGAGTCCCCCTGCCCTCGCCCCAGCGTTGGGGTTTATGAGAGATACACTGTAAATAGACGCTGGCTTCTTAAGAGAGGCCCCCTCTGCATTCCAGGGGCCGGCCATAATCCTGAACCAGGCCCAGCCAGACCCTTGACCATCTCGTTTTACAGCTTTCATCACGAGCTTATAAAGCGCTCTTCCCTCCCAATCCCCCTCTGCACGCTGGACTTTCTGGTATGAAATGAAGACAGTCCTCACCCAGCCACCCCCACCCCCTATCCAAGAGAGGACTCCAAAAGTCACTGCAAAGAAAGCTGGGCTAGGGGAGCCAGAGATGGGGAAAGTCACCCAGAAAACCTGTGGGGTGCCGATGTGGTGGGGACTGGGAGGGGTGGGGGGAGGTGACCAAAGAGATGCAGGACCTGGGCAAGTAATAAAGAATCAATAATGGTACTGATGTCAACAGGAGTAACAACAGCTAATGTCTGCTAAGCAGTGAGGACACTGATGTAAGCGTCAGGCCCCATTCTGGGCTCTTCCCATGCTATCCCATTACATACAATATCCTACTATGCTTGTCATGAATGTGCCCACCTTACAGATGAGGAAGCGAGGCTCAGAGTTCACACAAATTGCCCATTTAGTGACTAAATGACAGGGGAGGGATTTACACCCAGAGAATTGACTCAGGTCCAAATACCCGCCCTGCACCATCCTCCAAGTCCACGGATTTCTGCCTGGAGGGGGAAAATGTCGGAAATCAATCCTTTGGATCAACCAGTACTTTGAGATCCCATAGCAATCGGGTGGAAGGAGGCATTAAAAAGTTCTGAGGAACGTGGGTCTAAAAATCGATGTACCATCTGACTAGTGTCCAGTTTCCAAGCTAGCCGAGAACTAGGCCGGTTCCAAGAGAGAAAGAGTGTTAAAAGGAAGCCCATAAATTCTGACGCCCACTGGAACACCAGACTTTCAGCTCTGCCCTCTAGCTCACCTTGGACCCCAGGAGCTCGGACAGGCAGCACCAGGCCCGGACGTCTCTAAGGCAACAATGGTCTTCTGAACCTTTGCTCTTGCTCAGAAGTTTACCAAGGTCCTAAACCAGTCCAGGCAAACAGGGACATGGGGGGCAGGGAGAGGAAGACAGAGCCTCTTGGCAACTAATTTTGATAATGCTTTTGTGTCGAGGTCAAAGGTTAAATATGGCCACACTAATCCGCTTCTTCCAGAATTAAAGCACAAGGGAGATTTTTCTGTAGCTTAGCAAGACAGTTTTTCTCATGGCTGGAGAAATGGTCCTGAGCAAGCCCACTGAATGGGGAGCCTGGCTACTGGAGACATTCTTGCATTTATTTGGACAGACCATCCCAGGCCCTGGTCACTCGGTCAGAGTTATTTATTATTAAGACCAAGGTGAAAGGAATGCAAAGTGGCACTTAAAAAATGTAAGAGTCCCTCTGTCCAGCTCCACCTGCTTCTAAATAATGTTTTCTGAGATGCCGGAGAAAGAAGGGGGAGAAAATGCTGGGGAACCTCGCCCCCACACACAGAAACTATAAGAATCATATATGCGAACTGCCAGCAAACTGTGGTTCTTAAAGAAACTCTAATAACCCACCATATATTGGCTTCACAGGGTGCCGGGCGCTCCACACCTATTATTCTCTGAGCCTCACAGCAGGCCTGTTAGGTAAGCGAGCTTTTTGGAGCCCTTTCTACCAATGCAGAAACTGAGCTTCTAAAAGGGCAAGGTCCAGAGTCTTGGTTCTGATAAGCAGCAGCAGCAAGGCCAGAAACAGTCTTTGTTGCTGTAACTGCAGGAGACAGACAGACAGACATCCTTCACGCAGAAACACGGGGCTCCCCCGCAAGCAGGAGACCCACAACAAGAAGGCCGGAGGGAATGTGGGCCGGAAATGTCTCCTGGATTCATTTTCTTGAAGCTCTCCCCACCCGGGGAGGGGCATGCCACTGAACTGGCAGGTGAGAGAGGAAAGGACACGGACCCAACTCGTGGCAGGGGGGGGGTGGCTGCTGAGGAGGCGTCCCCTCCGTTCCTCCCACTCTGGCTGGGAGCAAACTTCTCCTTTGCCACCCCCTTCCCAGCTGGGGGAGCCGTCACCACCCCAAGGCAGACAGGGGAGCTCCCGAGGGAGGCAGTGGTCCTGCGAGAAATGATTGTCCAAGTGTCAACAACCTGCTGCTTCTCAGAGCCTTGGGGTCAGAGGCCAGGACGGAGCACAATGGCTTTCTCGGGCTGAAGGGTCCAGGGAGTGGGGCCTCTGGGGGGTCCCGGAATGCAGAGGCTCTGAATCCAGGCACCGGGGTCTCCTGTCTTGCCCTTTTATATCCTTCCTCTCTGCACAAATGCCAGACACCGCCAGCCTCAGAAACAGGAGACTAAGAAAGGAAAGGGATTAGCGACAGCCTCCATCTGCAAGCCTAAACACGCAGGTTTTACTATGCAAGATACAGGGAGCAACTCAGTCACCATCCCCATGAGATAAATTTACCCTAAAGCAGCATGAGAAGAAGACTCAGCCTGAGGGTCTCCTCCTGCCTCCGAGCCCTTCCTGGCCCCATCACGGCTGGGCGCCCACCCATCTTGCTCCCGAGCACGCCGGACACAGCCGTCCTCTCATCTGCAGGCTCCTGAATGGGGGTGGGGGGCAGGTGAGGCAGGCTACCCTCAGATGCTGGCAGGTGGGCACCTGCCACATGCCCATGGTTGGTGCTCCAGTCACACAGGGCGGAAGAGCAAGGGATGACCGAGCTCAGGTTCCTTCTGGAACTTTCTCCACACTAGAAATTATGGATCTGGAATGGATGGCATGTGGGATCTGACCTATTCAGATCATATTCAGTCAAAAACCCTAGGACGCCTCTCTAACGTCTGTCCATCATGTTACACTGAATAGTTAATTTCCAGTTAATTTCCTGCTTCCCCCACTACTTTTTGTGTAATTCAAAATATATGATAACAGAATTTGACTTTTTTTTTTTCATGCAGCATTCATGTATGTGCAGGGGACAGGATGGTAGGTGCAGCAGAGCAAGCCAGGGAAGCGAAGGGCCAGGAAGAGCTGGGAGGGGTGCGGTGCAGAGGGTATAAACTGGGTATCTGAAGGGCAGAAACCAAGGCCCCCCAGGGGCTCCCGAGCTGGGACAATTAGAACAATAGCTTACATGTGAATTTGCTTTTCACCTCACAGGGACGTTACTGCTGAGATTATTCTAGCTGTCACATCCATCTTTGGCATGATTGGGGCAAGCATGAAGCTCTAGTTTTTCAGGTAAGGAATCTGAGACTTACAAAGGTTGAGTGACTTGTCCAAGGCTATATACAGCTGGCACGTGAAGAGCAAAATTCTAAATTCGGACAGGTTCCCTTTTCCTGCTTTTCACCAGGAAGCTCCCTTTATTGCTTTTGGTTAACCACACAACAAATACTGATTGGGTGGCTACTCTTCTAAAAACAGTCAAAGGGTCCAGGGACCAAAGATGGTTCAGACAGTGCCCCTCCCCAACACATGGAGTAATAAGACGGCCAAGTGGGGCAAGTGGAGTTATGCCTGTGGTGCAGGAGATGAAAAGGAGGCCATGCCTTCCACTGCTTATTTGGGGAAAAGGGGGTGACAGAGGACGGTCCAGTCTTAACCTCCTTGGGCTGCTCTAGCAAAATGCTGTGACTGGGCAGCTTAGCCATCATTTACTTCTCATAGTTCTGGGAGCTGGAAGTCCTAGATCAGGGTGCTGACGTGGCTGGATTCCCGGTGAGGGCCCTTCTTGACTTGCAGATGGCTGCCTTGGAGCTGTATCCTTACATGGAGGCAAGAGCTCTAGTCTCTCCTGCTTCTTCTGTTGTTGGTAAGTCGCTAAGTCATGTTCGACTCTTGGCAACCCCATGGACTGCAGCACACCAGGCTCCTATGTCTGTCACTATCTTCCAGAGTTTGCTCAAATTTATGTCCATTGAGTTGGCGATGCTATCTAACCATCTCACCCTCTGCTGCTCCCTTCTCCCTCTGCCTTCCATCTTTCCTAATTTCAGGGTCTTTTCCAACAAATCAGCTCTTTGCATCAGGTGGCCAAAGTATTACAGCTTCAGTTACAACATCAGTTCTTACAACAAACATTGAGGGCTGATTTCCTTTTAGGATTGACTGCTTTAATCTCTTTGCAGTCCAAGGGACTCTCAAGCATCTTCTTTAGCACCACAATCTGAAAGCATCAATTCTTTGGCGCTCAGCCTCCTTTACGGTCCAGCTCTCACATCCATACATGACTACTGGAAAAACCAAAGCTTTGACTAGACAGACCTTTGCTGGCAAAGTGATGTCTGCTTCTGCTTCTTATAAGGACACTAATCCCATTATGGGGGTTCATCATCCTTAAGATCTCATTTAAACCTGCCAAGGCTCTACCTCCAAATACCTTCACCTTGGAGGTAAGGGCTTCAAGACATGAATCGGGGCAGGGAACAGGGGTGGAGGGCAAACACAAACATTTATATAACATAAACAATGGAGGTGAAAAGAAATAGTCTACAAAAACAAGACATAGGAAAATGAAGGAGTCAGGGGAAGCTACAAGAAGAAAAGCAGCAAAGAGAGATAGGAAATTATAAGTGCTTCAGGATGAACACTGTAGGTGGTAGCATGAGATGGCCTGAAATTCTGATTGGAGGCATTTTCTGGGCCACGCAGTACAGCCTGATCTTATCTCATCCGGAAGTTCTCAACCCTGGTTTTACATGTGAGCCTCCGGGGGAGCTTTAGAAAACATCCATCCTGAGCCCCTCACTGGCCCCCTCGCTGGAGATTCTGATTCAGCAGGTTTGTAGTGGGAATCCTTGCTTGCTATTTCTTAAAAAAAAAAAGCTCCCCCAAGTGAGTTTAATGTATAGCTGATAAACGACAATGAGGACCTTCCAAAGGAGGAACACGGGAGAGACAACACTGGGTGTGGGCTGCCAATTCCTCCTGCAGATTCAGGGACCAAACCCACGTCTCCTGCATCTCCTGCATGGGGAGACAACACCGGTAAGGATGCCAGAGCCAACCTTAGCTAAGGTAAGTGCATAAGGCTACGCCCTAAAACCAGCCTGGACCCATCAACTCCAGAACCATCCTCCACTGCCATCTCCATCTGACAGAACTGGGCAGGAATGTGAAGACAATGGGGCTCTCCACGCCACCATCCTGGGTCTTATGTGATAAAACCATCACCTGGGGTCCTATCCCAGAGTCAGCTGCCTTCAGACCAGTGACTTCAGTCTAATCATGTGCTCCTGAGCAATCAGGCAGAGACATAATGTGGGGGATACTGTGGGCAGGAACTATGGGTTTCTGGCTGCAGCAGAAAGAATTTCAGGCAGATGAAGGGACGAGAGATACTCCAATCACCACCCCTGGATCCCCACAGCATGCATCTGATTCAAGTGCCTTGTATCACTAATTACCTTTTCAGCTATGTCTGTGTTTTTTCCTCCTTAGCAATTGTTCGCTTTCTGAAGGTAGGATTCCAATCTGATTGTTCTATTTTGAAAAAAAATTGATAGAGTAATTCAAACAGTACAGCTGGTGGGCAAGTGAGATCTGAAGAAGTTCAGAGCATCGGCACCATTTTTGCCCTGAGCTTCTCAGACCCCTAGGGGCCCTGGCAGCTCTCAGTGCAGACCCTGATGCACGGATAACCAAGGAAGGCCACATGGACAGAATCTCCGACTCTGGAAATTCCCAGGAAAGGGGCTGAGGATTATTTCCAGATTGAAGAGTTGCGGGAATCCCAGGGGACGGGAGGAGTGATCCAAGACCAGGATTCCTGGGTTACATACCACAGTGCATGCGTGAAAGCTAGGTCATATCCGACTCTTTCTGACTCCACGGACTGTAACCCACCAGGCTCCTCTGTCTCTGCAATTTTCCAGGCAAGGAAGTCAGTTGCCATTCCCCTCTCCAGTGTATCTTCTTGACCCAGGGACTGAACCCACATTTACTATATCTCTCACATTGCAGGTGGATTCTTTACCACTAAGCCACCTGGGAAGCCCCCTAGACCACAGTATGTCTCTCTAACTTGCTGTGTGATCCTGGGCAAATCACTGAACCTCTCTGAGGCTCAGGATCACACTCCTTAATGCCTCCTGCTCCAATTCTGAAGTCTAGGATTCTAAATATGTTAGAATTTGAGATCTGGAATTAGCCTCTCCCAATATGAGCAGCAATATGAGTACACCCCAAAGCTGGGCTAATAAATGTAAATGGTGATTCCAGGCTCTATTTTGTAAGGTGGGGTTGTAACATTATGACTCACTGATGGATGAGGCAAGTTCTCTTTCTGAGCAGCAACCAGGCCTCCTTCCATCACCTAGAAGCTTAAGATGTTGTTTTTGTTCAGTCACTAAGTCATCTCAGATTCTTTGCGACCCCATGGACTGTAGCACGCCAGGCTTCCCTGTCCTTCAACTATCTCATGGAGTTTGCTCAAATTCATGTTCATTGAGCTTAAGATGGGGAGGCCAGAAGGCATCCCAGAACAGGGCGTCCAAACTTGGGAGCCAGATGAGAGCAGGGGCCAAGATGCTGCCTTCTGGACCACTTCCCCAGAGACAGGGGTTCCCAAGTCATTTCAAAACAGAGCAAAACTTGGTGCCCCTTCATTTGTCAAAAACCTCAAGTGTGTTTCCCAGAGGAGAGAAGTCAGAGCGACTCTAGGGCCCAAGGGGCAGCTTTCCAATACAAAGTCTCCCCCTTTTCAATTCCTGTAACTAAAATGAATATGGAAAAGATAATTACCTTTAAAACATACTTAATACTTGAACACATTATCTCTACCTGCAGAAAAAGAATGTTATCTGATGGGATCTTCCCCATAAGCTTAATCAAATTGCTATCTTAAAACTCTCTGGAGTCCTGTGAAACAGTAATAGAAAATCTGAGGCAGAGGCTGGAAGCATTTTATATTTGTTTGGTGGAGGGGAATGTGTATTCCATCTAACAATGGGCACTTAGAGACAAAGTCATTTCCAATCTGTAATGGATCTTCTCCAAACGGGGGAAGGGAACACTTCATCTGACCCAAACCTGTAATCCCCCTGTTAGGTAACTTTTTCTAATGTTCAGAGAAGGAAATGCCAAAAGAAAAGCCTTTTCCTTAATACCTGTTTGGGGTTCTTCTTTGGTAGGAAATCTACTCTAGTTGGGCCTGGGACACTTAACACATGGAGATACTTACCTTGCTACTTAACTCTGGGCTTAAACTTGGCAAATAAATCGACGCCTGTATTTTCCTTGCTCTGCCCAGCCCCCAGGCAGTGCCATCCGTTAAGCTAGTGGAGTAGGTAAATTACCTGCCCAGATCGTGCCCAGGGCGAGTGGCCATTTGCAAGGCTGGAGAAAACCAAAGGCAAACAGCTTCTAAGAAGATCGAATGTGAGGACTGGCTGTGTTCCCAGCATCTCAAGCTTGCCTGGAATGACCAAGTAAACAGCTGCCGCAGAAGTGCCTGGCCAGCCCAGTTCATCTTGTTGACAGAAGCAGCGATAGGTAAGAGGTGATAACATGTTGCATCTGTTAGTCACTCATCCTGCTTGCAGCCCCCCGGAGGGTCCTTCACGTGTGGGGAGTGGTTCCCCACCCCCCACCAAAGCATGGAGAGCAAAGGGGGCATCCCAGTGCACAAAGTAAGGCAATCAGAGGCTTACAGAAAAAAAAAAGGGGGAGTAGGGGACAATCCTAGGGAAGCATTACAATGATCATCAAGATACAAGTTTGCTGGCATGCGAGCAACAGATTACAGAACAGCATGCGCTGCCTGTTATGGCCCCAGTGTTGTTTAAAAGACAACAGAAAAAGATGGTGGAGCTACAGGAGACACATTTCTTCTGTTTACATGTGTTTTCTAATTTCCCCACACGGAGCGCACACTACTTGTGTGATTCTTTGCTTAAAACGGGCTGCCTGGGTCCACACTATTCATGTACGCCCTCTGGTCAGAGGGACTCCTCTCGGGCATGAGAAGGCCTGGCTGTTCTTCTGAAGATGTACAACACAAGGCAACTCCCAGTCTCCTCTGACTGTGCTCAGATTCACATCCTTCCCTCACTGAGGGTCCCGACCTGATCCCTTCTTTCTTTCTTCCCGGCAGTTGGCAGTCGATACGGAGGAAGGACAGGAGGAGGTCTCTGAGCCATCCTGCTCCCCACTGCCTCCAAGAACAGAATGATCCTGAAGGCACCAGAGCCTCCTGCACTGTCTGAATGGTCACCATTCTGCAAACTGCAAGCGATCTAAAACAAATCCTGAGATGCAGCAGGTAGAGGGGATTGGGCTGAGGGTGTAAAAACCAACAAGACCTGGAAGTTGCTTTTCATTTCAGTGAAGATATAATCCACCACAAACCATGAAACACACCCTTTTAAAACACACAGTTCAATGGTTTTCAATGTACTCAGAAAGTTGTACAACCATCATCAACACTAACTCCAGAACATTTTCATCACCCCTCAAAAGAAACTCCACACTCATTAGTTTTCACTCCCCATTTTCCGCTCCCCTCAGCCCCTAGCAACTACTAATCTGCTCTGTTCCTATAGATTTGCCTATTCTGAATATTTCACATAAACAGGGTCACACATTATGTAGCCTTTCATACCCAACTTCTTTCGTGTTGGTTTTAACATTCATCCATGCTGTAGCATGCAAGCGTATCTATTCCTTTTCATGGCTGGATGATGATACAGATATACCACGTCTTGTTCATATTCCTCAGCTGATTGATAGACACGTGGGTTCCAGTTTCTACACTGAGGGTATAAATGAAGTGGCTATGAACACTGATGTACAAGTTTTTGTGTGGATGGGTGTTTTTCAATTCTCCTGGACTAGAAGTGGTTTTTTAAAAGTAAATTCTTGTTATTAGGTTGTCATTTGTGTCTCTCACACATCAAAAAAAAAAAAAAAAAAGAGCACAGGGTATTTAAAAGATAGTTTGAAATATCTGAGACTTTCAACTACATACTTGGGTTCCAAGAAACTGACAGCTGTGGGTCCTTGTTGTTCCCCAATCCCACACACGTATTTTTATTGCAACTCCTCTGCTCCTCCACCCCAGGGGCCACCATGTCACCATCCTTACCCCGTGGGCTTCGCCAGTCCAGTTCATCCTCTAAGAAAAAATCTGCGCTACAGCACATGAAATATTTAAGCTGTTTTTCTAAATATATACATTATTTAGCTTACAGTCTATAAAATATTTACATTGTTCCTCCCACCCCCAAATATCTGCATTATTTACAGTACAATCAGGAAAACATTAACCCTTGTAGGGCTTTTTGTTGTTGCTTTTAACTTTTAATTTATATTGGAGTACAGCCAATTAACAATGTTGTGAGAGTTTCAGGTGGACAGCAAAGGGGCTCAGCCAAACATATGTGTATCCAGTCTCCCCCAAACTCCCCTCCCATCCAGGCTGCTACATAACATGGAGCAGAGTCCCCTGTGATATCCAGTAGGTCCTGGTTGGTTCTCTATTTTACAGGGCATCCAATCTACATGGCAGCGTGTACATGTCCATTCCAACCTTTGTTTTGTGACCTGGGCAGTTTTCCTGGATGTCACTGGGTGCACACAGCTGTGAGAGGCAACAGTGAGTTCTCTGGCCCAAGTCACTGGGGACGCAGGAGCTAACACAGTGTTCAAAGCCAGACGGACAGAACCAGTCACACCTGTCACCAGAGGGCACAGACCACTGAATTCCTAAGGACCAGAGGACATGGACCGTAGAATTCCTAGGGAGGCAGTTCTGGAGGCCAAGCTCGTACCCTACTCGTGCTGACATTTATCTTAGTTGCTCTCTGAAAAATGGGAGCTCATTCCTATTGGGCCCTGGCCTGGGTCACCCCTCCAGGTGTGACGTCAGTCCTCACTTAATTTTAAGGAAAGTCTCCCCTGCTACCTATGTCCTCTATCAGGCCGTGGTGAATACAGACAGTAGTTGTGACCCCTGAGCGCTGGCACAAGCCCCTCCCAGATCCCGAGTTCTCCATCTGGAGTCACCTGCCTTAAGAGTGGGAAACTGAGGTCTAGACAGTCACGTCCTACGTCTGCCTCAAAAACCCATTTACTTGCACTTGCAGCCTTTTTTTAGAAATTCTCCTCCATGGAAAGAATGAGGCTCAAAGGTGATATTTTTTATTATTTATAATATGACCTTAATTTTTAGAATCAAACAAGGGACTTCACTGGAGGTCTGCGGCTAAGACTCCGTGCTTCCACTGCAGGGGACATGGGTTCGATTCCTGGTTGGGGAACTAAGATCCCACATGCCGTGCAGCATGGCCGAAAAGTAAATAAATAAAGTAAAATTATATAAGTAAAACATGCCAATAAGTCATTATTATTATATAATAATAAAGAAAATAAATACTAGTTCTTATTATTATTCAGAAATAGATACTAATGCAGAAAGTAAAACCCGCTTCACTCTGTAATCCTATTCTTTAAAGATAATCACTGTTAATAGGTGGACTGTAGAGCCTTATAGAATCTTATAGGATGGCTTCTGTATTTTACATGAAATAAGATGACACTAAACCGCCTTCTCCTCTAATCACCTTTTATCGCACAAAACATCAGGGCTCTTTTTCCATGCAGGTGCCATAATTAACAGAGTCCCTTCCTTTGGACACGTAGGTTGGTCTCAGGCTTTGTAATTACATATAATGCTGTAATCAGCATCTCTAAGGGAAGCTAAAAAACTGACCTTTGTGACATAAAGGCCAAAGCTGGGCATGAACCACCAAGGGTCCCTGAGCATCTGCGGCAATGTAATAGGGGTGACCTGCCCTGGGTTTCCAGCCCAGCTCTGCTGCATGCCCCCCCGAAACATCAGGAGTGTGAAATCAATTCTCTCATCTCCTAGTTGTTCAACTCAGGAGAGATTTCCTCTTCCTCCTCCTCCCCCCTCCCCCCAGTACCTCTACTTACCCTGCTTCTGTTTTGAATCTCTAAAATAATGTGACAAGTTAATGATGGTACAATTATCTAAATGTTTAACAGACATGTTATCTAAGTGAGTCGGATTGAGATTCCATCCCGCTGACAATAAACATCAGTGGTGGAGCAGAAAGCGATAGGCAAATTATAGCAAACCCTGCAATTTCAATGCTATTAAATTTGGAGGAATAACAGCCTTGAGGCCTGTAAACTCTGAATAAAATAGGCCCTTGTGTTTGTCCAACTATTAAATCAAAATGCTACCAACATCCTAGAAAAAAACAAGGCGATTTATGGCTTTTCAAGTTTAAGTTACACATTGGTTTTTATTAACTCCTTTCTGTCATCAGGCAGCAGTGGTGTCACGGGGGGAGAAGGGAGCACAGCCAGAGAGGAAGGGGCAGGAGCTGAAAAGATGGAGGGGATACATGGGGCCAGCAGGAGTTGGGGGTGGAGAGGTGAGTGGGAGCCCCAAGGCTGACCACGGGGACTCTGGTCTGAGGACCACATGAAAGGGAAGAGGCCATTCTGAACACAGGCAATTCTGAATCCAGTTAAGTCCTCTCTGCATATGAACCTTCGAGTTGCAAACTTTCAAAGATGCGAGCGTGTGTCTGGTTCCAGCAAGGAACCAGATCCCGTGCCACCCACGCCAGCTGTGAGTGAAACTGCAGCTCGCCCTCCGTCTCCTGCTGCTGGCGGTCCACCAGCTCTACCATCTCCCACCTCCTCGCCCTCCGCCAGTCAGGAGCGCTTCTTGCCTGCTCACTCAAGACCAGCCCCCCGATGCCAGTTCTCACATTGTACTTTTCAAGGTATTGCACGGTAAGATGTTTTATTTTTTATGTTTGCTATGAATTATGTGTGTGAGAAGTATTATAAACCTATTACAGTACAGTACCATGGGGCTGACTGTGTTAGGGGTACCTAGGCTAACTTCAATCGACTTAGGAACAAGCTGGACTTACCAACCCACTCACGGAACAGAACTTGTTCGCATGGAAGGGACTTAGGACCGTAGGAGAATGACACGCACCCGGAAGTTCCATCAGACTCCCAGCTGGGGGCCCTGAACTTGAAGCCTAGCTCTTCCATGGAGCGAGCCATGCTACTTAAACTGCTCTGAGCCCACAGCTCCTCAGCGGTGATAGGGGCAGTGAACCTGCCTCTTAGTGGGCTCTACCAGATAATATATAAAAGCACCAGAGCCAGGCACTGTCCAAGTTCTGAACAACAGTCCTCAAAGATCAAAATCGTTTCAATCCCCTTAAACTTCTGGAATAGTTTTTAAAAGACAAAAGATCTTCACCTTTAATTTCTTCTTCAGACACAGTATGCATTTAATTTTTTATTGAATACACATCTCAATAAAATGAAAGAAGCGGTTGTCTACTGGTGAGACAGAAACTGCAAATGTCTAATGTGCTTAGTTATGTCTGGCTCTTTGTGACCCCATGAACTGTAGACTGCCAGGCTCCTCTGTTCATGGGGTTCTCCAGGCAAGAATACTGGAGTGGGTTGCTATTTCCTATTCCAAAGGATCTTCCCCATCTAGGGATCAAACTTGTGTCTCCTGTATCTGAAGATGGATTCCTTACCACTGGTCCACCTGGGAAGCCCCTGCAACTGGCATAGGTGCAAATGTGCTGAAGTGGAGAAAAATGTAGACCATCCATCCAAGATCGGAACTTTAGGCTGTGCTTGGAACCACGCAACCTCTCAAACAGCAATTCTTCTTACCTAATTCCCACTCCCGATATTTGAGAGAAGCAGAGAAACAAAGCAATTTGTCCCATGTCATAAAGCAAGCCTGTGACAGAGCCAGGATGAGAACTCAGAACTCAGTTTTCCTTTCCCCCCAATTCATTCTTGTTTTCCCTAATACCAAGCTGCCCCCACACGACAATGATGTTCATCGTTTCCACTATGATGGGAGACAGCTGGAGGTGGGGACCGAGTGAGTCCTGCTCACTGCTGTATCCTTATCCCAGGGCCCAGCATCAATGTCCAGCACAGAGCAGATGCTCAAGACGTCTTCTGAATGAATGAGCTTTAACCTCTTCTAACCCAAATCAATCTCAGTTCAATTTTCCTCTCCAATCCCAAGAGAGCTAAATACCACCGATCCCCTCAAAGTGTTAACACTTCATGCAAAAGTATTGGGGTGATGGATGGGCAGAGCTCAGAGGTTCTGTAGGGCAGTGAAACTCTTCTGTATGATACCATGGTGAATACACATCATTATACATTTATCAAAACCCAGAGAGTTTACAACAACAAGACTGACCCGTTAACATGAACTCTGCAGGATAATCATGTATCAACCTCGGTTCATCAGGGGTAACAAACGCACCATTCTGATGAGGGATGTTGACAGGGAGGGAGTTGTGTTGGGGTGGGGAGTAGAGGGTATACAGGATACGCTATGCTTTCCACTCTATTTTGCTATAAATCTAAAATCACTCAAAAAAAAAAAAAACCAAAATCTATTCATAAGCAGCAGCACTGGAGGTCAGTCCAGAAGGAGCCAGAGGGACCCTGGCACCGCTAGGGTGACCGGTGCAGAAGGCAGGCGTGGCTGGGCAGCAGGTGACAGCAGGCTGCTGTTCCCTACACCACAGCAACAGCTCCAACAGAGCTGAGAGCCCTGGGCTTGGAAAATAAAACTCTATATTAGGCATCAAACACGCCTCGATAGTAATAGCACAAAACGAGCTCAAGAGTAAGTCTGTGCTGGAGCACTGACTGTACAAACAGGGGCACATGACTCTCCCTCCCCAAGTGCCCATGACGTCCTGCAGCCGTCCCGAGCTCGGGCTTTCTCGGGTTCAATTCCCTGGCACACCACGTGAAACGCTATACCAATCACCCCTGATATTTATAAAAGTCAAAAGCTATTATGCTTTCAATGGGAGAGGTCACGCCAATCCAAGTGGAGCCCACGTGTCCATCTGATGACCCCCTCCTCCCTGCCGCCCTTCAGCCTGGGCCAGGGTGGGAGGCTCGTTCTGCCTTTTTTCCATGTCAAGCTGTGGGGAGAGGAAGTTCTTTCTCATCTGCTGGCCCTTCTCCCTTTCCCTCCCCCATCCTCTTTGGGACCAGGGAACAGAGAGACTGCCCTTGGGAGGAGGAGCCAGAACAGTTGCTGGTTTTCCTACTGCAGGAAGACAGGAGCCAGCCGCCCTGATAGGGCTCCTCCCTCGTGCCCAGCACCACCCCTCGTGCCAGGCCCAGGGCGGGGCGGGGGGGGGGGGGCCAGAAGGCCGGCAGCCACCCCCAGGTAAGGAATGTAGCTGCTCACCCCCTTTGATTCTCTGCCCCGGCTGCTCATCCACCACCGAAAGTCCTCCAAACAAGGACTTCATTTTCTCCTCTGGAGTTCAGGGCCAGAGACAGTCCCCGCAGCTCTTTCCAAGTATCCTTAATATATCAGGAGGGACAGAGGGGCCAGTTCAAGCAGGCAGCCGACAACACCAAGCTGGGGGCACAGCTCTCTGCACAATCAAAGGGTGTACATGTGTGTGCTCGCGCGTGTTTGTGTGATATCACTGCCTTCTCCTCCCAAAGCCACAACAAGGTGCCTCCGAGCCTCCTTCACACTGAGGAGGAGAGGGCCCCAGGGAGGGCGCCTCTAGCGCTTGCTCCGTGCTACCAGGGGTGGGCAGGTCCTGCAGCGCCGCTGCCCTTGGCCGCCGGGTGAGTCAGCTGTTCTGGGCCACACGACCCTCCTGAGGTTGACATGGAGAAGCTGAGAAGGAGCATCTTAGCATTTGCATCTACTTGAATGGCTTTCTCTGTGACGCAGGAAGGTGGAAATGAAGCAAGTTTTTCTAGGCCAGCAAAATAAAGTCCTTATTTTGTAGTCAAGAGTGGAGAGTACTTTGGCCTGGAAGTAAGAACTCGTGGGTCCTAATTCTGGTTTGGCTTATTTGTTCTCAACTGACCCCCCTCTGCAAACATAGGCCTCTGAGCCCTAGTTTTTTAGGCTGTTGAATGGGCAGAGCTGAGTCCCCGGCTCTGCACATTAGGTATGATGCCCAGGCCCACATGGGGAGGAGAAGCAACATTAAAACACAGGCTTTAGGGTGCAGGAGCCTGAAGCACACGTTCTAGCCATCCTGGACAGGTCATCTTCAACTTCTCTAAGTTTTAATCTTCTCTAGCAAAGAACAGGGAAGGAAAATGTCTATGTTTTAGGACGGTAATAAGGACTTAATAAAATCATATATCCAAAATATCCAAGAGTACAGCTACTATATTATCTGTGAGTGCATGCTAAGTTGCCTCAGTCGTGTCCGACTGTTCGCGACCTCATGGGCTCGCCAGGCTCCTCTGTCCATGGGATTCTCCAGGCAAGAATACTGGAGTGGGTTGTCATGCCCTCCTCCAGGGGATCTTCCTGAGCCAGGGACTGAACCCGCATCTCCTATGTCTCCTGCATTGGCAGGCAAGTTTTTTTTTGTTTGTCTGTTTTACCACTAGCGCCACCTGGGAAGACTATATTATCTGCAACCAAAGCAGATTCACCCTACTTGTTCATTTCCTCCACAACACTCTGTAGCCTTCAGGAAGGCAGGGACCACCCCTTGCACACAGTAGGTACTTCAAAACTTAGTGGATAAATGAATGAAGGAAGGATGGGACGAATCAGCCGCACAGGCTACTCTGGTATGTAGCGAACACAAGTCACTAGCCTGGCCAACCTCGTGGGGGCAGGGAGTGGGCTGGAGAAGAGAGGGGAATTGCTTTGGAGCAAGTCTGCAGATCAAGCGTCCTGGGCTCTAAGGCGTCTGTGAAGCTTCCTAGCCCCAGAACTCCTAAGCTCAGGAATGACTTTCCGTCTCTTTTCCTTACCTGGGTACTACGAGGGCATAGAGTGGGATGACACAGGTCTGACTTGTATTTCCAGAATACCCAGGTTCCTAATGGCAACAGACATGGGCCAGGACACCAGTGGGGGACTCAAGCTCCTGGAAGGGGGAACACAGGACCTTGCTCTGTTCCAACCCCAGCTCTGCAGCCTGTCCGGCCTAGTTGGATATGTTATCGGTTTAAACGTCGGAAGAGGGCAGTCCCCCCGGGAAGCTTTGAGCATTCTAGGAACTAGGACCTTAAATAAAATCCACGAAATCTGCTGAGAGGCTGTTTCACATACACAACTTCATTATGCCCTCACCTCTCCCCGCTGCAGCTACAGCAGGGGCTCTTGGCTCTACAGGTACGCTGGAAACACCCTCTTGACCAAAGGACACACCAGGATCCTCAAGATCCCATCCGCTCAGCAAAGCAGCTGCGCCCCATTCTTACTCCTTGCTTACCGTATCAGCCTGCCCCTTCCCCTCTCACCTGCCTAGTCAGGGGAAAGGATACCCTCCAAGGGCATGGCGAAGACCCTGATGGCGCAGAGTTAGTAACCACCATCACCACTGACTGAGCGCTTACTCCATGCAAGGCCTGTGCTGAGTGCTTTCCACGGATCATCAAACTAAATCCTCACAACATCCCTTGTACGACAGCATCATTGCTGTCACATCACCAAGGAGGAAATGGGCTTAGGGAAAGTTAAGCGCCCTGCCCAAGCTCATAAAATGTGGAAGTGATGGGACCAGATAGGACTTGAATCTAGACAGTCTGACACCAGATTCCAAGCGCTCCTAATACCCTGAATGTCACACTCAAGACTTTGGGTTCCAAGGGTCCCGCTTCTTTGAAACCTGCAACACAAACCTGAACCACGCTATCAGGGCCCCAACTTGTCTGGTGAATAAAGCCCTCGAGAGGTCATCCTCCCTGAGTAGCCATCTGCACATCTGCCTTTCCTGCTGTGGGGTTCTCATGGGCTCTCTAGCCTGGCCCCCAAACACTAGCATTGGCCCCATCTCTCTTATGTTCAGATCGCACATAGACAGCTGTTCTGAGTCCCCTACATGCGGACGTGTTAAGTCACTTCAGTCGTGTCCGACTCTGTGCGACCTGACCCTATGGACTGCAGCCCGCCAGGCTCCTCTGTCCGTGGGACTTTTCAGGCAAGAATACTGGAGAGGGTTGCCGTGCCCTCCTCTAGGAGATCTTCTCAACCCAGGGATTGAAGCTGCGTCTCCTGTGTCTCCCGCGTTGGCAGGTGGGTTCTTTACCACTACTGCCACCTGTGAAGCCTCTGAGTCTCCTACATATGAATTAAAAGAGCTGAAGGTTCCTTCAGCTCAATTCCAAGGCTGCCGCACTGACATCTCCCCGCTCCCCCACAGGGCCTGCTGCAGACTGCCCCAGCCCCCTTGCCCTCAGTTCAGCAGCTGAGGTATCTCCCCTGTCCTCTAATTAATGCCACCCGATCCCATCTGTTGCCCCTAGGCCTGTTCACATCCCAAACGGGGATGTACAGTGGCTCGGACAACATTATGATTTGTAAAACCCACTCCTAATTAGTTTGACTTTGAGTGAAGAGGGTAATTATTTTTAAATTTATTAACTGCTGCCTGGCCAGAGAAGTTTCCAGATCAAATGACACAGGGAAGCTATTTCTGTTCAGTGACGCAGCAATTTATATTACTGATCGGTCATTAAAACCTCTGGCACAAAACCACTTGTGTTTCCTGAGCCAAGATACTGTCCGTGTGTCAAATTTCAAACCCAGAGTATAAATTAAGCCATTAATGTTATTTATCAATTTATCTGGACTTTTAAAGAACTACTTACTAATTTAAGACATTCCTGATATAGAACCCAACTGGTGCACTGGGTGTGTGTGTGTATGTGCGTGTATATGTGTTTTCTCGCTTTTTATTTTACTGAACAGTGTAAAAAAAATTCTGATGTGTAAATGAAGTACAGGCATCTTGGGGAGCTGCAGAGCTGTTAATTCCTGACTGCTCTGCAACCCAAACATTTTGGAAGCAGCAGTGTTTTGCAATATGTATTTGTCATAATATAAAAGGTGTAAAGTGATCTCTGTTTATCTCCTCAAAGTCTTAGCTGTAGCAAAACAGAAAACTGAAGTGTGACAACGAAGCCTGAGCCCAGCCCAAGCGTAAGTGTGTCGTCCCTGAGCACCAGCTGGAGCCCACCAAGATCCTGGAGGGCAGGGACAAGGAAGGGTCACACCCACGGAGACAGAAGTCCTCCAGGGTAAGTGGAGGAGCTAAAAGGGTGAGCCCTGAAGATGATGTGTTTGGCGAAAATGGGATTGGAAATATTTTCTCCTAAATTCATTCTGCAGTGTCAAGAATATCTAAGAAGCACCCTGATAACCCATCCCAATGCCATGCTATACATCAGCTCTGTGAATTCCCTACGTGGCGGGCCTGCCTTGGGCATGGAACTCCCAGACCCTATCTATTTCAGGGATATTGTATACCATCTCCTGAGGGGCACACGGTCATCAGGGTATTGAAGATGCTTAGTTAAATAGGTCATAGGGATCCAAGAGCTCTGCCCAGGACGTGGCCATGAGCTACACAAGCTCTCCCTAAACCGTTCAGCCACAAACCCATGGACAACAGTAAGTCAATGAGCAGGCAGCTGGGGATTGGTAGAAAGAGCACTGAAGTCAGAGTTGGGTCCAGTTCCAGCTCTTCACTTCCTAGTGCTGGGCTTCTAGGCCTCCATGGTCTCATCTGTAAAATGGGTACAGTGGAAGAAGGTGTTGGATAAATATAGGTATCAGAAACATAAGACGGCAGTTTCATGACTTTACTCTCCCAGGGTCTCTTCCTTCTCAGAGCTTCTTCCCCGCTCTCCTGTTCGCTCTCTTAAAGGATATCTGGTACCCCACCGGCTTCCCCTAGTCCAACAGCTTTAGCATCACTTTCAGCATTCCTTATAACAAGGCCTCTCTCTTCCTCAGAGGCCCCCTTTCTTAGAACAGAGATGGCATCTAGATGTCACGTTGTGTTTTTTCATTGATTATTAGGGGAGTCCGAGAACCCATCTGGGTGCTGCAGGTTCTACAGGTATGTCCCCTATAGTACTGTGCCCAGCTCTGCCTGTCAGCAGAACTGCCTCGATGCCAACCTGAACGGCCACCACCACCTCTGTCCCCAGCCGAGGACAGCCTGCCCAACACCAGGAGGGGCCAAACGCTTCTCCTGGCAAGGAAGCATGCCCCTCGCTCACAGCCAGCTGGGAAGGGAGCCTTTCTTAAAGCATCCACCCTGGTTCCTTCTGCACAATTTGGATTCAGCTTGGAGATAAAGCAGAAGTAAGTCTGAGGGTTAAGACTCCGGTGGTTAAGACTTACTTCTAATGTAAGGGGCACAGGCTTGATCCCCAGTCAGGGAACTAAGATTCCCACATGCCTGCTCCACAGTACTATCCCTGGCCCCCAAACAGGTCTGAAGGAGCCGGGCTCCACCTCTGCTAAGGAAGGATGGGCACTATACCCTTTGCAGGTGAGGACATCTGAAGGGCAGAAAGGACTAGGAACAAGGTTATCCACCTGCTAGCCAGCAAAGTTAGATTCCACCCCCTCCCAGCTTCTGACTCAAACTTCAGCTTTTTTCCAATCACTGTTGTTTAGCCTCTCAAGTCATGTCTGGCATGCCAGGCCTCCCTGTCCTCCACTATCTCCCAGAGTTTGCTCAGACGCATGTCCATTGAGTTGATGATGCCATCCAATCAATCTCACCCTGTCACCCCCTTCTTCTCCTGCCCTCAGTCTTTTCCCAGCATCAGGGTCTTTTCCAATGAGTTGACCTTTGGCATCAGGCAGCCAAAGTACTTGGAACTAATATTCTTTTCTGAAAAATGTTGGTCACTTTCAAGTCCTCACTAACTTAATAAATCCTGGAAGGGCATTAGTCCTAAGACACCTCCTGGTTTTCAGAGCCCAATCAATACCAAACTCTAAAAACAGGTTGCAATGTCATTTACACCACTGAATTATACACTTAGTTAAAATGGCAAATTTATGTATCTTTTATGACAGTCTTAAAAATACACTAATGTATCAAAAACTACAGACCTGGATCCTTCAAACACATGACCAGGATGTGAATTACATCTCACGAAAGTTGTCTGAAAAACTATACAGGGAGCACGTCTGCGTTGCTCACTGCCATATACCCAGTGGGTGCCAGGCACACAAAAGGTGCTCAAGAAGTGTGTGGGGTCCTGTCTGTGAACGACACACCCATCTGCTCACTCAGCAAGGACGCAGTCTCTCGCCCTGGCCCTGGCACTTAGGGCAGCTTGCTCCCTGCTGCTGCAAATTTAATCTGGATGGACAGAATTAAGCTGCTTTGCAAAGCTGGCTCAGAGTTTGGTGCCCTCAGCCCCCAGTTGGAATTCTCAGAGCAGGATTCTCAGTTACGTGTGCAGTCCAGAGGCAACAAGAAATAGCCGGGAGTCTGAGAGACATGCATCCTTCCTTGGCTTTTAAGAACACCAGCTCTGGGATCCTGGGCAAAATCTGCAGGCCAAGTCCTCTTCTCTAGAACCGAGCCAGGGAGACACTGACTGGGCTGACAGCTCACCTAGAAAGTTCTGCTTAATGCCACAGGTCAGGGCAACACCAGCCCAGAGTGCATGATACCAGGACTATGACATACGTCTTTCACATGGAGAGGCTGATTTTGAGGAAGTTTCTGCTTCCTGACTCTTGGAGCCCTGAGTGAGAGGTCCAGGCTGCTCTGCTGGAGAGAGAGGCCAACAGGAGGAGGACTGGGAGGCAGATACGAGAGGGAGGGCGCTGGCCCACACACCACCCAATGCAACCACGTGAGAGACCCCAAGTGAAAACTGCTCACCTGAGCATAGTCACCTACAGAAACGTCTGATATGTTAACACAGTGTGGCTTTAGTCTACTGTTAGAGTGGTTTTCCTTGCATACCAATTGGTAACAAACACTCCTGCGGTCAATCATCAACATAGGAACTGGAGTGATATTTTAAACCCATAAATCAAGTCATGTCATTCTCCATTCAACACCCTCCAATGGACTGTTTTGCCCATTTTCTATAAATGTTTGTCTGCATAGGCGTGTGTGTGTGTGCACAGTGTGTGTGTGTGTGTGTGTGTGTGTGTAGTTTACTGAGTCATAATTCTTGTACCATATGATATACCAGTCATGCTTTTCAAGGACAAAGTCAGTACTTTTTAATGTATTCAGAGATGCACAACCATCACCACGTTTTAGAACATTTGAATCACCCCAAAAAGAAACTCCATACCCATTAGCATTTACCATTTCCCCCCAAATCTCCCAGCCCCTTACTAACTTCCTTTCTGTCTGGAGAGTCGCCTATTCTGGATGTTTCATATAAGCAGAACCATACAACACGTGGCCTTTGTGACTGGATTCCTCCTCTGAGCATAATGTTTTTAGAATTCCTCTTTAAAATGTTTAGAATGTATCAGCATTTCATCCCTTTTTATAGATGAGTAATACTCCACTGTATGAATAAACTACATTTTGTGTGTCCATTCATCAGTAGGTTGACGCTGAGTTATATCTACCGTTTTGGCTATTATAAAAATGCTGTTAAGAACACTTACGTGCAAGTTTTTGTGTAGATACATGTTTTCATATACGCAGGAGTGGAATTCCTGGGTCACAGTATCTGTTTACCTTTCTGAGGAACTGCCTGTTTTCCAAAGTGGCTGCACCATTTTACACTTCCACCAGCAGTGTATGAGGGTTCTGATTTTTCCACAATCTCAACAACACTTCTCATTTTTATTAAGCTACATCTTGGTGAGTGTAAAGCATTTAGTATCTCATTGTGATTTTGATTTGTAGTTCCCCAATGGCTAATGATGTCAAGCATCTTTTCATGCGCTCAATGATTATTTGTTTATTTTGGAGACATATCTATTCAGTCAGATCCTCTGCACAGTTTTTGCTTTGGTTATTTGTATTTCTATTAGAGTCCTAAGAGTTCCTCATATTTTTGAACCAAATGAAAATGATTTGCAAATATTTTATCCCCCCGCCCCAACCCCAAGAATGGACTCTCGGCACACGCAGAATAAAATCCAAATTCCGTGCCAGGACTGAGAGACCCACCTAATTTCTGACCTCATCTCCCACCACTCTCTGCACCTCACTGCCTGCCCCCTACCACCACACCGCTCTTCCACAAACCTGTCAAATTCAACCCACATGCTTGAGTGTTACAAGTATTTGTTTCTTTTACTCAGATCTTCTTTCCTCGAAACCTTTAAGTAACTAACTCACTTTCCAACTTTACAGCTGGGCTCAGATGTCACCCTCTCAGAGGAAGACTGACCATCTGACCTAAAATACCCCTTTTTTCCCTTATCCTGCTATATTTTTTCTCACTAGTGCTTATTACAGCCTGGCATTATTACTACACAATCACGTGCCTATCCTATCGCCCTACTAGAATCTCAGCTCCATGAAGAATGCTATCTGTCTCATATGTTATTAGACCTTAAAGACTCCCACAGTGCCCAGGATATTACAGGAACTCAATTAATATTTATTAAATTAAATGCATCTACTACTATTTATCGAATGCTTATTATAAGCCAAGCATTCCCCTAAATACTCCAAATAAAATATCTTATTTAATCCCCCCAACAAATCTATGCTGCACGGTAGATACTAGTATTACCCTACTTTTCCAACAGGTGAGGAAACCCAAATTAAGAGGGCTTAAGTCACAGATTCACGGCTCCACAAACAGTAAACGGCAGTGTCAGGATCAAACCAGTACCATTCCTGTCCCCACTACTCACTTCAGCAAGTCACTTACCCTCCTTTGAATCTCGGTTTCCTTATCAGTGACACGGGAGTAGCTTTCTACTTCACAGAGTTATGGAAAGACTGGCTAACTGAGATCAGGTAAAGCACTAAGGACAGGGCCTGGCATGTTGTGAACGCTCAGTAAGCGTGAGCTACAATGATGACGCCGCTGCCAAGTACCATGATGGGATAACACTGATGCTATGAAATCAATGGTTTGAGATCACAGCAATATCACTGTTGGGTAATATTGTTCAAATGCACGCCTGTGGACAGACTGCTTTCTTTTAGACAATGACTAGACTCTTGCAGAAGGAGGGCCAGCCCACTGGGCCACTTCAGAGTTAGACAACATCACTGACTTTCTAAAGCCTCTTAAAGTACCAGCATCTCCATGGAGATGGGCTCCAAGTGGCCTATTAGAGACAGAGAGCTTGGCCTGATCCAGGGCAGCTGTTCTTCTGGGGCAAAGTCACACTTATAAGCTCCTGCCCAGCCAGCTCCACAAGCAAGGGTAGCTGAAGATAGCACAAACCACCCCACTCACAGCTCCCCAGGGAAACAAGGGCCAAGATACTCACATCCACAAGCCACCACAACGGAGGCCTGGAGGATGGGGTCACTCAACAAACCACCCCACTCACAGCTCCCCAGGGAAACAAGGGCCAAGATACTCACATCCACGCGCCACCGCAACAGAGGCCTGGAGGATGGGGTCACTCACTCACCAGTATGGGTCTGCCTGTGCGTCTCCAGGGCTTCCTCCTTCGAGAACTGGGCACCACACTGATCGCAGACAAAGGCTTTGGCACCCGCTGCAAGAAAGGGGAGGCAGTTACCTTATTATTGAGAGTGACACTGCAATAGGAAAAGGGGTCCTGGGCTAAAATCGTGCAGGTGGACCCTGGGGGAAGGGGCTGAACACCTGTGAAGCTCTCAAGTCAGGGATAACCCACGGCCCCAGAGCCAGCCTGGACCCACCTCCAAGATGTGACCACCCACCCAACTGAGCTCCCAAATGCCCCCAGCAAGGGCTCTCCCAGACGGAAGAGGGAACAGAACCAGACAGCCATAACAAACAGCGAAGGGATCCGGGAGAGATGTGCAAGAAGAAGGGGGATCCTAAGGGGTTCGCACCCAGTGAGGGATGGAAAGGCGTCCCTGATACTGTGAGGGGAAACGTGCCCTGCTGCCCAGACTATACGTTATGGAAAAAAAGAAACTGCTGACACAGTAGTACCTGGATAATTCCCTAACTGAGTATGCCTGGGGGCTTCCCTGGTGGCTCAGACGCTAAAGAATCTGCCTGCAGTGCAGGAGACCCAGGTTCCATCCCTGCGTCAGGAAGATCCCCTGGAGAAGAAAATGGCAACTAACTCCAGGATTCTTGCCTGGGAAATCTCATCGACAGAGGAGCCTGGTGGGCTACAGTCCGTGGGACTGCAAAAAGTTGGACACATCTGAGCAACTAACACTTCCACTTTCTGTGTGTCTAAAACCAAACTGTCGGGACTTTCCTGGTGGTCCAGTGTCTAAGGCTCCATGCTTCCAATGCCGGGTGCTCGGGTTCAATCCCTGGTCAAGGAACTAGAACCCCCTATGCCACGACTAAGAGTTAGAATGTCTCCAAGAAGTTCGAAGGTCTGCAGCTAAGACCTGGAGCAGCCAAATAAATAAATAAACGTAGGCATTTTTTAAAAGTCAAACCAAACCACATCTACCAAAAATTAAACTTAAAAATATTTAACTGTCTACCCCCCCAGGCACCACCTGCAGCTAACAATTTAAAATCTCTGAATGACTCTCCTTCAGAATAAAGTCCACAATCCACCGGGTAACTCACAAAGCCCTTCCTGCGCTTCTCTCTCCTGCTGCTTCTCTCGCTCCTCATCCTCGTTCCCTGGTCTCCAGCCCTCCCGAGCAGCTCTGGTCCCCTGCAGGAGCCTCGCACTTCCACACTGTGAGCTCTCTGAGCATCCTTCTGTGCCGCCTCTGTCTCTGACAGTCCACCCCTCTCCCCAGCCCCACAGTTCGGCATTATCATGCCTCAGCTCCCACCCTTGCCCAGGGTCTGGTGAGGGGGACCCTCTCCAGGCTCTCACAGCACCCCGTTTGTTCCAGGTTGCGGTCTCACCAGGCCCTCTCCTAAATGCCTGTGGACCCGTCTCCAGCTCCCCGAGGGAGGAAGTATGTCATCATATGCACAGTTGTATCTGCCTAACACCCAGTGCGAATGAATGACTATACATATCTGTGGAATAAACAAAATCAGTTCAGTGCAATTCAATTGGATCAGCTTTTTTGGAACCATTTTTACAAGCATCAAAATAACAGTGCCACAATGTGACAATGACTTTCTACCACTTGCTAATGGCTTTCAAGGCTCTGTTCCTTCATCTAGGGAGCACCTGTCACAAGCTTTGGAAGGTTTTCCTCCAAATGTCTTCTAGCTGCATCTCACCCCCTGCATGTTGATAACCATTGCCCCTACCGAGGCCCTTGTGGGTTGTGTCCAGAACACCGGATGACTCGAGGAGGACTGCCGCACCACCAGCCACCCTCTGATCCACCCAACAGAGGCAGGTTCCTGATTCCTCACACTTCCTTGCTCAAAAATATACAATGGCTCACAATTTGCACTGACTCTAAACTCCTCGGGCATCCCTGGTGGTTCAGCTGGTTAAGAATCTGCCTGCAATGCGGCAGACCTGGCTTGGATCCCTGGGTTGGGAAGATCCCCTGGAGAAGGGAATGGTTACCCACTCCAGTATTCTGGCCTGGAGAATTCCATGGTCTGTGCAGTCCATGGGGTTGCAAAGAGTCAGACACGACTGAGTAACTTTCACTAAACTCCTCTGCTTGGCTTTCAAGGTGTTCCATCAGCTCACCCGGTCAGCTGTCCAACTCCAGTGGGAATTATCCTTGCCAGCCCTCTCCGGGTGCCGCGGGGCCCTCCTGGGTCACGGTGACCGAACAACGCCTCTCTTCATTCCTGTCCATTCCAGTCCTAGTCCATTTCCAAGACCAAAGTACACATGTGCCAAACACGCCAGCCCCTCGCGGCTCTGCCCTTTCCAATCTGCTATCTGCTGCTGCACTTTGCTCCTTTCGACAAGTCTGAGCACTTCTTTAAGTGTGCCTGCGTTTTAGCTTTGTATTCAAGTCGCATAAGAGGCACAACTATTTCTTTCACAGATTTATAGTAGAAAGCAGTCTAGTGCTGTTTGCAAACCACCTCAGATTTCCTGGTGGGCTACAGTTCATGGGGTTGCAAGAGTCACACACGACTTAAGCAACTAAACAACAACATAGCATATCCCAGGCGTAAGGTGGAGTATTTAGCATGTATCATTTCATTTACTCCTAACAAGCTTTCAAAAGACATAGTGTGATTAATCCCATTTAGCGGATGATTCAACTCAAGTTCAGAGAGGTTAAGAAGCTTTCAATGTCACACAGTGGCTAACCGCAGAGGTGGACTCAAACACAGGCAGCCTGACTTCAGAGCCTTTCCTCTGAATCCCTGCACCCTTCAGCCTTCCCAGGGTTTCATCTGCAAAGATGCTTCATGAATATGAAGCTGGGCTCTAGACTTTCTCCCCCTACAAAAAATCCAATTTATCCCTTTTATACCTCAAAGTGTTATGTAAAATTCTAGTTAGAAAAAAAAGTTCCACTGCTTTTCAGTTCAGTCACTCAGTCATGTCCAACTCTTTGCGAACCCATGAACCGCAGCATGCCAGACCTCCCTGTCCATCACCAACTCCTGGAGTTTACCCAAACTCATGTCCATTGAGTAGGTGATGCCATCTGACCATCTCATCCTCTGTCTTCCCCTTCTTCTCCTGCCTTCAATCTTTCCTAGCATCAGGGTCTTTTCAAATGAGTCAGCTCTTCGTATCAGGTGGCCAAAGTATTGAAGTTTAAGCTTCAACATCAGTATTTCCAATGAACACGCAGGACTGATCTCCTTTAGGATGGACTGGATCTTCTTGCAGTCCAAGGGACTCTCAAGAGTCTTCTCCAACACCACACTTCAAAAGCATCAATTCTTCAGCACTCAGCTTTCTTTACAGTCCAACTTTCACATCCATACATGACTACTGGAAAAAAACATAGCCTTGACTAGATGGATCATTGTTAACAAAGTAATCTCTCTGGTTTTTAATATGCTGTCTAGGTTAGTCATAACTTTCCTTCCAAGGAGTAAGCATCTTTTAATTTCATGGCTGCAGTCACCATCTGCAGTGATTTTGGAGCCCCAAAAAATAAAGTCTGACACTGTTTCCCCATCTATTTGCCATGAAGTGATGGGACCAGATGACATGATCTTCGTTTTCTGAATGTTGAGCTTTAAGCCAACTTTTTCACTCTCCTCTTTCACTTTCATCAAGAGGCTCTTTAGTTCTTCTTCACTTTCTGCCATAAGGGTGGTGTCATCTGCATATGTGAGGTTACTGACATTTCTCCCGGCAATCTTGGCTCCAGCTTGTGCTTCTTCCAGCCCAGTGTTTCTCATGATGTACTCTGCATCTAAGTTAAAGAAGCAGGGTGACAATATACAGCCTTGACGTACTCCTTTTCCTATTTGGAACCACTCTGTTGTTCCATGTCCAGTTCTAACTGTTGCTTCCTGACCTGCATACAGGTTTTTTAAGAGGCAGGTTAGGTGGTCTGGTATTCCCATCTCTTTCAGAATTTTCCACAGCTGATTGTGATCCACACAGTCAAAGGCTTTGGCATAGTCAATAAAGCAGAAATAGATGTTTTTCTGGAACTCTCTTGCTTTTTCCATGATCCAGTGGATGTTGGAAATTTGATCTCTGGTTCCTCTGCCTTTTCTAAAGCCAGCTTGAACATCTGGAAGTTCACAGTTCATGTATTGCTGAAGCCTGGCTTGGAGAATTTTGAGCATTACTTTACTAGCGTGTGAGATGAGTACAATTGTGCGGTAGTTTGAGCATTCTTTGGCATTGCCTTTCTTTGGAATTGGAATGAAAACTGACCTTTTCCAGTCTGTGGCCACTACTGAGTTTTCCAAATTTGCTGGCATATTGAGTGCAGCACTTTCACAGCATCATCTTTCAGGATTTGAAACAGCTCAATTGGAATTTCATCACCTCCACTAGCTTTGTTCGTAGTGATGCTTTCTAAGGCTCACTTGACTTCACATTCCAGGATGTCTGGCTCTAGATGAGTGATCACACCATCATGATTATCTGGGTCATGAAGATCTTTTTTGGTATAGTTCTTCTGTGTATTCTTGCCACCTCTTCTTAATATCTTCTGCTTCTGTTAGGTCCATACCATTTCTATCCTTTATTGAGCCCATCTTTCCATGAAATGTTCCCTTGGGATCTCTAATTTTCTTGAAGAGATCTCTAGTCTTTCCCATTCTATTCTTTTCCTCTATTTCTTTGCACTGATCACTAAGGAAGACTTTCTTAACTCTCCTTGCTATTCTTTGGAACTCTGCATTCAAATGGATATATCTTTCCTTTTTTCCTTTGCTTTTGCTTCTCTTCTTTTCACAGCTATTTGTAAGGCCTCCCCAGACAGCCATTTTTCTTTTTTGCATTTCTTTTTCTTGGAGATGGTCTTGATTCCTGTGTCCTGTACAATGTCACAAACCTCTGCCCATAGTTCATTAGGTACTCTATCAGATCTAGTCCCTTAAATCTATTTCTCACTTTCACTGTATAATCATAAGGGATTTGATTTAGGTCATACCTGAATGGTCTAGTGGTTTTCCATACTTTCTTCAATTTAGGTCTGAATTTGGCAATAAGGATTTCATGATCTGAGCTACAGTCAGCTCCCGGTCTTGTTTTTGCTGACTGTATAGAGCTTCTCCATCTTTGGCTGCAAAGAATATAATCAGTCTGATTTTGGTGTTGGCCATCTGGTGATGTCCATGTGTAGAGTCTTCTCTTGTGTTGTTGGAAGAGGGTGTTTGCTATGACCAGTGCGTTCTCTTGGCAGAACTCTATTAGCCTTTGCCCTGCTTCATTCGGCACTCCAAGGCCGAATTTGCCTGTTACTCCAGGTGTTTCACTGCTTTGAAGTAATTTTAAAATCTTTTGTTATTCAGTCCCTGAGCCGTGTACAACTCTGTGCACTCCATAAACTGCAGCACGCCTGGCTTCCCTGTCCTTCACTGTCTCCTACAGTTTGCTCAAACTCATGCCCATTGAGTTGGTGATGTCATCCAACCATCTCATCCTCTGTCACCCTCTTCTCCTCTTGCCCTCAATCTTTCCCAGGATCAGGGTCTTTTCCAATGAGTCGACTCCTGGCATCAGGTGGCCAAAGTATTGGAGCTTCAGCTTCAGCATCAATCCTTCCAATGAATATTTAGGATTGATTTCCTTTAGGATTGACTGGTTTGATCTCCTTGCAGTCCAAGGGACTCTTAAAAGTCTTCTCCAGCACCATAGTTAGAAAGCATCAATTCTTTGGCGCTCAGCCTTCTTTGTGATCCTCACGGTTCGTCCTCACACATGGGTGAACTCTCACATTCATCCATGATACTGGAAAAACCATAGCTTTGACTATACGGACCTTTGTCAGCAAAGTGATGGCTCTGCTTTTTAATATACTTTCTAGGTTTGTCATAGCTTTTCTTCCAAGGAGTAAGCGTCTTATAATTGTCTTGGAGTATTTAGCACACTAAGGGCAAGAATTCAGAATACAAGTTATACCAGTATAGACTTAAATACTAATAAACATTTAGGGCATTGATCTTGTCTACATTCCTGACAAGGAGCAGGATATACCCTCTATTAGGGGCTCAATAAATACTACACAGCTGACTAAATAAATGAATGATAAAGTGCCTCAGGAAAAATATGAAATTACTTTTCCTTAAAGAGTTTCAAAAATAAATATTGTCATTTGTCTTCAGTGGCTGGAGTAGAATTTTGCCTCAAGGCAGGGAAAATACCATGATCCCCTCCAGGTATCCCTACAAGTTGCAGGGTGTCCTAGGGCCAAGCATCTGTACGCGGCTTCAAGAGCTTCTAAGAAAGAGCCAGGGAACTTGATGGCAAAGCAGTCACCATGTGCATCCACCCTGGAGGCAGCCAGGCCACTTTTTATCCATTCATACTGGAAATGCAGCAAGTACCTTTTGAGTACTTGAGGGCAGAAGTGGGAAGCCTCGGGGCAGAGGAAACCATCCCCACTTACAGTGAGAAACTTCCCCCAGCTCCAAATCATCAGCCAGCAATGAATTTCTGCAGACCTGTAAGGAACTGGATTTTAACCCTAATTTTTGCTTTGATCCTACCAGTTCTCATAGCTCCCTAAAGGACTTACAGGTTTTGTTGGCCACGCCACATGGCACATGAGATCTTAGTTCCCTGACCAGGGAATTGTGCTCCCGGCAATGGACAGGTGGAGTGTCTTAACTATTAGACCACCAGGGAGGTCCCCTCCTGGGTCCCTAAAGAAGAAGGGGAAGGAGGGCCTCAGGAGGGAAGCAGGGGCTGGAAAGGGGAGGGCCCACCATTGCCGTCGCCATGATGCTGGAGCCTCTGGGTGAGGAGCCCACTCGGGCTGCAGCTTCAAAGAGCTGTGATGATGAAGATTCTTAGAAAACAGCCATCCGTGTGGCTGCAGGAGCACCTGCTTTAATGACTGAGAAGCAGGGAGTGGCCAGGTAGGCAATCACGGGCCGGGTGTGTGACATCGTCGAAGCCAGATGAAGATAAAGCAGATGAGAGCACACGTGATCTTAGCAAGGGTAGCGGCTTGGCCCAGGCCTGACCACATCTGGCTGCCCTCAAAGTCCTCTGCTCTCCAACCCCTGCCTTGCCGAAGTCACAGAACTGTGTGTGTGAAAGTCCCCCATCCTCAGTGACTGTGGGTGACGACCTCCTCCCACGTGGATGCCAAGGACATAGGCTCCCACGCCTGCCTGCCCTCACGAAGCCTCTGTACTCCCCGTCCCCACCCAGACTCCCTCCACAAACCCCAAGCCCAGGAGCAAGGACAGGCAGTTACGAACCGGGTAGAGGGAGGCACAGAGCCCCCCTCTCCCAAGGAGGCATGTGCCTTTAAATTGTCCCTGTAATGGCTGGCTCAGAGGCAGAAATATTTGGCAGCCCTGAAATTAAAAGTGATAAATTTCCTCACCAAGCTTTGATCAATAATAGAGGCCTCATCTGTTAATCAATAGGACAGTCTCTGCCTGTTTACTGTGCATATGTTGTTTGCTGCTGCCTCCAGCGTGATGTCAGGTTTGCATTGAGAGCAACTCAAGTGTGCATAAACCACACGGCCATTCCCAGAATGCATTACGGTGATATCACCCAGCCACTGATACATTTATAAGCCATCAGGGCAAGGGGGTGGGGGGAGGTCATGCCAGCTGAACACAATGGGCACATAAGGACACCGCAGCATTTATACCCCTCCACAAAATTTCTTGGGGCTCATGCAGGGCATGGCTCAGCGACAGACATTCTTTGCCATCCCCTCCCTACATAAAGGGGATGTTCCCTGGATGTCTGTTAAGTAGTTGCCAAGAGGGGGAATTACAGGACATGGAGAAAAGAACATATCCTGGCCCTCAAGAAGCTTATATTCGAGAGGGGAAAGCACGCTGTTAAAAGCCAAGTAGCTATAAAATAGGTGGCAATAAGCCATAAAGAACTACATACGTGAAGAGGGCCAGGGAAGGCGGGGCTATTTTTATGGAATGAGCTGACATCTGAGGAGGTGAGCCCACAGTCTTAAGAAAGTCCATTCCAGACAAAGGAAGAGTGAGGAGGCTGGCTGGCTGGCACGCGTCAGAGAGCGGAGAGGGACGGATAGGGTTTGGATCACAGGAGGATAAATTCAATAGCAAAGAGGCAGAGCCGCACGATGATCAAGCGGTCTAGACCCTCGCTGTTCCCCAGCTGTTACAGATCAGAGCAAACCAGAGGAGACAACGGCTTGATCCAGAATGGTGAGAACGGGTCCCAGGCTCGCCTCAGCCATGCCCTGCCGTGGACCTCACACCCCTCATCACACCTCAACATGCATGCATCTCCGTCTGCAAAATGGGAATGATCGGATCCACCTGCCTCACTTGAGGCTATGGGAACCCAAGGAGATCATGTAGCTGATGACTACAAATCTCTGGTTAATCACCAGGCACTCTGCGGACAGGAGATTACTGATGTTCTTTATACCTTGGCGGGTGGAAGGGGCACAGCAGAATGTGGTTAGGAGCGCAGGATTCGAGTCAGACAGATCAGAGTTCAAATCCCAGCTCAGCGAATCACCAGCTGTGACCCTCGGCGAGTTGCCTAATCTCAGGGAGACTATTGCTCCCTCTGTAAAATGGGAACAGCAAGAGACAGTCCCAAAAGGGCTGTGAAAAGCTGGGCAAAGTGCTGGGCCCCACGGGCCGGGGCAGAGCCACAGAACCGGTCAGTGACACTGACCGCCAGCCCAGACGGGCTCGGGGCCAGGACTCCTTTCATGAACGTCTTTGTGCAAAGTATGATTGATTTTACTGAAATTCAATGTACAGCTATTTGGGGGCCATTTATCTCTTGTAAAGTGAGCTCACATTTGTAAAGACATATTTCACTATAATCACATACACACACGCGCGCACACACACACATCCCTTGTCATGCTAATTTAAAAGGTGAGGGATTGTCTTGTTGAGGGAGCAGAGCAATCTATCAGAGGACCAACATGTCAGTATTGACAGCTCTCCGTATCCTGCCCCCTTCCCCACACACCCCTGCACTTTCTACACTGCTGTCCGAGGAGCTCCATTCATAGGTCCTATGTTGCCTGCCAGACTTCTTTCCTCTCTCTGTCTCCTCAGCAGACTGCACGCTCCATGAGAGCAGGCAGGGCTGGCATCTGGCTTGTCCTCTACTCCAGGGGTCCCCAACCTCTGGGATCTAACGTTTGATGATCTGAGGTGGAGCTGATTAACAATAACAGAAATAAACTGCATAGTAAACGTAATCTGCTCAAATCATCCCCAAACCAGCTCCCCGCCCCCCTGAATCATCCCCCAAAACCGGTCCCTGGTGCCCAAAACGTTGGAGACCACCTCTCTACTCCCAGTTCTCTCCCAGTACCTGACACGTGGATGGCGCTCACTAATTGCCCCATAAACACAGAACCGTCAGGCAGGTTCCTGGTTTGCAGAACTGGCCTGTGAAGGGGGTACTGGCCACTCAGGGCACTGCCAGGCCGTCCCCTAGGGGGTGGCAGAGTCCTTGGTCTACACGTGTTGGGTTGTCTGCTGGCCCTTTTTCAAAACTCAAGGACACGGTCTCCGCCTGGAATTCAGGCAGTCTGGAGGAGAAGGAAAGGGAAACTTAGGAAGTGGAGCTGTCTGCTTCCCCTGGAGCAAGATGTCCCTCTCTTCTGCCCGCCCTCTGGCTCCCTGTCCAGCTGCCCAGGACTCACTCAGCTGCAGCAAACAAGCAAGCCCTCCCTCCAGCCCACTCGGGAGCCTCTGGTCAGCCAGAGTGGACCCCCCACAGGCCAGCAGAGATCTGCTGAGCACACCCGCTCCCAGTCCAGACGCTAAGCTTAGCTGAGAAAAATGGGGCTATGTTAGCCCCTCAGTTGTGTCCGACTCTTTGGAGCCCCACAGATTGTAGCCTGCCAGGCTCCTCTGTCTGTGGGATTCTCCAGGCAAGAATTCTGGAGTGGGTTGCCATTCCCTTCTCCAGGGGATCTTCCTGACCCAGCGATCCAACGAGAGGTGGCGGGGCGGAGGGCGGGGGGTGTTGCAAGTGGAAGCAGCCGCCTGACCATTCTGAATTCTCTCCTTCCTCCCTGATGCCTCCAGAAAGTGAAACAAGGGCCAGAGGAAGGAGGAGGGCTCACAGCGGGTTAAGACTGGGTGAAAAGAAAGGAGGCAGTGGCCAGAGCCCACATGGAGGCGTCCTCTGTGTGTGTGGGAGCCGCCCCACTCGGTGCTAAGGATCACCCCAACTCACAGGAATCAAAGGCGAGACATGCCAGAAAAGCACTTTCAAAACCATAAAGCTTTCTATCAATGCCCAGCATTCCAATAACAACAGAGCCGCAATCCAGTAGAAGCATGGCAGGCAGGCTGCCCGCAGCCGCCCTCCTCTCCTGCCACCCGCTCGGGCTGCTCCTCCTTGGCAGAGCACAGCACCCCCTTGCCCAGAAATGGGGTTGGGGGTCCCGCGCACCTAAGGGAGGGGACGAGAAGGCACTGCACACAATCAGATGTGGCCTGCAGCCTCTCTGAAGCCAGTAAGGCGCAAGCCAATGATAAAAGGAAAAAATTTCAAAATCCCTTGTCTCCCAAAACTCTCCCACCCCCGTGCTAACAAGAAGGGGTGGGGAGGGGGCAGGGAGGAACCACTGAAAAAACACCTAACGTCTGCCAGCATCTAATGTCGAGTACTGTGTCCTTTTTCTTTTAATTCCTTGAGATTTTAAAATAAACATCTTGACTGTTCTGATGAGATATGCATGCCTGCTTACATAAGGAAGTACAGAGTGTACCAAAACAGCAGACCCAAAAAAAGCATAAGCTGTCAGAACAATGAGTACAGACTCCGGGCATTTTACAACGGGCCATGGTGTACAGTTTTATTTACAGTACCTCTTATCTGACAGAGAACAGTACACTGGCTGCCAATTCCAAAGGCCAGCACTGCGTGTTCTTTCACTCAAGGAGATGTGTACTCCCTAAGAGGAGCTGGAAAGCCTGCTCTCTCTCTCTCTCTCTCTCCAGCTCGCTCGCGCACTCTCTCTCTCTTTCACCTTTATCAACAAAACAAAAACTGGTACAGAACCAGCATCTCTGTAAGATACACAGATTTAGGGAAGAGGGAACAGGAAAGGCAGGTGGGCAGATGTGGGCTGCCCGGAAAACAACCAGCCCTATCGATTGGCTCAGAATATGGTTCAAGGGCAGTTCTCCGTGACGACCAAGTAGGAGAAAGGTCCTCCGGGCCTGGCCCTGCTTGCAAGATGGGGGTGGCAGGGGGAACTAATAACACTGGGCCTCAATCAAAGGTAGGACTCAGAAAGTCACCAGGACAGACTTCCTGGCCAGGCGACAGAGATCACGGAATGACCGGGGATTCTGGGCGGCAGGCTCTCCTGATCTCTAGACGTCAATTTCCCATCAATGCTCCGCTGACTGCCAAACACAGTGTCCCTCATCCCTATCACTCAGCCCGGAGAGGCTTAGAAAAGCTCCTCTGTTATCACTTTTAACACCAGCAGACAAACCAACAGGCTGAGAAACACAGTCCATGGCCCAGAGAAACACACACACCAAATACACAGCTTCATAGCAGGGAAGAACCCTCGCTCTGGAATCAAAACACACACAGGGTCAAGTCCTGGCTTCTACCATTTCTAGCTACCACCCCCAAGTAAGCTAATTATCTTCTCTGGACCTGTTTCTTCACCTGTAAAACTGGGCACAGAGCATCTACTTCACAGGGTTGACTGGTGACTCATTTAAATACTCTATGTAAAGTCTTTACCACCATGCCCGGCATCCAGTGACTGCTCAATAAAAGCTGGTTGTCAAATTAACGTCCTCATCATTACCACTGCTCCCTCCCCTTCCCCCGGTGTCAATGTCTGAGACCCACACAGACATCAAATGAATGCAATACACATCTCATAACATTTAAAATATTCTTACCACCCCAGACCAAAGAGCAAGAAACAAAAGGGGAGAGACTCTTGTTTGGTCTCTTTTGATGAGACTCTTTTGATGGCCAGGTATGGGCCTGGCATCAACTTTGTGGCCTTGACTTTCCTCCTTAAAATGGGGTTATCTATCCTCATAAGATAGCATGAACAAGAACCTGTATGAAATACCAGGCACACAGTAAGTACCTGGATAGTTATTACGATTACGGAATAATTTCACTTCATCAAGTTGATGAGCTCCAGGAGACCAGCCTTTGGACAGCGTCTTCAGGAACTCCAGTCCGTAAGACTCTAGCCCCATAGCTCCCACCTGTGATGAGCAAGCGGCTCAGAAAGGAGAGACACTGCATTCTCTGGGGGCCTTGAATGCATGGTCTTCAGCTGTTTGGGACGGGAGAAGGGGCACCCTCGGATGAGGCGGGTGAACTGGCCCTGTCTGAGCTGTGTAGCCGTGGGTGAATCACTTCATCCTTCCATCTGTAAATGACTAGTTTTAAGTGGAGACCCAAGGGAGAAGAAAAGACCAAGGGGCATCGCTAGGGAAGAAGCTGGAAAAACAGGGCAAAGGAGGCTTAAAGTGGCCGTAAAGGGGCCCAAATGCTTACAACCCTTGGCAATGGGACAGTGGTGCTGGATCAAGTTGGGGCTGGGTTCCCTGGTTCCAGCAGGGGATTCCTTCCCCAGGGGCAGACTTTGCTCCATCCGGCAGCCAAAGTGGGGCAGACAGTCCAGACACTGAGAGAATCATTAACCAGACAGAGCTGGGCTGAGCCAGTGAGGCTGAGGTGGAGGCTGAGCCAAGTTCCAGGGAACACCCAAGCTTTCAGGTATCCACGGCTTCGTCCTGCTTAAAAGAGGTGGCACTGCACTCTTGGTATTTGTAAAGGACGAGGTAAAAAGGCCACAAAAACTCTAGCAGCGGGGCGGGGGTGACTTTTGCCATGATTTCACTGGACATCCCCTCAACCAACCCCTGGTCACCAGCAAGGACCTTCCTCCCTAGTTCCCACTCGGGGATTCTCAGATGAGAGATTCCTAAAGGGCAGAGGGCTCTCTGCCGGCCTCCAGCAGCCTCGAAGCCCTGCTTGTGATCTGAGCCTCTGGCCTCCTGCTCTCAGCCTC
The DNA here is from genome assembly GCF_042477335.2 of Ovis canadensis. Lineage (NCBI taxonomy): Eukaryota > Metazoa > Chordata > Mammalia > Artiodactyla > Bovidae > Ovis > Ovis canadensis. Next base: position 32,545,188 of record NC_091259.1, on the reverse strand, counting down.
AACCACTCTGCTCCCTTCTACTGGAGTTCCCCGTCAGGGGTCCACAGCCAAAATCTGGAGTGGCGTGGGCTCGCCCCTGACCCACCTCCCAGGGGAAGAGCATGGCACTACCTAGACAGTGCGTGCTGAGTCAGTTCAGTCACATCCGACTCCGTGTCCCCACGGACTGTAGCCCGCCAGCTGTCCGTGGGGCTCTCCAGGCAAGAACACTAGAGTGGGCTGTCATTTCCTTTTCCAGGGGATCTTCCCACCCCAGGGATCAAACCTGCATCTCCTGTGTCTCCTGCATTGGCAGGCAGGTTCTTTACCACTAGTGCCACCTGAACAATAGAGAAAAGCAAAACCAGGCTACTCCAGGGAAGACAGCCAGAATCAAAACCCCACCTATCCACATTACAAGCTGAGGGTTGCCAGCACCCCAGTCCCCCAACATCCCCTGATACCCCCTCCAATTAAACTGTCCCTTGAGGTACTTTCAGAGAAGAGGGAAGGCAGACTCGCTCATCCCTGACTGCACTCTGGCCCCCCCTGTCTCCCGGCAGGATCCTTCCTCCCTCACTTCTCACTGACTGCAAAGTATGCCAAGGCCTCTCAAAACCTGGGAAGCTCTTTGAGATCCCTACAGAGGGAATGCCCGCATCCCCGCTCCTCTCAGTCCACTTCCATTTTTAAGCTAAAATACCCGTGTGTGTGTGTATGTGTGTGTGTGAGTGTGTGTGTGCGCGCGTGTGTTCAGTTGCTCAGTCGTGTCTGACTCTTTGCGACCCCATGGACTGTAGCTCACCAGGCTCCTCTGTCCATGGGATTCTCCAGGCAAGAATACTGGAGTGGGTTGCCATGCCCTCCTCCGGAGGCCAGACCCAGGGACTGAACCCACGTCTGCTGTCTTCTGCATGGCCGGAGGATTCTTTACCACTGAGACCCTGGGCAAGCCTAAAACACCCATAGTTGATCCTATCCCAACAAGTTACAAGGAACAAGGCATTTCAGGGGGTTTCAAATGCTGTCCCAGTGTAATAACCACTGCACTAAGAAACTAGTGGGCAGGGGTCTGCAATACGAGCGTCTATTGACTATTCCCTTTGCCGAGCCCTGGAAACAGGAACTTCCCCACTCCTGGGAGCCCCACCAAGACGCCATGCCACAGCCCCTGAAGAGAGCCTGCCAGATTACCAGAAGAGGCAGGATTCACCCACTGTCAAGCCCATCCCTGGCTTTGACACTGACATATTTCAGCTCAGGTGCCCACCAGCTGCATCAAGGGCGGAAGCCGTTTAACCTCCCTGAGCCTTGGTTTCCTCACCAGCTAAAGAGGCAATATTAATAATACACCTATCGTATCCTACAGTCTGAAAGCGTACAACGCCAGGGGCACCACTCAGCCAGAACGGAGGCCACAAGCTTGGTAGGACGTTCAGATGAGATGATGCACGTGAAGGTGTCCAGCAACAGGAACTGGCGCTTGGCAACTGCACCCTAACTCTTCCCTCCCCAGGATGCTAGGAGTCCTTCCTGCAAGGGCTGCCCTGCCGAGACAAGCAACAGTGCTGCTGCAGCCTTGAGAATAATAATGATACTGATAACATTACTTTTTAATGGATTTATTTTATTTGTTTGGCTGCATCGGGTCTTAGTTGCAGCATGCAGGATCTTTCATTGGGGCTCACGCTTAATTGCCCCAATGTGGGATCTTACTTAGTTCCCTGACCATGGACCAAATTCCCACCCGCTGCATTACAAGGCAGTCTAAACCTCTGGATCACCAGAGAAGTCCCTGATAATTCAATTATTGAATATTTATTATAAGATAAACACCATATTAACTACTCTACATGCCACAGACCATTTAACTCTGCCATCAATTCTAAGATTACTCTCATTTTATAGAGGTGAAAACTGAGGTCTGAAAAGCTTAGTACACATACCATTAAATTCTGCCATCAGTTTTAAGCTTCTTCCCATCTTATAGAGGTAAGAATTGAGGCTGACTCCAATTAAAATAAATAAATACATTTCAAAAAAAAAAAGAATTGAGGCTGAAAACCTTAGTTCAGTTCAGTTCAGTCGCTCAGTCATGTCCGACTCTTTTGACCCCATGAATCGCAGCACGCCAGGCCTCCCTGTCCATCACCAACTCGCAGAGTTCACTCAGACTCATGTCCATGGAGTCCATGATGCCATCCAGCCATCTCATCCTGGGTCATCCCCTTCTCCTCCTGCCCCCAATCTCTCCCAGCATCAGAGTCTTTTCCAATGAGTCAACTCTTCGCATGAGGTGGCCAAAGTACTGGAGCTTCAGCTTTAGCATCATTTCTTCCAAAGAAATCCCAAGGTTGATCTCCTTCAGAATGGACTGGTTGGATCTCCTTGCAGTCCAAGGGACCTTCAGGAGTCTTCTCCAACACCACAGTTCAAACACATCAATTCTTCGGCGCTCAGCCTTCCTCACAGTCCAACTCTCACATCCATACATGACCACAGGAAAAACCATAGCCTTGACTAGACGGACCTTAGTCGGCAAAGTAATGTCTCTCCTTTTGAATATACTATCTAGGTTGGTCATAACTTTTCTTCCAAGGAGTAAGCATGTTTTAATTTCATGGCTGCAGTCACCACCTGCAGTGATTTTGGAGCCCCCCCAAAAATAAAGTCTGATACTGTTTCTACTGTTTCCCCATCTATTTCCCACGAAGTGATGGGACCAGATGCCACGATCTTCGTTTTCTGAATGTTCAGCTTTAAGCCAACTTTTTCACTCTCCTCCCTCACTTTCATCAAGAGGCTTTTTAGCTCCTCTTCACTTTCTGCCATGAGGGTGGTGTCATCGGCATATCTGAGGTTATTGATATTTCTCCCAGCAATCTTGATTCCAGCTTGTGCTTCTTCCAGTCCAGCGTTTCTCATGATGTACTCTGCATAGAAGTTAAATAAGCAGGGTGACAATATACAGCCTTGACGTACTCCTTTTCCTATTTGGAACCACTCTGTTGTTCCATGTCCAGTTCTAACTGTTGCTTCCTGACCTGCATACAGATTCCTCAAGAGGCAGGTTAGGTGGTCTGGTATTCCCATCTCTTTCAGAATTTTCCACAGTTTCTTGTGATCCACACAAGAAAAGGCTTTGGCATAGTCAATAAAGCAGAAATAGATGATTTTCTGGAACTCTCTTTGTTTTTTCCATGATCCAACGGATGTTGGCAATTTGATCTCTGGTTCCTCTGCCTTTTCTAAAACCAGCTTGAACATCAGGGAGTTCATGGTTCACGTATTGCTGAAGTCTGGCTTGGAGAATTTTGAGCATTACTTTACTAGTGTGTGAGATGGGTGCAATTGTGCGGTAGTTTGAGCATTCTTTGGCATTGCCTTTCTTTGGAATTGGAATGAAAACTGACCTTTTCCAGTCCTGTGGCTACTGCTGTGTTTTCCAAACGTGCTGGCATATTGAGTGCAGCACTTTCACAGCATCATCTTTCAGGATTTGAAATCGCTCAATTGGAATTCCATCACCTCCACAAGCTTTGTTCGTAGTGATGCTTTCTAAGGCCCACTTGACTTCACATTCCAAGATGTCTGGCTCTAGATTAGTGATCACATCATCATGATTATCTGGGTCATGAAGATCTTTTTTGTACAGTTCTTCCATGTATTCTTGCCACCTCTTCTTAATGTCTTCTGCTTCTGTTAGGTCCATACCATTTCTGTCCTTTATCGAGCCCATCTTTGCATGAAATGTTCCCTTGGGATCTCTAGTTTTTCCCATTCTGTTGTTTTCCTCACATACTATGTAATTCTGCCATCAATGCTAAGATTCTTCCCATCTTATAGAAGTAAGAACTGAGGCTGACTCCAATAAATTAATTAATTTAAAAAAAAAAAAAAAGAACTGAGGCTGAAAAGCTTAGGTTTGTGGCCCAAGGTCTCAGTCAGTAAGTGAAAAGAAAGACACAAATCAATCAGGGTGACAGTATGGGAGGCCCAGCTAACCTTCAGGGCCTCTGATTATGTAAAAGGTTATCGAGGAAGAAGTTCACATCAAGGGGAGCAGAAGAGACGCTCAGAGGCAGCGAGCTCTCGGCGCCTGCTGTTTTCCACCCCCTGGCTCATTCCTGGAGGGAGGTCTTTCTCACAAGCTCCAAGGCCAGCTCCCCAGTTTATATCCTCGTGTCTGAAGAACAGCTCTCCTCTCCGGGTCCAGGGATGCACCATGCCCACTGCACAGCATGGACGGATCTAGTCCCGCTGTGGACTCCGCTGTAGCATTCTGCCTCTGTTTCTCCACCTCTAAAGTGGACAGCATGTTCCCAGCCCCGCCCTTCTACCTAATTGTGGAGGAATGAGTTCAAGATGAAAAAACATGCAGGGCCTGACAGAAGGTACCATCGATCTTTAACACTGACTTCCAGTGAAAGCACAGTTGGGAATATCCCTTCATGACTAGCTCCCTTCCTGGGCCTTCTCCTTGTGACTTCGAAGCCATCAAGTTATTTTATCATGAAAAACAGTCAATTGGATTCATTTAAAGCAGAAAAAAAAAAAATGAAAAGGCCTCTCACATTGATGAATGACAGTGAACTATAAAGAATGAAACAGACAAGGCTTTCTAGGCTGACCTTCCGTTAACCAAAAAGTCCCCTTCTTTCACCTTCCCTGAGCATTCTGGTCAACCCCAGCTTGACAGAGCAGACGCCCTGTGGTCTCTCCCCTTCCCCAGCTCTGTCTGCAAATAACCCTTAGAATCTGCCCTTTGCTCAATGCCCAAACTGGATTCCTCACCCATCCCCACCCGCCACCCAACCCCTCACCACAGCAGCAGGTAAATCCGACAAGTTCAGGGCTGAAATATGTAAATTTTAGATCAAGGTGTCCATCCTAGACTCAAGCATTGTCAATTACTTTAATACAAAAACATATGGGGGGAGGGGGAGGGTGGTCTTCAAAACCAAGGCAGAAGCAACCAATCCACAGCTTTCTATTCTTTATTATTTTTTATTAGCGTATAATTGCTTTACAATGCTGTTAGTTTCCGTTGTACAATGAAGCAAAGCAGCTGCATGTGTAAGTATAGCCCCGTTCTCTTAAGCCTCCCTCCCACACCCCCCATCCCACTCCTCCAGGTCATCACAGAGCACTCAGCTGAGCTCCCTGCGTTACAGAGCCGCTTCTCACTAGCTGTCCATCTCACACGCGGTACTGTACGTATGTCAGTGTTACTCCCCAGTTCAGCCCACCCTCCCCTCACCCACCTCTGTGTCCACAAGTCCACTCTCTATTCCTGCCCTGCAGACGTTACGGAATGGCTACCCACGCCAGTATTCTTGCCTGGAGAATCCCATGGACAGAGGGGCCTGGCAGGCTACAGTCCACGGGGCTGCAGAGAGTCAGACACGACTGAGCAACTAACACCACTTTTCTAGATTCCATACGCTTATATAAGATGATATACGGCATTTGTTTTTCTCCTTCTGACTTACTTCACTCTGTATGATAGACTCCAGGTCCATCCGCATCGCTGCAAATGACCCAGTTTCATTCCTCTCGCTGGCTGTCATTCTGTTCTTGATGACAGCTGGAAAAGAGGCCCACCGCCCGGCTGGCCCCTCACAACACCCACCACCCCATCTCAGTCCGGGGGCCTCGGGGACTGCCACCCTCCCTCCCCTTCCTCGGGCCCCTCAGCGGCACCTCCAGGCTGCCAGTCTCTCCAGGCCTGCTGTGGCTTTCAGAAAACAGAGCATTTCTATTTTTAGCGCTTCTCAGCCTAATAATACTCCCCAACACCCATTCAGCTTAATCACTTTATTGAGGGCAAGGACCAGGCTCTCTAGCCCGAGTGCTTCTGATGTTAGGAAGTAGTAAAATGTTCAAACTGGTTAAAAATGACACTCACTGGCTTGCCTTTGGTGTTTCTGAAACCTTAATTGTGGCTCAGGCTGTGGATCTAAAGAAGCTTGCAGGTTTCAGAGTCTTTCCTCCTTACCCCCTGCACCATAATTGAGGTGTTACATTACAACCGCCGCACTGACATTTCCAGGCTCAAAATTCAGGAGCCTTAAGACTCCACACTTTTCCAAACGGAAATATGGCTTGTCATACTTAATGCCCATTCTTAGTGTGAACCATCACCCTCCATCCCAGCCAAGAAAAAAAAGAGACACAAAAACAGCTCTCTCCTTTTGCGGCTGACCTCATGCAAAAGGCCCAAGCAGGGTAACTGTGTCCCATGCTAACTCATGAAAATGCACCTGACAACTGAAGCGGCAGCGAGCTGCCGCTCAAAAACTGGAGGGTTCGTCGGGCTTGTCTGGTGTCGTTGGAGGACCTGAGAATTTGGTGAGTCCAGAATATAGGCTGTGGGCAGCTCTTCTGCAGGCACCGTTGAGACAGTGACTTCCGAAATTGCAGGGGGAATTTTTGCAAGCTTACAGCCTGTGCCACGCGAGCTAGGGGCTGGGAGAAGCGGGCAGCCTAGAAAGGAACTGCAAGCGATTTTTGCCTCCAGGGTTAAGACCAGGGATGTGGGAGGCAGGCAGGCCTGCATTTATGGCCCCACGCTGCCTCTCCCTCAGTGACTGATCCTGGGCAAGTAAATTCAGTTTCCTCATCCATAAAGTGGACATAATAACAGAGACTGTCCCAGGGATCTTGTGGGGATCACAGGAGATGACGAATAAAGCGTCTGGCATAGGAACGGGCACCTGTTGGGTCTCAGGAAATGTCAGTCACCATTGTAACCATCACTTTCGGCCTTCCCCCTTCTGCCATGGACACCCTCGAAGACAGGTGTTTGGTCTTTGCCTCTTCAGCCTTGCACAACCACAGAAAAGGAACGTGGCACTAAAATAGCTAACCATAGGCAGCTGTGTGGCCTTGGAGTCCTCAGACAAGAGGGAGGGAGTCCCTGTGGTCCACAGTGGCTGATGGAGGCTGTCCCAAAGCTGAAGCTTGGAGGGACGACTTCTCAGGCCCCTCCCAGCTAAACAGGCCACAGCCGGGTCCCAGGCCTGCAGGCTCACCTGGACAAGGCTATTCCACACTCCTGGCCCACTCCCTCCTTTCCTTCTCTCCCTCGTAGGCGAGGGACTCGAGGTACCTCCATAAACTTTCTGCTCTTCAGAAGGCAGAGGCGGAATGCCTCATTAACTTTCCTAGCTAATTTTACAATTTAACCAAACAACACATTCCTGCCTCGATGCAGCCAGCCTCTGACTGGGACAAATTTATAACTGTGAGATGGAGGAAGAAGACAGTCCAGGCCAGAGAGTGAAGGCAGTGTCCTGAAAACTGAAGTGCGAGATGGAAAAGAGAAGAAAATGGATGGGCCACATACTTAAAAAAAAAAAAAAAATAGCTCTACGTTTGTTCGCAGAGCAGAATTCTAGGCTACGCCAGGTTGAGAAGGGAGGGAAGAAAGCCACACGGGTCATACAGCTTCAGAAAGATGGAGAGCTCCATAACAATGACCCTGCCTGTCCCCCTGGAAGGCGGGGGCTACATCTGGAAGCAGAGCTACACGCTGTCCTCTGAGGGGCATGACTCAATGCAGGTGGACAGTGGGCCAGAGGCTGGGCAGGGCCACCCAGAAGACAAGGTCGGCTTGGCAAGGCCCCAGGCCCCCTGCCAAAGGGTGCTGACAAGTCCTCCCCAAGCCACTTAGTCCAGACCTGCAGGTGGCAGGTTCAGGCTGCAACCTCCTGATTACAACTCTGGCCGGGGATGCGGCACCAGGGAGCGTATAGCTTATCTAAGAAAGTTTTTACCATAAAGAATTCTCTGGGACAGAGAAGACAACATTTATGTAGGCCCACACCTTGCCCACCCAAGACAGACAGATCCCAGTTGAGACAGAGGGCACAATGCCAGCCTCGTCACCTGTGGTCAGGCATGTTCTCAGCGCACACGTCAGCAAACAAGATGCTGGCCTGTGAGGTTCCCTGACCCTTGTCCGCTGTCTCCAGGCTCCCAATGCTTGCCCTCATTCCTCTCCCACCTGTATCCCAGAGCATCTGACTCTGGACCCCAAATCTCAATCCACGTACACCCAGCCATCAGGGGCCAGGTGTGCAGGACGGCTCCTAACAGGCCTTCACAAAATAACCACGCCATCAGGGCAGGGACGTTCACGCAGAAATCCCCAGTGAGCAGCAGCCTCTCAGAAGAGTGCGTCTCCGGGCCTCTCTCTCTCCTGGGCTCATCTTAATGAAGAAATAAAATGAGGACGATTCCAGCAAATCAAAAGTTTCAGGGAGTTCTCTCCTTACCTGGAGTTACCTTGTTACTGACGACTGTGGCCTCTGCATAATTACTCCAGCAAAATGCTCATTGCAACCGCCAATGAGCTCCTAGCACTCAATTAGCTTGTAATAGTCAGTGAGAGTCACCAAGCTCTAATCTGACTACCCCAGAAGACTTCTTATCCCAACTACCTAATGAAAAGTTTAGAACTTCGTGTTGTTGTTTTTTTTTTTCCTCCTTTCCCTGGCAAGCAAAAGAATTCCAATCAAAATAGGAGGGAGGAGGGAGGATTGTGTTAAAGGCCAGGCAGAAGTCTAGAAGATATGTCTCTGTCAGGATGAATGAGGAGAGGGCCCCAGGGAAGAAGCACCGACCTTCACCTTCAAGAGGCACATAGGCAGGGGTCTGGGAAGGAGGCTGGGGCCTGGGGGCCTTAGCCTAAGGCATTCCTCTCCCTTCCCCTGTCCCCTCCAGGGCTCCGAGTCCGTCCTCCACCTCAGAGGTGCAGCCCTCTATGGTATGTGTTCTCAGCCTGTGCTTTGTGGAGCCTGGACACTCATGATGTATTCTGGGGGTCATCTAGTCTTGCATGAGAAACACAGAACACTCCGGATCTGTGTCCAATCTGAAAGCCCACGTTCACACGTGTGCTTATTCCGTGGACACCGTGCAACAGAGAGGCTGCGTGAAGTGCCAGCTCTTCGTTTTTAACGCAGTCATTCTCAGCCTGCAGCCCCAGGTGGGCCTCAACATCCTTAGAACTCTTGAGGATTCTCCAGTGTGAGAAGCTGGGCTTTAAAGTCTCTTCAAGACTGCTATGAAGAGAAGAGGGAGACAGGACAGGAGGAGGAGGAGGAAGACACCTACCCGGCTGGCTGCTGCTCACGGAAGCTCTTGCTCCCTCTTGTCCAGAGACACAGATCCACTGCCCACCTCGTGGCGCCATGTGGACACTCCAGCAGGAGACAGTCCATCAAAATCTCAGGAACCTCCTCCCTCATCACCCTGGTCCTCGGGACCTCCCCCTTTTGTAAACTGCCACACTCACTCTTTCCTGTTTTCGGGCATGGGGGCACACCCAGCCTTGCTGGGGTCTCACATTACCCTCTCCGCCAGACCAACGGCCCCTGGCAGGTGAGGGCCCTGACTGCAGCCCTTCTGTATGCGCTGCCGGGCACTACATCGATGGGCCCTCCCTGGCCATCAGCTAACTGATGAACTCATTCACGGACGATTTCCACCCACCCCACCCATCCCCCCTGCAAAGAGAGCCACTTCTAGTGACCCAGAATAGTCATTGAGGCTTCTCTGCTGCCCCAAGCTTCACCATCTGGTTCCCATTTGGTTGATGCTTTGGTCCCCAGAGAAGGCTCCAGCATCCCCAGCGCGTGCCTGGGGAAGATGAGGTTGCTGGAGAACAGACAGAAGGAGCCTCACGCCAAGTGGTCCAGCTCCACTGGACAGAATCTGAAAGACCAGGGAGGCCTGCAGCGAGTCTCACTCCCAAGATGGAAAGTCTGAGGAGCCCCGAGTCGTCACAGCTCCCACGTGTAGGGATGGCCAGCTGCCCCCTTTACTCTTGATTCAGCATCACAGAGCAGAGGGCCTCCACTCAGCAGCAGAGCACCCTGCTGGGTTTCCCTGCAAGGGAGACTACCGGCAACAGTTCTCTGGACCTGCCACTCCTCTCTGCGTGAGAAAGCGATGGGAAGAAGGAACGGGCAAAGGACACCGCCAAGCTCTCACCCGGGTGGGAAGACCACATCCTCACCCACAGACCCCCTAGCAAGGCTCCAAGAACCACCCTGTCCGCTGCCCTGCAGGGGGATATCCACAGATGAACACAAGAGACTCGAGACTCGGGAAGAGCAGGAAGAGGCTCATGAGCTGCACCCCCGCTCCCGGTGGCCCAGGGGCAAGGCCCCCAAGCAAGAGCCGGTGACCCCCTCCCACCCCTAGGACCCCTGGGGACAGGACCTTACTGGCTCTTCCTATCTCGGCCCCCCAATCACTGAGACCCTGGTTATTTTTATAAACAGGAAAGCAAGCCCTTGGGCCAGCACCGCAGTGAGGTGTGGGGGTATGGAGGGCAGAAAGCCCTGGCAAGGAATCTAGCTTCACCACTCCTGGCTGTGTGACCTTCCACGAGGCACTCCAGCTCTTTAAGGACACTCTAATGTCCTCACCTGTAAAACAGCATCAGAATAACTACCCTCCAAGGTCAGTGTTAGACAAGCGAGTTCGGACATGCAGAACGCCAAGCACCAGGTCTGGAACACAGGAGGCATCCAATACATGTTCTGGAGGGATTTTTCTCTCCTCCCCTCCACCCAGCGGTGCATCCGGAGCCATTCATTTATTCTACAGGATTTCCTGAGGGTCTGCTGGGTGTCCGGCTGTGGAGAGGCCGTGGAGCATGCCCCGGATAAGGGCCTGCCTCCGCTCCTGTCTCCCCGTCCAGACGGCTGACCCTCAGGGCTGGCAGGATGCAGGGCAGCGCTTTGGGGGTGTGCCCTGCCTCGCCACACGCACATGTCCACTCACCCACTAGTTCATTCAACAAGCAACTGAGGTATACCCACCTTGCAGGTCGCTCTGCTAGGTAGTATGGGAGACATGGAAATAAATCACGTGTTCTGAAGAAGCTCAAGAGTCTGGTAGGTGAAAAAGGACAAGCAAATAAATAGCGATGACACAGACAGGTGCCATAAGGGGACAGATGAAAGGCCATGAGCAATCAGATCGGGGTGCGGTGGGGTGGGCGGCCTCACGTCCTGCCCAGACCGACGCAGCCTGTGGCTAAGCCGGCTGACTTTAAAAAGAGAAGAGGAAAAAGATCACTGGTCCACTGGCACTGTTCCTCGCTCGGGAAGCAGGCAGGATCTATTTTAAAACGGCTAGAGGCAGGTTAGCGCCTTTTCTGGCAATTCCCAAAATTCGTGCTTCCTCAAGCTGACTGGATAGCAGGACGGAACCAATCCTGTCAAAATCCTACAGATCTTAAAAAAAGAGAAATCATCTAGCTGTCCCAGCCAGGATGATAAAAGGGCCCTGCCATTCAAAGGGAGGGTCAGCGTGGGGAGGAAGGTGGGGCTGGGGTGGGGGGCAGGGAGAAAAAAGTAGGGGATTGAGAAAAAAGGGGAACGGCCCCCAAATATGGATCAGGGCAACCGGCAAAGGAAATGTATGCATTGTAGTGGCTTTACTACCTAATTAATTCAGTAATTTCAAAAACAATTTTATTTATGTTCCATTTACCACATCAAAAGTTAAAAAAAAAAAAAACATACTGATGCTAAAATAATACCTCAAGGCGTCTATTTTTAATCAGTTAAAAAAAATAGGGAGGGTGAAAAAAAAAAAAAGGCAGTCCTGGGTTTCTATACAATCTCTCCCGGGCAGACCACCAACCCTCAGAGAGAGAGAGGGAGCGAACACAGCCAAGCCCTCTCTGAGAGCCTTCCTGGCTGCCGAACACCGAGCTTGTCAAAAAAAACAAATCCATAATGGCCCGAGGCTCCTCTCCAATCTATTTTCTGCTCAGCTGGTTTTAAATGAAGTTATTATGAGTCATTAAAACACCCGCAAGCCAGTGGAAGTCAGCCAATTACAATTTTAAATTTAGCCTGTTCTCTGCCCCGTTCTCTTGTTTTCTTCCTTTGCCCACAGAATACTGCTGCTGTTATTTCTTCCCTCCCTTCCTCTGCCCAAAGTGGAAGAGACAGTTATGAAAATGCAAGAGTACTGCATGGAACGCAGAACCATTCACAGGAAACCCAAGTTATTAAATTAAAACATGTAAAAACTTCTGCCCCCTCCAAAGTCAACCCGTCAGCCCAAAGTACCACCTCAGCCCACTGGATTCCTCGGAAACTCTAGACTCCATCCTAGAGATCACGGGGCTATTTTTTAAATGAAAAGCTTCTTGAGAACCTACCGCATAGCACAAGGAACTCTGTTTGCTCTGCAGTGGCCTAAATGGGAAGGAAATCCAAAAAAAAAGAGTGGACATATGTATGGAGGGGCCCCCAACCTCTGGGATCGAAGGCTTGATGATCTGAGGTGGAGCTGATGTAATAACAGGAATAAAGTTCACAATAAATGTAACACACCTGAATCATCCTGAAACCATCCCCCTCACCTCCAATGGTGGAAAAATTGTCTTCCACAAAATGGGTTGCTGAAACCAAAAAGGTTGAAGGCTGCTGGATACATATGGCTGCACAGCAACAGCGTAACACTGTAACGCAACTGTACTCCAATACGATTTTTGTAAATGAAAAGGTTCTTGCGTGGGATCCCTGTTGAGAAACATTTCCATTCATCACACCAAACCAACATGTCCACGGTAGAATCCAAGAGAGGGAAACATACCATCCATATCTAAGCATTAATAACAAACAACGAAGTCGAAATTCAAAGGTAACACAGGCTTTGCAATCAGGCATGAATGTCGAGGGAAGTCACTAGATATGATGAGCTCATTTAGTTTTTAAATCTGCAAGGTAATGGTCTGTGCGGAGCCATTAGAGCAAAGGGACAATTTTGAGTATTTCATGTAAACGCTTCTTCTTCATCTCTTTTTCTTAGGTGTGCACACACACACACATACACATGCACACACACACAGAGCTGCCCTCACGACTGGGAACATAACTGTAGCTTTTCCACATCTTCCAAGAAGGAGTGTCCTTCCCGAAAGATGGCCCAGTCCTGCTTCTGCCCCGACCCTAATTAATGGATAAGTCTGGAAGCACAGCAGAACAGACCCCTAAACCTCTAGGTACACTGCTCATCACCTCCAGGGCCACTCACCTTCCTGGTTCCTCTCCAAGACACGCACACACATACATATACATGCACAGACCACGAAAGGACCAGTGCTTTGCTCCAGTCAGACGTGACCCAGGCAGATGGAACACCTAAGAAAGGGGCGGCTGCCACGCTCCTTCACTGAGAGTCACTGAAGCCCAGGGTGGAGGCAGGAGGCTGCCGCATGCACTGCTGGACCTGGCAGCTCTGGGTGAGACAGGACTTAGGGTCTGTCTGCAGCTCTCAACCAGGCTCACTGAGAAGAGGGCCCTGAAATGCAGAGGTGGCCACCAGGTCCACTGGGACCAACGGCAGCTTACCAAAGGCAGGAGAATCTGTCTTGCCCCTTGCAGATTGCAAACCTGAGGCCTGAAAACATGGCTGCCCCCACGTTCTGAGGGCCCCCAGCATGGATGCTAAGTTACCTCAGTCATGTCCGACTCTTTGCAACCCCACGGACTGTCGCTCGCCAGGCTCCTCTGTCCATGGGGATTCTCCAGGCAAGAACACTGGAGTGGGTTGTCATTTCTTTCTCCAGGAGATCTTTCCAACCCGGGAACTGAACCTGCATCTCTTATGTCTCCTGCACTGGCAGGCGGGCTCTTTACCACCAGCACCACCTGGGAAGCCCAGGGTCCCCAGAGCACAGCAGATGTCACCATCCTACCCTTAAACTTGAATCTCCCCACTCAGTCGCTGCAACTCTGGGGACGCCAACTGGTGGCTCCTCATGGTATGTAGAGAGGCCCCTTCTTTCTGAAGTTCAAAAAGCAGAAGCTTCAGCAACAACTCCTGCCCTCCCCGCCCCCCCCCCGCTCCCCCCCCCCCCGCTCCACTGCATGGGTCCATTCCTCAAGGGGTGGGTGGGGGGCTCTAACATTTGATATTCATCATCTTTTCTGAGAGAGGGTAGAAGCTTCACCAAACCCAGATCTGTGCCCTGAAGTACAAACTCTTTAGTAACAGGGTATTATCCCTTATTCAACAAACCCTCATCAAAAGCCTTCTGTGTGCTGGGTATTCTGCCCGGCCACAGGACGTGAGGGTAAGCACACTCCCAGGTGCCCAGTGGGCTCTGCATTCAGGGGCATGGTACAGACCTCTGGGGGCACAGTGCCAGCAAGATGCACTTTTTTAGCACCAAAGTCCAACAAGGATCTTACCAGACCTAACCCTGCTTATCCATACTCAACCACACTCAGTTCAACATAAGGAAACATCCAGGAACCTAGGAAAAGCAGGAATCAAGCCAGAAAAGCCCCACTCTGGTTCCCTAGAGGTATGGGGCAGGAACACACAAGGCTAAGGTGCCGGGAGCACTCTGGAGTCCTCCTCAGGCCTTCCAGGCCAGAGTAACAATTTATTCCACACCCCAACCACCCTCAACTTCCCAATGAAAAACCTTCGAACTCTGTGAGACAGCCAAGGCCTCCCCTGCATGGCAAGAGACCAAGTCTAATGAAGACGTAAGGAAGAAGCTAGGAGACGTAGAGGAGCACTAAGAAAGGGCTGGGCCCGACACAGATGCAAAAACAAAGAGGTGAAGTGCGGTGAAAGGAGACGGGGGAAGAAATGGAAGCGAGGAGAAGGGCAGAGCTGAAAAAGAAACACCTGCTACCGGAGAGAGCTCAGAAGGCCGCATGGAGGACAGCTGGCAGAGAGAACCGTCACGCCTTGGTCTGGGGGCAGCTGGTCTCTTGGGTACAGCCCTGGACACTGGGACCCAGGACAGACCGGGAAGAGAGCAAGGCCCAAGGGCTGAGGGCGAAGAGGGCAGCGGAGGACCACGCAGCAATCCTGGCAGGGTGCACACCCAGGAAGGTGAAAAGAACCCCAGAAGTAAGAACATGGCATCGCCTTTGGGTGGATTCCTCACCAACATCCTCCCCTGCCACCCCACAGCCAGCCAGCCCCAGACAAAAACAAGGGCCAGCAAGGCAGCCCAGAAGGTGGCAGGGTGGCGGGAGCAAGGGAGGGGGAAGGACAGAACAGGAGAACAGACAGACAGACAGACAGAGATGTCCCAGCATCCATCTCTCGAGGGCCATCATTTCCTGATACGCACGTCATTATCTCGACAGAATCAGATGGCACGGAAGGGAGTGTGTGTTGCGGGCTGGGGTGGGAGGGGGGGGCCGGTAGAAACCACCCTATTTTGGGATAGAAAAATCAGAGAGAGAGATACACACACACGCAGTGAAACAGAGAGAGAAAAAGAAGGTTATTACATAATTTCCACTTTCTTCCCTCCACCCTTAAAGTAATGTTCTATCTGACAGGCTCCTCTCCGAGGGGGGGAAAATGACAAATCCAATCCCAAATTCAACAGCCTGTGTTCTGTTCGGAGAGCACACAGTGTACTGTACAGCCCATAAAACTCCAAACAGCCTCCAGACACTGCCGCAATCGTCCTCCATCAAAACACTTTGTCTTGCATACAAAAATAAGATACAGCGCTGAACGGAATACAAAATCAACCCATTACAGTACAGGGAGGCTGCTACTTAGCAACGAGGGGGCTCTAAAGCCTCGATGCTCTACAGGAAGCAAAATCTGTCGAGCCTGTTGGGCAAATGATAAACATTAGCGGTATTAAAAAACACAAAAGCCATGTAAATGGATAGACATAATGTGGAAACGAATTTATAGAATAAATTGGGACGGGGGGACTCGAGCATAGGGGGAGAGGCTGGGCTCCAGAGGGGTAGATGCATGCGCTTCCCAAACCCCTGCTAAGGCACCATATGGAGGGAGAGACGTGTGTGTGTTGGGGGGGTGCTATGTGAACCCCTTTTTTCACACAGGGACTGCAGGTGAAGGGGCAGGACGGAAGTGGTGAAAACACTGTTTAATACAATGACCTGCCATGAACTTTCTGAACTTTCTCTGTTCAGCTGGCCCAACATAACACCTGAGGGACCCAGGCACACACCTCCAGCAGCATTACGGTGGGGAGATGGGGGGGCTTTATCTACCCCGGGGCCACCATCGCACCCAATGCCACCTCAGGACCTGCCATTTGCTATAAACAAGATCCCTGGCAAAAAGAAAAGAAAAAAAAAAAGAAAACAAAACCAAAAACACCCCATCTGGGCTGGAAAAATCAGTATATTTCATCAGGTAAAGGGGAAAAATACCCTGGCTGTGAATCAGCAGTGGGGTTTCGGATCCCAGCCAAAACAGGAGCTAAAAGGCAAAACCATATTCTTCTGGTCTCCGTTTAGGCTCGAGGCAGAAAGGGAGAAGGGGCGGGGGTGGGGGGCAGCAAGGGGCAGGGAGGAGGAGGGGGGGAAGAAATGTATTTTTCATCAGCCAGTGTATAATTTATAAACAGCATTAAACAGTTTTTGTTTTCTTTTTCCTCTCTCCCGTGTATGGGCTTGGACGGCAGTCAAGCCTGCATTAATTTCTGCTTTGGGTACAGTGTGTTCTTGGAGGCACATCTGCAAGTGATCATAAACTCTCTGGAATGCTGGCAGAACATCCAGACCTGCCGGCAGGCCAGTGACGACACCACTCTGGGAAAAAGTTCGGGAAGCAGGCCAGATTCAGAGCAGGGAGGGAGAGAGGGGAGCGTGCTGGAGACAGAGCCGGGGATAGTGGCTTCTCCTCGTCCCTGCACCCCCTAGACCAAAGGGAAGGTGAAGGCGGTCTCTGAGCCACTCACACCCCAGCTTAACCCTCGATCGAGCCCACCTCTGCAGATCCAGGACCTGGGAAGTCTCTTCTTGGTTATCTCCTGCTTCTACCCCAATGGCAGAAAGCCAAGAGCAGAAGGGAGCGAGCAGAGAGGGAGCAAATGGACCCTCGGTTCAGAGCCGCCCAGACAACCCTGTTCTCGTGTTCCTAGCAGATGGGTAATCTGGGAGGAAAGAAGAGAAAGACAGGAGAGAGAATGCAAGGTCAGGAGAAGCTGCAGGCCCCAAGCAGCCATCTTTGCATCCTAAGATGCTTCTCTATCATCAGTGTGGGACCAGTTCATAAGCTCCACCTCACAGTCACATCTCCTTTGCCCCCTCCCCACATTCTGTCTTTGCAAAGAAGGACCCAAACGTTAGTGGTTCCCAAAAGATAAAAAAAAGAAAAAGGAGGCCAAGTACACAATCCACAGATCTTTGACATCTCGTAAAAGTTTGTGACTTCCATCCCATCAGGACAGGGAAAAGCAAGAGAGGAAACAATTGTGTTTCTGACCCCAACCCCACCTGCCCTTTTCCCTGCCAGCCAGTGACCCGGCCCCGGATGATACGCCCGGCCACACCACGCTGCTGCTGCAACCAGAAAAATCTGTTGGCCAAAGACCATGCTCTTTCCTGGTGCTTCTAACTATGGGGAAGAATCTGCTTTTGGGGGTGGTCCTCGACATGGCTCACACAGCCCGGAGAAGGGCAAGGACGAGGGAGCATGCAGACAGGACTCCCAAAGGAAGGCTGCGTGCCCCCAACCAGGGCAAGAGGCACAGACCACACCACACTCCAGCCATGCCTCAGGCGCACCACCTCCCCTAAGAGTCTTATGAACCCTATACTCCAGTCTAGAGTACATTAAAAAGACCAACAGTCCTTTCCATTCCAGAGGAATAAAAGTGTCCCTGCCTTATCCAATCTTCCAATGGTTTCTGAGTGCCCTAGGTAAAGTACAACTCACTTTGCAACTCGAGGCCCCTGCAATCTTGCCTCTCCGCCACCCCATGCCCAGCCTGTACTCCCCAGCTACACTGAGCATCACCCCAGGAGGCACGGGCTGCCCACCTCAGGTCATCTCAGAAACCCATTCTACCACCTTCTCCAGGAGCCCCATTCCTCTTCTGAATTCCTCCTAGAACTCTGTCTTAGCGATCTGCACATATCACCTTCTTTTACCGTAACTTCACAGTATCAGACATCCTTCCTACTAGACATAAGCACCCAGAGGGCAGGGGTGCTGCCTGTTCTCCAGGGTTAAGTACACAGAGCCCGAAGCATCTGCTGGCTCCAAAAATGAATGACACTCCCAGAATAGAAGCAGGCCACAGAAATATGCAAGCCTCTAAACAGTATGCGGCCAAGGCAAAAAATAGGGGCAAGCAGCGATGGGTGTGCTGTTATAATCCACCAGGACATTAGGCCAAGCTGGGGGAAACCTAATGGGAAACCTTACCCCAGCACATCACAGGATCAACTCGAGTCATCGCCCGAGTCTGTGGTTTCTGCACGGACATCCCAGAGCGAGGACGTTCTCTTAAGAGAGAACAGGAATGGCAAGGACACAGCGGGTCACAGAGGCCCCCACAAGGGAAGGGGCAGCAAAGGACTGGGTGGGAGATTTCAGAGAGATCTGGGCGCACACAGGGGCTGGGACCCTTCCCCTGTTCCCTGCACCTGAGATTCACATTCCACAAGGAGCAGCTTTGCAAAGCACTCCAGTGGTTGCTCTTCTCACCCCAAATCTCCTTCTCAGAGCTCAAACCCTCCTGATCTCCAAACCACCTCTGAGAACGCGGGGTCTTGCCAGATCAATCTCATTACTGAGTGAGTTAGGTTATTGTTTGTTAATCTAAACTTATTGTTATCATCAGGTATAACTCACAAACACTTGGTTAGTTAACGCATTCAAATCGAAATCAAAACTTCAATTAAACTGAACATTCACTACCACCATTTAGGATCTTAAAAAAGAAAAAAGAAAGAGACAGAGAGAGAGAGAGAAAGAATTGTCTCTAAGAAGGGCCTCCTACAGGGCAAACTTCTAATTAAACAAATTGTCAATTTCAACACAATGCAAACTGATTTAGGAGTATAAATTTGGTATTCCAGTCACTGAAAATAAGACCTCATGGTGTCGATCTCACACAGGCTGATTTCCTCGGGTAGGGAAACGCAGAGGAGAGGAGGAAGATAATTCGAGAAAGAGGAACGCTGGGGAGGAAGGGTGAGCCAGAGCGCTTTATCTTTTCAGAAATAATATCTCCGCAGAATTCAATGAGGCCTGTTCTCAAGCACTGGAGAAACTCCTTCTTGCCTCCTCCTTCACCCCACCCCTACCAGATGAGAAAAAAAAAAAATTAATCGTGTATGATGACAAACTTGGCTCAGCACTCACTGTACACACTGTACCCACAAGGCTGGCGCCCAGCCAGGCCTGGCCCAGCGCCAGAACTACAATAACAAACACGGGCCACGCTCGCCAAGAGGGGGTGGGGCGGCGCACGCAGAGCCTGCAAGGCAGTGAGCCTGTGCAGCTCCGAGGAGGAGAGGCAGTGAGGATGAGCCTTTTCGGGGCAAAGATGGCCTTCAGGGGAAGTCAGGAGTTCCCTGACCTCGACCCAGAGCCCAGACCCCCTTTTCCCACGCCTGCCCCCGTTTGAAAACATGGTCCCCAGGGCAACTCTAGTTCTGCGCCTCTCGGCGCTGCTGCTGCAGCCCCTGGTGAGCTCCTCTAAGGCGGGGGTAGCCCCCCAGATGCTCAGGGGCCATCCTGGCTGTCTGCTCCCTGCACGGAGCCTTCAGTACAGAGCGGCAAGAAAATCTCACGTCATCTAATTGAACGTCTCCTCGAAGACCGCACATACTTCTGTTATCGCGGAACAGGAGGGAGGAATTGGAATGAGGAAAGTACAATTTCTGCTACTGGAATCTGGGAGAAGGCCTGGCATCCCGACACGGCCAGGTCCCTCTAGAGGCCTCAGGGCCTTCACTGTTTAAAGAGGGGGGACGAACAATTCGAGATCTAGCCTCACGAAGCCCTTGTCACTGTTTTCTTCTCAAGCCATCCTGACACGAGGGTGAGAGGTATGTGGGGCCAGAGAAAGAAAAATCAGAGTCAAAGCAAGCTCTGAGCTCTCTGTAAGGGCGAACTAAGGCCCTGCCGTGACCTCCCCCATCACCGAATCCTCTTTTTCAAGGGCAGTGGCAAGTGAATTTCAGAGGGACACATCATTTGCACAGACTCCAGGGACAGAGAGGAAACCTAGGAAAACAGGCCCCAGGGTATGCACGAGGCGGGACTGTGGGATCTTGAGCCCCCACTCAGTCATGGGGCGGTGCATTCCTCATCTTGCCCGACCTGGGGCCCCTGGACCCACCTGAATGTGTGTAAGCAGCTGCTCATCCTTCTGCCCCTCCACCCACCTACCCACACTCCTGAAGAACTGGGTTCACAACAGAGGCCTCAGCTAACTCACACGTAGCCAGTGCCCTGCAGGGAATCCTAGGGACACAGTCTGAACTCTTTCTGTTGCAGGAGAGACCCAGTGAGAGACCGGAGCTTTCTTAAGTCGCCTGGCTTCCCAGGTTGTAGTAATCCACTCAACCAGCATCTATAGACTCCAGCACTGTACCAGGTTAACGGGCTGCACATCACGGGGACGGACCCTGTCCCCAAGGAGCTTATTCCAGTCTATTAGGGGAAAACTGAGGAAAAGGGCAGTTACATTTCCTGAGAATCTATCATGTGCCGGGCAGAGTGCTAAGTATCTAATGGAGCCTTGCGTTCAGAGGTTCAGATGGTTTACATTTCTTGCCCAAGGTCACATGGTTAGGAAGAAGATGCCCAAATTCCTAATCCTGACTCCCAAGAGGGAGGAAATAAGGCAATTCCATTAATAACAATAATACAGAGAAGAAAGACTGTACCCAGAGACAGCTTCAGATAAAGAAATACGGACTTGAGAAGAAGGCTTGATCGCTTCTGGCCGGAGGTGGGGGACAGTCAAGGATGGGATCATTCTAGAGACCTTGGAAGACCTGGGAAGACTGGGGATGGGTTATTCCCTGCACAGGGATGGAATAAACAAAGCCACAGAGCTCGGTGAGCAAGCTGTGCTGGCCGGCACACCAGCACCAGAGCACACCGACCAGAACGCGAGCATGGCTAGCACGCTAGACCCAGGAAACAGTAAGAACCAAGGGAGCTTACTGGGCTGAGTTACAGCGTGCGAGGAAGCCTTATCTTCAGGCTGCATCACCCGCATGGAAGTGCCTGACAGCACGTGGGGTACAGACCAACACAGGTGCCAAGAAGCAGGGAATAAATGAAACGCAAGACTGGAGGAGGGTGGCCAACCTGTGGGCAGAGAGCACACGGGACCCCTCGCTAAACCCTGAACAACCTGCAAAGAAGCCGGAGCAGAAGATCGCAGGTGCAAATCACACCAGAAATCACAACACACCAGAAAGCACACGGGCACCCAGCTTGATGCCAAGTCCAGGAAGGCCTGGACTCAGAGGACTCCGGGCCAACGGGGGGCAGGGGGGGATGAGGATGGCGCCCTGGGGCCTGGTGTGGGGGAGGGGAGGCCCCAGGGGAAGGAGGGAAGGAACACAAAGACACAGGGGCCGGGCGGACACAGACACACCCAGCTGCCCGGCGTGGCCCAGCTCCTGGACCTGCAAGAGGGAAGAACGGGAAGGAGTTAGAGCACCTGATGCAGGGCTATGAAGGCCTGTGAGAGGGACAGCACCCCACACGTCGCAGAGGCACACGGCTGTGCAGGAAGGCAGCGCGAGCGGATGCGTATGAAGCTGCCAGCAGCAGGACCAAGGCGATGAAGACAGTGAGACAGGCCACAGACGTTCAGACCATCCTCCAGGAGCATGGCGATGGCCACGCTCCCTGACGACAGCTTCAGAACCGAGGAAGCGGGAGGGAAAGTGGAAGCAATCGACAGCTACTGAACACCAACTGCGGTTTAAGAAGGGTATGCCGCCTTCATCATACATTCTGGTACCTAACTGATAGGAGTTAGCAACAGCTTGCCCTTTACAGATACAGAAACTGGGGTTCACAAACCTGCCTGAGGTCACAGAGATGGGGATCTGGCCAACCCCAAAGTCCAGACTCATTTCACAGACACTGAACTGCCAACTGCCTGGAGGGCCCCGTGAGGGAGGCAATACGGAAAAGGACAGCAGATGCTGGGCATGGACAAGACAGGAGAGAGTAAGACCAGATGAGAAGACAGTTGGCTCGTCTCCCCTAAAACCTGACTCCAGAGCCCAAAGACAAGGAAATTAGAGGGAAAAGAGCACTGGCCCCATGGAAAGTGTGGCGGCCTCTCCCACTGAACCCAGGCAACCCCCCTGGCCTCGAGGCAGCAGCCTTGGACCTGCCGTATCCGCCCCTCCACCGAGAATGCCAGGGTACACTGCCTGCTTGCCTCTCCTCCCTTCACGCCTCGTGAGGCAGAGAAGCTTTGCCCAAACACAAGCAAAAGCACCAGCAGCCGCAGAGTCGACCCCACCAGAATTGGATTAAAATTAACTTGCAAAAGACAGCACGCTGTAACTAGCTTTGTGTTCCAACCTTTCTATATCTATTTAATTAAAGGCTCCTGTATAATGTGAACCAATAGTCAGATTCATTAGACAGCGAGAACCTAATTCCACAACTGTTCTGCTAATGAAACTGCAGTCTACTTGGGAAGGTGGATCACACAGGGCACTGGGTACCCACGATGCCCCAGGAAGCCCAGGAGGGCAGAGGATGGACCCATCCAGATGGTCATGTGGTCAGGATGGACTTCTCACTCCAGCAGCCTGGAAGGAGCATCCACGGGACGGGGCAGACCAAGGCCCACTAGCAGCAGAGACGTTCACGCTCTGGGTGGGGGAAAGGCAGGCAGGCAGGAGGTGGGCGTCTGTGCTCAGATGGGCCGGTCAGGGCATCCATGCCTACCTGAGTGAGCCAGTAAGTGCATTCTCAGTCGCAGACTGTCCAGGAACCGCTTTCCGCAGAGCTCACACCCGTACGTCTTCATCCCGCTGTGCAGTTTCCTGCAGGAAAGGAAAAGACAGGTTGCTGCCGCTCTGGTTGCATGGAAAGCAGGCCCACCCCCACTGGGGGAATTCACAGCCAGCCCTCCAGCAGGTTGACAGGAGGAGGGGAGACAGAGGGCGTGGGAGCTGGAGGTGGACCCTGACACATTCATCATCCCACAGGTGGCCGAGAGCCCCCTTTCCCGTGAATGGCTGCCAAGGCGGCATCTATACCTGGTCCTGTCCAAGGGCTGGAAGGATAGGGCATGCCCTAGTGCTTCACCCTGTGGCACAGAGACCAAGGGAAAAAGTCAGATTCAACTGTGGAGGGAGGACGGAGGAAGCCCCAGGTCAGTCAGACAGACACAACTTTCACAGTCAAACTAGCATAGGCCATTCGTACAGGCCGAGGTGCCTCTGCTTACCAGGCTCACAGCACGGCCCATGCTGCGCTGCCCTGTGAGAGCCCCCGGCTCCCCCAGGAGACCACACACCCCGGAGGGCCGCCCTGTACCTTCTCTGTCTTTCACAGCCCAGCGCCCACCCAGTGACGGGCACAGAGCAGGCTCTGAATAAGCGTTCTTAGTGAACCGAGGCCTTCAGGGACATCAGATGCTCCTCTTAGAGTATCCAGGGGTTCTTAGACCTGCAGTCACTCTCCAACACAAAAAACCTCCCCAAAGGCCCAGCTTTTGACGTGCTTTCCCTCTGCTTCCCACCAGAGGTTGAACCCAGATGGAAAGAAAGGCTTGAAGAAGCCAGATAACATCATTCTATAAAAGGAAGGTGGGAGCCTTCGGTGCTGGTTTTCCAAAGTACTTTGACGCACGTTATCTCATTTTACTGTCCCTGCCACGTGAGGTGGGCCAGCCACCCACAATCACCCCAGCACCCCAGAAGACAGGGGCCCTGGTAACCACTGTTCACAGGTCCAACCTGCAATCCTGGTCCTTGCCCACCGGACCCCACCGCTCAGGCAGGAGCCAGCAATAGAGCTGATGAGGGGCAGGGAGGCGGGTGGCTAGCGGGGAAGGTCTAGAGAGTCGGCTGTGGGCTGGCATGAGGGCCGTTTGGCCCGGAACTCTGCCTTTCCTCCACCCACACTCCTGTTCTCAGGCCTCTCTGTGCCTCCGCCGGATACAGGATCCACCCCCGCCTTGCCCGCCGCCTCCCCAGGGGCCTCAGCCCCAAGGAACCGGGCAGGTACTGCAGCCAGAGGTAGGAGCCGAGGGCGGTGGGGCGGCAGGCAGGCACTCTTAGGGGAACTGCCCATCACAGCTGGGACACAGATGTGTTAGGCCCACAGTCAAAGGTTGGAGGGCTGCTGGTACAAGATACTAGATAAACGCAGGTGGGGAAGGGGAGGATCATACATTCCAGTCAGCGGTGCCCAGATCATGACACTCAGGCCAGCCACCCACTGCCAGCACCTTCCAAGTCCCACGAGAGCCCAGAGTACGTCACCACCCTGAGGGCCCCAGGGTGAGTATGAGCCCAGGCTGGTGGCTTGAAGACTGTATCTGGGGTCCAGTGTGCCCAGCTTCTGTCGGCCATCGCACTCAGGCCCCTTAGCAGAACTCTTTCTCAATCACAGTTGTGTTTGCTTGCCTTCCCTTTACCCGCGTGCCAAAGACAACACATGATTTCTCAATCGCAAGTACACACACACCCTCATCTGTGACACGGCCGTGCACCCCACCCCCATGTTATCTGATTCGTGGCTGAGGCCGATCCATCCCAATTGAGAAATAGTAACAGTACAGAACATTTCCACCGAACATTCTCAACTCTAAATATATTTCACAATGCTGGGCACTGGGACATGTCTTAATAGCATTCTGGGCAAAGCGGGTTTTAAAATATGCACCCAGGCGTAGGCGTGCGTGCGTGTGTATGTGTGTGTGTGTGTGTGTGTGTGTGCGCACCCATGCATGTGCCCACGTGGTAGCTGACTGTGCCTGTCACTTGCCCAGGCAGGACAGGGGTTTGCTTTCCCAAGAGCTGTTCTGTGAAGCAGCAAAAGCTTTGTTCACAGGTGGTCCCACAGGTGACTCTGGTGCACATGCTCACGGTCTGGTCAGCGTGGGTTCCAGTCTTATTTATCTCCACCTTTGTCTGCACTAATGCTTTCTTAGCTTCCAGGAGTGCCCACCTCTGGGGTGGCTGTCAGGAGGAAGAGGAGGACAACACCCTTTCAGGTTGGCTTTCCCAAAGGACACTGGAGTGTCTGAGAATCGGGTTTCAGCAGCCACCACCAGGAAAGCACCCCCACCCCACCCTCAGGCTTCTGTTTCTTCCTCCTGCAGGTCAAGTCTCTCACCCCAATGAACACTTTCAGGGTTACCCTGATGCCTTGTTTGGTGCCAATGGATTTGCCTGGCCACTGGTGTCAGCGGCTTTCTTGACCAACAGGAACGGCGTGGTTTGTAAGGCGATGCACTCTTGCCCTCTACTACAGGGGGAGCAGGATGAAGGGAAGGATGGCAGGGGAGCAGCCAGAAGACCTGGATCCTGGTCCTAACTTGGTCATTAACTTGCCTTACGACCTTGCCCAATCCTGCTGTCACGATCTCTCTGCATTTTTTTTTTCACCTGTAAAGTGATGGATGATGTCTAGTGAAAGTCGCTCAGTCATGTCCACTCTTCGCAACCCCAGGGACTGTAGCCCACCAGGCTCCTCTGCCCATGGAATTCTTCATGCAAGAATACCAGAGGGAGTTGCCGTTCCCTTCTCCAGGATATTTTCCCAACCCAGGGATCGAACCCAGGTCTCCCCCATTGCAGGCAGATTCTTTACCACCTGAGCCTCATAGGATCAAAATTTTATTATCCAAAAGTCTTACCCATACCCTTTTATCCAAGGGATTCCTCTGAGGGGTATTATTACCTCTCTGGTTGGGAAGATCTCCTGGAGAAGGGAATGGCAGCCCACTCCAGTATTCCTGCCTGGAGAATCCCACGGACAGAGGAATCTGGTGGGCCACAGTCCACGGGGTCACAAAGTTAGACGTGACTGAGCGAGAGGGCACATACATTCTCTCTCTGAGCCATATTCCATTTGTGTGGTGTCTCACAACACCTAGGCAGTCGGGCTAGGACAACCCAAGCAGAAAATGACACCCGTTCCCAGAAATCTATTCATTTTAAATCCTTCTAATACAGACAACCTAAGTTCCCTCCTTTACCCACTTGCAGTCTATCTTTCAGTGAAAGAAACTTCCAGAACTCATGGCCAGCCTTTCTTTGGAACCATTCTGCCGCCCTGCACTTTCTAGCCTCCAGAGACACGGGTGTCCTCTCCTGCCCAAGCCTCAGAGTAAGGAAACTGCCCTGCTCCTGACCTACTAACTCAGTGCTCCCACACAGGTGCCGAGGGTGGCGTCCAAGCGATCCCAGGTGGAGTACAAGGACCGCAGTCCTGCCTCACTGGCGGAGAGAGTAGGACAAAGCAGACGAAGTCCAGAAGAGAGAGGGAGGCACCTCACAGGCCCGCAGCTCAGCTTAGCCCAGAGCCGGTTTGCCCATCTCCTTTGTTACTGTTTAGACGCCAAGAGATGGCTGTAACGAGGCAGTGACCTCTCCTAGTTCAAAGAAAAGGGAAATGGCAGAGAAGAATCTGAGTGTATTCAAGGGTCACCAATAGATTCTAAATGGCACCATCTGTGGGAATGATCAACATGGAAACAAAGTCCCAACTGGTTTCTAGAGTAAAAGAACTAACTGTCAGAACTCAGGGTCTGTCTCTCTAGAGCAGTGGTCCCCAACATTTTTGGCACCAGAGACCTGTTTCTTGGAAGAGAGATTTTCCATGGACCACAGGGTGGGGTGGGGGGAATGGTTTGGGGATGATTCAAGTGCATTACAATTATCGTGCACTGTATGCCTATTATTGTTACATTAGCTCAGATCATCAGGCCTTAGATCCCAGAGGCTGGGGACTCCTGCTCTAGACCACAACCCCCATCACCTCTGTCCCTCACTGTGCCGCTGCAAAGTATTTGATGAAAATGGAAAGTCTGTCCACCTTTTCCTTCCTGAACCACACACACCTATATTTTCCCAGCCCGGCCATGCCTTCTCACAAGGTCAAACTGCTCGTGGCCATCTGAGGCAGGTGGCTAGCGGGGAAGGTCTAGAGAGTCGGCTGCGGGCTGGCATGAGGACCGTTTGGCCCGGAACTGAGCCTCCACTGTAACACAGGAAAGGAGGACAGCTCAGGACATCTTTGCACCTTTCTACGCCTGATGCCTTGGTTTTCACACTCTCTTCTCTGAGAAGCAAGAGCACCGGGCACGGTTTTGAGTGTAACCCAGTTCAAGACGGCCCAAGCATCTCCACACTCTAGTCGGCGGAGAGTCCATTCCCCCACAGGCTTTGGGGCCCCGTCACCCACTCTTGGGGAGCAGGCCCAGATGCTCCCCCACCCCCACTTCTGCCCCAGCACATCCACACCTGACTCATTGGGTAAATTCACCCTGAAGGTGAATCTTCAATTCGGTCCAAGAAGACAAAAAAAAAATTAACCTCTAACAGGTTTCTAGCTATTTTCTCAAGAGAGCTGAATCATTATGAGAAATCAGAGGTGAGCTAAGATGAACTTCTTAACAAGTTAACTGGAGGGAACGACACACTCCTCACTGATTCTCAACCACACAATTCTCGCCCAGTAAAACCAAGTCAGCAAGCTGCACGCTCATTCAAACCACTTTCGTGCTGTTGTGAGCCTGAACGCTCATACTCATCTGCTTTCGACTGTGACTATGGAATGGCAGAAGCCCTGTTTCGCTTTCCTTTTCTTCGTAGGGCCTAGTTTAGAAGCGACTGCTCAGTGCTGCCAAAGAAATTCCAGACAGCCTCCTCTCATCGGAACACTGCACCAAGAACAAGAGCATCATGGGCACCTCCAACCCAGAGCTGGACCTTCACTTGTGCCCCTGAGGTCCACACGTGGAAGGCCAATGGTGACATCACAGCTGCACAAAGCCTGAGCTTCAAACCAATCTTACCTCAGGATAAGGCTTCATCTCCCCACTAGACCACAAGAGGAGAGTAAGTGGGAGCAGGGAGAGACTGGTGCTACATGCTATCCTCACCCACCCAGCCTCCAAGGACAGCAGTCCATACCAGCTGCTCCCTAAGGGGCGCCCTCTGCATCTATGCCCTGCAGGGGAGGCTCAGCCCTCCTTCACCCCACACAGCCAAGGACTAAGGGGAGGATGCTAGAAGCAGGGCCAGCAGCACTGCTTGCCTGAGAGAGAGGGGTTCAAGGCCCAGCACCGTCAATATTCCATTTCTTCCCAAGCTCCTCTGCCGAAGACAAATGGCAGGGAGAACAGACCAGCAAGAGGGGAAATTCTGTTCCAGTAACCCAAGGGCTGTCCTTCTTCGCTGTCCTCCTGGGGAGGTGAAAGTGCCCGCCCTGTGACTTTGCTGGTCACACCACACCAGCATTGAAAACTAAGATCTGTCCTGAGCGTTAAGTGAGTAGGGGAACCACCGACTCACCTCTGTCTGAGAGAAGATGCAGCGGGGAAGCCAGCCTAGAAGGGCCTTTATAAGATGATGCTTTCTTTGTTCTCACCCTACACGACTCCATCCCCTGCTCCCACCAACACTCTAGCTTCAGCAGCTCTGAAGGTCCTTCCAGCTCACCCCTCTACTTGGGGTGAGCTGCCCCACATGCAGAAGTCAGCCCAATGCTTGAGCTTTTGCTTTCTGATCCCGTGACCATCAACCTGACCTACACAGTGCTTCTAGGGGTACGCAGAAGAGATGAGGACAAGACAGAAGGTTCTATGACTCAGCTCCTCATGATGGTTTCAATGATCCCTTTCTCTCAAAAGCCTGCTGCCTCCCAGGAGTCAATACTGTCTAAGGCTTTCTACTGATCATGGGAAGGCAGCCCCATGCAAACCTCCCGCTCCCCTCTTGAGCAGGACCTGTCCACTGGCCCTGAATGGCAGCCACTGGCTCTGAATGGCAGCCATGTCTCCCCACATGGGCACCCTGTGAGCTGGGTGCACCTTTGGGAGCTCTGACAAGGCTCTCAGTCTGCAAAGCAGCAAATGGCCCTTAAATCCAGTGGTAAGAGAACCTCCCCAGCCTCCCTCATCTCTCTGGGCAGAAATGGAACTGACAGAGGAAAAGAGTTTATGCACTTCCACAACGGGCTTACTCTTCTTCCCCAGACCATTAAATTCACAACGTGCCTTCTATGTCCACTTGCCTACAATTCAAATGCCAAGAGGAAGGCCAAACAGTCAACGCCATTCTGGGCTTAAACTTTAAGAAAAGATGAGTGAAAAGCGATTGGGTTACGAGGGATTTACTCCCAAAAGCAACTTCTAGGGAGACTGCGGAGTTGTTTCTGTACACAGTCCAGCCTCCTGTTCTTTCTCCGTATGCCTTTCTGTGGTGAAAGAATACTCTGAACAGAACTGTTCCACTAGTGGCCTCCATCCTAAGCCAGGGCAGGTCATCCACAGGACACCTGGGATGCTCATGGAATGTTCTCTGCTTTCTAAAGGTGACAGGGTATCTCCTCAAGGGACATCTCTCTCTCCTTTTTTGTCCATACCACGCAGCATGTAAGCATGCGAGAGCTTAGTTCCCCAGCCCACGGAGGGAAACCACCTTGGGAGTGCAAAGCCTTACCTACTGGACCACGAGGGAAGTCCCACAAGGAACATCTTCTAATGCGGTCAACAGTGAGTGATCTAGTTCAGTCACCAAGGGTCAACAGGCACATCCAGTGTCATCCTCCTTAGGTACCTTCTTGGAGTATCAAGCCCACAGTTCTGGACGAAGCCATTTGTAAGTTCTTCAAATCTACAAGCTCCTGGAGGACAGGAACCGAGACTCCACTTCTCCCTCCAATCCCTCAGCTACCAACGCAGGCGCCAGAGCAGACCCATGAGAGGCTGCAGACCCACGAGAGGCTGCAGCTCCTGAAGCAGCTGCCAAGCACCCCGAGACCAAGGGATACCCGACACTGAAAGCCAGCCCCGGAACTGCCTGGGTTCAGACAGGAGGCCTGGCACCCCCAGGGAGAAAAAGAAAGCATAGTTCTAATCTTGACTAGGGCGTGGGTCACGTTCATTTTCTCAAGGCATAAATAAGGGAAATTGTCCTTTTACCCACTTTTTTTAAACGTTGAGATTAGACAGTCATTTGACAAGCTGTGAATGCTTAGCTGGTATTACCGCAAATTATCCTTCCAGCAATAGAGTTCGTTGCTCTCTGACTAGTCAATATTAATAAACATTAGCGAATGCTTTTACAACACAATTTATTTTTTAATACAGCTCTTTATGTATGCCGTAAAGTAAATATACCAATAAAAAGCAAGGATTTCAAACAACAGATTTAAAAAAGCAACCGAGAACTAACAGAGTGCTAGTTAACACCTTCTGTGCTGCTAAACGGGGGGCAGACCGACAGCAAGCATCCCTCTGCTGGGAATCCAGGCCTATGGGCCGTGGAAGATGGAGGCCATTTGGTTGCCTCAGAGCCTTTTAAAGAGGCATGTTTTCTCAAAAGTCTAGATTAGAAGTGCGGTATTTTGACCACTAGCGGTAAAGAACCCACCTGCGAGTGCAGGAGACATAACGAGACCCGGGTTTGATTCCTCGGTCAGGAAGATCCCCTGGAGAAGGGAATGGCAACCCACCCCAGTGATTTTGCCTGGAGAATTTCATGGACCGAGGAGCCTGGTAGGCCAGAGTCCACGGAGTCACAGAGAGGTGGACATGACTGAGCAACTAACACACGTATTGACCAAAAAGCTGGACTAGGGGTGGGGGACACAGTGTCCACTCTAGCTGGTCCAGGAACCATGGGGGACACAGTGTCCACTCTAGCTCTTCCAGGAACCATCCCAACGACCTTGGTCAAATCACTTGCCCTCTCCAGGTTTCACTCTGCAGCTTTGGAACCAAGCAAGAATTGAGTTAGATGATTTTCGAGGCCTTTTCCAATCAGGTTTATGACATTAAACGGCTGTGGGGTTGACAGGGGCCTGTGCTAGCCAGACTACAATCTTCTTTGAGAAGAGGCCATACAGGTAACATCCCCTCAATCTCTGTCATTGAGCCCAGAACATAGGAGGGACTCAGGGCATCTTTGCTCAATGAACAGACAAATATGAAAGGGAATTCAAGGAGAAAAAACGTAGAGATTAAAAAACCCCACTGCCTTTTACACATGCATGGACATGCACACACGTGTGCACACACACACACACCCAGTAAGAAACAGTTGTCCCTTTAGATGGCCAACAGGCACATGAGAAGATGCTCAACATCGGTAATTATCAGAGAAATGCAAATCAAAACTACAATGAGGTATCACCTCACAAAAAGTCAGAATGATCATCATTAAAAAGTCTGCCATTACCAGATGCTGGAGAAGGTGTGGAGAAAAGGAAACTCTTCTACACTGTTAGTGGGAATGTGAACTGGTGGCAGCCACTATGGAAAACAATATTTTGTTTTCAGAAAATTTAAAACAGAATCACCATAGGAATGAGCAGTACCACTCCTGGGCATATATCCAGAGAACACTATAATTTGAAAAGATACATGCAACCCAATGTTCAAAGCAGCACTATTCCTAATAGCCAAGACATGCAAACAACCTAGATACCCAAATGCCCATCAACAGACGAATGGATAAAGAAGATATAATCCATAGATGCAGATAAAGATACACACACACACACACACAATGGAATACACACACACACACACACACAATGGAATACCACTCAGACGTAAAAAAAGAAGGAAATAATACCATTTGCAGCAACATGAATGGACCCAGGGATTATCATACTAAGTGAAAAAAGAGGAAAACAAATACCATATGATATCAGCTATATGTGGAATCCCAAATATGACACAGATGAACTCATCTCTAAGACAGAAACAGACACGCAAACACAGACAACAGACCTGTGGCTGCCGAGGGGGCGGAGCGAGAGGGGTGAACCGGGAGTTTGGGATTTGCAGATGCAATCTATTATATACAAAATGGATAAACAAAAAGGTCCTACTGTACAGCACAGAGAACTCCATTCAAAGCCCTGTGATAAAGCATGATGAAAACGCGTATGTCAAAGAATGCATGGATAACTGAAGCATTTTTCTACACAGAAGTTAACACAACGTGGTAAGTCAACTATATTTCAGTACGATGAATTTTTAAAATAGACCAGTTGTCCCTGTTGTCCAAAAGAGAAGACCTCCCTGGGCTTCTTGGAAAGAAAAGCATGCATTCTGCCTTGGCCCAGGATCAAGGCCAATCTGGAGCTGACTGAAGAGGGGCAGGGGCTGTCCTGAGCCTTGAAAATATGAGGAGGAACAATGTCATTCCCCACGGCATAACCACACAAAGTACAGTGCTTTCAGATAAGGCTGCCCCAGAGTGTTAAAACACAACGTCAAAAATGACAAAGGGCCATGCTAATCTCCCCGCAGCAACTGCTCAAAGAAGGATCTTCGTGGCGGCCCAGCACCGGGAGGCCCAGGCTTCTGGCTGTTATGTAACCGGCCCTTTGTTTTAAAGCACCAAGTTCTCCCCAAGTCATTTATTTGAAATATCTCTATCAACAAATTTCACCAAGAACAAAAGTTTTTCATTTGTGCACCAGGCTATAGGATGATCTTATCGCACACAATCTCATACAGTCTTCTTTCAACAAGGTCTTAGCGTGCTTATCTGCGAAGTTCCTGGTAGCCAAATATGATTGAAATGTTCTATTTATGCTCACTGGATTAAGGAGATGTTGCAAAACTGCACAAAAACCTGGCAGATGTAAGCCAGGTATTACAGCCGAGCCAGTTAAGATCTGAGGGAAAGAGATCAATACACACTTTGGTAGTTTTCTTTTGGGTTTTTTTTCTTTTTTAATTTTATTTTTTTTAAAGAAACCAGAAAAGTTGTGCTTTCAGAAAAGAGAAGAGGAAAAAAAAAAAGTAAAATGCCTTAAGATTTATAGCTTTTCGGAGCTTTTTTCCAAACCCAAAACAGGGCACCATGAGGCATGCTTGATGATGTCAGCCCAAGGGAAACAAAAATAAACCCGAAATATTCTCTCCAGATCCCAAAAGGCCCTATATGGGAATTGAACTGTGATTACAGATGAGCAGCGCTTTTTGCTGTCACTCCTATATGAAGCTTTCAACCAGTACAAATAGCCAATTTCTAGGAAAACCCTTTCAAAAAGCTACAGATTCCCCCTTAATCTTCCTGCTCTGCCTGGGTGTGCGGAGGAAATGTCGGTTCTCGTAGGCTCACATGAGAGAGCCTAGGCTCATCCTGAGATGCTCTCACGTTAGCCGGGCAGCCAAAATTCTACCGCCTTCCCGTCCCACAGAGCAGCATGGATCCTGAGAGACTATTGAAAATAACCGAGGTTTATTAAGGGCCTGAGGAGGAAGTTCCCGTGGAATTAAACCCTTCTGAAAATCTCCTTAATGTATATTGCCTCATTCTTTCTGCTTTAGCACACCGAAAATTGAATTACTTTTCTATGAGGATGCTGAGCTTTGGAGCCATCATTCTGAACATCAGTCTCGAAACGCAAGATAGGGGAGTGCACAGATGAACCTGTATGGACATCCAATCACACTGCGAAAGTCACTGTCATTTTAATGAAGGAAAAAGGCAAAACCCCAATAGAGAGCCATTTCCCTGCTAGTTCTTTTTTTCTTCTAGAAAAGTGCAAAAAAAAAAAAAATCTAGTCCACAGAGATTTAATAATAATATGGCTAGTGTGTTTAAGCGTCTGCCTGCAATGCGGGAGACCCAGGTTCAATTCCTGGGTTGGGAAGATCCCCTGGAGACAGAAATGGCAATCCACTCCAGCACTCTTGCCTGGAAAATCCCATGGATGGAGGAGCCTGATAGGCTACAGTCCATGGGGTCGCAAAGAGTCGGACACGACTGAGTGACTTCTTCTTCAGTGCGTTTATAAATCACATCTGAGTCCGAAAGGGTTTGCTGAGGACGGTCTCAGGCCACCTCATGTCTGGGGAAGGGAGCACAGTCCCCTTTCCGTGGATGAGGACACTGAGGATGAGTCACTGATCTTCCCATAAAGCAGGCAGACGTCTCCAGATCTCCCACCTCCCGACCCACATTCACACTTGCCCACCTGAGAGAATACACGCTCCACCCGTAACGTCTCCTCACACCCCTAGAGGCACCAGAAAACAACCAGCAAGAGAGGAGACACTGAACACACGCCCGTCACTCACCCAATGCGAATCGGGAAGCAAACGGAGCCAACCGAGTGCACAGCTGAGTCCAGTGATGACACCCAGCGCCCATGGCAGGCTGGCTCCTGAGAGGACTTCAGCACCTCCTACCGGGAAGACCTCAGGGAACACTTGCAGCCTCACCCCCGACGGCTGTTTAATATCTGTTAAGCACCTTCTGGGAAAGTTAAGGCTGCACTGGAGCCGAAGTCCACCTGGGTAGGTTCTCCGTCAGCGTTATTCTCCATCACTGCACTCCACTGATTTCCTGCATATCGCTTGCCATGACTGACAACTATACACTGAGTTTTTGCTGCTCTTCCTTATCGCTACTAGACTGTAAGCTCCCTGAAAGCAGACACTATCTGCTGAAGCTTCAGAGTCTGGCGCAGTGCCTGGTACAGAGTAAGCATTCAATACATTTTTTAAGTGACGGCTTTATTGAGATCATTTACATACATACCATAAAATTTACCCCTTTAAAGTTACCTTTTGATGGTTTTTAGCATATTCACTGAGCTGTGCAACTATCACCATTATTTCCATTCCCAGAACATTTCCATCACCCCCAAAAGAAACTCCCTACCTGGTAGCAGTCATTCCCTATTCTTCTGTCCCCCAGTCTCTGGCAACCACCAATCTATCTTCTCAACGGATCTGCCTATTCTGAAACATTCATGAAATGGAATCATATGGAAGCCTCTTTTGTCTGGCTTCTTTCACCGGGCATAATGTTTTCAAGGTTCATCCATTTAGTAGCATGCATCAGTACTTCATTCCTTTTGATTCCATGGGATGTATATATATGTGTGCATGCTCATGACCGACTCTTTGCGACCCCATGGACTAGCCCGCCAGGCTCCTCTGTCCATGGGATTCTCCAGGCAAGAATACTGGAGTGGGTTGCCATTTCCTTCTCCAGGGGATCTTCCCGACCCAGGGAGTGAACCTGGGTCTCCCGCACTGCAGGCAGATTCTTTACTGTCTTAGCCACCAGGGAAGCCCTGTATATATGTACATAGGGCTAACTTACACATCTAATGTATCCACTCGTCAGCGGGTGAACTTCTGGCTATTTCCCCCTTTTGACTGTTATAAATAATGCTTCAGTTATGTCCATGTGTGTACAAGTTTCATCTGTGGACTGCTCCTGGGCGTTCACCGAGAAGCAGACTTGCCGGTACCTCCATGTGTAACCTTCTGAGGACCCTTCCAAGGCCAGACTCTTGCAAGGCAGCTGCACCATTTTACATTCCCATCAACAATGTATGAGGTTTCCAATTTCTCAGTACATTTTTGGGCTAAATGAATAAATGAATGAAGATTCTTTCTGCTCTAAAAGCCTGCGGAGAAGGGGATACATTTCCAAGGCTCCAGCACTAAGCTCGCATCTTCATCTGCAGACATGACATGCCACACTCGTGTTTAACAGAAACCCCAAAGAAGGCTATTTATATTTAGCTCATTCTAGAGAGAGAGAGAATCGAATGAAAAAATGAAGACAAGGAAAATAAAACTCCAGACAGCTCAAAGTGGGTTCTACCTTCGCATATGATTTCAACCCCCACTCTCCACCCCACATCCAGACTCAATAATTTAATAACATACATGCCTTAAACAGATTTAATTGAAAAAAA
Source organism: Ovis canadensis (assembly GCF_042477335.2). NCBI lineage: Eukaryota > Metazoa > Chordata > Mammalia > Artiodactyla > Bovidae > Ovis > Ovis canadensis. The sequence goes on along the minus strand of NC_091259.1, from coordinate 32,509,515 downwards.
TATGACCAGGATCCCAGCTCAACTGCAGCTGACTCTGATTTGGTCAGCAAGGAGAGCAGCTTTATTTGATAGCCCTGCTTATCTAAGACGGGAAGTTTGAAAATATACTTAAAATCAACACATACAAACAAAACTATCCCAGGAAAAGGCTAGGAGAGAGACCCGCAGAAATGAGGACACAGGCAAGCCAACAGCAAGGTTGGCCTCTCTTCCCAAAGTGTGGGAGTTGGGAGAGAAGCTTCGAGAAGGACTCCTCAAACTTCTTTTGCTCCCCTTGTCTCTCTTTGTAAAAAAAGGCAGCCCTATGCTTGCTGCACAGACTCCTTGCAAAGAACAAACAAACAAAGGCTGGGACAGAGCAAGGCCCCTTGCAAGCTGCAGGTAATTAAAACGGCCTGTAAATGCCCCAGCAGAAAGCACTTCAAAGAGACAGTAATTCCAGCAATGGCCAGTCAAGACCGTGTGGTGTAAAAATTATGAGTTTTCCCAACGGGGAGCTTTGTGTGAAAAGGACAAGGGTTGGTGGCAAAGGGAGGGTGAGCCACACGGAGGAGGCTGACAACAGCATCCACACCGGGTGTGCACAGGACTGTGTGTGCAAGCGTGCATCTGGGTGTCACACACAAGGGCAAGAGAAAGGAGGGTTGTGTATGTGTACAAGAGTGCACAGTTATCGACACTGAGATGGTCCAAGCATGCGGACCTGAGATAAAAGGAAAAACAAAATAAAAGCCATAATGCATCCTCTGCCTGTGCTGGGCCTCATTTCACAGGGAGGAGTACCAGGCAGCCTGCTTGCTCCGCCAGCTCCTAACCTGTAAGCCTGCCGAGCTAGGTGTGCAGGAAATGCGTAATACCCAGGACGCTGGGCACGGCCGACAGTCACCACACAGCCGGCTCTCTGGGTGTCCTCGTACTTTCCATCTCACAGACACGCACTCAGGACCGCAGACCACAAGCTATGTTATCACAGAACAGAGGATGGAGAAAAGAGATTCTTAAAAAGAGTCATGTGGCCATGAATCTGACCACATTCGCTAAATCTTCCGGGCTACCTGCCTGGTGGCCCCGCACTCAGGGGATGTGGTGGCCAGTCCGTGGCACGGAGCCAGTGCACACGACACGGGAGGTGGCAGTCCCGATGCACAGGGACCCTGGCCTCACTGTTACCATACACGGCACAGAAAACCCACACGACACACCTCAGTGATCACCTGGCCACAGCATCATCACCATCTGTAAAAAGCCTATCGGTAGGGCATTATTTTTCCCGGATTCTCCCTACAGGATCGAATAGCCATGAAGGGACATTTCTCCTCGTAGGAAAGCTAGCATCACCTTTAGGGTCCTTCCACTCCCAAAGCTGACGAGCATCCATTTCACCCCATCCTCTGCCTGTGCACCTACTACGTGCCAGTAGTGCTTGGGGCTGCATCGCTCGCTTGTCTGACTCTCCTACTAGACAGAAAACAACCCCAAGACAGACGCAGCCTCACTTCTCTGTAATCTCCAGCCTCACAAAGGGGCTGGATCTGTGGGTGCTCAGGACATGTTCTGGGGAGGAGTGAGTGGGCAGAAGTGTCTTGACCAGCCCGTGGGTAATACACAAGCAGAAGAGGGGTGGGGTACATACAGTATAGTGTGCAGAGCCTGGCACCCAGCTCTTCTTAACCTGCATCAGGCGGTTGAGGGGTCAGGTCACATGGCCTGCGGGAGCCCCGGAGCCCAAGGAAGGAAGGTGACAGCAAGCCAGTGCTCGCTGGGGTGGCAGGGAAACGGAGGCTGACGCGAGCCGGTGGCTTTATTTCCCCATAAACAAAATCGCACTCTGCCTCCCTCCCAGTCCCACTCACTAACTCCTCCCTGACATCACTGGCTTTAAGCCCACACATAAAAATGTCCTTTACTATTTTTATTTAATGAGCTTTCATTTTCCTCCCCTTCTTTGTAAATGAGAAAGGAAAGTCCACCTCCTAATGGGGATGGGGGAGAGGAAGCCAAGTGGAATCTTTTTAAAATAGGCCATAACTTCACCAAAAGGCTTCTCCTGGACAACACCCCCGACGCACCATCAACCCTCTCCCAGCCCCTGCACCCTGCCACCCTCCCACTTCTCACCACTCAAAACAAGATGCATGGATTTTGGACATTTGATTACTTTTAAGTATATATTTTCCCCTCAAATAGACTGAATACAATGGTTAGGAAATGTGACAGAAAACTATTCTGAGCCATTTATTGCCTTAATACCCACCTTTGTCCAACAGGCAGTTTTGACAACAGCGATAAATTCCAAATTTATGTCAACAGAGCATATGTTGAACACCTCATTTCTGAGCTAAAGCGGCATGCTGCCCTATAAATCACCGTTCTGTTTGAAATGAAAGTAGATTACAGGCCTGTGTTATTGAGCAGTTAGAGCTATAGTCATATAAATCAGAACTTTTAACTCTAGGCAATCCGTTGTGCAATTAACTAAAGGGTACTTTGTCATTTCAAGGCTTGTGCACAGACTTGGCAGGGCTCAGAGCTACTGGGGAAGGGGGTGGGAAGGAGAAAAAGTTTTCAGACTGCAGGAAGGTTCTCGCTGCAGCGTCCATCACACCACCACCACCCACGTCCCCCACCTCCCCCCACCACCACCGCCGCAACAACCTGCCAAGACTGAATGCTGGCAAAGACAACCTTGTAATCAGTATCTGTCACGAAGACAACATCATACCGAGTATTTGTCACCAAGTCACCTCTGGAAACCGAAGGATCTTCTCATTCATTAATTAAGCATTTCCTGAGCACAAGCCACGTGCATAACCTTGTGTTAGGTGCTAAGGGGATACCTGAGACCTGAGAGGTGACGATGTAACACAGACAACAATACTAAGCTGATGCTGACAGTGAAGGAGGATTAGGAAGATGGTATCCAAGACATATTTGAGCACTTGCTATGTGCACCATCTCATTCAACGCTCAGAACAACTCCACTGGGCAAGGGTATTTGCATTTCTGTTCTGCCATGAGAAACTGAGGCACAGGAAGTAATCAGCTTGTCTGAGGTTATCAAGTTGGTAGGCGGCAGAGCCTGTTACATTTCTAGATGGCAGAGCAAACATGTTAAAAACTCAATCTCTGATACCAGCCCTCACTGTAAATTTCAGGGTGACAACTGACTAGCTGTAAGATGCTGTGATTCTCTAAGCCTTGGTTTTCTCATCTGCCAAGTGGGATAAACATTACCTCAGAGGACAGAAAAATGAGACTGTGCACATAAAAAGACACAGCAAAGAGTTGAGGATGTGTGCTAAATAAATCAGCTAGTAGAAGGCTGAAGAAGAAGAAAGATAGACCCAGCTCCTCCAGTTGGTTCATCACACAGCTGGTGAGAAAGAGACAAAGAATCCCAAGTGGAAGGTGTGGTTATGAACAGAATGCTGACAAATAATCCATGTTTCAGACGTGCAGAAGAGGAGCAGCTTAAAAGGTGAGTGGTGGGGCTAGAGATGGCTTGAGGGCATGGTGAAACTGAGCTGGTCCTTTCAGGGGCTCTGTAAGCTCTGAAGCTCTACCAACCCATGTTAGGGACTATTAAGAATGGAACGGCCTTGGATAAGGGAGAAAGTTCCATGTGATAAGCGGCATCACATGAGCCAAGACTTGCCAAGTCATGCTGGACCAGCCTCTGGGAGTCTGGCTGGCTATGCAGAGGGGTCAGGTGAAGAAGTGGGTTGCAGAGGTCGTAGCAAGGGCTGGATTGTGCAGAGTCCTAAGACAGAGGCAGACTTTGATTTGAGCACTGCAGTCGTTGACCAGCCACCAAAACCCTCCCTGAAACAAACAATGAAGCTGGTGTGGAGCGGAAGGCTTGGTGTGGGAAGGAACCATGGAAGGAGAGGGACAGAAAGAAGTACCCAAATTCTGTATTGAGAAGGAGGATATTTCCGAAGATGGTAGTTAGATCAGCCTCCCAGAACAAAATGCCAACACGGCATCCCAGCTATGTGTGTATAAGATATTTCAGTCCCCTAAGAAGGTACAAAAAGAGAGAGATTAGAATAAACCACCTGTCTCGAAGATACTTCAGTCCCACAAGAAGGTACAAGAAGAGAGATCAGAATAAACCACCTGTCTCAATGCCAGGCACCTGGCTCCATGTAGTCCATGTTACCAAGGCAGGGAACTCAGCAGAGCCACTGCTTCTGTTACCTGGCAGCAATGTCCACGCAATTAAACAGACCATCATCTCCTGATGGGAACGGAGAACGAGAACGTGCAAGGGAGGAGCTGCACTGTGCCGCTTCCCCTTAGTCATCTTGGGCTGGTCCCCCACTCAGTGCGGCGGGAAGCAAAACACAAGTCGCTCTCCTCTCTCACCAGCCCAGACAGGTTGAGAATCAATCAGGCAGGTATGGGCACAATGAAAGATATAACCACACCACAGGACAACGCCTGCCTCCCTGAAGCTTGCCGTCCAGCTGAGAAGACCATTCACAGAAGAATGTAAACCGGTTCTTACTCCCATGCTTAGGCGTCAGGTCCCCACTTCAACCGCTGCACCCAGGTTCTGCGGGAATCAAAAACTTGAGGACTCCCCTGAGGATGGACTTCCTAGAAGGCAGCAAGGATGCGTAGTAGGCAGAGAAGAGGAAAGGTATTTCAGATGAGGGCAAAGCAAGGCTGAGAACTGCATGGTTCCTGAGCAAAGGGTGGCCAGCCAGAAGCCAGGCGAGGGGGAGCTGAGAGTCGTGGAGCGGCGTGGGAGGCGTGTAGACCCGATGCTAAACGGGAACAAGGTGGGACTGGGAAGCAAGCACACAGGGCACCATCGCAGGCCCCTGGCACGGGGAGCGGGCACAGGATAAAGGCGGTGCCACAGCAGAGGTCTGCCTCGCCCCAGAAGCCCTCCCACCATGACCCATGGCACTAAAGCACATCTGGCCTTGGAGACTGGCCAGACACTTGCTCTGCGACCCCCTGCACAGCCGCCCCTTTGCAGACACGTAGATTCCTCACAGGAGTATCAGGGTGACGGGGCCTTCTTGCCACCCACTCTGTCTTGGTCACTTGCCAAGGGTGCTCTGTCTTGCTCCCTAGCTGGATGCCAGAGAGACGAGCAAAGAATGAGCAGAAACCACACCCTCCCCAAGAATCCCCTACTACAGGGCACACACAAGCGGCCACGTCCCCACAACACACTCCATCTCTTCACCATCTGGCTGAGCAAACTGCTGGTCTCTGAGGAAAAAAAAAAAAAAAAGGTAAAAAAAGAAAGGAAACCTCTTAGAGATTATTTGTTTAATATCTGAAAAGTGAGGGAGCAGATGAAGTATGCAAGTTTCATTTAGAAAATCATTAAGGAACTATTATAGTAAAATGAGGCTTCCTGTTTCCAAATAAAGCTGAAACAACCACACTGAACACACTGGCAGAGCTGGCGGATAAAGGAGCTTCGAGAGGAGCAGGAAGGAAGAAGGACAGTAAAAATAATAACTGGAGAGGTCAGGGAATTACAGGCCGCCCCCTTCCCCCTTCAGGAGAGAGGATCAGTTTGATAGATGAGCTGAGACATCCACAAATCAACAGCAACAGTCTGAAGAAGGGTCTCCATCGGGTTTCAGAAGTGCGGTTCCAGGCACCCCTCTGTTTGGTGGCTACCATTTGCAGCACACGATGTTTGTCTTACAAACTCTCACACCTCTGCAGGAGGAAGAGGCTGGCATCAGCTTTTTTTTGAGACAGAAAGCTGGCTGGGGGACAGGTGATGACTGAGACCATGGGAATATGAGTAACTAACTCCTCTAGGAGGAAGGGAACAGTGAGGGGCACTCCCGTTCCCTCAAAGTTGACAGATATTTATTGCCCACTAAATGCAAAGCATGGTGTTAGCCACTGTGGAAAGGTTCGAAGAAATGGAATACACAGGCTACACCCTCAAGGACCTTAAAACATAGTAGGGAACATGAGCATGTAAAAAGCTAACAACACATGACAAGAAGAGGGGAGAGGAGATGCAAGGCTGAACATCAGATGGAGGGTGCTACAAGTTTCACGTATAGGCTCCAAACAACAAGGCAAAGGAGAGTGCTCCTTCTCTGCCCAAGGTTTACTGCTGTCTGGAAACACCACAGCCATGTCTAACCCCCCATGCATCCCTCCCTCGGCTCTTACATCCTCTCCTGGCTCCAGACTGTGGGGTCTGTCAAGCTGGGGGTACTAACCCTGGCCACTCTTCAGGCCTGCTACGCTCTAAAGGGGCAGCTCCCAGGGCTAGACCCTATCACGGCTCCAAGAGTTGCCTCCTGCTCTCCCTGCCGCTTGCTTTTCTTTCCAGCTTAGGAACAGAGGACTTGTAGGTGGGCCTGTCAACAGCCCCTGAGCACCTTTTCATCCTGGTCCTCGCCAAGCTCCTCTCTAGGGACCCAACAAGCCACTCCTCATGTGCTGCCTTCTCTCTGACTCTCAGCACTCACCTGAGTGGTTCCCTCTGCACCTGTCACACACACAGCACAGGGCCCACCGCATTCATCACCCAGATAGGGGGCTGTGCTCAGAGCAGCCAGGTAGGATTTGTCCCCAGCTCTGCACCATCCACTTGGGGAGGAGGGAGACTCCACCGGGGTCTCAGAAAGCCCCCTACCATCCACAGAGGCATTCTCCAATGCTACTGCTCCACTGTCTTCTCCATGGAACCCACCTTCACTCTCTCTGCCCAAAGAGAAGGACATGGTCAACCTTTATGAAATCAACTATACCACAGTGGGCAGGGAACTTTGGCTCCCTTCCAGGAGACATAATTTAATTCATGTGCTAATTGTCTTGCTGGAAGCCTCCAGGACTCTCACTGTGAGGAGGCTGGAAGGATTTGGAAGCACCTGGAAATCCTTGGGTCTGGTCATATAAATACTGAACTGCCATCTGAACATCCACATCCTGTCAGCTCCCTAAGGCTGACAAGTGTGTGGCCAAGTTCCTTCTCCAGCGAGGCTGAGGGATGGAAAGGACCACAGGTAGCCTTTTCATCTTTCTTGCTTGCTTTCCACTTTCTTTCTTTCCCGAGACACTTGCATCTTGGAGCGGATGGGAGAGCTGGGGAACGAGGAGGCACTGTGAGCTGGGGGAGCACTGACTTCTTTACCTGGTTGTCAGCTGTGACCTTAATCATGACAATGAGGTTTAGTTTCTCTTTGGGTAGAGAGATGAAGAGAAGCAGACTTCAAATGGGAGAGATAATGGTTGGTCTGAACAACGTACCCCCAAAGGTCACCCGCGCATGCAGGAAATAAGAGAAGACACAGATGCGGTTTCCATAATAGTTTAACCTTCCAAGAATCAGAGGGCTTAGAGAGCCTGGGAGGTCCATGGGCCTTCTCTGTATCCAGAAATAAAGCAACTTAAGCATTACAGACAGAAAACCTAGAATATTTTTAAAGACTTCCAGGAAAGAAATGTCAGAGAGAACATGGGACCGCTGTGGAGATTTGGAGGCAGGAGAACAGCACAATAAGAGACACAGATCATCCAGCAGAAAGAGCTAAGTCACAAACCCCAGAGACAGTACGTTATGACCTTCAAGGAGGCTGATGCCCTCCACTTAAACCTACGCTAGAATCTTAAAAATAAAACTGAAATACCCAAGACAAAGTCATCCTCCGTAGACGTTATTCTCAGGTTCCATGATGGAGAGTAATACCTCGCCAACCAAACCCTTTGGGAGGCAATATTCTATCTGATTAGTTTCATCCATCTCTTGGGGGAACACTGAGAGGCTGATCTCTGTCTCTACCACCACAATTCACCCACCGCCCCTAGACTGGCAATATCAGAAGGCAAAAACCTTAAAACACAGCGGGGCCAGAAAAAGGAAAAGCTCTCAGATGGTCACAAACTGAAAGATTTTCCATGGGTCATATAAGCTCTCTAAGCCTCAGTTTCCCGCCTCTGTAAAAGGAGGATGCTCCTCTCCCCCCAACTCTGACAGCCTCTGGACAGATCTGTGGTTGATGAGCTCATGAGACCCTCTCCCCTATGGGAGCAGGACCTCATTTCCACAGCTGCTCCTAGACGGCACCTTACCCTCCAAGTGGCAGTCAATAACCTTCACAAAATGCCAAGACTTGAAAACAAATGCTGTTTTTAGCCCTTCCTGGGAGAACCTACTTTAAAAAAAAAAAAAAAAACTTCAGGTTGTTCACACAAGGAAGATAAGTTCAAAAGAGAACCTGAGTGAAGGAAGGTGGAGTTAGGCATCAGAACCCCAGATACCCCGCTGGCCAGGGTCCAAGCTTATCCCTCAAGGCAGAAAAATGTCAGCCTAATTTCATGCAACCCTCTTCCCATCTTTAGCCAGCGCCCCACCTCAAGAATCTGTACCCAGTCAGTGAGTACAGAGCAGGAGAGAGAGGAGACACCCCACAGAAGGAAGGGAGGTACAGACAAGGGTGGGCTTGTTTTGCTTTGAGAATCTGGGTGGGATAAGGGTCAGTCCTGTCTGGCTCTCCAGAAAGGGATGAAAAAAAAAATCACTTGTGTTGCAGGAACTCCTGAGAGCAGTAAAGAGCACTGTTCCCTCTCCCCAGTCATTCACCTTCCCTCCACCTGGCTGCATTAGTTTCTTTTTGCTGCTATAACAAATTACCACCACGTTAGCAGCTTAAAATAAAGCAAATGGATAATCTCACAGTTCTACAGGCAGAGAGTTCAAAGTGGGTCCCCCTGGGCTAAAATCACAGTGTGGGCAGGCCAGTGTTCCTCCTGGAGAGCCTAGGGGAGAGTCTGTTCCCTCACCTTTCTCAGCTTCCAGGGGCAGCCCTCACTCCCTGGCCTATGGCCCCTTCCTCCATCCTCAAGGCCAGCAACTCCAGGCTGTTTCTCCCAGGCTGCCATCTCTCTGGCTCTCTGCTTCCATCCCCGTATCTCCTTTTCTGACTCTGACACTGACTCTTCTGCCTCCCTTTCCGACATCTTAAGGCCTTCGTGATTACTCTGATTATCTTGGACCCACTTGAATAATCCAAGATACCTCTCTGTCTCAAAGTCAGCTGATTAGCTGTCTTAGTTCCCCCACTGCCAGTAACATCTTCACAGTTCCCAGGGAGGACACAGACATCACGGAGGGTGGGAGGCACTATCCTGCCTGCCATATTCATTAACCATATGACTTCAGGAGTGAGTTTTTGTCTGACACCATGATCTTCTGCTGGTGTCCATACTTGCCATCACACCAGCCCATAAGGCTTTGCTAAGGAGGAGGAGGAGTGCCTCATATCACCTTAGTGATGCCCCCAGACAACACCTGGTGAATTTCTGAAGCACTGGAATCCAGGCTGTACTGACAGGATCCATAGGCTACATCTACCTCTGTGTACACACATGTGCAAGTACGTATGTGTGTGTGTAGTGTGTGGCCTTAACCCGAGAGAAGGGATTATAGCATATACATCTCTGACTCTTCCACAGTATCCAGCACATCTCTAGATACAGAATAAGACACTCAACACTGGCGCCTTATCTGACCCCTGGACCAATGATCCCATGAGTAATGTGGATTACTCAAATCCCAGAATCAGGGAACTTCTAAATCTTAAGCTTTAGAATTAACCTGAAAGGTATTCATGTAAAAACACAAGGCAGTGTTTATTATAAAACAAATACTTAGTAAAAGTTTTCCCTCTTAATTCTCTCTCTGGTTACATTTCTTTTATCCGTCATCGTTGTTTACTTCCCAGATGGGGGAAGTGTTGGCAGCTCAGTCATGTCTGACTCTTTGCGACCCCGTGGACTGTAGCCCGCCAGGGTCCTCTGTCCATGGGATTCTCCAGGAAAGAATACTGGAGTCACTTGCCATTCCCTTCTCCAGGGGATCTTTCCAACCCAGGTATCTTGCACTGCAGGCAGGTTCTTTACCATTTGAGCCAGGAGGGGGCTAATCAAAATATGAGTAAAGACCAATAATGATGCTTTAAGAACACGAGGATTTCAATTTTTCTGGCCTTGCCTATATCCATCCCACCCAACAACCTGGTGAGCCGCAAATGCTGACATGTTAAATACCTTCACTGTGCAGCCAATCCCAGGTAGAAAATGCTGCGCTCAGTTTCTCTGGAGGGCCATCAGCTGGCCCCATTCCCATCTGTTAAAAATAAGAAATAATCCTTTCCTCGTCTTCATAACTGAAGACACAGCTGAGCTTGTGTGTCTAGAAGCCCAGAAGCCCTCTACACTTTGCCTGCCCTGTGCCACCACAGAGTCTGAAGATGGAAAAAGAGGAAAGATGAGGGAGAAAGGAGGACAGAGGAAGACCCAATGCAAAGCTGTAGTGAGGAAATACAGCTCTGTTTGGTGGTAATGCAACCAGGGTTGGGAGAACAAATCAAAGCCACTGGAGGTTTGCAAATCACTCTCTCCCTGGACATCCTTTGGCACCAAGAGCAAACATCAGGCACAGAGCAGAAGCAGATACAGTGAAATGCCACTGTTGCTGAGCCCCGCTGATAAAGTGTGGGGTCCACGTGCAGACTACGGGAAGCGACTTTCACAGATCCACCCCAGCCAAGGGAAAGCTGTCCTGAGCCCGTGGTGGGGCCCAGCCAGGCCTGCTCCTGTGTCTCAGAAGCTGCACACAACCCCACCATGCTCTCCACACCAGGGCTCTCTGGGCACTGGAAAAAAGACCCAGGCTGCCCTCCCAACACCCGTGGGAGACCTAAGTACTCTGCCAGCTTGTAGGGGCTGCCGGGGAGAGTTCCATGGGCCAACTACCCCCAGGGACCATAACAGCACGGCCAGAAATCCAGTCTGCAATGCTGCTATAGTCATGATACGTGTCTGAGGGCCACCAGGCCAATCCAGCCGAACACCTGTGCCAGAGGAGCAATTTCCACGGACGCTGACCTGCCAAGAGACTCGTGTCTCCTTCCTGGAGGCTTGGACCTAACAAGCCAGGGCCAAGACTGCCCAGGCCCCATTTTCCAGCCTGACACTTGGGGTCACTGAAGGGACCTCAGTAAGAGGGCCTGGGAGGAAAATACCATCAACCTGATGGCTCCTCACAGTAAGACCTTCAGCCCTAAGCTCAGGCCTTGAAAGGCAAGAGCCCCTGGGGCTCTGTGCTGGACCTCAAACTCATGATTGCATTTTGAAATCCAAGATGAGAGTAGCCTTTGGAAAGACTGGGCCACATCCTCTGGTGGGCGCTCAGCAAAGGCAGCATGGCAGGAAATAGAGATGGAGGCCTTCAAGTGGAGAGCCCAGAGGGCACCCTGCCAGCACACCTCCCCAGGGGCTGACCAGAGAGACCCACTGCCAGGAGGGGTGGGGCGGAGCTGGTGAGCAGCCAACTCCTCCGGTTCAGGACATTAATTAGGATCGGAAAGTGTACCCCACACATCGTGTAAATGGACCCATTCACCAAGAGAGCACAAACACCTCGGCAAGGCAGGGCAGCGATGGGCTTTGTGAAGAAAGGAGACGAGAGATGGACAGGCAACGCTTTTGATTTTGGAGAGATCTGGAAGGTTACCAGCCCTGTGCGTAGCTGCACTATAAAAAGAGTCAGACACTAAGTATTTCCTTTCCCATAAAATATTCATTGCCGCATGGAAGAGCCAAGAAGCCGAAACCTCAAGCATGTCTAACTTTGTGCTGCAGTAATAACAGAGTTTTATAGGAACCTTCTGATTGTATTTATACCAGGCTATAAATACAGTTCCATCTGAGAGAGAGGACAGGAGACACAGCTAGCCCCCCCACAGAGGATGCACTGGAATGAGAAAGACCCCAAGTACATCCACGATTCCAATGAGCATCTCAGCTAGAACACGTCAGATGGAGAGATCCGTGGTACCCATCCTCCTTAAAGAAGTATGTGCAGAGAAGCCTGGACTCTTCTCACAAAAAAATGCTTGGGATGTACTGAAAACCTGGGTTAAAAATGGCACTGCTCTTGCTTAACAACGGAACAATGTCCCAAATGCCTGATGTTTACTCAGCTCTTTGTAATTTACAGAGTGCTTTCCCATCCGTTGATCCCTCCAAACAAGCCTACACAGAGCAGCATGGGTGCTGTTTTCTCTATGAGCCTCGGGGAGGTTAAGCAACTTGTCCAAGGTCACACAGCTAGAAGGTAGCAAACCCTGATGAGATGCAGGGCACCTGGCTCCACCTCCAGCCCTCTTTCCTGCAGTCACCCCTTCTGATGGACACTGGAAGGCAGATCTCTAAAAATTCCACTTGATGACCCCATGCTTCGGCTGCATGACTTCACCCCCTGTGTCTTACAGGGACAACTTTTCCCATATGAAATAATGAACCCCTGCCAGAGGTTGCCATGGACTGGTAAATTGCACATTAAACCAAGTGATAAACATCTTTTCTTCAACTACTCATTCGCATTCACCATACATACGACACACAGACTTCATTTAACTAGATCCTTACAGCATTCTAGACATAAAGGGTGTGGCTTAATAAAATGACATGTAACAATTTCAGAGCATTTGACACTGAAGTTTGAGTTGAGCTTAAGTTCACAGTAAATAAATTTATTCTAGTAAGACAGGCCCCAGTCTTCCTAACTCCCCCAAACCAGTTGGATTTTGCTCAAAAGACTTTTTAGTATATGAATCCACTGACTTCCAGGGATGTCCTCAGAGAGTCAAAGATGCAGAGTATGCGAAATCCCCGTCATTCGCCCTTGGGTACACCCACCAAACCCAGAGCAGACAGACACCGCCAAAGGCTCGCTCAGGGCCATTCAAAACCAATGAACATGTCTGCCTACTCCAGAAGCACTTTAATGTGTTCCAAGGCCAGATCATCCGTGACCTGCAATAAGTATAGCAAATTCTGCCTCAACAGAAAGTTCTGGAAAGTCTCTGAGAATTTAGATCGGGTTGTAAAGACAAAGAGAAAGGGGTAAACTATGGCCTCCTCAGGGATTATTTATTCTGCTTAGTTCAATCTAAAGCTAGTGTGGGCCTAATGGTTTTTAATGGTCCTAAATGATTCAATGAATCTGGGCATTCACTGGTGGGCCATCTGGGGACAGGCCTGCCTATCTGCAAACTGGCAGGCTTCCCTATTTGTTCTGCAGAACAATAAATGTCAATGAATTAGAGGCTTCAATAATTCAGTACATTTCCAGCACCTGATTCTTCGGAAAAACCAGACCCATGAAAACAAAATATTTTGTGTGCAAGTTAGTAAGACTTTTTGGACAAAAGTGTTCAAAGATGTATCTTAAACTGGCACCTCTCAATCTCAGCATTATGGACATTTTAGACCAAATAATTACTTGTATTTACGGAGTGGGGGTGAGGAGGAAGACTGCCCTGATGGTTGTAGGGAGCTCAGAAGTGGCCATGATCTCTATCCACTTACATACCAGTAACAGCTTCCCTCAGTTGCGAGAACCAAAAATATCTCCATACGTTGCCTGGTGTGCCCTGGGAGACAAAATTGTCCCTGGGTAGGAACCACCTTCTTGGAGTACATATTAATTCAAACCAGTTCTACATGTTCCATATGACATGTACAGTCGTAGGTAATAGCCAAAGGCTAGCTCTCATATGCTGTCAAAGGATTTAAATATCTCACTACATGGTACTTACAAAGAAAATGTACTACTTCAGTTTTGCAAAGCATTTCCGCAGAGCTCATACCCAAAGGATTTTCTAGTTAAGCCTCAGTTAGCCAAAAAACAGCTTCATCCCGAAATATTCCAGTTAACTCTGTTTTATTACATGAGGGTACACATGCACACACAGAATCACCTTAAGCTACGTTTATTTAGCCTCAGAAAAGGATTCCACTACCAGCTCACTTCTAGGGTCGAATAGGGGGCTGAACGCATCTATTTTATTTAGGAGCAAGAATTGGGAAGGCAACTGCAGAGAAGAGAAAATGAAGTTTTGATCACCTCACTGGATACTGTCCTCTCGGGTGTCCAGGGCTCACTAATAAAAGCCACTGCAAGCCTGGAGACTGCTGTCTATCTGAGTTCACACTCAGCCCCAACACAAGGCTCACACAGCTCTCTATATGCATATACGTGAAAGCGCACACCCATGCACTGTGTGAATGCATGCCCATGCACTGATGCTGACACATATGAATCACACCTGGTCCAGCACAACCTCATGGCTCCTTTGGGTCACAGAGTCAGTCCTGGATTCAAAAGGGCCACATCTCAACTAACTTGACAAATGAAAGCGGAAATGGCCCGGGGCGGGGGGGGGGCAAGTATAAAGATCACATACAAATCCATCGGCCCATCCAAGACCTTCCATCCTGCTGGGCCTCCGATAGGGCTGGACAGTTACTCAGCTCTCTTCAGAGACAAACGAACTGGGGACATCCAGATGCTTGCTTACCCCAAAGACCCAGGCAGTCACTAAGACAGCACGGTTCTCTCTGGGATCCGGCCACGCCCTGGTGACATTTACTTTTCCCCTCCACAAAGAGGGTGAGCTGACAAAGCCAAGAGGCCTCTCTCCCAAGCTAACAAGCAGAAACTTTTCGTAAGTGAGAGAAAAACAAGGCCTGCCTTTTCTGCAGCATCCTGCCTCTCTCCAGGACTACTGTTAAGAGACATGATTTCCACACACACCTTGCTCGTCCGAGGAAATCAATATGAAAATCAATTCATCCACTGATATATTTTATCAAGATACATGTGGCAATGCCACATTTCATTTACTGTGCAGCCCTCGGGAAGGCCAAGGTCACTGGCTAGAAAGCCGGCTGCAGGAGGGGGGCGGCCCCACACGCCGCTCCGGCTGCAAATAGAAAAGTGAATGAAATAGGAACAGAGATAGAACAGGGAGCCTGGGGATGCAACAATTACTGTATGGAGGAGGCGCAGCGCCGGGGCCAGCTTGTTTAAATGTGAAATAGTTGGGAGATTTAGAATTCTGAGTAATTTTTCTTCTGACCGTGGCAAACGCAGATGATTTTATGGGTGTGCCAGTCAGTAGAATATAAAATATTTGTGAGCAGGAAATGAAGAGGGAGGAAGAAAAAGCAGGTGGGAGGGTAGGGGTGGTGGGTGGGCGAGGGAGACCAGACAGGATCTGGCCAAGAGGGCCAAGACAAAGAATGAAAGGGAGCAGGCAGGAGGGCCACGGGACACGTGCTGGGCACGAGCGAATGGCAGGAAGCGAAGAGGAAT
The DNA here is from genome assembly GCF_042477335.2 of Ovis canadensis. Taxonomy (NCBI): domain Eukaryota; kingdom Metazoa; phylum Chordata; class Mammalia; order Artiodactyla; family Bovidae; genus Ovis; species Ovis canadensis. The sequence continues at coordinate 32,494,355 of NC_091259.1, read as the reverse complement.
TTCAATAAGCCTCAGGGAGGAAAATTATGATATCTGCATGGCTGCAAAGGGGCATATTTTTAGTAAATTTGAAAGTGATTTGCCACACACGGCACCATCCCACTCGGAGGGCTCTCTCCGCCGGCTCCGGTAGCTGCGCCCTGGATCAAATGTACTCGGTAATTGCAGAGTCACTGCTACCCTCTTACCTCTAAACAGAGCAGATTAAAATAGCATGAACAGCTATAATAACAGGTTTGGGATTCAGCTTTTTACAGCCAGAAAAATGCTTATGGAAATAAGGATTTTGCTGACTCTCTTCAAAGTGAAGTAAAGAAGAGAGACGTGAGCGGTCCCGGAGCCGCAGTGTGAACGGTACGGGCGGACGGGGTCCAAACGGGCTGGGGGGAGCAGCGCACCACCTCCCGAGCAGACCCCAGGCTCAAAGTCAAGGTTGCGGGACAGATTCTCGGCACCAGTAGAGGGCAAATGGCACATCAAGGGCAGACGGCAGGTGCGTGCCCCTTCCTGGGGAAGGCAAACTGCACTAACTCAGGCGCCTTCTAAAGCAGCCCAAGGTTCTACTGGCCAGAACCCCAAACCAGATGCTCATTATTCTTGAGGAACTGAGCTTCATGTTACAAGCTCATGAGTGTCTCGGGAACACACCCAGGGTCCCAACTGCTGCTAACCCTCACTGAAGGCTGACTGTGGGCCAGGCGCTAAGAAGGGTTTCATGGCTTCACCTCACCAAACCCTCATAAGATCTCATACCCTAGGAACTAGCTGCTGTACCTTCCTCCCTTTTCATAGGTGAGAAAACTAAGGGTCAGGAGTTTGACTTATCTGCCTGAGATTCCTCAGCTAAAAGCATTGGAGCCGAGACTCAAAGCCAGGACTATCTAAGTCCAGAGGCTGGCATCTTCATCCCTCTCACTGTGACCTTGTGGATGGTGTGCCCCCTTCCCAGAACCAGGGCTCAGTCACCATTCATGGCCTCCGCAGAAGCAACTGGGGGTCTGAGCATCCAGCTTGCCTGCTGATAAGACAAGCACAAGCTAAGCTGCAGACTGCCCGGCCTCGGCCTGGGAGGGACTGCCCTCCCCTACCCCCAAAGAGATGTTTCTGGGTGTTCCATGCATAGGACAGGCATGAGGGCAAGCTGATGCCACAGCTCGCAGGAGCACCGTGCCTCCAAATCACTAACATCTCGGGATCCTCCAGCCTTCCTAAGAAAGGCGTGCGGCTCTAGAAGTGTCTCACTCCTTGCTGCAGCCATGGACACACTGAGCTAAAAAAGCAAGAGGCCTGATGGGGTGGGAACAGGGGACAAGAAATTAAGCTCCCAGAAAGGGAAAGAAATTGTCCAAAGTCCTACGAGAACTAAGCAAGAAAGGCTTAGATCCAGGCAGGTATGAGTCCCAGTCCTGCACCCTTGCAGTTGGATCTTTATTAACTTGCCTCACATCACTAGTGATAGTCAAGAGGCGGGGGGTGAAGGGAGGACCCTCAGCATCTAGTCTCCAGGCTTTATAGAGAGGTGACAGCAAAGAGATTCTGCAACTCTAAGATATGTGCTCAGCTGCCTCGTCCAGGGCTCAAGATTAATCACATAACCCTTCCCCAACCCCACTTCAGGACGGCCCCAGGGCAGGGGGGCGCCGTGACACCTGATGAGAGAATCAGGCTTCTGTATGTCCAAGGGGTGGACACGTGGGTGGCAGCTCCAGACTTCTGCAGGGATGGAACAGGCCCCTCCCTGAGCCCTCCTGGCTCCCCAGCAACCCCAAAGAACCCCATCCTGAGATCCCCCTTTCCGACCCTTCCTTCCTCTAATCCCTGACATGAGTCCAACTGAAGAGCCCTCCCGATCCCATACTCAGGCACTGCCACCCAGCCACCCACATACCTATCTGTCTGTCTGTGTCTGTGATGACAGGGGCAGGGTGTGGAGGCTTCAGACCACTTCCGCCGTTCTCTAACTCCAGTCCGTGGGGAACTTACTGAATACAGATTTCTACTCACGATCCAGGGTTCTGATTCCAGGCCATCCCTGTGGGCCAAAAGGCTTTAACACCTGCCCCATAGGCTTCCAGCACAGGTGGGTCAATGGGTCACCCTGAGAACCCCGTGATCTACGGGCTGCAGTGGAGGAGGAATGAATTCCTGCATTCGGGCAGGCATGCTCATGAGAGGAGCTGCACCAGGAGAACGCATCAACATCCTCTCATCCCGGGAAGGCCCTGACCCCGGGAAGACGCTGCTGTCACCAGGGTGCGCGACTGCCAGGTGGGGGGTTGCAGGGAAGCAGGCAGGGAAGCAAACGCAGTACAACCCAGAGCCAGGAGCCCAGGAGGGGCCCAAGAGCCAGCACTCCCCACCTCTGTCCTACCAGAATCAGAGAGACAAGGTCTCGGCCTTTGGGATGCTTACGACCCACTGGGGGAGAGGAAGCTGTCATACCCGGAACCGTGGAGGGTGCCACAGCTGGTGGTAAAGTAAGCAAGTGTGGTTTCGTGGAGCCGGGACTCTGCTGCAGACTGGAAGGTGGAGAGACTATGGCAGCCTCTCACAGGCACAGGCACTGATGGGCCGGGAGTGGCTTCCCTGCTTCTGCCAAGGACACACAGAGGGCCTGCTCTCGTCTGTGAACATCTCTGGGGTATGAGCTCTCAGACCCTCCCCCCACCAAGGCAGGAGTGTCTGCCCACTGCCCCAGCTCTCATTCCCATGCTAACTGCAGCGCAGGGGCACATCCCCACTTTTTTTTTTTTTTTTTTGGCTGTGCCAGGTCTTGTTGTGGCATGCGGCATCTAGTTCTCTGACCAGGGATCAAACCTGGGCTCCCTGCACTGGGAACACAGAGTCTTCCCACCAGGGAAATCCTGCAACCCCACTCTTGACAAAGACAAAGCTGGGACCACTCTCAGCAATAACACTGAGCTCTCTGATTCAGACAGGAAGGGCCTCACTTCCTGCTCTGTGGGCAAGTTTCTGGGACCATCCACACAGGACCCAGCTGAGTCGGCCGGCCCTCATCCTGAGAAGGCCCTGACCCTGCAAAGACCTATGTTGACACCCACGGCCACCACCCCAGTAACCTGACCTGTCCCCGCGGGGAGGAGCGAGGCCAGGGGGACAGCTGCCAGGAAAACTCCGCGTGGATACCGGACCAAGGAGGCTAGGGTCACGAGGCTGCCGGTTTGTGGCCCCCTTCTAGGGATTTCGGGGCAGAGCAGTGGATTCACCTCGCTTTAAGAGCAGCTGGGGCAGAGCTAGCGTTAGATGAAGATACCATCCACACCCGGGCAGAAGGGAGGGAGTCCACGAGACCTCACAGAAGCACCAGTTCGGAGCCAGAAAGATCCTAGAAACTGCAGAAGCTGGGGGTGCAGCCTGAGCAAGCTTTCCATCTCACTGTGAGGGCAGCGGGGGGCGGGATGGACACGCACTGCGGTCCTCTCCTTTCACCCAAAGGACAAGTGTTTGTGTGATCCCAGGTCCAGCCCAAAGGCAATGGCAAAACCTCTCCATGAAAAGGGATACCTCGTTCATTCTGTTCTTCTGTTACTTCTTCATGAGAAACAAATGCATTTGTGGAGTGAACTTCCTTGATTTCAGGTTTGGCCCTGAAAGACCTCATTTAGCCGTCTGAAGCCCAAAGGGCTCAAAGCAAGGAGCCACTTCAGCAACGTGCACCCTGCACCCTTCCCATCACCCAAAACCAGAACAGGGGAGCGGAGGCCACCGGTCTGCAGAGGACCAAGGAAGGCGGGGGTTTTTCACCTCCTACTTCCCTACCATCTCCTTCCTGCAAAGCAAATGGGTCCACTTTCTGCAGTCTTGCCTGAGCGGCAAAAATGAAAACACGGGTGACATCACGGGGGAATGGTGGGAATCCTGGCACTGCCACCTGACAGCTATGCGACCTTGGGGGCATTGCTCAACGACTTTGGGCCATGGCTTCCTCACGTCCAGAAACAGTAATCCCACCTACCTCCAGCTGCCAAAAGCATGAGATCAGGAAAGAAACCCAGGGGCAAGAAGTTAAAAACCAGTAAACTCCAAATTGGAACAGGCGATATGCAAGTTCTCTGTGTCATTCTTGAAACTCGTCTGTAAGTTTGAAATTATTTCATAAAAATAAAACACAGATTAGTTTTCCTTAGGGGAAGAGCTCTTTATATATCTTTGTATTGCTTCATTTTCTTAAAAAAAGTGTACGTGGTTCCTGTTATCTTTTTTTTTTTAATTTGAACAAAGTTTTCAAGGGAAATAGGCAGATGGGGAGGCAGAAGGTTCAGGACTTGCACCTGGCGCAGAGCACGGTCAGCAAGGGTTAGAGCCTTGCAGTCCCCTCCCCTTGGCCACCCCCTGGGCTCTGGATGAGCCTGAACACTCCCCCAGACACGTGCAAGCTCCCTGAGGACAAGAGACACAGCCTCCCTCTCACTCACGACCCCCCTCCGCCACGGCCGCTCGAGCCGCACTCTGCACTGGGGTGGTCATTCAATACCTGGGTCCATCTGACAATGAGAGCAAGTGAGAGGCTGGAGCAGGTGTGCCCGGCGGAGTCATTAAGGACAGAGAGATTTTCATCAGCCTGGCTTGGCTTAACTGTCTCCTTCTGGTGTGCGCATCTCAGGTTTCAGGGATGTGGCCAAGACACGCAGATTTGCCCGTGGCTGAAATGGTGAGGCCTCTCAGCGCTGTGGGCTCGAGGGGTTAATGTTTGGGTATTCTCTCCTCTCCCTCCATCCCCTTTCCCAAATGACCGGCCCTAATCCCAGAGCTTAGCAAGGGCGGCATTCCAGAACACCTCAGTTCCGGACCTTGTTTGGTAGGAGGCTGGGGGAAAGATGCCGGGAGGGAGGGGAGAAGCATTGGGGACAAGAATTCTGTTGCTGGCTGCTGCCTCCTCAATCATCACAGCCGCGAACACACGGCTGCCAGAGCCCACCTTCTCACAACTCTGCTGGAAGCGCTGGTGGTACTGACGTATTAAAAAAATAAAGAAGGCTGTGTGCCTCCCCACATTACCTGACCCCGCAGCAATGTGCCTCGCCTAACACTCACAGTAACTGGGAAACTGACCATGCATGACATGGATTCCTCGGAGTCACAGACAGAACCAAGCTCCCCCGTCAGCCCCAACCATCTCCCCCAAATAAGTGACCTTAAAGGCAGAATACATCTGCAGAAACCCTGCTGAGATTATTCATATGTTTTGTGACTCCTAATTCAGAAATAATCAGTGGTTCCGGGTTCCAAGTTTAAAAATATATTCATCATCTGGTCTCTGCAGAAGCATGTTATCTCACTGGCTTGGAAGGCTCCCTGCACTGGTCCGGCAACCTCAGATCTGTTTAGCCATAGGTGACAAGAGTGTGTGGTCCCATGTCACCTTTTTCATTTTATTAAAAGCTCTTATTTTAAGGCCATTGGCAATAAGAGAGTCTGAATACCTCTGGATCATAGAGCTAAGAGGCTGGCAAACTGGAAACCCAGCTCTTTCTTCACAGCTCCTCTGAGGCACAGAGAACCCATGAGCGTGAGAAATGGGAATTTATCCTTCATTCAAACTCTGTGTGTAAACCAGTACGGACAGCAGCTGATTACAGTGTGATGAAGGGTGACAGGGGCCCGGGGCCGTCCTCAAACATTCTTGCATTCCTTCTCCAGAAAGTCCTCTCTAGCTTTATAGAGACGTATACGTGTGTATATGTATGCATACGTGTACAGAGTACATCATACACACACACGCATATACACACACACAGGCACGCATATACACACACAGCAGAGTCATCCACCCCAAAGGTAGTATACTGACAATGAGGTTCAGATTCTAATACGGCATGTGGGGCTGCCTTCACAATGTATTCAGCCTCTCCATCTATAGCAGTCTCCTTCTAAGAGCCTGATAAAGCTTCCTTCCAATCTGCTGGACTCAAGGGTAGAATCTGAAAGCCATGCTATACATAGATGACTGCCATGGACTGAACTGTATCTCCCTCCCCACCGCAAGTGCCTATGTTGAAGCTCTAGCCCTCAATCTGACTGTACTTAGAGATGGGACCTTCGGAGAAGGCGATGGCACCCCACTCCAGTACTCTTGCCTGGAAAATCCCATGGATGGAGGAGCCTGGTGGGCTGTAGTCCATGGGGTCACAAAGAGTCAGACATGACTGAGTGACTTCCCTTTCACTTTTCACTTGCATGCACTGGAGAAGGAAATGGCAACCCACTCCAGTGTTCTTGCCTGGAGAATCCCAGGGACGGGGGAGCCTGGGAGACTGCTGTCTATGGGGTCACACAGAGTCGGACATGACTGAACTGACTTAGCAGCAGCAGCAACAGCAGCAGAGATGGGACCTTAAGGAGGTAATCAAGGTTAAATTAGGTCATACAGGTAGGGCCTTCATCCCACAGGATTAGTGCCCTTATACAATGAAAGACCAGAGAGAAGCTCCCTTGCTCTCTCTTCTCTGTCTCCCTCTCTCCCTCTCTTCCTCTCCCTTCCCCTCTCTGTCTCTTTATCTTCCTCCCTCTCTCTCTTTCTCTCCCTCCCTCTCTCTCTGCCGTGTGAGGATACAGCAAGGAGGTGGTCATCTGAAAGCCGGGAAGAGGGCCTTCACCAGAACCTGACCATGCTGGACCTTGGACTTTCCAGCCTCCAGAACTGGAAGACAATAAATTCTGGTCAAAACGCCCCAGTCTGTGGTGTTTGGTTACAGCGGCCCGAGCAGACTCAGACAGGACCCTTACCACAAGGCCTTCGGTGAGTGAGCAGCCAAGGGCAGACACCTATGCAAAATGCAACAGATTCCCTCTCTAGAGTCTGGGACACCGACAGGAAAGTTCAATTAAGTCCTGTTACAGGTAAACCTGGGTGGGAGTCCTGGGATGGTCATCTTCAGACCACCCTGAGGGCCACAGAGAGATAAAAAGGCACCTAGGTGCATGGGCTGAAGTGAGGCTGAGAAAGAGAAACACTGCCCAGGTTTCCGACAGCGACTTTCAGTGCTGCTCACTTGCCTTTCAAAGATGGGCTGTATCCCTACCCTCAGGCACCATGGAACACTCCCGTGTTATGACAACAAATAGTCTTGTTTATTTTAAGCCGGCACAAATCTTTTTTTAAAGCTACAGCCCAAAAAAAGCCCTGAGTAATAAACACGAACATAGACACTGAGGTCTTTAAGAGCCAAAGCAGTGTCTTCTAGGTGTTTATTTAACTGCCCCACCCCCACAGTAAATGCCCACATTCTACAGAAACCAAAGGGACGAGTATCCACTGAACTGAAACCAGGTCCATCTGCCAAAAAAACGCCTCTTAAAGAACCAGAAACCAAAGATGGCCCAACGCAAGCTTCAGACAAAAGTCACTCATAAACAACAACTGCCTCTTTGCTCGGCCACAGATCTTACACAGACTCTAAGGATGCCATCTTTTCTCATCTTATGTGCCTCACACACAGGGTGTGCATTCAGAAAATGAAGAATAAAAGGCCGTTTCCATTTCTGATCCCACCCTCTGCCAACCATACCAGGCACACATCTGCTGGAAGAAATGGTTGCTATAGAAATCACCATTTTTGGAACAGGCAAACCCAGTGTCTACAAAGAATGCAGCCATCTCAGTCCTCGGTGAAATCTGTGGTCTTGGTGCTCAGCAGAGTCTTAGAGGACAGCCAGTATCTTGCAACCAAACTGACCAAAGCCAAGGTCAAGACACCTCACATCTCTGAGAATCTATCTTGACAGCCCAGCGTGAAGAGTTGCCAACTGGAGCTGAGATTGTGTTCAAGGACCCTCCCTTGGGAGTAGAGCCAAGTCCAGAGATGTCTGTGAAATGCTATAAAACTGGAAATATGACATATGGGTGAAGGCTTGGAATCTGGGATCAGACAAGTCTTGGTTTCAAATTCAGGCTTGACCACTTAGAGACCCTGTAGCCTTGAGCAAGTGAGTTACCATTCCATGTCTCAGTTTCCTCATCTGTAGAATGGAGATAATAATAATCCGTAGTTCATGGGATTATATAATTATGATTAAATGTGATAACGTACGTGTGTATGCGTGTGCATGCTAAGTCGCTTTAGTCATGTACAGCTTTTTGCAACCCTATGGACTGTAGCTCGCCAGGCTCCTCTGTCCATGAGATTTTCCAGGCAAGAATACTGGAGTGGGTTGCCATTTCCTTCCCCAGGGGATATCACCGACCCAGGGATCAAACCCACGTCTCCTGCCTCTCCTGCACTGGCAAGTGGATTCTTTACCACTGAGTCACCTAGGAAGCCCAGCAATGTCTACAGCATGTTTGCTAAATAGCCACACTGCCAGCCAGAATTAAGAACCAGACGATCAGGACAAAGTCCGTAATTCGTGGGATTATATCAATCGCATGAACAGTCAAGACAAAGAGCAGAGTCGTGGATTTCATGTTCTGATTTGGTGAGGGCCACCCTCCCCATCTTATTTCCATTCTGGAGGCTGACTAGGATTGCCAGGACATGGGTGCTTGCATCAGAAGCGGTGGTCTTCTGGGGTCAGCTCACACCACTGTGCACCTCTCCCCCCAACTCTGCCTCCACGACTCTACACTCTCACCTCTCTCTCTCCTCTTTAGTCGCTCAGTCGTGTCCGACTCTTGCGACCCCACGGGCTGTAGCCTGCCAGGCTCCTCTGTCTACAGAATTCTCCAGGCAAGATTACTGGATTGGGTTGCCATTTCCTTCTCCAGGGGATCTTCCCGACCCAGGAATTGAACCCAGGTCTCCTGCATTGCAGGCAGATTCTTTACCAACTAGACTATGAGGGAACCAGCGCTTCAAATCAGTCAGAGTGGGAGTATTTCTACCATAAATATTAGAAACGCTACAAATCAGGTGTTTTGTCCGTTAAACATTTCCTAGCATGTCAATGGGAGAAGGCAATGGCACCCCACTCCAGTACTCTTGCCGGGAAAATCCCATGGATGGAGGAGCCTGGTAGGCTGCAGTCCATGGGGTCACGAAGAGTCAGGCAGAGTTGAGCAACTTCACTTTCACTTTTCACTGTCATGCACTGGAGAAGGAAATGGCAACCCACTCCAGTGTTCTTGCCTGGAGAATCCCAGGGATGGGGGAGCCTGATGGGCTGCCATCTATGGGGTTGCACACAGTCGGACATGACTGAACCAACTTAGCAGCAGCAGCAGCATGTCAATGAAAAAGCTCCCTCACCAGGCAAGTGGGATCTGAGATTTTGTACCTAAGACTGTGCAATCCTAAGGTTTCTCAGGCAGGATGTCACAGGACACAAGGACTGCAACTGGGCATCCCTGAGAAGGGATCTAGTTTTCCTAGTTTCCTAATTTCATTTAGCTTTCCTCCACCCATCAGACTGTGGGGACTGGCTCCCTGATGAGATGCCGTCTCGGAGGGACTGAGGTTACACTGGTTCTCAGAAAAGGGAAGAAAGCCCTGAAGGATGGGCAGAAGATTTAGAGACGAGGGCTGACAAGAAGGGACCCTTGGGTGCCTGCTGGTCCTTCCCTTTTTCATCTTTCTTATTCAATTCCTACACTTCACCAGAGCTCCAATTACCATCCCCATAATCCACAGACTCTGTCAAAGGTTCTCAGGTCCCAGAGAAGGCCCTGACTTGGTTCCTACCAGGACACTGCCACCCTTTAGAGCTTGTGATCAGGATGAATAAAGAAGTCATCCAAAGAGATGCCAAGGAAGAATGCCGAGGAACGCAAACTTGGTGGTTTCTAGGGGTGAACATGTAGTAGGCATCAAGAGGGTACTACTGCAGTCCATGGGATTGCAAAGAGTCAGAAACAACTTAGCTTTGGACCAACAACAACACACCAAGAGGGAGAGGAGTTGAAGAAAGTGGGACAAATCAGAAGGAAGCTTTCTCCCATTTCAGAGTATAGCAACTTGCAGATACAAAGAGAATTCCGTTTTAAAGGATGAGATCAAGAATGGACTATGCAAAGGAGACAGCGTGACCCAGGGGAAGAGGAGGCCTAGGTTCAAGGTGAACAAAGCTGCAGGGCCCCTAAGGAAGTCTGGTGGAGGGGACAGCTCTCCATTACCTACGCCCCACCAGATGCTCTGAACCGCAGCCCCACTCATTAGCAAGTGCTGGCTCCACCCCCAGAGTCCTGAGAGGACCCTGGAAACAGAGGGGTTTGGGGGTGGCTCCAACGGCTCTCTGGTCCCAGGAAATTAGAGAAAGTCTCTGCTGGCCTCTCAGCAGCTCCCCTCCTGGAAAGGCCCCAGAAAGCCACCTAACTCATTCCACTCCCTCCAGGTCTGTCCACAGGACTCTATCCTTCGTATCATTGTGACGGAAGACTCTAGTCTTTCTTCTGAGAAATCCCTCCTCCAAGGAAAGCTGCTCCTCACTCCAGAGGGAACAGCCCAGGCGATAAAAAGTGATCCTCACCAGCACCAGGCATGGCGGTGGGAAGGCTGGGTGTCAGTCAAGGTCCCCGCCCTACGCTCCCAGCTGGGTGACATCAGGCCAGGCACGCAACCACTCTGAGCTTCACGCTATTATCTGTACCCCGACCTAACAATACCTACCACTGACCTCTCGTGACGATTAATAAAGTCTGGTTTTCAAGGTACCTGCACAGGGACTGACATAAACATTAGAGGAGAGGCGGTGCTTCGGCTGCTGTTGAAACCCACACTCCGCATCACTGGAGAGACCCAGGTGGGCCCAGACAGAAGCCCCCCATCACGCTGTCCAACCCGAAACTTCTGTGGCCCCACACCCCTTACCAGGCACACAGCCCTGTGCAAGCTCTCTCTGGTTTTGCGGGAAGAGAGACTTCTGTACCATGCAGAAACACAGTGGAGACCGAATTAGCGGGTCCCTAGCAGGAGTTCTTCCCAGGAAATCCTACAGGCAAGCCCAGGCTTCCCAGAGGAGAAGGCAGTGATGGAGCGTGAACAGGCATGTGCGTGCACACGCTCACTCTCACATACTCTCTCCCACACACACCCTCTGTCATTCACTCACATATATGACCCCCTGCATCCTTCATCACAAAGGCCAACCTGAAATGTCAACTGAACTCCAAGTCACCGTCCAAGTGACCCACGCTTCCCTCTCCTTCACTGTTCCAACCTGGAGACAAGCAAGACCACGAGAGCTCAAAAACACACTACAGACACATGCCTCAGGCTCTTTTTTTTTTTTCTTTAAAGAAACACTATTCTCTTCCTAACCCCTCCCTCAAGACTGACTCCTCAGTCAGAACTATGAGCTATGAACTTCAATGAGACTATGAAGCAGGAAGCCAAGCTTCTGGTTGCTTCCTATCTCTGGACCTACGTTTCTTCAGGGAAGATAACAGCATGGTCTCCAGGTTCTAAGATTCCATGATATACATTCAAGAATTAGTCAAGATTACCATAATAATAGCTTTCCCAGTGGCTCAGGGGTCAAGAATCTGCCTGCCACACAGAAGACACAGGAGACATGGGTTCAGTCCCTGAGCTGGGAATATCCTCTGCAGGAGGGCATGGTAACCCACTCCAGTATTCTTGCCTGGAGAGTCCCATGGACAGCGGAGCCTAGCAGGCTACAGTCCAGTGGGTCACAAAGAGTCAGACACGACTGAAATGAATGAACACACAAGCACCATAATAATGACGATAAACCTTACCAAAACTCCAGTCTGTCTTCTCCAGAATCTGTGGATTTTATAAAGTCATCAAATATGTAATAGATTCAACACTAATTTCAGACACACACCTGGGGTCCTGTGATAAAGTCTGGTGTGTCTATACAGCCAAGGATTAGAATTTCAGAGTCGTGATTTCATCAGTCACTAACTATAAAGGATTAATTAGGAGCGAGGGAAGAGCCCATGGCTCAGGAATCCAGACCTAAGGAAAATATCTATCTCTGTTCTCCAGATGTCAGCACACACACGAACAAAGGTCTTTGATGAAAACACTTCTCATTATTCAGGGGACTCCAAAAATACTGTTTTCTGCCATGGAATTGAGATACTTCTGATGCTTATGTACTCTAAAGCATCATCAAAAGTCAATAAACACAACTGAGTTCATATACAGAAAACTTCAACTTGTCAAAATATCTTTCCTTCAAGACCCACTGCAAATACACAGACAACTTCTGCATGGTTTTTCCCCAAGATCTCTTCCAATAGCACGTTCAAAACATCAACTTAATTTTTCCACCCAGAATTTCTTTTATATTCCCAGCAGTCATCCAAGCCAAAACTCAGGGGTTTCTCCCAACTCCCTCCTCACAATCCTGCCCAACCAAGACCTGTCCACCTCATCCGCCAGCTGCCCTGTTCCCTCCACCTCCCTGCTGCTCTCGTAATTCAGCCTGCACTACTTTGCCAAAAACCACTCAACAGGCTCCTAAGTGGTGCCCCTGACTCTAAACTAACCCCCACAGATCCATCCTCAATTCTACACTTGGCGGACTCTTGCTAAAATGTATTTCCTATTATTTCACTCTCCTGACTGAACGCTTTCAACACTTTGCCCCACATGTACAGAATAAAGTGCATGTCCTTTTGCTGGCAAAGTCCTTCCTAGTAGACTCAACATCGCCTGCAACCACGGCCTCTACCTACCTCATCACACATCTCAAGCTCCAGTGAAATCCAGTGGCCTGCAGTTTTCTGGTCCTCCTTCCCCTGGGTCTTTGCACATGCTGTTTCTTCTACCTGGAATGCCCTGCCCTCTTGCCTAACTAGTGATCTTTCTCTCATCTTCCCAAACTCCGCTCAGATGTCACGTCCTCCACAAAGCCTTACCTGCAGCCTCTCGCAAAAGCACAGCCATGGCTGGCCTCTAATCCCCCTATACTATGCTCTTCACTTTATCACCATTTATATTATACTCTAAGGGATCGGTGTGTCCCTCTACTAAGTTACAAGATTCCCGGCAACAAGGACCATTTCTTTGGATGCCTGTATCCCTACTGTCTGTTATGTAGCAGAACTCAATAAATACCTGTTGAAAGAATGAGTCAGATGGGGCCACACTGGTCTTGGAGCTTCCAACGCATTTCCTAATTATCTTAGAGAATGTGTTTGTACTCTGTTTTCTATTACAGCCATTTGTTACTAGTTCTAACCCCAAATTATGAGCAAGGAAAAGGCTTATGCTTCACTATTACCTCTCCAACAGAGCCAAACACATCTAGTAGGTATTCAGTAAATATTTGATGAATTGAATAAAGTGAGTTCAAAGTGACTCGCCAGTGGAGATGTAACTTTAAACACACACACACACACACACACACACACACACACACACACAATGTTCAATCACCTACTTAGGAGGCCCTGAGAGGTTTCCAAAGGTCCAAATATCCATCTTCTGAGCTGAGGGTTACAGAGGGTCAGATTCCAACCTGAGAACGAGGAGTAATTCAGCAAAGCTGAAAAGGAAGACTGTACATTGCAGGTCAATAGCTCCCAGGTATTAACACCTCCCTCTACCCCTCACTTAAACACATGCATGGAGACTCTTGTTTTTTTCTTCTAGGTCTTTCTGCCCCCAATTTCAGCAAACACACACTTGCATACACCACCCGGAAGTTGGAAGTGAAAACGCCCCGGGCAAGTAAAAAAGAAGACCATGTAAACCCATCTCCAAAATATTCCCAGTAGTTGTGATCCCGTGGCAGGCGGGCAGGGTAGGGAGGGGATGCAGCCTGAGGCCCAGCGCTCTGCACACACACGTGAAAAACCAGCATGTATGTGCCCGCACATGTGCACCCTGGGAGCCTGCGTGGCCAGCCCCTGCCTGCCTCCCCGCCTTTCACCCTCCCTTCCTCCGGGAAAGATAAATTAGCGGCCTGTCAGTAGAGGACAGCCACAGCAGTTGTGTTTCTGTAAAGGGGCAGTGGAAGTGTCTTTGATTAATGAAACCCTAATACGCGCCTGTTAGACAACGTCTCTTCAGCAGCTTTGAAGGAAGACAGATCCTTTCCAACACGCTTTAAAAATAAGAGGAGAAAGTCCCAGTGTGCACCCACCACCCGATCAGGTACGGGACCCCCGTTCCCAACTCCAGCTCCCAGGAGCATGGCCTGGGGCTGCCCCGGGGGAAGGGCATCGAAAGCAAGGGGTGGGACCCACTTCTCTCCCCGCAACAGAAGAACGTGGGACTCGCGCCTGCTCACTAAAAGCAACACCTGCCCATGTGCTGGGAGTCCTCTTGAAGTCCCAACAACAGACATCAAAGCTGATGCTTGGGAGCTGAGATAACAAGGAAAGGGAATAAAAAGGGGGGAAGGGAACAATACCCACAAAAAGTCTACCTCACCTTTGACCTCCCGAGAAGCGGCAGACCCCAAACACTTTCAGCTGGGCTGGAGGGCGCACCCGCTCTCCACTCTGGTCACATCCTCATAAAAATGCAACCGTCCCTTCTTCTGGAAGGTCTTTTTAGAGACAGTAGTACAGAGCTTCAGCTCCTTGGGTGAGGGTACAGAAACTGAAGGGGTCCTGCAGGCTTTCAGCGCTATTACACCCTTACACAGCTTGGTCCTACCTCCCCTTTAACAAAATAAGGAAAAGAAAGGAGGGAGGGAGGAATAACCGCGTGAATCTGTGCTCCTGAGATCTTTATTTCTCTGCCCCTCTAGCCCATCAATGTGGAATGACTTCTATGAAATGCAGTTCAGGACCAGAACATTCTAGGGAATACATTAACATCCACCCTGACTTCCATCCCAAGTCTTGAAAAACAGCATATATTCTGTAAAATAACATATGTTCTGTTTCTGGAAAGAACTCTGATAAGAACTGAAGCAAACATTTTTTATAAACACTACCGCTTAACTCAGCTCCCTGCACCTTCTATAGCACTAAGGCTGGAACTTGGCAGCAAAGACACAGATCAATCAGATGAGAGACTATAATTTTTTTTAATATTCCAAATATTCCAAGGTCTAAAGAATGATATAATAAGCCACTCATATGGAATGAAGTCCCCCGTGGGTCTTTTCCCAATCGGATTTTCCCTCCCAAACCCACAACCCAAAGTAACTTCTCGCATCAATTTCCTGCCTTCAGTCTTCATTATTCTGTCTTCCAACAAACATTTACTGGTTCCCCACTTTGTGGCAAACATCATGCCAAGTATTAGGAACACATTCTCCAGAAATCATCTCCAATTAGAATATCAGGTTACTCTAGACTCTTAAGAGTATTTATAGTATGTTCTACTCATGGCATTTCTACTTATTTCCTGAAAGTATGTCATGGAGACAGAAATAGTATTCTTTCTACTGAATCACCTGGAGATTATAAGACAGCCAACAGGGAGAGTTTTTCCGTAACAATTTTATCCCTACCATCCATTACGTCCACTAATAAATCAGCTTTTTAATAGAAAGAGAGTAGGAGCTTAGTCGCTTCAAGTACTTAAAACTAGACTAACCTCATATCGATTAAACAACGTTTTGTTGAATGACTAATAGAATGAATAAATGAATATACAAGTAAAAGAATTAATGCCAGGTTTCAAGCGAAGACTATCTGGATGACAAGACAGCTAACTCTAGCTGCCCCAAGAACCTCAACAGAGTTGGCTCTGAAAAAGACACCCCTAATCTGCTTCATTTAGGGAGAGGAAATGAAAGGATGGGGAATAAAAGCAGAACGGGGGTTAACTCAGAAGAGCCATCTCATAGAACGTCTGCATTCTGTAACCCCTTTTCCCAAACAGATCTCAAACCAGAGAATACGTCACGAGGGCAAAGATCATGACATTTCTATCTGCCCTCCATCACTTCTCTCAAAGCAAAACACTTGTCCGGTGCTCTGGGAGGATAAAAGGTCATGATTAGATGGGTTTTAGATTGGGAATATCCTGAGGTCAGCGTGAGCAGCTCTGAAATTCCTTCTTCTCTTCCTTTTTGTCCTCCCGAAACTCCAACCAGGTTCCAAATCAACACCTCAACCTTACTTATGACAACAAAACGCATGCAGTGTGAAGCCTCCAGGCCCCGGAAGCCTCTGGGGGAGGCTACACTGGTCTCAGGAGAGAGTGTAGGAAAAAGGAATGGATACAAGTTGGTCTGTCTGGTAAATTGCTTACTCATAAATAATTATCGCACAGTGCCTGCTGAAGAAAGTGAAGAATTTGAAGACAAGACAGAACAACAGAAAAACGAGCTCTCTGCTCCCAAGTTAAAGTCTAAAAAGGAAGGTTAGGGAGACTTCCCTGGTGGTCCAGCGGTTAACACTCTGCACTGCCAATGTAGGGGGCGCAGGTTTGATCTCTGGTTAGGGAGCTAAGATCTCACATGCCACAGGGCTTGGCCAAAAAAAAAATAATAATAATAAAAATCAAAGTTAAAAAAGAAAAGAAAGCAGCCTGCCCTTCTGCCTCTAAGCTAAGTAACTGAAGTCGCTCAGTCGTGTCCGACTCTTTGCAACCCCGTGGACTGTAGCCTACCAGGCTCTTCCGTCCATGGGATTCTCCAGGCAAGAGTACTGGAGTGGGTTGCCATTTCCTTCTCCAGGGGGTCTTCCCGACCCAGGGATCGAACCCAGGTCTCCCGCATTGGACGCAGACGCTTAAACCTCTGAGCCACCAGGGAAGCCTCAAGTATCCAAAAAAAAAAAAAGGGAAGGTTAGATATGCAGAAGTATTTCTGTCAGAACCTAGAAAGCAGTAGGTCCTTTGAGAGGTCAAAATAAAGTGTATGGAAACAGAGGTGGCTTTATGGAGTTTTTATTTTAAAAGCCTCGGCAGGAGAGAAAACCAGGAGAGAGAATGGGGTGAGGCTGCCTTCTGTGGACGGGCAGCTCGTAGGTAGGAGTCCCTTCAGCACGGGAAACTTCCGTGAGGCAAGTACGCGCTGGAATCGCCAGAACGACACTCCCCTTAGAGAAAGGGGGCCTCAGATGACCATGGATTTCTTTGTAGGAAAAAAATCAACCTTTTGTCTTCACCCTCTCTCCTCCTTCCCGTTCTTCCCCTCCCCTCTTTCCTGCCCTCTCTGTTTCAGTATCTGAATACTCTACAAATCCAAACTTTAAAACACGACCACTGAAGGCTTTATACGCCCCACTCTATAGGCATCATGGTGACATTTTAAGATTAGATTAATTATAGGGATTTCCCTGATGGTCCAGTGGTTAAAACTCTGTCCTTTCAATGCAGGGAGCATGGGTTCAATCCCTGGTCAGGGAACTAAGATCCCACATGCTGTGCAGTGTGGCCAAAAAATAAAATTAAAAAAAAAAAAATTAAATTAGATAAATTACAAAAATGGTATAGGATATAAAAGGAACCATAATCAGAATTACAGGACAAATGATAAACTGGAAAAACATCTGCTACGCCTTTAACAAATAAAGGATGAACATTTCTGATTTATACAGAAAAAGAACCAACAGATATAAAGGAAAAAGACAAAAACCCAATAGAAAAACACACAGAATGTTTAAAATTTTGATGTAGTCAAATATATAAAGATAAACTCTATATACCTCAGGTTTTGTATATGACCTGTTGAATACATACATACATATATATATATATATATATATATATATAAAATTTAAAATGTATACTTCCCCCGACACTGAAGAAAACATATCTGACAAGTGCTCACAAAAGAGAAATTCTTTACTGATGTGGGTCTAGAAGCCTCCAAAAAGAGTTAGGGTAAAGAGAAGAGGAAAAAATGTATCTCAACAGCAGCCAACAAAAACACCAGAGATAAATAAATTCAGCATGCTGGCATCTGCAGACCCGGAAAAACTAGGCTACAGATTAAATTAATTAGGAAAACCACCCACAGCAAACCAAAAGCACCGGGAAAGGGAGACAAAAGGGGAAGGAGAGGCTGAGCGCTGTCAAAACAGAGGTGTCAGAAGAGCCTGGGTACAGTAACTCCTTGGGAACTTCAGACCATCAGGACACGGTGGTCTTGGTCCCATTCATAATGTTTGCCTTGGCTGAGGTTCTAAATCACAAAAACATCTGTATAGAAGGAAGCCACTGATTTCAGTGAAATCATTCTGGAAACTTTTCACATGTTGCGAGTCATTTCAGGAAAAGACAACGCAGTTCGTGGTATGCACTGGACGCAAGAATGATGTTGTCAACAGCTCTGGCCAACTTCTCTCTTCTCTTTTGGTGTGAAAGCACAAGCAGGGGGTAGTGTTCAGAGACGGAGAGGGGAGGAGAGAAACAATTTAAGGAGCATAGGCAATTATATAGGTTGGTTTTAATTTTGAAACTAGTACTTAAACACCAATGGTATTGCCTTCAGCTCTCTAGAAACAACACTGTAATTAGGTTTACTCAACTTAACTTAAAACATGTCCAGTCATTAAAATTTTTCTTGATCCAGCCAAGTTATTGCACACACACAATCTCTAAGCCAAAAGTACATCAAGTCCCATCAAGAAACAGCAAACATGCTTTTCAGAAACCACGCTTGCGTGTCATGGCCTTCTTTAAAGATAACGTTCTCACGATTAATTAATTTATGATTAGCCCCTCCCCCAACATGCACAACAGGTTCTATGCAAATTCTTGAGCTTTTAAATTATACTGTTAATGAAAGCAAATAAAGGCAGTTAAAAGGCAATTTGCTCAATTGGTGTTAATATTTAAGCACAGCATGTGTAAAAAACAAGATCACAGAATTCAGTTTTTACCAAGAAAACTTTAACCCAACTTTATTTCCAACAGATCAGACAAGTTACCAAGAATCAGTTTTTTCCCCCTACCCTTCAGCATCAGGTAATGAGGCTTTTTATTAAGTAAATATTTCACATTAACCTCATCAGTTTCTAGCACTTAGAAATTCCAATCTATAAAATCAAATCAGCTTAATCATGTTTAGATTAGAACCTGCATCCCAAAGGCAAACTGAATTGTTTATATCTCCGGTCTCCTAGGCACACTCAGGCACCAAGATTCCAAGGTGTGAGAACAGGAACTTTCCCACCACCTCACAGATCTTGAGGTCTCTCCTGTTGCCTGATTCTTAGTCCTAGAATCTGAACCAGTGAAACCAACACACCGGTCTTGGCATCTCTGCCAACTGTTTAAAACCAGCCTCACACAGAAGTCCTAAAAGTTTACCAGCCAGGAAAGAGCAGCTGCTGTGACGTTGCCCGGAGCACACCTAGACTCTCGCACACAAGAGGAAACTATCCAGGTCAGACTTCTAACATCTACTGTCCCCTAGGAACCCCAGATGACTGCTCTGGGGGGTTTCTGCACACAGGTTGCTACAGAGGTTTATGACCAATCTTCCACTTCAAGGTTGGAGTGAGGTACCAGGATCTCCCAGAAAGCCTGAGCCCCCTAAAGGAAGAGGAAGAAGAGCTACGCGGGAGGCAGTTAAGAGGGTCAGCCTCTCTGGGATGTGGAGGCTCCCTGCCAAGAGCCCTGAGACCACCCCCAGCTCACACATATTCACCTAACTCTGCCAAACTCTCCACACTCCTTCTCCAGGAGTCTAGTGCCCATGAAGCATAGCATTTCAAAGAGTACAATTCTGAATATGATGTTGCAGGCCTTTAAAGTACTTGAGGGACTTCCCTGGTGGTCCACTAGTTAAGAATCCGCCTTCCAACGCAGGGGACATGGGTTCGATCCCTGGTCGGGGAACTAGATCCCACATGCTATGGGGCAACTAAGACCCGATGCAGCCAAATGAATGAATACATTAAAAGAATTTTTTTTTAATAATATGGTACTTGAATTCGCAGGTTCCCCCAGAAGTCCTCGTGGGGCCCCTGCCAGCTCCTGCCTGGCTCATCCGGTGCACCTCTGTACGCCTCACTGCTCCGCCCAGCTGGTCAACTGAACCACCGTGGCCTCAGCGTCTTATCCCACTGCCTAAGAGAACCGGCCAGGTCCGCCCTGCACCAGCTCCAGGGAGGCTGGACCTGCTCTGCATCAGCCTGGAACGCACCGGGAGAACAGCCCCCGCAGACAGTCTTGTCTCTGAATTCAGTCACTAAATCTCTCCCCACCCCTCCTTCCTTTTCCTCCCTCCCCTAAGCCCGCTCATCCCCAAACCATTTCTATTCGATTAAGGGGACTGGCCACAGCAAGGATGTTTACATTAGGCTCACTTCCAGGCCATAACCCGTCCTGAGGGAACACATTCCTAATGGGGCAATGGAAAAAACTATGCAAAAAATCTGGGCCTCTCTGTGCTCCCAACCCCAGCCTTGGGGCACTCCATCAACCTCCAGGTCTCCCCAAGAGTGAGTGCCACGGCCAGGGCAGCAGGGGACAGGGCCTGGCGTCAGGGCCTGGGAGGCTGGGGAAGGTGCAGACATTTTCAGTCTAGCGAAGACTTGGCCCAGCCAAAGATGTCCCTCCTCAACACACAAAGAACTAATCTCACTCACCACAGCATTATTTCTGGAGAAAACAGCATTTTCCAGAAGGCCAGTTCAGGACTGGGACAAAGTTCTTTAGAAAAACTGCCACTTTCAAACGGAGAGCTAATGAAAAGACAAAGCTAAATCCACTAAAGAAGGAGCAACGATGCTTCCTAAGGATGAGGACATGCCCCATACTCTTCCTGCCTCTGCCTTTGTGTGTGTGTCCAGTCACTCAGTTATGTCCGACTCTTTTTGACCCAAGCGTTGTAGCCCCCCAGGTTCCTCTGCCCATGGGATTCTCCAGGCAAGAATACTGGAGTGGGTTGCCAAGCCCTTCTCCAGGGGATCTTCCCAACCCAGGGATCAAACCCAGGTCTCCTGCATTGCAGGCGGACTCTCTGCCGTCTGAGCCACAGGGAAGCCCAACATGGAAGAGGATGACCTATGTGCCCATCCACAGTCCCCACAGGGCACAGACTCACCGGAGAAGAAATCACAGAAGATGAATAACTGCAGTTTGGCAAAGCTAGTTCTGTCCGGGTGCCCACGTCTAACCATCAACTCTGAAGCCAGACTATCCCAATATTCACAGAGAAAATCCAAGGCATTAGGAGCACAGGCTAAGCAATTAAGACAGACCTGGGTTTGATTTCCAGACACCCAACTTAAAAGAATGGGCTAAACAGTCTAATCTCTTTGAACATCTCATGTGTACACATGAGGTTTCCCATCAGTAACACCAGGATGCCAAAGGTCTGTCGTGGGGACTGAATGAAGTAATGTGATGTGGACCCAACACTGACCTCAGAGCCCATTGCACCCCAGGGGGTCAACCCAGGGGAGCTGCCTCCATCATGCCTAGGGAAATCAGTCACCACTACCAGCTACCCTCCTCAATCCTACTGGCCATCTCCTAATCATTGAGGTGTCCTATAGAGTGCTGAGTGGGGAAGGAGTGGGCGGAGGGGGAAGGAGGGAGATGAACTCAAAGGTTCGTCGTGATGTTAAAGTGAACTCCTTCCAGAACAGCAGGCAGGGAGCTATGACGGAGGAAATCCATGAATAAACACATGGACCTCAATTCCATTCTAAAAATCAGAGATGTACTGTGACCACTTCCGTAATAATAAAATCTGGCTCACTGATTCATGCTGGGCTTTTTTTAAAAATGGAAAAAGAAAAGGAAAAAAAAGATTCCTAAGATACTGGAGATGCTAGGTGTTGTAGCTAGTTCCAGAACATACTTCCTAAGGGCCGCAAATACTTCGTACACTCAGCTGTTCTTTGTACCCTCTTTTGTCAAGAGCCTGGGGTCTCAGAGCTAAAGCTGGCACCAAAAGACCATCTGGGGCTTACAGACAGAGGTTTAAATAGCTCAGTGAATGAACCCTAGAATTAATGAATGAGAAAGCTGTATGGTCCCTATCTGCCTGTCCTCTCCCGAGCAGCACTCAAACCCTGCCAGTATCTTCTACAATGAATGCTTCCGAAGTACAAACCAATAATAAAATAATAAAGATAGGAGGTGGAAAAGGGATCCCATTACAAGGAAGGACAACTTAAAAAAAAAAAAACTTAGCCCCAAATCTCCTGCTAAAGTATTCTATTTGCTCCAGGTTAATTAGAAAATCTCTCTCCCCAAATAGGACAAGGAAAAAAAAAATGTGGAACTGCACACTGTCGCCAAGCTCTAGCCATTTCAGTCCAGCACACTGTTCCTCTTTGGAAAACATCTATCTCTAAGGTCAGTTTGACCAACCGATTCTGGAATTAAGAGGCTATAGCTCTCCCAAGATGCGTATGTATACATTCACAACACACAGTGGAGGAGTCAGGGCCACACATGTAACCCCAGGGGAAGAAACAATCCTTGGGTCACTTGTACAGCTTCACAACTGTTCTTCTGAGGTGGAAAATCTAGCACTGCCCTCACTTCAATAGGCTCAAATATCACGTTCTTTCGGAAAAGAGACACCACGGGAGAAAAGCTCTCTCTCCCAAGCGACCTGCACTGCTACACTCGGCAGTAGCCCGATTTATTCCCTCTCAACGACCACGCGTTTCATCACCAAGGAGGCCAGAGCATGAGAAAGCAGGGCTAACGTGAGAAAGTTAAATTAGATCTAAACACACAGTATTGTATGTAGGGTGCTGTTACAAGGTCTAAAGAGCTCTTCTCTGGACATTATCAGAACCAAAATAGGAGGGATACCCAGGCAGGTGTCCACGTGGGTGAGTCACATGATGCCTGAGGCCCCTTTCAGGACCTGGATCGTAACGCAACAGAGAAAAGCCCAAGAAGATAGTAGGTGGACAGACAGAGCGATCAGCCAAGCAAGGGGATCTCATTCAGGCTTGACCCCCATTGACAAGAAGACCGTGGACAAGTCACTGAACTCTCGGGGGCTCCACTCTCTTATCTCAGCTACAAAATCAAAGGGATTGCCAGGATCCCTCCCACCTCGGAGCTGGGTTTGCTGTTACCAGGTAAGACTGTCTTTCTTGGGGTGTATGGATGTGCAGAATTCCTATGTGTACTCCCAACCCTTCCCAAGCCCAACTGGTGACAATACAACTGTGCCTTCAAACCACCATCGCGTGGGCACTAGGCTGTAAGGGTCGGTCCAAGTGGAAAAGTCTGGGCTGGGAGGAACCAGGATCAGAAAAGCAGACAGACCAAAGACACAGGGAACTCACATGGTAAGCGAGGAAGAAGAGAGGAGAAAGAGCTAGCCTTCTTTGAGAAATCAGAGAACTGAAGACAGTGAAATCGGTAACCCTCAGGCCAATGTTCACAGGGTGAAATGACTGAAGAAACCGAGGTCAAGCATTAGGATTTTATTTCCTTTTTCATTTTTCTATATAAACCACCTTTTTTTTTTTTTTAAAGTCAGGAACAGAAGCAAGGTTCTTATGACCTCAAACGACGGTAAACACAGCCCTGAAATGAGCCCAGGCAGAAGGGATGAGCTGCCTTCGTTTCACATAAGAGACGGAATGCTTCATAAAGGGGCAGCCATCCTGTCACTGATGGGAGTACTTATTCCGTGGGAAGTGGAATCAGACACATCGCCAGGACCCAGCATTTTCTTCCTAACAACCCTCGGCTGTTAAAGGTTAAGACGGACTGGAGGGAAGGTGGGGGGAGGGGGGAGAGAGTAAGGGGAGAGGAAAACATTATGCAATATTAGAATGCTACTTTTATTTTAAAAGCCATCATGTGTAAAGCATTAGTGTTTTTGAAATTGCATTCTTGAGTTAATTAAATGGACAATCTTTTATACATAAAAGTGAAAGAAAGCAATTAAAAGCTAAATGAAGAAAAACTGCCTTCCCCTGGTGATCTGGGCTACCCTGATCCCTTTGTATTAACACGGAGCCAAGACAAGGGTCTCCAACACCACTGTCCAAATGTCTCTTTTATGGCCCTCTCGGTGACAGTTTGAGAAGTATTTGTCTTCCTTCTAAGTTTACCTACAAGACTGTTAGGATAAGAGGAGAAGGGAAGAGCAGTAGGGGGAGAGAAAAAACAAACAAACAAAAAAACATCATCTAAGCACAGCCAGCAAACAGGGAACCCAGAGACAGACCAGCTCTCTCTGCCTCCAAGGAAGCCTTAGAAGATACCTCACCTCTCTTTTGTCACCTCCACCAAAAAAACAGCCACACCCAATGTTTCAGCCAGAAGAATTAATTCAGAGTTTCAGGTTGCCTGGCTAGCCTCAGCTCACAGGCTTGTTGCAAGAATCAGAGAATATTCAGATCACAAGAGAAACTAAGATGAGTCACCACATGCTGCTATGTCCACCTCTCAGGTGCCAAATACCAACTGGTCTAGTCTTTAGATCACAGAGACATGTCTCACCCAGGTGGGTGGATTGCTGTTGTTCAGTCGCTCAGTCGGGTCAGACCCTTTGCAACCCCATGGACGGCAGCATGCCAGGCCTTCACTATCTGTCCCTCACTGTCTCCCAGAGTTCAAACTCATGTCCACTGAGTCGGTGATGCCATCCAACTATCTCATCCTCTGCTGCCCCCTTCTCTTCCTGCCCTCAATTTCCCCCAATATCAGAGTCTTTTCCAATGAGTCAGCTCTTCATATCAGGTAGCCAAAGTATTGGAGCTCTATGGGTAAAACTGTTAATTTGCCTGCCAATATGGGTCAGGAAAAGGCAGGTCTGGTCTGCAGTCTGGTGACCAACCTTGACCCCAGGGAAGACAGGAATGGCAAACTTGCCTTCTGATGGCCAAAGGAACGCAATCCTGCTACTCAGAGTGGTGGAGAAGACTCTGGTGCCTCTAACAAGAGTGTCCCAGTGATGAAAGCAGATACTTTTCTCTTTTGTTCAGCTAGAAAAAGAGCAAGAATAAGTTAATATCCATTCAACAGGATGGCTGGCTTTCCAATGGAAACATGCTGCAGAAGCTAAATGGATGCTCTCTGTTTTGGAGGCTGGGTGAGCTGAATGCTATGATGAGATGCCTCCAGAGCCCAGGTCTTCAGATTCCCAGGCCACAAGATCTCCTACTTCGTGGCTTCTGGGAGGTCTGTCAATTTCCCTGAATCTGACAATCATACCCAAAAAGATTTTGGAACATGCATGCAAACCACCACAAAAGCACCAATTCACTCTCTCATCCCTGCTTGCCCTCTGACCTAGTATTACAGAGTGTTTTAGGAACAGGGTTGATGGCTAGCTATTCTGGGGTACTTTCTTTTCCCTTCCTGCTACGGAAAAAGACAGGTATATTAGAAGAAAAGGCTACCAAGAGATGGCCAAGTCCAGAAAGGGTGGGAAATACTCAGTCTTAGGTGAGTAGCAGGATTGAATCCTGATATCTTTCATCAGTGGTGTCCTTCGCCAGCTAGCAGGCCATGTCAACAGGCTGGCACATGCTTGTGAGGTTCTTACAGAGCTATGCTAAACCACTCCCTAGCCTGTTTCCATCCTTTCTGCCTCCAAAGGAGGAACTCTTGTGAGGCTGAAGATGAGAACGTAGCTAGTTGCCAGTTTTCCATGCATGTTCAGCCTTAGAAGAAAATCTCAACCTCTATGTAATCCAAATGCACCCATGTAGAAAAGAGCCTCCGAGGCTACAGAGGTGCTTGCTTTGGTTTCTGCTCCCTCCCCTGTTCCTCCTTGGCCGATGATCTCAAACTGGGCACCTTGACCAAAACGCTGGTCTGAGTAGGAAGGAAGGAAGATGAGACCAGAGAAGAAACTGGCACAGATAACCCACAAATTCAATTATTCAGCCCACACACAAGAAAGAATAGCTTGTTAGATTTCTCTTTGATTCCCCAGGCTCCAAACCCACACACTGATGTCAGGGAGGGGTGCTCAACAAGCCACCGAAATGAAGCTCCTTTGTGCCGTAACACCACAGGCACCCACACCTCCCTCTGAGATAGAAAGCTCAGCACCATTCACTCCAGCCAAACCCCACTCTGTGCTGCGGCTGAGTTGGTCTTGGGCCCCAACTTGTGAAAGGAATTCAGGATGGGTTATACGTTACCTGTATCTCCACCCCACATCTCCTAAACCATCTGATAAGCGCTAGAGAAAACATCCTGTGTACAGAGCTTGAGATGCTGACACGGGGTGGGGGAGCACCAACGACAGAGGGCCGACGAGGAGTTAACCCCCCGAGAGTCAGGGGCCCACTCTTTGGAAAGTTCAGAGAAAGCAAAGAGAAGAAAGATTCCACTGGCTGTTACATGTGGTCACCAACACAAAAATGCAAGCAGAGACTTCTGTGTCCCAAAGTTAAAAAAAAAAAAACCAAACCTCTTCAGTCCTAGCAGACGGTACATGCTAAAAAAGAAATGAAAAAAAAAAAAAAAAAAAACCCTAAAAGTGTGTTTAAGCAGAATGTTCAGCCGCGTCTCAGAACTGGTACAGGCCCTGCCCTCTGAGTTCATCTCCGGGTTAAACGGTGCTTTGGACCCACGCTGGGGGAGGAGGTCTGCTTCCCGAACCCCAGTTATTTTCTGATCCTCCTCCCTGCCTTCAACAGACAGTGTCAGTAGCTTAGTCGTGTCCGACTCTTTGCGACCCCATGGACTGCAGCCCGCCAGGCTCCTCTGTCCATGGGACTCTTCAGGCAAGAACACTGGGGTGGGTTGCCATGACCTCCTCCAGGGGATCTTCCTGGCCCAGGGATCGAACCCGGGTCTCCTGCATTTCAGGCAGAAGAGGATCCAGCCTAAAGGCAGGAGACTACTCTCAATGACCTCAAGGCTCTCTCAGCCCCTACGTTTTAACCTCACTGATCACAGCATTAGGGCTCAAAGCAGGAATAATCCTCAAAGAAACGAAGTGCTGTTTTACAGACCTCTGGTTCCAGCATCCTTGGTACAGTCATGTTTGCTTTCAAATACGGTCTTCTAATGTTCCCAGCAGCTGAGAGGGGCAAGACATAATGGTTTGGAAGGACACTCACTTTTGATTGGATTTGGTTCCTCAGGACACACAAAACGACCTAGCTCTGGCTGACGCTACTGTCCCCACCTGACACTCGGCTGGCACTGGGGGCTATGATGGATATCGGGGAGCATTAAAAGCTTCAAGGCCAGGGAGGAAGCTGCACAGAAAGCTCCAGGATTGGCCTTTTTTCTAGAATTGCCCTAGGCTCTCCTGCCTATAAAATTTTGTAGGCACCTAATAAATAATTAAGTGACTGTTTACCTCTTGCTAAACCACACCTCAGGGATACGGGACTGATCCCAGGGCTATCTGCAAAAAGCGCCGCTCTTCCTACGTATGCCAGGATCATCCCAGAAACACTGGCCCAGGCATTTCCCAACTGGTTCATTTCCAGAAAGATTGGGGCAGGGGGTGGAGAGGCGGGAGGTGGGGACTGACTTATCAGGAAGAAGGAAAAATCTGAACAACTGATTCCACCCTGTCCCTGGAACCACTCTCACTGCAGTCATGATGGATGAGGAGCGTGATGACAAATGACAAACCTCTCTCCTGAAAGCCCCGCAGTGAAACGTTCATGAGGATCCCAAGCTCGGTCCATGCATACAAAGGCAAGAGCGTGTCAGGAACGGCCGCTGAGCATCCTCAAACCCCAGGCAGATCCAAACCCACACGAAGCACCAGCACCTTACAGCAACAATAAGAAAGCCTTCCCAAAGCACCTTTTAAGGATTTTTTTCCCCCTGGAAAGGGAAATTGCAAACCTGCAGAGCAAAGCAGCTGAGGCCCGTGGCTCAGAGGCCTATGAATGAGGACACGCAGCCGTCGGTGATGTGTTTAGTGCCAACCCCAATATACCAGACAAGACCCGCGAGACCAGACACAGACCACCAAACGAAGGAGGTCCCAGGTGCGGAGGCCAAAGGCAAGGGAACACGTCTGCCCCAGGACTTTCATTCCTTGGAGCAGGGCCCAATTTCCTACGGAAGAGAAATGAAAAGCCACTGGGAAAACCTTGCCTGTTCTCTCCCCATTTGGGACACCACCAGTTCCTTTATTACCACCATGATGGATACAAAACAGAGCCACAGTACATGAAAGTATCTCCATTGTGTACCATGACATCAAAAAAAAACAAAGAAATACAAGCAGGTCCCCTGCTCTCAATGGAGAGGAAGGAAGACAAAGGAATGAACATTTATTGGGCACTACAATAATAGCAAGGAGAACTCCATGTGTTTTTCCATTTGATCCTCACAATAACCTTACAAGCTAGGGGACATCATCCCCATTTTACAAGAGGCTAGGAATGTGTAAGCGACATGCCTAAGGACACACAATTTAAAAAGTGGACAAACTCTCTCTCGATCTAGGTCTATCTTGATTCTAAAATTTGGGCTTTTTCTACCATATCATGTTTCTCTCTTCAGTCATGCAAGACTCTGAAAACCCCTCAAATAGATCTGGTTAAGCAGATGAATTACACACAGTCCTAGGAAAATATGCTGCCATAGCTCAAAAAAAACAACAATGCTGAGCTGGAGGATACGGGGAGGGCTGGGTCATAACTGAGTGATATTCTAAATCCTTTTACAGGAGGTAACTGTCCAAAATAAACACTCACCAAAAAAACCCCAAAACCCAGATTGCAATGTTCCTGGCCTTAAAAGTCCCTCTGGATCTCCCGAGAAGCTTGCCATGTGACTACATCCTCATTAAAACTCCTCTAGGGATAGCACCCCACTGCAGTACTCTTGCCTGGAAAATCCCATGGATGGAGGAGCCTGGTAGGCTGCAGTCCATGGGGTCATGAAGAGTCGGACACGACTGAGCGACTTCACTTTGACTTTTCATTTTTATGCATTGGAGAAGGAAATGGCAACCCACTCCAGTGTTCTTGCCTGGAGAATCCCAGGAATGGCGGAGCCTGGTCGGCTACCATCTATGGGGTCGCACAGAGTCGGACATGACTAAAGCGACTTAGCAGCAGCAGCAGCAGCAGGGTCTCTCCCCACCCCAAAGGTCCTTCTGGATTCCCAAACCAGCACGAACTTTTGTGAAGGCAAAAGTAAACACCTGATCTCTCCAGCTGAGGAATCCAACAGCCACTGTCTGGTCTCCCTCCGCATTTATATCATCCCAGTCTTATAAAAGGTTAACAATTTCATAAAGCTAAAAGTGCCACCTCTCACAAAAGGATCTATCAGAAAGGTCAGAGTCACTTCAGCTCCCAGCACTGCTCAGTGATTAAAAACCTCTGGAAAACTAAAACCGCTAGAAGCGTCCTCACTGAGTTTCCTCTCTTTCCATCAGTGGCTGAGCACATTCAAGAGAAGAGAGGCCAGCTTGCCAACCCCCCAACCCCTCCCCCACCCTCACGGCCAAATTCGCACATATGCTCTATGACCACATCCCATTACCAGCAGGATAAAACGCTTCCTAGAATCAGTTTTGGCTTAAACACTTTTGTCATCCAGCCAAGCCAGGACTACAAAAATTAAATAAATCTCAAATATGTTCCAGCCTCCTCAGGATAAGTCACCTACCGTGCCTACCATATTATTAGACACTAAGGGTGTGGGGGCAGTGGAGAAATAATTTTTTGACTTTGACACCTGGGTCACTGGCCTTTCAATCAGTTGCACAGACCCAGCTTCATTCACTTTCTCCAGGTATGAGCTGGTACTCAACTCACCAAGCCCTCCTGCCCATCACCTTCATCTAATGTTAAGCGTCACCTTGGGCTGAACACAGAAGAGGGAGAGATGACTGGATAAGCCATTTACCATCCCGTGGAAAACAGAAAGGAAAGCGACGTTTTGCCACCGTTGATTAAGGAGGACCTGACAATCTGGGTTAAAAAACACACGAACAAACAAAAATCAGGGCTCAGAATGTCTCCGTGTTGTTAAGAGATCATCTCCCCCGTCTTCGGGACCCTGGTGGAGGGCAGCAGCTCAGGGGTGGTGCCTCCGGGGTGCTCAATAAGGAGCTCGTGTTTCTTTTCAGATCTTTAACTCACTTTCTGGCAAAACAAAGCAGAACTGACTGTTTACGTGTAAGTGCATTTGAAGTCACAGACCACGTACTGGGCTGGAGACAGAAGGAATGCTTCTTAGGTGTAGGAACACTAGGAGGGCGTGTGCCATTGGCAACCCAACTGCTCCGACACAATACGCGTTTTACACCCTGACAACCAAACATATTTGAAATATATTTTATAACCGCTGAATCCCTAAGGCAAGGAGAGAAGCTGTGTCATTGATGCTCTTTTCCAAAATGGAAGACCAAATGAAAGATCCGGACTGCCTCCATACTCTCTCCAAAGCTGACCCCTTACCCTAACACACGCGCGCGCGCGCGCACACACACACACACACACACACACACACACTCTTTCACTCACTTGAGTCGACAATGCACAGCTCTAAGAACCATTAACTCACCAGCAGGCTGGGTCAGAAGACAATAGTATTATCCATTAGTTAAAATACAACCCCACGGAGACTGAGATTAAAATGCTTATTTACTGTCGGCCACAGATATGTTTCTTGTTGCATTTTGCTTTATTGTTGGAAAAGCATTTATCAGGGAGGATCAGGAGTCTGGAGAGAACGGAACTGGTGTGAGCCAGGTACCCGGAGAAGAGATAATCTAAACAACACCTACACTTCCTTATTATAAGCTATACTCCTTCTTTTAACTGACCACATCATAAACATTCTAAAATAGATTTATGATCTACATGTTCAGAAGATCAGAGTTATCTAGCTCCCTTCTTCAACGGGGGGAAGAAAAAAGCAGGCTGTGAGACCACTGTTTAGAAGGGCAATTCCATACTTAGAAAAACTAAAATCAATATCTGTTGTAGCACTTTTCTCTCCCCCTCAGTAAGATCGTGGTTGTTTTAGGAGGATACAAGCTTCTGAAATGCAGCCTTAACAAACAAAACATTGCTCAACTGTTCCAGAGGCAGGTGTCATAAACAAGCAGCCACATGGCAAACATATTGATTTCCCAGTCCTTATCTCACGGCAACCAGCGCTCAGTTACCAGGCTTCTTTAATATGTAATTTACTGCAGGGGAAGGACAGCAGGGCCCAGGATGTCTGAAATATTTACTGGAGAATTCGGTGGTGGCATGGAGGCTTCCCACAAGGGGTGGCGACATGCAAGCAACTATGAATCCTGGCTTGAAAACCACAGTTGATCATTAGCATTTCCAAACTGTTGAACGAAAAGGCTTGACCCCACCCCTCTCTTCCTAGCCAGCAACCCATGACTTTGGCACCATTGATCTTCATCAACTATGTTCAGGCTCTGAAAACCTAGTTCCCCACCACCATTATTTACATACGGATGTTTAATTTCTGCCAAAACACTACAAATAAATTACCTTTTATCTGTTAGATGGGTTATACTGGACCCTTCACTTGCTTCACAGTCCACCTGACTCAAGACAAAAATAAAGAGGACCCCGGCAGGGTGCGGATTTCAAAAGCTCCCATGCCTCGTGAAAGTGTCGGAGTGGAGTTGGGTTTTTTTTTTTTTTTCCTTTTAATTTAAATCAGACTTCTTACATATCCCAAGCTGCAAAGCACCAAAAAAGATCCAACGCTAATTAAAAGCAATCAATGTATGGTTACATTAAGTGGGAAAGCAGTTCTGTGTCTGGCGTTAAAGGTTGTAGGTTTAAAATAAACCTAGAAATGCCAAAGTTAAGCATTTTCAGATCAGCGCCAAGGCGCCCACACGCCTGGTACTATATATACGGCGAGCCCCGTACCTACGCATGCTGGCCATTAAACCCTCAGACGCACAGAACGAGGCTGCTGGCTGCAACGCCACCACGGGGTAGAGGAAACTTCCATTTCCAGAACTGATATTTTCATCTTGAGATGCTAACTTATTTGGGCATAGATTTTTTTCACTGTGAATTTCCTTAGGAGTTTTACATTTTTCATTTAACTGAAAATCCAACTAAGAGGAGCTGAAAAGTTTCTGCTCAGAAGCTCACAAAATTCTCTGGCTATGTCTGCAACCCTTGGCGGGGGATGAGACTCACCACAGATGGGGAACAGAAAGCTTCTAAAAACCTGACCACACAGGTACAAAGTCAA
The DNA here is from genome assembly GCF_042477335.2 of Ovis canadensis. Lineage (NCBI taxonomy): Eukaryota > Metazoa > Chordata > Mammalia > Artiodactyla > Bovidae > Ovis > Ovis canadensis. The sequence goes on along the minus strand of NC_091259.1, from coordinate 32,462,460 downwards.
AAAGCATAAACACCTCTTCCACAATTTTCAGAAATGTTACAAACCCAGAATGAATTTCCTTCCTCACTGAAACCTCTCTGTGTTTGTAAAACCACAGACATTTTTAAAAATTATTGATGTAGAATAAAAATTAAGGGGGGGGGGGGGATTTTCCTCAGCCTTCTCTCTGGGAAGAGGTCAACCAGAGAAAGTATCAGAGCCAAACAGGGGAGACTTTTCTAGAACCACATCAGAAACAACACAGGGCCTCAGCAAGTAATCGTACCACCTGAGAGGTAGATGAAAGTATTTTATCCTGCTGATAACAATACTGATGGTTTAAGGGTGCCAGGCTACTGGCTGATAATCAATACTATATCTAGGTAACTGTTTCTTTAACATTTAGCAGAGGGCTTTTAACAGTATGATAACCTAAGTGTTTTCCAAGAAATTTTGTTTCAAAAGCCAGGTATCGCAATTAATGTAAATTTTTATCATGGTAAAACAGACATTACATTAGAATGTACTATTTTAGCTATTTTTAAGTGCATAAATCAGGGGCACTAAGTGCACGCAATCACCACCATCATCCATACACAGCATTTTTCATCATTCCAAACTAAAACTCTGTCCCCATTAAACACTAACTCCCTACTCCTACGCCCACCAGCCCCTGGCAACCTCTATTCTACTTTCTGTCTCTATGAACGTGCTTCTTATAAACCTAGATACTTACAAACATACTTACACACAAGACTTACCTTTTATGTCTGGCTTATTTCATGCAGAATAATGTCTTCAAGGATCAGCCATGCTACATCAAGGGTTATGTGTCAGAACTTCCTTCCTTTTTAAGGCTGAATAATATTCCATTGCATGTATTTACCACATTTTTATCTATCGATTCACCTGTCAAGGGACACTTCCACTCTTTTGTTACTGTGAATAACGCTGCTGCTAACACGGGTGTACCAGTTATCTGTTGAAGTCCCTGCTTGCCATTCTTTTGGGTCCATACCCAGAAATGGAACTGCTCATGAAACACATTTTTGTTCCCTTAAAAGGAATCTGTTGTTTGTGTTTTGGTCTCCAACACCTTCATCAGAACCAAAAAAAAAAAAAAAGTCAGAATCAATTTGGAAAACTGCAGTCAACAGTGTTGCCAAAGCAGAAGGCCATGCAGAGAGTGCCTCAGAGGTTTCAAAAGTGCCAGTGAAGTGTGACCCCGGCCACAAACTGGGAGCTGCAGCTGAAACCCTGCACTTCCTCGCTTGAGGGGTGAGAGTTTCACGTTCAACGCCAGAAGTGCACCTGAACACAGGAAAGATTTGTAGAGTACGAGGATTGTAGCTCAACGCTTAATGAATGATCTGAATATGCCATTACTGCCTGGCACCTTTATGAGCTAACAGTGGTAAAAACTCAGGCGTATTTTTCTGACATGACCTTATTTAAACCTGCTGGAGACTTACTGTACCAAGCAGCATGTGAAAACTAGCATGCTGACATTTCAGGTCATGCAAACATGCAGGAGACTTCCGAGGTCTGTTGTCTCAGCTCCCAACAGCTTAAAAACTTAAAATGCCAAGGTAAAAAATTGCATGTATATCTTTTAGGATACACATGTTCAGAGGTCTGTCTCACCACAAATCAAAAAATAATAAGACAATCCAAACTCTCCAAATTAATGAAAACCCGGACATTAGCTTTCCACCATCGAAAGCCTGTCAACGTATTTCAGCTCCACTGGAGATAAAACGAGAGACAAGGGGAAAGGCAATTTTAGGATCCTCCAAGGGAGTCGCAGCTTTAATATTAAAATGGCCCTGGGTTGTTCAGACTATGAGGAATTTACTTTTCATAGAATAAACTTTTCTTTTAAACTCCTTTCTTAAAAAAAAAAAAATACAGTGTCTTAAGTAGATCTTTTGGAATTTACAAGATAAATACTGGTAATTTGATTCTTATCTTCTCTAAATCCAATTCTAAGCCAATTTTGTGTAAAGGACACTAATTATAGCCTACAGGGAGAGAAAAGGTAACCTATCAGAGAGAATACACTTGAAACATTTAAAAGGCTATGGGACCCTGAAAAGTTAAATAGATTTCAAATCTATCGGAGTAAGAATAATAATTAGTTAAATGGAAATTATTCTCAGGCCCTGGTCTACTTACCATGGGCCCTTCAGAGTCTTGTCAATACAGCACCCAAGGGCGCTCAGGCTAAAGGGCCCTGGGGTTACCCTACCACTGGCCTAGGCCTGGCAGCGGCTTTTTAAAGACCCAGCCTTGATGAGCAACACTACAAGAAAAGAGGTGAGCAAATCGATCTTCCTGCAAAGGGCCGAGCTCTGCCTTGTTAACAGGTCTCCCACTCCCAGCTCCACATCCATGAGGAAGAAACTGGTTGCATAAAATGCTGTGCTTTTCCAAACTCAACCCCACAGACGGCAACGCCAGGGACTGGGGGCTGTGTGCACGCGCGCGGCCACTCCCACCCCTTCCCGTTGCTTTTCCTGGCTTTGATCACCAGAGACAGTCATGCTACGAGGATGCCACAAACCCCACCTGACGTTTCTGGCAGCTTTAAGGACGCCAGGGCGGGCAGAGAGGCCCCCGGCCCCTGTGGAGTTGAGCCGCCGTGGCCCGCAGCCTGGTGCAGTCGCTGTAGGGCCCTGACTGGCTCTGAGCTGAAGGAACCCAGACGGGTGGAGGGATCAGTGAAACCCTCGGAAGGCCTTGGCTTTGGGAAACTCTGACTCCCAGTCACTGACACTCAATGGGCTGATGGCTCGAAACAGCTCACTAGAATAGCTTTCATTTCAGGACCCCTCCAAGCACAGAGGCCTCTGTGGGCCAGGAGCCTTGCATACCTGACTGAGCAGATGCGAAATCCCACCCCATCCCACCCAACGGAAAAACGGGCACCTTCTCTAACTCATAAAGAAGCACTGTGTGGAGTGCTGGCAGCCAAGTTTGAGCCCACACAGAGACTTCCTGAGCAGCAATGGCTCTCGGGAGGCCCCTGTCCATCGTCTGCACACCCAAGTTCCCCCTCTGACTCCCAGACGCTGGGTGCCCAATCGGTCACAACACTGCAATTCATGGGGTGGCCTGTGCCCTCACCAACCGTAAAGGAAACTAAACCTTTCTGAGTGGCCTGTGTGAATGAACCAACATCGCAGACTACTACTGGCGGACTCATCAGGTATGCTGCTGCTGCTGCTGCTAAGTCACTTCAGTCGTGCGCGAATCAGGTATGCTCTACTGCAAAGTCCAAAAATATATTTTTAAGGGCCGATATGGCAATGGCAGCCCACTCCAGGGTTCTTGCCTGGAAAATCCCATGGACGGAGGAGCCTGGTGGGCTGCAGTCCATGGGGTCGCAAAGAGTCGGAGACAACTCAGCGACTTCACTTTGACTTTTCCCTTTCATGCATTGGAGAAGGAAATGGCAACCCACTCCAGTGTTCTTGCCTAGAGAATCCCAGGGACGGGGGAGCCTGGTGGGCTGCCATCTATGGGGTCGCACAAAGTCGGACATGACTGAAGCAACTTAGCAGCAGCAGCATGGAAGAATTTAACCAGAGAAGGGCTTCAAGTCTGAATCAATGACATCATCACTATTTCAACTGCAGCAAGACAGAAGGAAAAAGTGTCTCTTGACAATGCAAGAATCATCCAGAACCATTCCTCATGTATGGCAGATAGTCCCAAAGAGCTAGTGTGAGGCCTTTTTTATAAACCATCTAGAAAATGGATGTGGGTTAAGTGGTAGAAATAAGGTTCTCCATGTTTCTTACAGATTAGTCCCTCAGAGAAGGCAGGCAGCAGAGAAATCAGTGCTGGCAAAGAGGGAAAACCCCCTTGGCTGTGTCTTTCCAATCTTTTTCTCCTTTCAGCTAGACAGGACATAGAAATGGCCTGACAGGTGAGCACACAGTAAGGAGATTTTCTGAGGCTCCTTATAATTCCGTATTAAGGCTCCACCACCCTTATCTGGGCCTTTTGCTCACTCCCTCGAGGTGCCTTCTTGCTTCTGCTTGTGGCTGTTTATTAACTGCCTCTTGGGAAGATGGGTGAGAACATGAGAGGGTTGCCCCCAAAAGAGAAGCCGGGGTGGTAAGTGTAAGGGGGAAGGGGGGGTGCAGAAAACGAAAGCTGAGAGGAAGATGGCCCCTCTGTAGCTGGGGAACACCAGCTTCCCCAACTGCACGACCACCCAGGGCTTCCAAATGTCCCGAGGCTCTCTAAACAGGACTTGAATGTAACCATTCTGTGCCACTGCTAATCTGTGGCCCTGATTTTTGGTCCTGGACATTCAAAGATAGAATTAAAGGGCAAAGGCAAAGACATTTGAGGCTTCCACACCCATCTGGACTCAACCACTGGAGTCACAGCAGGTCAATGAAGAAAACACTGTCAGGCTTCCAGAATTTACCAATGCAGGGTAGGTACTTGCAGTTTTTTTAATCTCCTTTTAACAGGTAATTTTGGGGTGGGGTGTGGTCTGTGTGTGCTTTCATCTGTTCTACAATCTCGAACCTTAATGTTCTGAATGTTCTTCTGGAGGACTTCTCTTCCCTTGATCACATAACGCAGACCAGAGGGTGTCAAGTATGAAGAACCCCAAGAGCCAGGGAGGACGGAAGGAAGGTTGGGGTCCCTACAAAGCAGGGTCCCCAACCTGGCTCCTCAGACTGAGAAAGGGACTGTGGCTGGTTAGCTTGAAAGAAAAGAACCCTATGTGAGCCAACCCCACGTGTTATCTGACCCAGACGTTACAACAGTCCTATATATGAGGTAGATGCTATCACTGCCCCCATTTTACAGATGGGATTAATCAGGGGGAGGCAAAATCAGGCAATGGCAGCTACTGGAATGCAAGAGCTCGTGGAAGTTGACTCGCTGTCCATGACATTGCTCTTTGGAGAGAGGAGAGTGGGGGAGGAGACTGGGGTCCCCTCTACACTTTACTCCCAACCATAGCTCCTGTGAGACGAGGGGCCCACGAGGAGAAACCCTGAGGAGAAAGGAGGCTCTGCTACAATAAAATCGAGAGGATCAAGACGTGTAGTGCCTGCCTCTGCCCCCATCCCCAGATGGCAGAATTAGCCCTAAGGAGCAGTCCAGGGCTGTCTCCACACGCACAGGCTCAGAATCCCAGTGGCGACCCTCGCACTCTCGCCCTCGGCGCGCCCAGGCCAAACGGCTGGTGACAAAAAGCCCTTCAGAGCTCCGGGTGCCCCCACCTTTTGTAGCAAGCCCTGGAAGGCCTGAGTGCACACACACAGTGCCCTTTCACTGCAGCCTCTCGGGGCTCCCGTTTCACTGGGGCCGTGAAAGAGAGTACTGTAAATAAAAGAGGCCTGGCTGACCTGTCCCAGCCCCAGCCCTCCGGCTCCTCGACTGTAACAGAGCTGCCGGTCAGCAGAGCCTCAGGGGCTCTGCACAGCCCCACACCCACTGGGTACCACGGGGCAGGAAGACCTTGGCTGGTCTAGGGGTGTCAGGGAGGAGGGGTGCACGGGCCTGGCCAGTCTCAGTGACTTTGAGGCATTTAAGCACGTGTTTCAGTGGCTGCAGGAAGATCAGCTCAGAACACCAGTGCGTGACTGGCTGAGGAGAGGGGGGAGGGGAGGCCATTTGGTTTTGTTCTCTTTGTCCAGTCAACTGGACAAAAGCAAGGAGAAGGGGAGTGGGCGGAGAGACTGGAGTCCACCCTGATCACAGCCACAGGACACCGTCCCGGGAAGCTAGAGAAGCAGAAAGGAATCGTATCACACTGGGTGCAGCCACATAATTACAAGAAAACATCAAGCAAAGAAAGAAAGATAAGATTAGGAAAAAGGAAAAAGGCACAGGGAAGTACAGAAGTAGCAACCCAACTCTCATACACAGAAACAGAGGCCAAACCCCACACGGGAGACGCTCAGCCCGGAGCTGGTCAGCAAGGCACTGACGGAAGTTGGCACAAGCCGGCTAGGAGAATTCACATCCATTCGCGATTTGACGGAGCTTAGGGGTTGGCAGGGAAAGACACGAGAGTATGGTGAAAGGTTCTTTATTAAATGCCCGTAGCTTGTCTTCTCTGCAGCCAGGTAGGAGGACAAAGGCGTAAGGACCTTTAACCACCCCAGGACACCCACTGTAATTTCCACTAACTCCACCTTAGGAGGGAGGAGGGGATAAAATCAGAAACTTGGAAGACAAAACAAATAAGCAGAAACAACAAAGTCAGATACGTTTTGCTTAAACTTCCCACAAAGATAAAATGCTGCAGGGGAAAGGCAGAAAGAATCTGAGAGTTTGGTAGAAATATTAGTTATCTCACGAGAAAGGGCAGACAGCCATGGGGCACACACCCCTATCTCGGCCAGGAAAGCCAACGTCTCAGACCTTTCTCACTGACAGCCCAGGACTGGTCCACACGGCATCGAAGAAAATGAAGTCCTTTTTTAAGTTTGCCAATGAGCTTCCCAGGATGGAGAGACCATAAAGCCTGAGTCTCTAAGCCATGGACAAGGAAGTTCTTACCCAGACCTCAGACAAGCCCCACACAAGGCCTCAACCACACAGGCTCTCCCAAACTACCTTCTGACCACCGGAAAGTCCAGGCATTTCTGTGATGTGGAGCTGGCGGACAGGAGCCCGGGAGCGCTCTGGCTAGGCCATGCTTCCCTCTTCCCTCCTTTGCTTCCCAAACCACCAACAGCCTCCCAGAGCCAGCGAGGCAAGGCCTCAACTCAGAGAAACCCCAAAGTTCAAGAGGCTACCCTGTCTTCCCACCCGCTCTTTGCATCAGGCCCCTAGAAATAAAGCAAGGGTATTCTTTCTGGCCCTCTCAGGTATCAAATGACAAGAATGGCTTCACCCCACAGAAAATATACCTCACCAGGGAGACAGTACCTCATCCACAACCATCCACAGCATGTCATGGCGGGGGACGGAAGAGAAGATCGGAGGAAGCCATGCGGAACGACCTAAGGGCGCTCCATCATCCCGGGGCTTCAGGTACCTGCCCGTGAAATGGGCACCAGACTATCAGCATCGCTTTTAGCACCGAAGGCCACGAGCTGAACTAGATCATCTCTTCGTGTCCCTTCCAGATCTAAGATCTTGATTACAGGAACAATCTCAGCAGCAAACAAGAGCCGCCAAGTGACCCAGAATCAGCCATTTCCTGCCCTGAGCCTGGCCGGATGCCCCAGGGAGGCCGCGAGTGGAGTTATAGGCCTGCACCTGCCATCCGGGTGCCTATAAAACCCGTGGACCTTTACAATGCAAACACTTTGGGACTCACTTGCCAAGTGGAAAGGGACAGAAAAGGGAAGGAGCCGTCCAGCCTCCCTGCCCCTCTCATCTCCAGATCTAGCTCATAGCTAAACCAGGTTCGCCAGGCCAGCAGAGAACACACAGCGCTCTGGCAAACTCAGGTGCAAAAGGACGACTCCCCAGCGAGCCCTTCAGGACAGGCCTGAAGGGCTAGCTCAGCGGCCTCTGCCTCTCCCCGTCTATGTCTAGTCTGGAATGGGGACGATTTCCAGTAGCCGAGAGCAGGCTGATCCCTACCCCCAGGTCTTGGGGATCAGAGGCGCCCTCTACAACTCAACCCACGCAACACATCACAAGTCACCACCTTGTGCCAGGCTGGGCGCTGGGAGGAAGAAAAGAAAAAGCCACAGTCTCGGTGCTCTTACTGGAGCGATGGTACGGAATTCAATGCAGTGGTACCAGCGTGCTCACCAGGCGAGCAGGTGCAGATGAGAAGCCCTTGTACGAGTCCTTCCCTTCAGGATCAGCCCCTCCCAGGCTCCCTTAACCCACAGGGAATCTCCAGCGGAACCAGCGAATGTCCACCCTCTGGGTGCTGCCACCCCTCCCAGCAAAGCTCTCCCTGACACCTCTGCTCCAAGGACTGCGGCCCACTGGAATGTGGGTCTCCTCTGGGGGTGCTGGAGGGCGAGGGAAGAGGAGGATCCAGCTGCAGGGCTCGTGGCTCTCGGCCCCGGGGGCCTGCTCATTGTCACCTAGTGGGTAAAGGCAGGCGGCTGTGCACTGCATGCCTGCGCTTGAACAAGGCCCTGTATCCACATTCCCAGCCACCTCCCTCCCTCACACAACATTCGCACACCCCAGCCCTTGCTGCTGCCTGGCCGATTCCTGCCATAATAAAGATGCCAATTAGGACAAATTTGGCACTGATCAAAAAAGGGGTGGGGGAAAGCAGACAGAAAAAAGAAAAGATAAAAGAAAAAGCTCCAAGCAAAGATAGTTCTGCTTCGATAGTCCCCAAGCCTGGGCCCACTTTCTGGGTTTTCTTTTTACTACCGGCTTTGCCTTGATGGCTAACCCTTAGGTGCTGTTGTGATTGTTCAGTCGCTAAATCATGTCCAACTCTTTGCGAGCTCATGGGCTGCAGCATGCCAGGCTCCTCGGTCCTCCTCTATCTCCCGGAGTGTCCACTGAGTGATGGACATGCTATTTAACTATCTCTAACTCCTATGGTTTTTTCCAGTAGTCATATATAGACGTGAGAGTTGGACTATAAAGAAAGCTGAGCACCAAAGGATTGATGCTTTTGAACTGTGGTGTTGGATAGACTCTTGAGAGTCCCTTGGACAGCAAGGAGATCCAACCAGTCCATCCTAAAGGAGACCAGTCCTGAATATTCATTGGAAGGACTGATGGTGAAGCTGAAACTCCAATACTTTGGCCACCTGATGTGAAGAGCTGACTCATTTGAAAAGACTCTGATGCTGGGAAAGATTGAGGGCAGGAAGAGAAGGGGACAACAGAGGATAAGATGGTTAGATGGCATCACCGACTCAGTGAACATGAGTTTGAGTAAACTCTGGGAGTTCGCGATGGGCAGGGAAGCCTGGCGTGCTGCAGTCCATGGGGTGGCAACGAGTTGGACATGACTGAGCGACTGAACTGAACTGAAATAAACCCTTAGTACTACACTGCAGATATTCGGAAAGCTCAGCCCACCCGTTTCATAATAATGCCACCATCCATCAGACAACCTCCAGTTCACTACGCAACAAGATTCATGTAACAATTACAATATCCAGGGCTTGGCACTGGACTTGGGGAAAAGAGGAGAGGAGGAGGGATGGCTATGAACTGAAGAGCACCCAGATGGTACTCAGAAAGGGTGTCGGAGGGAAGAAATGAACCAAAGTGGTGATAATGAGCATCAAGTTTTATCTATGCCTCTTTGCATGGGAGGTTTCCGAGGGCATCTTATTTCCCACTGGCAGCCAAGGGGAGGATGCACCCAGAAAGGCTGGGAGGAGATAGCACTTGTGCTTGAACTTGAAATCTCTGGCCCTGCCGCGACGAGTGGAGAAGTTACAGCAATTGAAGGAACGAGTCTGATGCAGCAGTAACGAGTACTGGGCCTCCATGTGCTGGATGATGGGCTGAAAGGTTATAACTCAGACATGAAAAACACGGTCCCTCCGCTTGAGAGGCATGTGTCCTAAGGCACGTGCTGAGAAAGGGAGGAAGCACAGGGACGCAGCTGGAATCTAGGATCCCCGATGGCTCTGGACACCAAGCTAAGAATTTTCCAGTTGCTTCAGAAAGAGGTAATGGCTACTGTGGGTTTTCAGCAGAGCAGCGGCATGCTCAGAGCTCTGATCGGGAGGATGTGGTGATGAGCCACGGTCAGGGGCACTGCAGGAAGGCTGGCTGGGAGGCTGGGATATCCATCCGATTGAGAGGGAGGAGATGAGCCAGAGAGGCAGGGGACACAGGCAACGTCACTGTCTGAAGAAGCGGGCAGAGCCTCTGGCAGAACTTGAGGACACAGAGGAGAAGATCCCAGAGGGACAGTGCTGAACTCAGCCCGTGCACACCAAGTTCTAGTTTCTGGCAGGCCTGGTGTACCCAGCAGGCAGCTGGAAAGGCACATGTGCAACACAGGGAAGACCGAGATCCGGAAGTATTCCTCAGAGAGCAGACCACAGAAACCATGAGATGGTCAAGGAGGAGGCTGGAGAGAGGAGAAGCAGCAGGGACAGCATCTCAGGAAACACCTCCACTGTGGCGCTGCAGGGCCGCCTTCAGCCACCGCAGACCCACAGTGACAGCCCCCACCCGCCTCTGCTGTGAGGAGGAGCTACCAGCACTTGGCAGATGAGGAAGCGGGCCATGGGGACCAAAGTGTCTGCCCCTCAGCAAGAGGCAAAGACATGCGGAAAACAGATAACCAACAAGGACCTACCATATAGCACAGGGAACTGTATTCAGCATCATGTTTAACAGTCTGCAGCTGGAAAGCATCTGAAAAAGAGTGTGTGTGTGGGGGGTGTGTGTGTGGGGGGTGTGTGTGTGTGTGTAACTGAGTCACTTTGTTGTACGCCTGAAAGTAACACAACACTGTAAATTGACGACACTTCAATTTCCTCAAAAAAAAATTTAATAAAAAAGTTCACCAATGAAGATTTTTAAATAAAGGCAAGCAGAGATCCTGCGGAAGTCCATGTACTAGATCACACTGCCTCTAGGGAGGGAGCTTCCGGAATCTTGAGGCGGATGGGCGAGGGGGTTGATGTTACAGAGTCCAGGAAGGTACACTGCTTTCGAGAACTAGGAGGTCACAGGCAGCCTTTGAAATAAGAGCGTCAACATAGTCACCCTGATGAAGGCTGGATGGAGATAAACCAAGGAGCATCCTGGGGCAGGAGAACCTAAGTCCAAAGCTGAGGAGAGGGAACCTGGAAGCTCGAGGATTTCTGCAACAGCACCTAGGACTTCCGTGGTAGCACAGCGGACAAGAATCCACCTGTCAATGCAGGGGACATGAGTTTGACCCCTGGTGCAGGAAGATTCCACATGCCGAGAAGCAACTGAGCCGGTGAGCCTCACCTACTAAAGCCCCTGCACTCACAGCCCACCCTCCACAACAAGAGAAGCCCGTGCATGGCAACCAAGAGTGGCCCCCTGCTCACCCCAACTGGAGAAAATCCCCTGAGCAGCAATGAAGACCCAGCGCAACCAAAAATAAATAAATAGAATTACTTCTTAAAAACCCCAGCACCCACCCCCATGGCTGGTTGTGAGGATGAAGCATATTCACGCTCATGAATGGCTTACTCCAGAGTGGGTGCCCACTTAGCTGTAATTTCTGGAATCGCTGCTGTGTGTTCAGCAAGGCATCAGGTAGTTGATGGGGAGAGGATGGATAAACCATGATCACCACCCTCACAGAACCTGTGCGGTAGCTGGGGAGACGAAACGTGAGCCCAAACAGCCTGGTAAGAAGGCCATGGAGCTTATCGTGAAATGCTGTATATTTAGAAATGCTTAGAAACACTTGTTGGGGCAAAATGGGGTGGGGGTGGGGGGCGGGCAAACAGTGAGAAGGGGCTTCCACAGAGGCCTGACTCGGAGAATACAGAGAAAGAGGACAGCTCAGGTCTGCCAGGGGTGGGCATGGGGGTGGGGGTGGGGGTAGAAAACGCCCCAAACAAAAGCACTTTCATTCCAAACCCGGCTCCCCTGGAAGGCCCAGGGCTGAGTTTGAGCGGCTGCGTCATGTTTGCCAAGAGTAGCAACTGAACGTGAGAAAGGACAGGTGTGCGCCAGGTCTAAGGGGGCCCATTCAATGTCGCTGACCAGGTGGCTCCATGAGCCAGTGAGTGTCGCTCAGTCGTGTCTGACTCTCTGCAACCCCGTCGACTGTAGCCTGCCAGACTCCTCTGTCCATGGGACCCTCCGGGCAAGAATACTGGAGTGGGTAGCTATTCCCTTCTCCAGGTGATCTTCCTGACCCAGGGATCGAGCCCAGATCTCCTAAATTGTAGGCAGATTCTTAACCGCCTGAGCCACCAGGTAAGCCCCAAAGAGACAGTTCTCTCTCCCAAAGTGGGGTGCGGATGGTGGGAAGGAGTTAGGATAGGAAAGAACTTTGGGGAAAAAGCCAGCATCCAATCAAGGCTGCTTGTAAAGCTCTACACCACTTCCATCTCACTCCCAAATATCCAGAGAAGGCTGGAGAGCAACAGAGTGGGGTTAGCATTCTGAGCGACTTCACGGCCTCTCCTCTCCCAGGTCTGTCTTCTACGAAAATCTGAATTACCCAACCTCCAACCAACTCAACCTTGCCCAGAACTGCTAGCCTGGCATTCAAAGAGCTCCAAGACCTGGCCCCGATCCATTTTCTCTGCCTGCCCTTCCATTCATCCCGTGTCCATCCCCTACTCCCGCTCACTGAGCTGTCTGTGGGCCACCTGCCCAAACACATACACGGTCACCTTTTCTCACTCCCCAGCTAGAAATGGCAATATCTATCTCTACTTCTCCAAATCCTTGCCATCATCCAAGCCCAGCCAAATGACACCTCCTCCGTGAATCCCTCCTGAAGCTTCAATCAGAACTGTTCAATTCCTCTCCTGTGCTCCCCTAGTATCTCACTAATACAATAATTGAGCGTATGTCTGATAAACACACACACACAGAGCCATATACATGTGTGCGGCTATCATGTGTTTTACTGTGAGCTCTTAAGAGGCTTTATTAACAGCTATGTGCTACCTCACAGCACTTGGTAAGCACCCAGCACACAGCAGGTGCTCAGTAAATGTCTTTTGAATTGAATACCCATGGCTAAATCCTCAGTTTATTAGGGTGTTCTTTAAACTATGGGTAACAATCCATTAGTGGGTCTTGATTAACAAATGTTAAATGAAACAGAAGAGATACACAGAAGAGAAAATATCAGCGCCCGTAAAATATAATACAGATAAAGTTCTGCTGAACCTTCAGTTTCAGGTACACTTGTGTTAAGGCCTGGGCCTAGATGAAAAATGTACCTGTTCTGTGGGCCTACAGCCTCCATTCTAGGATAAACCAGCAAAGAAAAAAGCTAGTTATCACAGGTTTCATCCAAAACATAACCTCCAGAGAATTCCTGGGGGGAAAGGGGTCACTATCCGTTCACTCGCCCTTGACTCCACAGCTTCAGAACAGAAGCATCATGGCAGGGTTTTGGAATTCAGACAAGAGTCACTGATCATTCTGGCAGGTTCTCTAGACTCGCCCACCAAGGCAGGAAGGCCCAACTCCAGGGCAGATCTGTAACTGGCTTTATGACTAAAAGGGGGAAATGTACAATTTAACCCTTGGCTAACCAGACCACACACCAGAGCAGCAGTTAATCTAAACATTGTATTTTAAACCCAGAAAACAACATTTCTAGAAGACCCAGGATCAGCCTGCTCCTAGGACTGCTAACTTGGGCCCCCTTGGAGAAGGGCGTCTGATCCCTGCTAGGCTGCACAGGGCTCTGGATGCCTCCCCTTCCTGACCCTTCACCCCTCCTTCTCCCCACTCATGTCTCATCAACTCTCTCACCCTCATCTCCACTTGCTACCTGGGAATCCCGCAGTCTGGCCACAGATCTCTAAACTGGTTCAAAAGTCTCCCTCCTCAGAAGTGCTTATCCCTCTAAATAATGAATTTCCCAGTCCTAATTAATGCGAAGAAAGGGATGATATACATTTTTCTGCTGCTTTAACTTACAGCTAGTAAGACACTTTGAGGGAAGAGCAGCCTCTAGCTAAAGGGTCAGATAAGCTAAAATCAATATAAGCCACCACCTCGAATCTTTTAAATCATCATCTGCCCTCCCCTGACTATCCCTGAGCCAGACCCCTGAAGTGGGCATGGAGCAACCACCAAGCCTGCAAATGACCATCTACTCTACCTAATATTCAGAGAGATCATCTCCCATCCAACCCTTCATTCCTGCTTCCCCCAGTGACCTTCCCCACAAAAAGAAAAATCACTGCAGTCTCTGGGAGCAATCAGACAGCCAAGAACAAGGGAAATAACCTCAGGGCAGCCAGAGGAAAGAACAGAAGGCAGACACTCGGAAGACCCATTAATAGAAGTATAACATCTCAGACAACAGAGGTGAGTGTCTGGTTCTTCACCTGCCCATGTCAGTGCATACGATCCTTCTGATGTCTGCAGTGATATAAACCTGACAAATCTAGAAGCATCTAAAACAGTGTTATGAGAATGGTGAACTGAACTGAAATCATAGTATATGGTAAACCACTGCCTAACTAAGGAAGACACGTAGCTATCTTACAAAGATCTCAAAGGCTGTGGCCCAGAGTCTCTGTGACTCCAAAGAGCAGAAGTGGCGGTGGGGCTGTAAGAACTCTCTGGAAGAAGCATTGGCTGCTCGGGGAATAGCAACATCCCTGTCCTGAGGGGTCCATGGAGAGACTCGGTGGCATGGAACACATGAGAGCCTCAAATGGGGGCTGGCCACCAAAGTCCCTTCTAGCTTATCACCCATCACAACAGGGCAACGCCAGAAGCCAGGACACTAGACCCCATCATCCTTTCAAGAGCGGGGGACACACACTATGGCTCGCTTATCCATCTTGAAAGTGGCTGGGGAAGACAGAAAGAAGAAAGCAAGCAAAGTACAATGTATTTTCTACCACGGCTCCCTGGACCCAGCCACTGGGACAGTAGAAAAGCTGGCCTGGGGTTGAGGTTCCAAGACGGGGGCTACTAGTCAAGTTGTCATTGTTGTTTAGTTGCCAAGTCATGTCCTATACTTCCACAAACCCATGGACGGTAGCCCACTGGGTTCCTCTATCCATGGGATTTCCCAGGCAAGAATACTGGAGTTGGTTGCCATTTCCTCCTCCAGGGGATCTTCCCAACCCAGGGACTGAACCTGCATCTCTGCACTGGCAGCTGGATTCTTTACTGCTGAGCCACCAAGGAAGGCCCCCTCCGGTCAAGCCCTCAATCTGAATTCTCCAAGCTGGCCTCTGGGGACCCGGGGGTATCAGGCAGGGAAGGAGGATGTTTTTCCCGCCTGGTTTAGGAACTGCTTGTTTTCTGTCGTTTCGGGCTATGGGAGGTAGGTGCCAAGCAAGACTGTCCCCCTTTCAGCTTCTCTTTTTTTAAGAAAGACAAAGGAGAAAAACAAAACAAGCAAACAGCCGTAGCCCAAGCCCAAGTGTGCACTGTGGGCGGCCTACATGAGCTTCCTTTATCCAACCACAAAAAGGCATCAGTGGAACCAGCGAGGGGCCCTGGAACGGCCTTTCCCAGCAAGGGCCCACTCCTCCGTTGAGGTTAGCAGTTAACCAGGGGCCGGGAGCCGCGGGGCCAACAGACCGAGCTCCTCTTACACAACGCAGCCCTTATCTCCCCCAGCCGCTGTCGCTCTGCAGACGCGGGCTTCGGCTGCAACCACAGCCCAGACTGGCCCACGGGAGATACCGGCCCTCCGCTCGCTATCAGGCAGGCAAGCGGGGCGACGGACGGTTAGGCTGAGCTCAGACCTTCAGGTTTCTATTAAAAGAGTGTCAGACAGCCGGTAACAGTCCGGCTGGCCAGCTTTTCGTGGTGTCGTTTCCTCTGATCCCAGGGCTGCAGTCCGCTCTCCCCAGGGCCTCTCCCAGCCCCTCCGCCCACCAAGAAGAGGTGGCAACGGTCCATTTCATGTCACGTCATTCCACCTTGGTAGATGCTGGGTGCAAGACGCAGGGAGAGGGGCTGATGATTAACCATTAAACAAACTCCTCTGCAGACCCTGAAGGCAGAAACAGAGCTGGGGTAGCTTGGGAGCCAGGACACCGGGGGACAAGAGGACCAGCCTGGACAGCTCAGACCTTGTCACTTTCCTGCTCAAACACCTTCAGAGGCTCCCAACTGCCCCAGGATAAAGCCCCCGAACTAACAACAGTTACGTTTATTGAGCAACTACCTTGGTCCAGGTCCCGTGCAGAATGTGTTAACTGCACTATCTGAAACCCTCAGGCGAGCCCCCATGATATCCCGCATGATAACCCCACCGTAGGATGAGGAAGCCACAGCTGACAGTATTTCGGCCGTGTGGCCAAGATCGGAGTCTACACGCGGCAGCGCGACAACCCTTCCTCAGGCTGCCGGCGTTCTCCCCACCCTTCCACCCTACCTTGTCCCCTTCCTGGCCTGGCACTTTCTGGCACCCCCACCTGACCCCAACCTACCATTCCAGTATTAACCACCCTCAATCCAGCCAAAGAGAGTTGTATTATCCACGATCCCAACATTTACCACAATTGCAACCCCACAGCTTTTCGGAAGAACACTAGCTACATTTCTCCCCCATCCAGAAAGCCTCACAAAGCCAGACCCTCTGTTGTCTTGTGCACCACTGAATTCCAGGGGCCTAATCTGGGGCCCCTCACACAGGTAAGTGTGCAACAACAACAAAATTTTTTTATTAAAAATGAATCCCTCCAGGTGGAAGGCATTTCATCTCTGAATTGCCTTGTGGTTTTTTCCCCCGTATATCTGCCATAATCTGTCCGTTTTCTACTTTCTCTCATAGTTATCAACCTACTCGTACACATCTGCAGTATTTTAACTCAACTGCTCAAGTTATAAGCTCCTCAAGGGCAAGTCCCGGGTCTTACCAATACTCAAAACCCCAAAGCAGTGCACCGCCTGCAAATCTAAAGAATTCAGTGCACACTAGTCCACTCAGCCTGAGCAGGAGAGAGGTTAATGAGCACCCCACAAGGCCAGCCACCGTGCCAAAAATCCACCCCACACAGCCAAAGATCTGAAACTGCCCTTAAGTCAGATTCTATTCTTATCCTCCCTTAACTCCTCCTTGGTGGCAGAAGCAGGGAGCAGACCCCGGCAGTCACAGGGAGGTTTGTGAAGAAGGAATTTAAGGAGGCAGGGACATGGATTCTAGTCCTTACTAATTTGCTACGTGGCCTTGAGTGAATCACAGAGCCTCTCTAACCTCCATATCTTACATCCTAAATGAGCATGCCGAAATAAACAATATATGGGTCCTTCCAGGTCTATCAGTCTATGATTACTGGTCACCTTGAGAACCCACAGCTGGGAGGCAGGTGGGGGTTCTGAGAGCTTTCCTTCCACAGCAGGTGAGAAGAGGGGTGAAGACTGGGGGCACACAGAACCCCCCTTGCACCATTCCTCAACCTTCCAAAAATAAGCAAATCCTAGCGAGAGAATAAGCCAGTCTCTCTCATTAGGAAGGATGACAACCAGGATTTGAATATGGATTGGAAGTAAATAAAAGGGAAAAAGCAGATACCGAAATAGATTTTCAATAACTAACTTCCCTCTGGTTAAACCTGAATTTTTTCCCACATATGTATACTTTCACAGATTCAGTCGGGGAGCGTTCAAATTAGCACCACCTGGCCTTAAATACTGCGCAAAACACATAGCAAGCATTTTGCTTTTATTTATGTCATCAATGGTTTCAATGGAATGACTCATCCTTCCTCTTTAACACTCGGTCCTAATATGTTTTACTATAAATAATGTAGAAAGCGAGGAGAGAGAAGGAGAGGGTCTGAGCGTTGCCCCCCTCTCTGACCCCCTGCACAGCCAGGTCACAAAAGATCCAGGTCTGACGGACAATCCCAAGGTGAATGGAACTGACTGACAGCCAGTGGTGGTTCCCACGGAGAGGCAAGTCAAATATTCCTCCCTCCAGCCTCACGGTGTTGAGGACAAGTAAGGATGTCAGAAAAGGGGACTAGCCACGCTGAGGAGGTGCTGGGCACCAGGATAGGATTTTAACACAGCAGCTCCTTTAACCTTCCCAAGAGATGGAAGTCAGGATTCACTGGGGCCCCTAAAGCCTCCTGTGCCCATCCCCTCGGAGAACATATGTGCAAACTCAATCCATTCTTCTTGACTTCCAGCAACACTGACTCGTGATGGGCTAGATTTTTTTTTTTTTAACACCAGAAATGCCTCTTGGGAGCCCAAACTCACAGGAGGCCAAACCACAAATGCAGAAACACTCCAGCAATGAGATGAGTCTGTCCCAGGCCTCGAGGGGGTGGGTGGAGGCGCAGTCAGTGGCAGCGACTCCTTCAGGGTCATCGGTTGGAAGTCACAAGTCCCTTGGCCCTGTTCACCTCCCACACAAGAAGTAAGGCCCCATGCACCCTGGGCTGAGCTGACATGCCCTCTCTACACACTCTCTCCAAAAATCTGCCTTCACAGTCGGCCACAGTCACCCATGTCATCACATACTATATTCGCCAGATTTGTCACTGAATTATTTCGACCATTTCCAAAAGTCAAATCTACCCTCCCAGAAGACGAGGCATAAGAATGTGGCACAGGCTTCAGAAGGGATTCCGAAAGATTTCCAAAATGCTTGGGGCCTGGGCCACATCAGAGGATTAAGTGATCACGTATTAGACACAGAAGCTTCTTCACAACAGCAAGTAGCCACTTCCCAAATGGAGACCTCCATATTCACTAAGCGCTCAAATTTGTTTGTTTGCTTTATTACTAAGTCACGTTCAACTCTTTTGCGACCCCCTGGACTGCAGCCCACGAGGCTCCTCCGTCCATGGGGTTTCCCAGGGAATAATGCCGGAGTGGGTTACCATTTCCTTCTCCTGGGGCTCTTCCCTACCCAGGGATCAAACCTGCGTCTCCCGTGTTGGCAGGGGGGTTCTTTACCACTGAGACACCTGGGAAGCGCTCAGATTATTCATCTATTATTTCACCTGCTGACTGCTAGCATAAGATCAGTCAGTACTACCTTCCACTTAGCAGTGCCCAAAACAAATGATCTCACTGGTTTCTTTCATCGTTGCTCCCTTGGGCCAAAATAGAAGGCTTCTAAGGGCTAGTTCTAAGGCTCAGTAGTGCCTATTTACACAGTGCCTTCTCTCTGTTACAGCTTTTTTTTTTTTTTTTGGCTATACTATGCAGCTTTTAAGATTTTAGTTCCCTGACCAGGGATGGAACCCAGGCCCACAGCAGTGAAAGCATCAAGTCTTATCCACTGACCGGCAGGGAATTTCCTCTTTAAACATTATTTTATCCAAATAACCACCTAAAAGGTATACTGGCCACATTTTTTTTTTTTAAGGGAACAAGGAAATAAGCGCACAGAAAGGCCCTTATTTGTAACTTGTTCGAGGCATCCAGCTAGTAAATCTAGAGTCTGGGTTTTCATCCAGGATGTCTTACTCTGAACTTTGCATTCTTCCCATCACTGCATATCATTCCTAGAGAACACCACTTCCATCACCTCCCAGAGAGCCTCTTTCCTGCCACCCCCACCCCAATTCCTGGGCTGTATTTCACTATCTTCAGCATCTCCTGGACTTTGTGCTCACTGTTTCAACTTCCCAGTAAGTCTGTCCCCGTAGATACCCCTGCTCTAAATAGCACCCTCTGTGATCTGCAAACATTACAAGGACATCAAAACAAAGCTATCAGTTGGGTTCCAAGCCTTAGCAGCCAGTCCAAACTCTTTTGTTTGATTCTCAGACAGCTTATTGACTAGGCAATGGGGTCAGAAGTTTTCACCTCGCTTCTTCCCCAACCAGGCACTCTGCTTAAAGCAGCAAATTCAGGGCAGTTAGGAAAAGTCCATCCCTTGAAGATTTCAGATTTACATATTTTTAGTCAGCACGCATTACTTATCAGCCTACAACTTGTGGGAGGGGGAGAGGATGGAGAAAAAGACAGGAACTAAAGAAGCAAAAGATTACCTACACCCTCTCCCATCTTGTATGAACACGGGCCTCGACAGCCCACTCAGTGAAATGTTCTCAGAGGCTGCCTGTCCACACGGAGGGGGAGAAAGGCAGAGGAGGGCAGGAAGCTGATAAACTGTGATAAACGCAGCGGCTGTGTTTTACAAGATACCTGTTTTCTGCCGTCAGGTCCCCTCACACGTTTCCACCCCGATCTGAAAGAGGGTCCGAGCTCCCCACCTGGTCTCTCCTTCCTCATTCCACCTCTCACCCTGACCCCAACAGTTTATCTTTGCATATTGGAAAAACCGGCATTTATCAAGTAATCTACTCCTCACAG
This sequence comes from Ovis canadensis, assembly GCF_042477335.2. Classification (NCBI taxonomy): domain Eukaryota; kingdom Metazoa; phylum Chordata; class Mammalia; order Artiodactyla; family Bovidae; genus Ovis; species Ovis canadensis. The sequence goes on along the minus strand of NC_091259.1, from coordinate 32,442,618 downwards.
ATTGTTAAACAGACCACAGGGGTTATCAGTGGAGTTGATATAGGAAGATAAACAGCAATCTCTTATGCAAATAGCACTAAGAATATAGGACTGGCCACAGGACAAAATCAGAATTTAGGAGAACATGCATCTTAACACTTTTCTCTTGATTCCAACCCTCGAAACCCACAGGAACGTGGAGAAGATTCCCTGGGTGTATTTGCCTCTCCTGCTTTTCAGGGAGGGGCAGGTGTGTGTGTGTATGTTGGTCCAACCTGCTTTGCAAGAGTGGTGGCTTCGTATCTAAGAGAACCTTCCATGGCTAGAATTCATGGCCCAAACTTCCTCCTCCTTGCAACAGCCATTTCATTTTTCTGGGATTCAGAATCATTGGAGTGTGCTTTGTTCAGAAAGGTTGAAAAAGGTATTCTCCAAGGTGAGAGTAGGGGTCAGCGGGCAGCAGGGGAAAAAAAATCCAAGGAAAACCAGTAGTTGTGGGTTCTGGACATCATCCACGGGACCAGCAGATACAGACTACCTGCCCCCGGGTCTGGCAAATCTGCCTTTGCCCAGAAAGAAGCAGGCCCGGCTGGCATCTTTTCAAATCCTTCTCATTTTAAGGGCAAATTTGCATCAAGTACCAAGAGGTGAGTGGCTCCAAGTGACAAAAGAATTGCACTCAGACGGATGGACAGACAGAGCAAGCTGCTTCTCACACCAGGCTGTGGGCTGGGGAGGGGGAAACGGGAGGATGACAGAATCCAGGGCTGGCCAGAATGAAAGTCTGAATGGAATAGGCTAATTTACACAGGAAGTAAGCACTTACCAGACCCTTCATCTCAACACACAAAACCCTCCGCCATATCTGGAAGCAATTACGTCCAGTTAACATGATCTGCTTGCCACTAAAATTAACTGCAAACAGAAATATTTTTCACTTTTTGCAACAGGAGATGCCAAGATTTGGCCTATCCCCTCCCTCGAGCCACTGAATCTGGCTTCTGGGGAATATTTAGCAGCTACTCAGCTCAAAACACAAAACCCACTCTGTAGCTGTCAGGACACAAAAAGTAAAATAGTGGATAATTATGAAGGGGGGAAGGAGTGGGGGGCGCCGGTGGCAATGAAAACCATTGTGCTAGGAACTGAGGAAGGGGCCAGCCCCGGGCCCTAAATGGGTCTGCAGCGCTCGAGAGTCCAGCCCTGGTTTTCCACGCTCAACTTCAAGGAAAGAAAAATGTTTTTAGAGTCACTCAATTTAGCAGCGGCTTCACATTGTTTTTAGGTACCGGCTTTATCCCTTCTGCCAAGGGGACGGGGGTGGGGGTATATAAGGAGGTAGACTCAGAAATGTTAGCGGATCCTTAATTTAGCAGAGAATCGAGGGGACAACTGTCACGATTTCACTTTTGCATCGAACATTTCCAATCCCTACGCTGCAAACGCCCTCAAAGCAGCTTTCACCTGTTCCAAGAGGGGCAGGAGCCGCTGTTTACGTAAAAGGATGGAGAGAGGGTTGAGGGGAGTAAGAACGTCCTCCCAGAGTGTGTGTGCCCTGCAACGACCCAGGGTCCCACTCCCCAAAACTCTGGGTAACAGAGAGTTACCGAGGTCATCAGTTGCCGCCACCGCTGACCACGCCTGTCCTTCACTCTGCACCCAACCACACAGTCGGTAAGAACTTATTTTTATTTTTCCTTGAACTACTGTCAACGATGCCGTAAACGCCAGAGACGGAGGGACAGGTCTGTTTCGCAGTTCCGGAGGCGTCCCGTCCCAGCTCTCCCTCCCCCGCCAGGCCCACCCTTTCCTGGCGCCCCTGGTGCAGTTCACCCCTTTGTCACCAAGGGCCTTTAGCAAGGCAGCAGCGGCAGCTAAAGTGACGGCCTATCCTTTCGCCAGACAACTCACAAACGCCTCTTCTCAAAGAGTCAGGCCAGAGTTCACCTCGAGAATGAGGTCAAACGCTGCTGTGCTCCACAAATGTCACATTTACAAACGTTACTCACAGGTTCAAAAAGACAGAAGGAGAAGCCACCTAAGCAGTCTTTCCGTAAAGAGTAGAGCCTGTGATGAGGGAGAGAAACGGTCTTGATATTCGAAAAAAGTACTCTGCCATTCTCTTCCGTTTTTCAAACCATGTTATGATGAGCAAAAAGGAAACAAGCACATCCCTCCCGACACTGCACCCTGAGACCAGGCCACGTGCCTGGCCCGGGGGTCCCGTGTGCACCGTCCTAGGAACATCATCATGGCAGCACACGGGAAATTGACGTTATTAACTTCCTGGTGCAGATGAGGAAGCGGGTGGCTGGGTATCTATTGCGGAGCTCCAAACAGGCAGAGAATGGATTCAAACCCAAGTTCACCCTTCCGCAGGCAACAAGCACCCCTGAAGGTGCTTTTCCGGGAAGGAAAAGCAAGCAAAGTGTCCTCCTGACGTTCCAGCAGCCACTGCACCAGCCAGCATGAGGGCTCCGTCCTCCGCCCCCCAACACCTAGGCGCACACCCTGAGCTCTGTCACCACACGGCCGCCCAGGCATGGAAATGGTTAAGTCGCCCTCGCTGCATAAATCAAAAAGTTCAAGGCTGCAACATACCACAATGATTCCCTCTTTACATATGACAAGAACCAGAGAGGGGCTGAAATCCCAAGCATCCTGAGCGGGGTCTCCCCAGCCCGCACAGGTTACGCCGCCAGGGTCAGGGCCGAGGACCTTTAGCGGCAACATTCATTTCCTGAACAGGACAAGTTCTCCTGACCATAAAGCTAATAGGAACTTCCTCGCACGGCGAGCTCCGGCTGACAGGGCTACTTGTCACTGGCCATGCAGGAGGAGAGCGCTGGTTCCCATTAGCGGGTTATGATGCCAGGTGCTACTAATAAGGTACATCGGCAAGAAACAAGAGCCTGCTAAGCTGTCTCTCCAACTCTGGAAGCAATCAGGCCTGGGCTGCAGGGCTGGGGAGGGGCCTTCTTTAAAGGAGGGGTGGGGGGTGGAGGGAGGTGGGAGCTTCAGCCACTGTAGACCCCCAGCAGCATCTAACCTGCTGAACGGCTTAAATAAATACATTTCCAACAATCCCTCCACATTTCCCCCAGCTACCATAAAAAGACTCCCCCAAATTAACACTCATAATGTTTCCCCCAGCTCCAGGCCTGATGGATCACCGAGGGCCATTACACTCGGCCACATCTGCTTCTCACTATGGCAAGGAGAGTTGTGCCAACAGGCCTAATGGCACTAAGATCACAACGCTCGGCTAATCCACTTAGAGGCCAACGGCAGGAGAGGGTGGCTGGGGGCTTGGAGAGAGAGGCTCCCTTGTCAGGCTGGGGTCACAGGAGAAGAGGGAAGCGTAGGGGTGGGGGGGGGGGGGCTGGGGGCAGCCTCACATGTGAGTTCCTGCTGGGTGTTTCATGTTACACGGCACCCCATTTAACATGTTGGCACCACATTGAGAGGTAAGGGGCTACAACCTCACTTTACAGAAGGGGCACCTGGCCGTTCAGACAGGTGAAGCCATCTACCCAAATCTGCCCAGATCCACCATGAGGCACGGGCATTCAAACCCAAGTTTGGGATCCGTCTATATGCCCCTGCTCTACACACCTTGTCTGCCTGCAGTCAGGGGTGGCGGGGTGTCTGTCTCATTCTTAGCATGCCTGGTGTATACACCCTTACTTATCACCTCAGAGGATCTAAATGACCCTAAAGAGGGGAGACCTCGAAACACTCCTTCCAATGGCCCACGACTCCTCCTCCTCCCATCCACATTTCTGTGACTGCATACTCTAATAAAATCACCAGTAATGCCCCCACTGTTTCAGGGAGTTCTTTCTCTCATCTAACCTGGATTCTTCCCACTACAAAGCTGGACACATTCTGTCCCTGCCGAAGAAGGTCATGTCTTGAGGACAAGAGTTGAAACAGGGCAAGAAATTTAGAACCAAGCAGGTTTCTGTGAGTTGTTAGCCGAAGTTTCCGTGCTGACGATCAAGTACTGGATTCTCTCTTGGCAGCTGCAGAGATAAGCCTCACATAGGCAAAACCCAACCAGAGTTTTTCCAGACTGAGCCAGCATAATAAGGACACGGGGGTTTTTAAGGGGAAACAGTAGAAAGGGGTATTTCTGATTATGCTGGCATGAAATTAACGGCACGGGATTTTTATTTTTGTAAGTGGGTTTCTTTTTCTCTCTCTTTTTTTCTGTTTTTGAAGTCAGCATAAACCCCCTTTATCGCTAGAAGCTGGCCTCTCCCTGTGTCTGTAAGAGATGACGGACTCCTGTGACCCCAGCCCCCTAAGACACAAACCCTTCCAGGTAATTACTACTCTCCCTCCGTCTTCTCAAGCCACCGGACAAAGCCAGGAGGCCAGATCCAGCCAAGTGGTGAGCCTCCTGGTTAGCAACTTCAGGGAACATGGAGCTGGTCCTTCCTGTATCCCCCCTTCCCTTCTGATTCCATCAGGGGCTGAAGATCCAAGCGGGACATTGTAGAAAGAAGTATGAACGTGAAGCCAGAGACCTGGGCACAAACCCTGGTGCCACCCTTCACCGTCTCCCCAGGGAACAGTCCGTTAACCTCTCAGGCTTCCCTCTGCCCATCAGGGAGTGGGAAACAAATATCTAACCCCAGCGGGTGGCTAGAGGTTCTGAGCAGATACTGACTACAAATGCACTTAGCATGTGTATCAAGCACTCAAGGCGATATTTGCTGAATCTGCCCTTAGAAGCATCCTGCACTGTAGGGTGGGGACGGGAAGGGGCTCTGCAGCATGCCGCCCCCAAAGCCCAGACTTCTCTGGGTGAGGAGGCATCTGTGCTCCCATCACAGTGATTTGCTGGCCTGGCCACGTGCACACGCGATAGGACCCGGCGTTGGTGAGTAGCCTCAGCATTCGTAACTGATGACAGTGGAGTGCTGCCCAGCTAAATTTAAAAGAAGGCTGCAATGACTCATCAGGCTTCAGGTCAATGGGACAAAGAGTACCCTGGCCACAGTGCCTCAAGAGATCAGCTTTTTTGGGGGAAATGCAGGTGCTCACGGTGAACTAGCTGCAAAAACACCAGCAGTTTTCAGGTGCTGGATAAATGGACACCTCTGAGGGCAAGCAGGACCTCAACCAACAGGAACACAAATTTTACCCGGCACTGCCAGCAAAAATACAACAGCAAACACTTGCTCTCTGCTATTCTTCCATGCTCATGACAAATATTTAGTTGATTAATTCCTGCAACAACCCAGTGAGTAGGTACTGGGTTATTATTCCCATCTTACAGACAAAACAAGCAAAGAAAGGTTAAGTAATGTAACCATAGTCACACAGCGGGTAAGTGGTGAAATCGAGATTCTGACCCAGATAGTATAAGTTGCTCAAAATGCCCAACACGAAGTGTAAAATGTGGTGCTGGAGGGTGGGGAGCGGGGATGCGGAGGTAGATTTTCCTTACTAACAAAATAGATGCCACTGAGTCAGAGTTTTCACTTAAAACCGCCAAAACAGAATTTGACTACAAAAACCTTTACTTATCATGGAAAATTCCAGAACCTTCCAATGGGCAAATTGAGGCACGCCTGTATTCATTTAGCAAGACTTTTTATGTCTCACACGTGGGCTTCCGGTTGGACTTGTTTTAAAGTCATTAATTTTTTTGAATTAAAATAACTGGAAATGTTTTTCCCCTGAATTAGCAAGAAATCCGAGCTGTGAATGGAGGTTTGATTTTAACAGTTTAGGATAATCACTATTTTAAAGAGTCATAAATAGCTTTCCTAGAACAAGCAGGAGGGAAAAGTACTGCTGAACTAAAGCTTTCTTCCCCTCTCCTTCTAGCAATTAGCAGCTCCAACCAATAGTGACAGCGAGTTAAAATGGAACTTTTCACTGAGATGAAAGAGTAGGCAACTTTCTTCCATTAGAAAGAAAGTAAAAGAACTCATCTTCAAACTTCCCAAGAGTTCAGTCTATATTGCAGATGACTCAGTAACCCTAAGCAGGTTGAAGCATTAAAAAACAAAGTCAGAGCAGACAATCAAATCAAACTGACCGTCTATTTCAGCTGGCTGACTGCCAAACCAGATTCCAAAACAGAGCAAAATTCAAATAACCAAAATGACTTCATGAAGATATAAGCGAGTGCCAAAGGAGCAAAGGAGAAGTTTGTTTTTTTTTTTTTTTTTTTTTTTGAGAGTTAAACAAACCAGAAATAGCTCATCCAAGGGCCTGGTTTTACAAATTAAGACATTAAACTCCAGATTAAAAAAAGAGACAGAACTGAAAAACAAAAAATACAGAACCAGCCTCCCAAACGGCAGGACACAGCACCACAAAGCCATCTTCCCATCTTCCCAGCCAGTGACCTCCTGAACAGACTAGATTTCCAGGAGCCCAGGAGCTTATAAACTTAAGTCGTGCATCATCCCCCAAAGGATACTTCCTGGAAACAGAAATGGTTTCAGCAAGGATTTGGGCAAATCTGTGAATGACAGAGCAGCCGTAAATAGCTATTAAGAGACGCCAGGCTCCACCTGACCTTTAGGATTGACGTCAAGGAAGAAGAGTGGCAGCCTCCAACGGCGGTATCTTAGGGATGGCATTGGCACCCAAAGACTAGGTCAGATGGATCTGACCTAGAATGGCAATGCCCATGTGCTTATAAGGCCTGGCGTGGGGCACCCGGGACTGCGAATTAGAAGGAGAGCCGAGCTCCTGTCTCTAGCCATTTATAGATAGCTATGTGACCTTGGGCATGTCACTTACTCACTCACAGCCCATTTTCCTCATCTGTAAGTTGGAGCTGATGACGGTGACAATCCCTTACCCAAATCCTTGGTGCTTTGGAAATCTGAACTGTTCAGATTTTTAAAAGGTACTATGGGGCCTTGAGTGTACACCAGGCCCAGAGTAGTCTAGGGAACCACTCCGTAATCAAACACATTAATATTTTTGCGGCAAAACATATGAATATTCAAAATAGGCGAGATAAATATAGCCTCACATCAGTTCAGTTCACATCAGGTTTTGCCACTAAATGAATTCGCTGCAAACTTACACAAAGCGTTTTTAGCTTTCAGAGGTTCTCAGACGACTTCACCATCACCGGTGTGGAATGAGAGACCTGCACCCCCTGAGGGGAGGCTGGGAGGTTAAGAGAGATAAAGTCATTAAAGGTGGTTTGCAGGGGCTTCCCTGGTGGCTCAGGAGTTAAGAATCTGCCTGTCGATGCAGTAGACACAGGTTCGAGCCCTGGTATGGGAAGATCCCACATGCCGCAGAGAAACTAAGTGCAGGCGCCACAACTACTGAGCCTGCGCTCTGGAGCCCGGGAACCGCAATTACCAAGCCCACGTGCTGCGACGACTGAAGCCCGTGAGCCCTACAGACCATGCTCCACGACTAGAGAAGCCACCACCGTGAGAAGCCTGTGCACTGCAACGAAGAGCCGCCCCTGGTCACCGTAACTAGAGAAAGGTCCACACGGCATCAAAGACCCAGTATAGACAAAAATAAACAAATATTCCTAAAACAGGTGCCTTGCAAAGGAAACAGCGGGGCAACTGATAAAAGGCATTATTAATACTACTGCTGGGTCTTCCCGGGTGGTCCAGTGGTTAAGAATCTGCACTTCCACTGCAGAGGGCACGAGTTCCGCCCCTGGTTGGGGAACTAAAATCCTGCATACCACGTGCTGCAACTGCTGCTGCTAAGTCGCTTCAGTCGTGTCCGACTCTTAGCGACCCCATGGACTGCAGCCTACCAGGCTCCTCCGTCCATGGGATTTTCCAGGCAAGAGTACTGGAGTGGGGTGCCATGGCGCGGTCAAAAAATAAATAAAAATAAATTCAAGTACATTAAAATATTACTACCACGGCTATCATTATCCCACTGGAGGCTCTCTTCCAAATAGAATCTGGTATGACCTCAGCGGTGCTTAAAGCTGGCAGAATGATGAGAAGGGACCAAGAATTCAGGGCAACAACTAAATTCTCCAAGTGGCCTAAACCAAGGTCAACAGTTACCAGCCCTCTACATGGTCAACCACTGAAAACCATACAGCTGGCCACCTGAAAGAGGCCAAGGCAAGGGCCAGGCAGGACCTGATGGCTCAGCGACACGGTCATGCACTCTGGACCTGGCCTGAGAAGCCTCTGAACAGGGCTGCAGTCCTGAGTGCAGAGACAGGGCTGGGACCACCTCTGGGGTTTCCGAGGATGCTTGCAAGAACTAGACAAGAGCTCCTCCTGTGTGTGTGCAGGACACACAGTGCTGATCCGAGGGCTTGTCTGCAGGAGATGCAGAGGTTCCTGGGAAGCCAGATCCCACCCTGATTCTGCGGCACTTTAATTCAGAAACGTATTAAGACCAGGCTGGGAATTCCCTGGCAGTCCAGCGTGTCAGGACTACTCACTTCCACTGCAGGAGGCACGAGGGTTCAATCCATGGTCAGGGAACTAAGATACCTCAAGCCACGCAGCATGGCCATAAAAAAGAAAAAAGACTTAGTCTCATGAGCCTGGGGAGACTCCTAAGTCAATCACATTATTCCCGATAATCTTATCACATGTACGTGGCTCTGAGAAGGAGACTGTGCACCTGGCCTAGTTCAGCTGGTCCCCAGATCAGATCCAGACAAGGTGACATGCAGAACAGGCCCAGCCTTCCAGGGAGAGAGGAGACAGAACAGAGACCAAGCTTAAACAAAGTGCTATTCACTCAGTCGTGTCCGACTCTTGAGACCCCATGGACTGGGGCCCGCCAGGCTACTCTGTCCACCGAATCCTCCAGGCAAGAATACTGGAGTGGGTTGCTATTCCCTTCTCCAGGGGATCTTTCTAGCCCCGGGACTGAACCCAGGTCTCCCGCATTGCAGGCACATTCTTTATCATCTAAGCCACCAGGGAAATTTAGAGAAGGAGAGTCCAACACTAAAGAGACCCTCCCTCCCTCAGACATTATCTTCTGCGATGTGAGCCTGCTGGGGAGGTTTTAGAATCCAGCACTTGCTCCTGCATCTGCCTGGAGACAGATCTGCTTATCCAGCAGGCCCTCTGACTATTCTGACTTCCTTCCGGATACTTTAGGCAGGTAAGCCCCATTTGATTTACCCAGGTAGCATCTCTGTGTGGGCTTCCCATCAATCCATCAGGCCACATCTGACAGTGCTGTTACATCTCACCATGCACTGCAGGGACCATAAGTTTACAAAGTTTCACTCCAGCTGTCTGTCACCCCAACAGGCTCCCCTCTCCCCAGCTTGGAAGCAAGTCACAAGGAAAGCACACTGATGTGATTCTATCACACACCTTCCTTCCTGCCTCCCTTCCCTGCACTCTCCCCCTCCTTCCTCTCCATGCCCTTCTGCCCATCACCTGCCACCCCCACCCCGCAAGAAGAAAAGGGACTACCACAAGCAGGTACCTAACCTTTACCAAAGCTCTAGCCTACTGGTTTACCAACAGAATAAAATAAATCCTGTAGCCTGTTATTTCATCATGTTCTTCACTATCACATTCACAGCCTCCTGACATCAAAATCTCCCACTCTGATTGTTTTGCCTTGACTTTTTTGTTTGTGTTATGCTGGCAGCTTTACACAAGAGAACAGCAGGAAGTTGGGAAGCAGCACCTTCATCCTGGAGGTCTGAGAGGGAGAGAGGTGAAGCCTCCTGAAAGCATGTCAGGTTGGGAGCCAGGGGCTGCCAGTGAGAGCGAGGGAGGAAAGCATGCGGGAACATTCTCTCCGTCCCTGATCTCCTCGGACCCCACAGTTTTCCACCCAGGGCACAGCCCCAGGCTCCAGCCTATGGGGCGGCGGCAGCCCACTTTCCACCCTCAGTTAATAGCACATTCTCCCGTGTCAGCAGCCCAGGGCATGACGCCAAGGATGCCAGGACCAGCGGCTCACCATCACAAGCTCAGACGGACAGCGACATCCTTTGCACCACCTCCCAGTCAACTCAACCCCTCGATGGCAGGGCCATGGACACCACACTGTAGAACTCAGAGCCGCGAGGGCGAAGCAGAGATGAGACCCAAGCAAGGCGGGGGACTGAGGGTCCAGCCCTCACCCTCTTGGTTACTAAGTGCCAGTGGCAGCTCCAGGGATTTCTGGATGTTACTTCGTTAATCCAGCACCCCACCCTGCAGAACTCCTCCATTTGAAAGAAAGTAAAGCAAGACCCAGAAAGGTTACATAACGTTGCCAAGCTCTCAGTGCTAGACACGGCTAGTTCTGTTACCCATGCTCTGGTGGGGAGCGAGGTGTAGAACACAGCCAACCCTCCAGCTCTCCCCAGAGGAACAAGGGTCCCACAGAAAACTCCTGGGAGAGTAACATCTTTTACAGCCCTCTCAGGTAAAGAGAAGCAAAAAACCTACTTTCCAGAGCACAGGGGTTGGGGAAAATGGGAAAAGGTAGTCGAAGGTATTCAAAAAATAAATGAGTCCTGGGGTTATAACATACAACATGATGACTATAGTTAACAACACTGCATTACATAATGAAAGTTGCTAAAAGAGTAGGTCTTAGAAGTGCTCAAGAAAAAAAATTATCTGACTATCTAGAGTGATGGACTTTAACTAAGTCAACTTATCATAGTGATCATTTCATAAAATATTCAAATACTGAATCATACACCTGAAACTGTTATACGTCAACGAAATCTCCATTTTAAAATTACTTTCCACTATACCCCATTTCTCATAGCACATAACTGAAATAATTCACATCCGGAGAAGGCGATCGATGTATCTGGTCAAGTCTGGGGAGAGGGTTTCCTCTTTAGGAAAGTGTGAGCAAAAACAAACACAACCTCGGTCCGTTTCTGAGCAATACAAGCATCACAAAGACACACCTTAGTGGCGGTTATGTTTTGCACCCGACCGGAAGAGAATCGGCTACATGGAGCTCAGCGGCACTTTCCAAAAGGTAAGTGGTGTTGGAGGACGTTCTGACTCAGCTTGGTGGAATCAGATAACCTCCAGGTGCCTCCAACTCCATGCCCCTACCTCCTCTCCCCCACACCCCCTCCTGAATGGTCAACAGAAGAATGGGGGGGGCAGCGAGGAGAGGAGTGCCAACTGAAGAATCCACCCAAGATCTGCAGCACAGCAGGCAAGAGAGTGTGCAGGGAAATGTTATCACAGATGACAAAGAGAAATTGGATTTCCTGACACCCCTCGCCTGACCCAGGAACTGGAGGGTGATGTGATGGGCACATCAAACTCACTACAGATTCCCTCTGTGTTTACTCCACTTCTGATGAGCAATTTCAAAACCCTTCGTTGTGCAGACAAGACACTCTTTCGGACTGAATAACTCCGGGAGGCAGCAAAGTGCAAGAAGGTTAAGACCTGAATTTGAATCCAGCTCTGCCTCTCAGTATCTACACGACCCTGGGAAAAGGTCTTATTATCTCCCTATGGACAAGAACATCATCTACCTGGGAAAACCGCTGTTAACAAAAATATGACTCCACGAAAAGCAATTGAAGCAGGCATGTCATAAAAGCTATTTCACAGAGAAGGAAACAGAAGCCAGAGGGAAGCTGATGCTGGCCCAAAGTGGTATTTAATTCAATGTGAGTAGGGATGGGTTAAGAATAAGACTGCAAGCTGCAAAACTAATGTTTCTCATACCCATCCTTCTCCCTTGAATTTAAATCAGCTCCCCTGAAACGTGTTTACAGGGTCACAGAAGGAAAAGGGAGAGGAGGCAACATTCCTGGTGATGAAGGTTCACCAGGAACAACGTTTGGGACTGCAGCTGCTCTTGGGTCTAAGCAGACTCCAGCCCCTCCCCTCCTCCTGAGCTGCAGACACGCCAGCCTTGGCAGGAACCACCACAAGGGAACTCAGGTACCTGAAACCCAACGGAGTGGCCAGACCCCGGCCGTGGGCCCTTCCTCCTCACCCCACCTTTCCCTCCCTCCACTTCAGAAGTCTCTCCAGGCAGAGGAGAGAAGACTCAGCAGCAGGAAAAGCAAATCAGGAGCCCAGATGCAAAAAGAACGCAAAGAGCTTAGTAAAGACTGGGCGAAAGGAATTCCCTGGCAGTCCTACTACTGAAGGCAGACGTTCAATCCTCGGTCAGGGAACTAAGATTCTGTAAGCCACTTGACATGATCTAAAAATTATTAAATAAAAATTAAAAAAAAAATTTTTTTAAAGGAACTGGGCGCCTAAGTTCCCCCATGTTCAGGAAAGACCCCAAGGTCTCTCAACAGACCTGGAAAGTGATCTTTCCAGGGATTTTTTTCACAAATAGCAAAGAGAACAAGGGAGCCAGGCCCCAGGACTAGGGGACAGCTGGGAACGAAGGCGGGGCGGAGGCCAGAAATTCCGGGAGGGGGTGACGGGCGCAGAGGGGCCTACCTGTGCTGCTCCACGGCCTCGTTGTCAGGAAGCTCCACGCCACATACACTGCACTGCTCCCCGACAGTGCGGCTCTCGGCCTTCATGCCCACAGCCAGCTCCCCCAGCTTGCTGAACAGCTCCCGCTGGATGAAGCCCTGGGGCAGCAGACCCCCGTAGGTGCTGAAGTCCATGGAGACAGCCAGAGCGGGCTGCACGTGGAGGCCCGAGGTCACCGAGGATGGCATGCTGAGCACGGCATCGGCCTTGTGGTTGGGCAACACGGAGTAGAGTCCCAGGTGCTTCTCAGCTGGGGGCGCAGGGGGCTCCAGTCGGCCGGGGGGGCCCTGGCCGGCCTCGACCGGAGGCGGCAGCTGCTCAGCACTCTCCTCACGTCCGTAGTGCAGCTCCCTGGCGCTGGTGATGACGCTGCTCCGAGTAGGGGTTCCGGGCCCTTCCTTGCCCCTTTCTTCCACCTTGTCCCCCATCCCAGCTGAGATGCTAGACTCCGCGGTCCCAGGGCTTTCCTGGCCGGGCACCTCATCCACTTGCATCATCTCCGGCTTCACCTCAGCCACCGCAGGGTGCCGCCCACCCCCGGCCAGGGTCGGCTCCTCAGGCCCGGCGGGCGGCTGAAGAGCCCCCTGCAGGAGAGACTGTCCTATGGTCATCAGACTGTCCACTGCCGCCTTGGTGGGACTCATGGCTGAAAGGCCAAATGAGGTGGAGACGGAAGGGCTCTGGTCCACCATGGGCCCAGGGAGGCTCTGGGCCGCCACACTGGCATAGCCACTCTCCTCGCTGGAATGCTTCGAGATGAAGATGTTCTTCAGGTATCGCGCCTTGCGGTCCTCTTCCTCCTCGGCCCCACCCTCCGCCATGGTGGCCTCCGTGTCGTTGTCATCTGAGGCCTGGATGGTCTCCAGGATCTTCAGGCACTGCTCCTCCAGGTACTCGATCTCCAGGATCTCGGCAGCGTACAGCAGGTCATCTAGGTCCTCCGCCTTGGCTTGCAGCGTGGCCGTGTATGCATACTCCAGAATCTGCTGGAAGGTCTTGGGAGACAGGAAGTCCAAAGTATAGTGCTGGCTGTTGCGGTGGAAGAGGATCTCAAACATCTTGCTGGTGCAAGCCAGCACAGTCCGGTGGGCGTGGAACTCCTGGCTGTCCACCATGATGACCACATCGCACAGCGTCCCGGCCAGCCGCATCTGGTTGGCCTTGCACAGGAGCCCCGTGGGGTGGCTAGGGTTCTGCAGCTGGATCATGCCCATCTTTGTCAGATCCATGGTGCTCCCCGAGGCTTAGGCATGAGGCTCTCTTTCCTTCCTGGCTCTGCGTGGCGGGGCAGGGTGCGTTTCCTGGGCCAATGGCAAGGGCTAGAGGGGAGAAATGAGGAAAGAGGCAAAAGAGATGCAAGAACAAAAGATAGATTAGTTACTGTCCCTAAAAGTAAGAATTCAATCAATAGCCCCTGCCCCAAACCTGCAGCAAGACAGTCCTGGAGATTTTAACAGGGGGGAAGGGCTTCCTAGAAATCTACATGACTGCCTTTACAGGCCCAAGAATGATGGGAGTAAAGAGAAGGTTCTGCTGTATAACACATGCCTAATTCACTGGTCTATGACATCTGTTAGAAGAAGTAAAATGAAAATTACTGTGGAGTCTTGTGAGTCCTGAGCTTTAAGTCTGAGTGTGGGGGGCTCCTGTGCAAAGTCAACATTGATTGTGAGAAGATGCCCAGTGCTTAACTTAAATGAGTAAGAATTTAACCCCCTCTTCTAGTCAGTGTAAGCACTCAACTTCACTTTCAACCCCCTGTGCAGCAAATCTCATCTTCAAAACAAAGTTTCTCTAAATCCTGCCTCATTGTGGTAGCCCCAGGAACAACACCTAGCCAAGCTGGGGCTAGCAGCCTAGAGTAGCAGCTCAAAGAAATCTACAGGCAAGGTTCTCCTCCTCCAGCCCACCTTTTCACTCTCAGTTAATGCCTTCCTGGGTTTCTACCCTTCCACTCTTCTCAGGGTTGCCAATGGCTGATGAACCCACGCCCTGACCCTCTCCTTAAGCCCTAAGAGAAATACACACACATAGTCTATGAACTAGCTTGGCTCACTCCCAATCATGGGTACCTCAAAGTGACTGTATAAGTAATCCAAAACCTCAGCTGTGCAGTGTGCATGTATGTGCGTGCACCAGCCAGAGAAACAGAAACAGTTTACACACGTGCGTGCGTGCATGCTCAGTCGTGTCCAACTCTTTGTGACCCCATGACTGTAGCCTGCCGGGCTCCTGACCAAGCAGTTTTCCAGACAAGACTACTGGAGCGTGTTGCCATTTCCTCCTCCAGCAGATCTTCCCCACCCAGGGGTTGAACCCACGTCTCCTGCATCTCCTGCATTAGCAGGTGATTCTTTACCACTGCACTACCTGGGAAGTCCCAAGCACACGTGTCCACACTTACATAACGTGCCACACTTATATAATGTGCTGCACTTATCTCCTGCCCACAAGTGCCCAGTAGTGAGGAGGACCTGTAATATGCAGGCTAGGGATTGAAGGGCCTACAGAGAGATCCTAGAAAACATGTACCCCTAAAGCCAGGAGTGCATGTGCTGGGAACACAAACCCCCAGTATCTCCCACAGGCTCCCGGGAGTGGGCAAGTCCCATGACCCAAAGAGGAATTGATGCTGGACTGCTACACCTGGCTCCAAGGGGTGAGAGGTGATATTGGCACCAGCATCTATGGTGTGAGTTACCAGCATGAAGGGAAGATTGAGCTGGAGACAAAGGCCTCTCTCCAAGTGCTCTTTGCGATCAGTAACAGGGCTCTGGGTCTCCCAAACCTGTCTAAAGCGTGTCTGAAAGATCTCACAGGCCCAAGTCCCTCCCAGCCTCGGCCTTGCTGTGGCCAATATTGCTGTGAAATCAATTGGGAGCAACGCAGAGCAAGGGCTCTTCCTCTTGGAACACTGCTGGCCTCCGCCCCCAAAGGGAACCCTATTGACTCCAGGCCACAAATCTTACTTAGAAAGGGTTAACAGGGCAGTCAATCAAGAAGACACTTCTGCTCCCCACCCTGGGGTGAGAACGGAGGCCATGGTGGGGGGCGGTGACCATTCACAAGCGCCTTGCCACCATGCGCTTTCCCCGCAGACTTTGGGTTTCAGAGAACTAGGAGGTAGGAATCGAAAGAATGGAAGCTAGTCTACCCGAATTCCTTCCCCAAAGCAAGCACCGTGGGTCCTGAAGGAAATCAGGGTGCCCTGATCAGCCGTCCCCGAAACCCGCGGCTCGGCGCCCGGGAGCCGGCTGGTGCTGGCTGCAGCGCCGTGCCCCTCGTCACGGCGGAAAGCCAGCGCTAACCAGCTCGAGCTCCGGGGATCGATCGCGCGCTCACACCTTCCCGCCCCTCACCCCCCACCCCGTTTCCAGCCACCCCCTCCGGAGACTTGGAGACGACTTCAGCAAACTTGGGGAAGCAACTTTTCCGGGGAAACCAGATGGCAACGAGAAAGGGAGCTGGGTTAGGAAAGAAGAAAAGCGAAAGAGACCCGGGCGAAAGGCAAGAGTTCAGGCGGGCCGAATGCTGGGGAGAGAGAGGCGAGAAGGCGGACTCGCCTTGAGGCGAAGGGGAAGCACAAAAGCCCGACGAGTTGTGGGAGGAAAGGCGAGAAGGGATCTGAGGGCCCTCTCTCTCCAACCCAGGGCGGGGATCCCCGCGAGCGGCGGACAAGGTCCCCGGCCTCGGGCGGGTGGCGCCAGCAGCAGGCGCGCCCGGCCCAGGCACGTTGCGAGCGTTCCGGGGAGCGGCCAGCGAGTCGGTGCTGAGCGCGTCTGTGCGTTCCAGCGGGTCCGCGGGCCGGCGAGATCGTGCGCATTTCGAGCGCGTGCGGGAGTGTTCGAGGGGCTGTGAGAGCGAGCTGCCGGCGCGCAGGGGTGGGAAAGGCATCCCGAACGCATCAGGTGCAGAGCGGAGCACCCACCGAGCGCGGCCGGGAGCGCACAGCGAGCTCCGGCGCCACAGCCGGTCCCGCCGAGAGCCGAGGAGGGCCCGGAGCGCTGGAGACACTCCAGCGCTCCACCACGGAGCCCCTCCCCCCCAAAACCGGGGGGATCAAGTCCAATCAAGAAAAAGGAGCCCACCACGTTTTCCAAAGAGAAACAAAACCCAAGTGACTCCCAGTCCGGCTCCCCTCCGCCCCCAAAACCACTCCTCCGATCCTAGCTTCCCAGCTGGCGGGCGAATAAACACACAAATAAACCACAGCCCTATCTCGCGCCCGCGCACCGGTCGGCATACATATGAGCACCCACAGGCTCCCGGCTCCTCCGCCGGCCCCTGGTGGTACAAAGCCTCCTATTCCCAGCCCTGCGCTTGTGACCCCCGGCCCCGCAGACCGCTCTGGCCCCCACTTCTCACCCCGACTGTGCCCTGGAGTGGAAAGGTTGGGGAGGCAACTGCGCCCAAGCTGACAGCCAGGGCTCCCCCTTCCAGCCGACCCCCAACCGCCGGCGGCGACGGCTGCAGCAGCAGGAAGGGAACAAGCCGAATAAAATAAGGCAGAAGCCCAGCGGTCGAGTGGCCGAAGCGAGCGCCCCCCCCCCCCCAGACCTCTCCAGCCCTGGGGTGCCCGGGCGCAGAGCTATCTCTGGGCAGTGCGCCTCTCCCTGGCCTCCAACTCACCGCTGCCGAGCCGGGTGCCGTGGGGTGGGTGTGCGTGCCTCTTGGGGGTGTGTGCCTCTGTCTGGGAGGGGTGTTGCTGGGGAACTGTTGCTCTCGGTATCACGGCGGTAGCGGCGGCATCGCCCGGCAGTTCGCAGTACCCGCTCTCATCGCCCTCAACTCCTCTGTGCTGCGAGGTTAGCAAATCACCACCGGCTGCGGCGCCTCCGCCGCGTCCCACGTCAACGCCGAGCCCCCTCCCCTGCGAGGCCCCGGCGCCTCTCCATCTTTAGTGCTGGCGGCCGAGCCCGGCTCCCTGCCCACAGCTGCCCCCCTTCCCTCCCCCCTCCCGCGCCGTTCCCCGGCTCAGCCCGCCCACCCCCCCGCACTGGCCGAGCCCGCGCGCGCTCTCCGCCCCACCCCTCCCCTCCCCTGCAGTCCCCCTCCCTTCCCCGTGCGCCGCGCGCCGTGCTTCGCCTGACATCTAGCTGCTGCTGGGGCGCTGGCGGCCGCCGCTCACCGGCCAGGCGGAGAGGAGAGGAGGAGCTCGTGGAGAGGCGCACCAGGGATTTGGGCGTCTCAGTGGGGGCAGTGGAGATGAGGGGCGAGGAGCTGCCCCCATCTTCAACCCCCAGAATTTTAATCTCCAGTGGGAACAGGTTTTGTGTTTCCCTGCTGCTTCCAGGCTCAGAATTTTGTTCTCCCAACGTTTGCCCCATGAGTGCGTGTCATCTCGCCTTTCACTTTTTTCTGGGGGCTCGGGACGGCACCCCTCGACCCCGGCGTCGTCTTTAGAAGCTCGTTTTCATGGTACCCAAGCCCAGCGCTTTGGGGCCTCCAGGCCTTCTGAGCATCCAGACTGCGATTCGCCTCCAGGCGCAGAGTTCGCGGGCCCAGGGGAACCGAGTGCCAGAGGCTCCCGCGGGGATCTGTCGTCGAGGGGAGACGCCCCCATTTTAGCTGTCGCGACCCCTGGGGGCCAAGATCGAGGCGCGAGGGAAACTTCTTGCCAGTCTTGAGCATCCCCTAAACTTCCCTCCCCCCTCCCTTGCGCCGACGCCCCCCTTCCCCCCGCCCCCGGCCCCCAGGGAACCTTGGCTGGAAGCAATTCCGCAAGAACTGAGCTCAGTTCGGGACAAAGTCTTCAGGGGGCGGCGAGTGAGAGCCTGGAGAAGCTCCAGGCTCCCCAAAGTGCCTCCTCTCTGCTGATCGCTCCACTTTAGAGGGCGGAGCTGAGGTCAGGAATCCCTAGAGCAACCAGAAGACATGCGCCCTTCCGCGGGCTGCGGAGAGCCCCCGTCTTCACCCTTTCCTTGGAACTTGGCGAAGGTGGTGGGCGAGAGGTGGAAAACGCCCTTCTTCTGGGCACACACCTTGACTTCCGGCTAGGGTGAGGGTAGTGGTGGAGAGCGCCCTCGCTGGGTCTCCAGACAGTCGGCCCTGGAGGTCATACAATCTTCGCAATGCGGGGCTTCAATCACGGAATCTGGAGTCCCCACCCTGTCCCTGACAAGGGGGTGGGTCAAAGGCTTCCCACCAGACACGCATGAGTGTATCCCGATGCGCCCTGTGGCACTGCCCCAAACCGAGGGTCAGGCCCCAAGAATTAAAGCGTCTTGGAAGATGGCAGAAGCCCGCTAGAGGCAAAAATCCACTTCCGGCCTGGCAAGGCCAGCTGGCCAGAGTTTCCATCAGAACTGAGCCGAGTTCACAAGAGCTGCTAACGGACCAGACCCGAGAACAGGGAGCTCCATCCCAGCAAGCCCGTCCTTGTCTCCTCGCAGGAAAAGTGCTCAGACCTGCCTGCAGGAGTCGGGGGAGAGAAGCCACTTGAAAGTGAAGAAAGGGAGTTAGTTACACCGCAGTGTCTGACGGATGCCAGGGAAAACCCAGTCCCTGGGTATTCTGATGAACAATAAAGAGCAGTCTATGATAGGGCTTCTTTTCTAGCTAAGATCTACAGTCTGTAAGAGGAAAGAAATTTAAGGAAAGTTGAGAAAGAACTGGTGTGATAAACAACAAGGTGTCGTACAAATGGCTCAGAGGTTAAAGCATCTGCCTGGAATGCAGGAGACCCCGCTCGATCCCTGAGTTGGGAAGATCCCCTGGACAAGGAAATGGCAACCCACTCCAGTACTCTTGCCTGGAGAATCCCATGGAGGGAGGAGCCTGGCAGGCTACAGTCCATGGGGTCGCAAAGAGTCGGACTCGACTGAGTGACTTGAGGACGACGAGGACGACAGGACCACGAGGACGACAGGTAACTATAGGGGTTTCTGGTTGGCTCAGACCGGAAAGAATCTGCCTGCAGTGCAGGAGACCCAGGTTCAGTCCTGGGGTGGGGAAGGTCCCCTGGAGAAGGGAATGGCTCCCCACCCCAGTATCTTGCCTGGAGAATTCCATGGACAGAGGAGCCTGGCAGGCTACAGTCCATGGGGTTGCAGAGTGGGACACAACTGAGAGACAACACACACACACACAGAGAACTATATTAAGTATCTTGTAATGACCTGTAATGGAAAAAATCTAAATATATGTATAACTGCATCACTTTGCTATGCACCTGAAGCTAACACAATATTGTAAATCAACTACAATCCAATTTTTAAAAAAGAACTGATCCACAAGGAGAACAAGAGGAGAGAGATGGAAGGAGAGAGGATGGTCCTAGCACCTCACCAGGGAAATAGAAGGAAGCATTTAACTGAAGCATTTAGCTTCTGCCTAGATAGTACCTTCCGAAGGTTGCTACCTCTCTCCACGTCCACCTACTAGCCCCTCCTGAGTGCAGTAAGAGGCGAAGCACACAATTAACCCCTGATCTAATCTCCTATTAATCCTCAATCAGAGGCAGGGAGACTCTCTGGGGAAACAATGGGAAAGAAGAAATCCTCTGTGGCCCTGGACCCCTCCCCCCCAACCTCCATGCCATACTCACGCTATGTGAAAATCTCCCTTGCTTCATAAACTCGACCCATTAAAAAGCCCGGCCCTTGTTAGTAAGTGTTAAAGAGAGATTAATGCCCGAATTTAAGAGGTGGCGAAGGTAACAAAAAAGGAGGAAGGCAGGCGAGGCTTTGGGCTGAGTGCCAGCGTTGGGCTCCAAGCATTTCCACTTAGCACTGAAGGCTGGCTGCACAGCAGTTTGATAAGGTTTATTGGGCCCAGATAAAGTGGCAGCAGCTCCCCCACCAAAACTGGCACCATTTATAGCCAGAGCTGTGTGTCCTTGGGCCCCGGGAAGGCTGATGAGAATCTCCAGTTCAGAGATTTCATATGGCAGCACCTAAAAACCAGCAGGATGGAAAATTACAGCAGAAAACTCTCATTCTCTCATTCTCTCTCTCTCTCATGTTCATGTATCTGTAGTAGATTTTTTTTTAACTTTTTTTTTCCTTGGGTGTGGTAAGAGAAACTGGGACATGAGTTTTGACAGATCCTAAAAATAGGAGAGACTTCAATCTTCCAGGGACATCATCCTGCTGGAAACAGAGGAACAGATGAGATGACCTTTGGGTGGAATTCCATCGCTAAAACATCTTATCCCTTCATCTCCTCCTTTGCTCATGTACCTCCCTGTGGTAGCAGCCCTTCTGAACTCAGGTTGTGAAGAGAAGGGTACATCAGGTCTAAGTGATCTTACAGGAGGGAGACCCTGGGGATTATACCTCATTCTGAGCACTGTCTGTGAATCACACATGACCTGTATTGTTTCATTTAATCCTTGTAACAACTCTCATAATGCAAGTATTGTTCTTTCCCTCATTTCTATGGATGGGAAACCTGAGGCTCAGAGAGGTTAAGCACTTTACCCAAGACTACAGAGCTGTTAAATATCAGAGCCAAGACTTAAATCAGACCATTCCAACTTCAAAGCTCGTGATCATAATTTCTAGATTATATAGCCTCTGTGCTGTGCTTAGTCGCTCAGTCGTGTCCAACTCTTTGCGACCCCATGGACCATAGCCTGCCAGGCACCTCTGTCCATGGGGATTCTCCAGGCAAGAATACTGGACTGATTGCCATACGTTCCTCTAAGGGATCTTCCCCACCCAGGGATCGAACCCAGGTCTCCCTCATTGCAGGCGGATTCTTTACCAACTGAGCTACCAGGGAAGCTCCTATATAGCCTCTAGTGAGATGAAAAAAAGGAAACAAGGGCTTTTAATTTCCCTTCTCCTCTTATTCCACAAAGACCAAGGCCTCCGCAACAGCCAGCCGAGCTGGGAACCGAACAGTTCTGCACTGAATCAGGCCACCAAGGAGGCAGACTTAGATGCCCAGATCTCTGCACTTTCTTTCCTCCTCAGAAATCTCAGTCAAGGAAGTCCTTGGAGATCCAGCGGTGAGGACTCTACACTTTCACTGCCGACGGGCCCAGGTTCACTCCCCAGTCAGAACCGCAAGCCGAAAGCTGAGTGGCGCAGTACTGGGGGGAAAAAAAAAATCTCAGCAAAAGTTGAGAAAGGAGTTTGGAATTACAATAAAATTCTAATTAAGTAGATGCCCAGGAAGAAGGTGATTGTGTTGTTTAGAGTATTCTGCTTGAGGGTTAACAAAATGTTCCAAACCATTTTGTTCCAGCTCCTTCATTGGAAAATAGTCTTAAAATTGGAAGGTAAAATTTCCTATCATGAAAATGAGATCAAAGACTCCTGTCTTTGGGGGAGAAGCAGCCACTTCATATTTCTCCAAAACCTTGTGATACGGAATGAAGAATATTCAAGGAGGGATGCTGGCAGTAAAGGCCCTGAATGGAAAAAAATTAAAAATGTAAATAGTCTCCTCTACAATGGAGAATTCCAGGTTGCCACCAGAAGATGCACCAGGCAGTCATGTGTGCATACTAAGTCACTTCAGCTGAGTCAGACTCTGCAACTCTATGGACTGGAACCCGCCAGCTTCTCCGTCCATAGGATTCTCCAGACAAGAATACTGGAATGGGTTGCCATGCCCTCTTCCAGGGGATCTTCCTGACCCAGGGATTGAACCCAGGTTTCCTGTATTGGCAGGTGAGATCTTTAGGCCATCACATATACTCTCAGATCTTTACCCCACTGGGGACTCTTGAGGGGAAAAACACAGAAAGCCTATTGTGTCCATTTTTGGAGTCAAATGATCTTATGATGCCTCACGGCCATCACTGAGATATCCTCTAGATAGATACCAATAATGTTAAACACTAAGCAGAATCGGGAATTCTCTGACCATCCAGTGGTTAGAACTCCACACTTCTACTGCAGGAGGCCCAGGTTCAATCCCTGGTCAGGGAACTAAGAATCCGTAAGCCACGAGACTCAACCAAAAAAAATAGCTAAGCAGAGTCATATTTGCCCTCAGTGCATATGTTGATAGTTTTCTTTTGTTTTTCTTAATTATTTCATCCCACTTCTTTTCATCCCCCCGCTAAAAAGCAGAGGAAAAAAAAAATCAGGCAAGGTGTAGCTTCTGGTTATTTGAAGTTTAGAAAAGAAAATAAGAAGATAGTTTCTTTGACTAGTAATTGTCATCTTTTCCCAGTGGATGTCTGGTTAGTGATATTTACACCTAGGCTTCTCCTCCAGGTACTAAGAATGCCCTTCTTTTCTGTAAGGCAGAGAGTGTTTCAAAGGAAAGAGATGAGGGGTTATTTCTTTTAGCCCCAGAGGCCTTGGGTCACTGTGACCCCAAGATTTTGTGACTGAGGAAGAGAAAGCTTTTTCTTCTCTCTCTCCCACCAGCATATTGCAAATAGTGCTGGGACCTAATGTTGTCAACTCAAATAGCAAATCTGAGTTGTTATTAGTGCAAAGATGCCCTGAGGGGGTAGGCAGTGTGGATGAAATCTGCAATGGATGCTATGGGGAAGTGTGCTTATAATTATAATGGGATTTAATGTACACTGGAACCAGATGATGACAGCCATTTAAAAAAGAGACGCTTAATAAGAGAGATCTCTTAATGGCAGGCAGCAGGGCTCCGGTTACTAGAGAGAGGCCCTGTGTTTCACTGGGTGTCACAAACCATGTGCCAGGTTGTATGGGGTTCCAAACAAAGCTTTGGGGTGAGGCATACAACCACGGCTGTCAGCTCTTGGGCATAATGTTTTAATGTTGTTGTCTCTGAAAGGGACATTTGCACGCCAGGGAAAGGCAGTTCTCCCTTTCAGATGCACACAAGCACAAACCCTGGCCCCAGGCCAACACAGTAGTTTTGGCGTTTTCTTGTAATCTGATTTGTTCTAAAAAAGACGGCCTCAATTTCAAAACTAAAATTTTGTGGCTGTCGAGGGGCGCATACAGTATGCATGAAATGAAGCAGCAAGACTCTCATGACAAGTAACGGGAGGCCCACAGTGAAATCCCCAGTGCTGCGCTTAGTCGCGTCCAACTCTTTGCATCCCCATGGACTGCAGCCCGCCAGCCTCCTCTGTCCATGAGGATTCTCCAAGCAAGAGTGCTGGAGTGGGTTGCCATGCCCTACCTCCAGGGGATCTTCCAAACCCAGAGATCAAACCCAGGTCTCTCGCATTGCAGGCGGATTCTTTACCAGCTGAGCCACAAGGGAAGCCTGCAATCCCCAGGCACCATGCTGAAAATTAACCCCTGAGTCTTCATCAGAAACAGGATTTTTTTTTTTTTAAGCTTTGGTGTTTCTTTGTGGGGAGGTCAGGAAGAAGGGAAATATGTAACATTTTCTTGTGCTTTTAAACTTTAGTCAGTTGTTTACATTGTGAGGGGTTTAACTTTGCACGTTGGAATCCAGGGCAGCTGTTTTACAGCGGAAGCCACCTGCACAATCTAGAAGGACCTGTAGGAGGAGGGTCATGCTCCTTGAAGGTGTCCCCAGAAGCACCACCATCCAGAAATAACAACTCGTATCCAAGTTGTATTATTTTGTATATTTCTTACCAGATGTGAGAGAAGTGTGTGAAAACTAGCCTGTTTAATACGAAATTCATCAATGGTTATCGTGTTATGTGTTCACAAAGCATATGGCTAGTCTCAGAATCCTTAAAGTGGCATCTTTTCTATATCCTGAGGGAGGAAAGAGAAGAGATAAAATAAGTGAAAACTGAATTTCTGGTCCTACGCTTGCAGAAGCTAAATTTCTGGAAAATGCATGCATTCATGCCCAGTCTCTCTTTGTGATCACATGGACTGTAACCGGCCAGGCTCCTCTGTCCACGGGGTTTCCCAGGCAAGAATACTGGAGTGGTTTGCCATTTCATTCTCCAGTGGATCTTCCTCACCCAGGGTTCGAACCTGCATCTCCTGTGTGTCCTGCACTGGCAGGCGAATTCTTTACCGCTCAACCAGCTGGGAAGCCAAATTTCCCAAAAAGGTACTCTCCAAACAGAAGTGGTATGTTGGGGGTACATAAGCCACAAGATGAAATGATTTTACTCAATGACAGGTAATTTAAGCCAATTATGTTAAAATTATCACAGCAAAACAAACGTTAGTATCCTGTGGAGTGGAATTCAAATTTTGTGTGATTTTTAAGATAAAATGAGAGACTGCCTTGGAGTTCTCCCTTGAGGAGAGCTCACTGCCTTTTTTCCCATTGGGCCTGAGTGGGTGGGAGACAAGCGGATGCCCGTGAAGGGAGTTGTGGACACTTTGCCTGAGGCCCTGTCTGCAGGGCAGGTTCATTTGTCTCTGGGTAGTTCACTGTTGGATCTTCAGGCTTTTTTTTTTTTTTCCCTGCCACGTGACCTGTGGGATCAAGCATGAACCCCCTGCACTGGAAGCATGGAGTCTTAACCACTGGGCCACCAGTTAAGTCCCCCTTGTTGGATCTTTGATGCAGTGTTCTCCACTCCACCCTCCAGTTAGAATTAATTTCTCCTTCCTCTCCATGTTGACCACCATCTGCCTTGTATCTGGCTGAATCATATGCATTCTGATCACTCCTTCTTTTGAGAGTTTCTGGAAGGCTTGGTCTCAGCCTTGTTCAACTTAGATTCCCCATCCCCGTCCTCAGAGCCTGTACACTGTCAAGCAGAGGAGGTCTCAATGTTCACGAATGAGCATTGAATGAATGCATATACGCATGGATGAATGAATGAATAAATGGACATAGACACCAAAAGTTTCAGGAATTTAGAAGAGGAACCATTCTGTACCCTAACATTTAGGGCAGAATTCTTCGTACCTATGGGTTTTTCATCAGCTTTTGAAAAATCCAAAGGATATAGTTAAGGGTGGAGGATAGCTGTTGAATTTAATTGTATATAGCTTCTTGAGGATATAACTGGGTTCTAGATCAGTTTATGTCTCCCTTGGGGGCCTAGAACCAAGCTTTTCTCAGTATCCTAAGAGCATTAATAAATATTTATTAAATTTCACTGGATCAAAATGAACTGATATGAATTCATGGTAAAGCTTATTTCTCCTACAGTGGCCTTGTACCCCTAATCCCTGTGGCTATTAGTTAACTAGTCCAGGGCTGAGAAGAAGCATCTGATCTCCTGCTGGGGACCTCAGTGGGTGGAGGACTGCTGACTAAGCCTGAAACTAGCACAGGAGATTAGGCACCAGCACTGACAGGTTAGTTCTGCTCTTACCCAATGTGGCAGAGACTGGCTAGCTGTTTTCCAGATATCTTCCTGAGCACACATTGGATTACATTTTTCAGCTTACCCTGCTGCCAGGTACAGGCCATGTGATTGAGTTTTGGCCAATGAATGGATTGTAATCAGAAGTCCCTTGTGCCGCTACCAGGACCGACCCATAAAGACTCCCATGTAGAATTCTCTAGGCCTTTCCCTTTTCTGTGACTTGGCCCCATGAGCCTACAGATACCTTGAAAACTGAGTGATGAAAATGACACAGCCAAGATGGAAAGAGCCTTGGAGGGCGGCTACCTGTCTACTGAGAACTCCCAATGTGGGCTTTATATAAACAAGAAAAAAAAAAACCTTTGATGTCAGGAACTTCCCTTGTGGTCCAGAGGCTAGAACTCCCCATTCCCAAGGCTGGGATTCAATCTCTGGCTGGGGAACTTGAACCTAGATACTGCAACTAAGACCTGGCACAGCCAAATAAATAAATAAATATAAAAAACAAGCCCCAAAACCTTTGATGTCTTGAGTAGGCTTGGCAAAGAAAATGCAGGACATTCAGTTAAATTTGAATTTCAGATAAGTAATGAACAATTTTTAATATAAGTGTATCCCAAATATTGCACAGCACATAGTAATACTAAAACTATTTGAAATTCAAATTTAAATTGATGTCTTTCAGCTATTATGTATTTTACAGTTTATTATAGTAATTAGCATTACCTTAATACATACACCTAGTTTCATTTGTCAGAGCAGCAGGGCCATGGCACCTGAGCTGAGATCCTGGCCTGGGATAAGGGGTTGACCCCAGGCCCTCTTGACAACTTAGGTTACACGTAGAGCAGATCCACTGAGAATGGACAATCTTGTATGGACAGAGTCAAGGGGGAAACCAAGAGTACAACAGCTTTTAGTTCACCCTTTTTCCTATGAACATACTTTTGTTAGCTGTCTCTCTACTAGACTGTAAGCCTGGGGACAAAGAGGGTTGTGAGTTTCACCTCTGTATCTGCCATACTTGGCACATGGCCATGTTGAGTCCTTAATTGGTGGTGGAAGAGCAACATGCCCGCTGGGGAAGGGTGGAGGGGAAGGCACCATAATGTGGGCCTATCTGAGCTTTTGAGGGCTAAAACTAGGACTAGTTGAGAACACTGTTAAGCCAATCACTGTGTCTTCTTCCACTTTTTCCTTTGTCCCTTAAACAGCTAGTGTAGCAAAAAGGCTGAGAACTTGGGCTCTCATTTACTCACACAGATCTGCATTCAAATACCACACTCCCATTTCCTAGATCTTGGGTGATTTGGGGTCCGTTATTTAAACTCTTGAGTTGTACTGTCCTCACCAGCTAAATCGAGGACAAATAATGGTACTCATCTGACTGAGTGGCTAGGAACATGCACCGGGGTGCTTGGCCACAGTGAAAGTTCTGAAAATGTTAGCTATCATTAGCGATGATGTCAGATACTCTTTCTTTTCTCCCTTCCCCCTAAAAAATGCCTGATTATAAATATTTGGGGTAAGGTCTTGTGAGAAATAAAAGCTCTTTGAAAGAATGAAGGATGACCTGTGATTATTGACATAATGATAGCTGTAAGCATCGCTTTGCAGCCCCATTCTCCCAGTCTTGTCCCATGTATTTGGTTGGGATGAGGCAAGCGGGCAAATGGAGAGCCGAGTGGGGAGTGCAGATATAAAGTATGAAGTGCAGGGGGCAGTGTTAATTTTCACCTTGGCACATGACGTGTTTATTAACGTGTACCTAGACTCCGCTGCAGCAGCCCAGTTTCCTTGAGTTAAATAGCAGTCATGCCCAACTGGCTCTGCATGTACCATTACTCCAAGTGATTGAGCCAATTTCTCCCTCTGCCATGAGTTTAAGTTGTAAACCTCTCAGCCAGACAGGGAGGCAATGATGGCCTGCCTGTTGTGATTATTATTAACCTTTAGGATTGCGTTCGCAAGACCAGGATGAGGCAGGGCACGGACTGCAGACACCCACTCACCTCTGCCCAGTCTGCGCACCGTTGTTCACTTTCCTTACAAAGAGGCTGCTGTCCACCAGCCTGGCGGGGGCGGGGGGGGGGGGGGTGGTGAGTACCCTCTAGTGCTGGGTGCATGCATGCTAACACGCTTCCATCATGTCCCAGTCTTTGCAATCCTGCAGACCGTAGCCTCCCAGGCTCCTCTGTCCACGGGATTCTCCAGGCAGGAGCTGGAGTGAGTTGCCATGCCCTCCTGCAGGAGATCTTCCCCACCCGGGGATCGAATCCGCCTCTCTTATGTTTCCTGCACTGGCCAGCGAGTTCTTTACCACTAGCACCACCTGGGAAGCCCCTTGTACTGGGGGAAATGGTGAAATGTTGAGTGTTTTCTGTTGCATCTGGCCAGGGATTGTGGGAAAATTGTAGAAGAGGGGAAAGAGTTGTTCTAGAGATGTCTTTAAAATTTTTTTATTGATTTATTTATTTTGGCTGCACTGGGCCTTCGTTGTGGGCACAGGCTTGCTGCAGTTGTGGAAAGCAGGGGCTACTCTCTGGTTGTGGTGCCGTGGCTGTAGGGCACTCGGATTTCAGTCCTTGTGGTGTGTGGGCTTAGTGGCCCCATGGCATGTGGAATCTTCCTGGACCAGGAATTGAACCCTTGCCCCCTGGATTGGCAGGCGGATTCTTAACCTTGAAGTTCAGGTTTGTTTTTTTTTTCTCTTGGCCATGTATTTATTAGTCAGAGACTAAGTTATCTAGCTGTTCCCTGCAGGGTCCATTGCTAGCTAGTTAGCCTGGACCAGGTCTATTTAGCCATAATTGTACGGGAGACCAAGCATTACAGAGGGTGGCAGGGCTGGAGGAGAGTGATAAGCAAGCTCTCTCTCTCTCTCCCAGTCCATATTTCTTTTTCCTTAAAGGAAACTTCTTCCTTGTTGATTAATCAGGAATTGCCAGGCATGGCAGATCCCTGAGTGTGGGCAGCTTATTTTGCTTTTCTGAACAATTTCGTCTCTGCAAAATCTCTAAGAAGAAAGGAGGCCACCCCGGTGCCTTGGGGTGTTTGTGTTGCTTCTTTGTTAAAAATCCAAGTGTATCTGTGATCCCTTACTGGGTGAAGGATGCAGTCAAAGAAAAAAACAATTCTGCCCTCAGAAAGTTACAGTCTAATAGTAAAGCTCGTACTTTAGCCACCTCATTCGAAGAGTTGACTCATTGGAAAAGACCCTGATGCTGGGAGGGATTGGGGGCAGGAGGAGAAGGGGACGACAGAGGATGAGATGGCTGGATGGCATCACCGACTCGATGGACATGGGTTTGGGTGAACTCCGAGAGTTGGTGATGGACAGGGAGGCCTGGCGTGCTGCAATTCATGGGGTTGCAAAGAGTCAGACACGACTGAGCGACTGAACTGAACTGAAGTAAGGCTGGAGTCAAACAGGACAGGTGGTGGCGGGGGGCAGGGTAGGGTGTTGTAGTGTTGCACACTTCGTTTATTTTTCCTTTCAAAATAAAAGTGAATGGGACTTCCCAGGCCATCCAGTGGTTAAGACTGCTCTTCCAATGCAGCGGGCAAGGGTTTGACCCCTAGTCAGGGAACTAAGATCCCACATGCCAGAGGCATGGCCAGAAAAAAAGAAGTGAATGGTTGGGGGAAGGCATTTGACCAGACAGGCACCACATAGGACCTTCTTGTGAATGAAGATAACAGAATAACCAAAGAAGCATGAATCTGACCTCTCATTTCCTCTGATTTTGTTAAGCCCCTTCCCACAGTTTCTAGCAGGGGGTGGGGTGGGGGACAGCAAGGCTGCCAACAGGATGATAAATGCTGTAGTTTATTTAGAATGAATATTATTTGATAAGCTTAAACAAGTGTAAGTCATGCCTTCAATTTATTTTTTCCATGATATCCATCGAATACCGCTTCCAAGGTAATAACCACGGCTAATAAGCAAGCACACTGACCCTTGACACAGGTCATTTCCTTTACTCCCCCAGATAATCCTTTGAGGTGGTACTGTTGTTATTCCCATTCTACAGCTAAAGACACTAAGATGGAGAGAGAAAACAGCCTCCCTTTAGTCGCACAGCTAACAGGCGGAAACAGCCAGCTCCTAGCCTCCCAAAGCCGCCTGTGGGACCACTGCCGTGTTCTCCTCCTCTCCGGTTAATTTCCATTCCTGGTGGCAGGGTCTTTTGGTCCTGCATCAACAGAAGGGAAGGAGCGGGACTGAACCAACCTGCAAAGCACCGAGCTTTTCCATTCTAAGCACCAGGCCATGAGACGCTTCTGTTTCTCAGGGACCCTCAGGCATTCGCTGGGGAGCGAGAGGGCAGGTCTGTTACTAACAACAAGCTGCTCTGAGTTTCTTCACAATTCTCTATTAACAATGAGGGAAAAGCAATTTTCCAGCATAAGCGACTGGGGAAGCAGAAGAGGAAATGTTGGGGAGGATCCTACCAAGGAGCATCCTTCCTAGTGAGAGAATTCGGGGACAGATACTCTCGGTGCTGGAGTAACACCGCAGGAATGAAGAGAAGGGAGCCCAGATGTCTGCAGGAAGGAGCGAATGGACTCTGAAGGTGCTGGTTGTAAGGAGATGGTATATCTAATATTTCTCCTTTGCACCCCGTATCGTCTAGGGTGAAGGGAGGAAATGAGGCAATGGGCTAGTATGAAAAATGGATAGGCTGGTGGAGCTGTTACATTTACTTCTAAATGAGAACTATGAGGTCCTCCCGACCATTCATTAGGGCCATTAGGCATGACAAGAAGGCAAGGCAGTCCACTTTTTGATGAGCAGGCTCAGACGACCTGATAGACTCAAACCTGAAGCAGACTGAAAACACCATCTTGTCCAATCTCACCATTTTACAAGAGAGAAAAAAAGCTGAGAAGCCAAACAATGTTCCCAATGTGGTCAGTTAGAGCCAAGACTTGGGGCCAGAGCTCTTTTGGGGGCCATCACAAGAAATGTCATCGGAGCCATTCAATCCCTCCTGGAAATTTTGTGAAATTACCTTCAAAGTCTCTCTTCGGTTTCTTTAGCCGTCAGGGGAATAACAATGGCACCCACCTCTTGGGAATTCATAGCAATAATCTTCTGAGTCTTTGGTTGTAGCATAACTTGCCCATAAGAGGGAAGACTTGACTTTTTTAAAAGTTCAAGAAGGTGACGTTGGAGAAGGAAATTTGAGGTCAGAAGAAAATTTGAGGGACTGGAGAGCAGTGAGGCTGAGATTCTCCTACGGATCCAGATCCACCAATGATAGCCATACAGTTATAAAAAGAAAGTCATGTTTCCCAATGTGATAAGTTAAAAGCATGTAATATATATTTGCAGATCCACCAATGATAGCCATACAATTATAAAAAGGAAGTCATCTTTCCCAATGTGATAAGTTAAAAGCATGTAATATATATTTGGAGAGACATTATCTCTCTATATCTGTGTGTATGTATATATATATATATGTATATACATATATATCCATTCTGACATATAAGCTTAAAATTGAACCTGTTATTTGATAGTCATGGTTCCTATGTGCACAATCCATGAATGCGTTCCTTTGGGGGTTAGTAACGGTGACAATCTTACAGAGAAGCAGCAGGCCATACCGTCTTGGCTGTAAAATCAGACCCCATGGGTCTCAAAGCCAGATCTGTAAATAGTGATGTAAAATGTGGCATATTTCTTGACTCAAGTCTCAGGTTCCTCCTCTGTATATTGAGGCTGTCTAAGATCTCTCTAACCTTAAAGAAGTTAAAGAGTTTGGCCATGATCACACAGTTTGTAAGGGACAGAGCTGGGACAGAAACCTTGGTTTATTGGATTCCCCGAACTGCCTCGGTCCTGGACTCTGCTTTGCCTGCTCCCCGTGCTTAGGGAAGCAGAGGGTGAATCCCCAAGAGGAAACTGGCCAGCGAGATTGGAGGGGAGGTCTCTACCCTGCCCAGTCTTTTCAAAGCTATCTCTTACACCCTGCATGAAAGAAGCTGGTAGGTTAAGATCAAACATGATTCTAGCGATGTATTGGGTTGGCCAAAAGGTTTGAATTTGGGTTTTTCTGTATGAGTGTGTGGAAAAACCCAAATGAACTTTCTGGCCAACCCAATATATGTTAGACAAGTTTAAAAAGAAAAAAAAAGCCTCTCCCACTCCCTCACCAGTGTCTAAAATTAAAATGCCAAAAATACTACCAGGAAAAGAAGTTTGGTGAAAAAGCAGGAAAGACTATAAATTGACTGCAGAGTGTACTGCAAGACATGGATTTCTCTGGTTTATTGAAGCCCCATTTATTCTGTAGGAGCTCCTTTCAAGGAGAATCATTCAAATAAATAAGCACTGATATTTGACTGTGTGGAAATTCTCATCAAAGACTTTACATCCTATCTTTGATAGGACAGTCATGTTTCCCAAAAAGAAAGAGAATTTCCCTTCTTTTGAGTTTCCTGCCTATTGAGTGTCTTTAGTAACAAAGAAAAACAGTAATTGTAAATGATGGCAATTTTTTTCTCCTCTAACATTTCTTTGGAACATTCTGGAATGTCTACTTATTGATTTTTTAGTTAAGCAGATTGGAGAGAGCATGGTGAAATTATAACTATGATTTCAAGACCTGAATTCAATGCCAGCTTTGCCAAACACCTCCTGTGTCACCTTACGCAAGGCACTCTCTTTGTGCTTCAATATTTTCCTCTATAAGAACATAGATATTTATGGGAAATGCCTGTGAGCATTTAAAAGTGCTGCCCCGTTCTCTGAGAAGAGCCCTAAGACCTGTCCTTAATTTATTGTCTGCCTTTGAGCAAGTTACTTCCCCCTCCTTGGGGCATCAGTTTCCTTGCGGATAACCTGAAAATCGCCAACTCGAGCTATGGAATCCTCAGTGAACTCTCTCAGATACAGGGAAATCAGGTGCCAGCACCTTCTGATGGAAAGAAGGAATGATGAGGATGTCTTTAAGGGAAGACATGTCTCTTAATCATAACTTTGATTCCCAGCATGAAGGGACCCAGGTGCTAGGGAGCCATCCACCTGTACACAGAAGCAGGCAAAACACAGGAGGGCGAGCTGGGCTTCAGTTTGTGCAGGAAATGCTTCTGTCAGTGATGGCTGCCTGTGGTTCTAGAAAGGAAAGGAAATATCAGTGGTGAAGCCATAAGCCAGGTCATAGAGGAAGGAGGGGGGCAGGGCAGCTCTAGTTAAGAGAGTGTGCAGCTGTGACCCAAATAAGGTGTGCTTGGTACAGAGAGGGGGATGGAGAACTAGATAGAAATACAGATACACCACTTTGAATCAGGTCTGGAAACACATTTTTTTTTCTTCCCTTGTTCCCAACTCAGGGATCGAACTCGTGTCTCTTACGTCTCCTGCATTGGCCGCTGGGTTCCTTATCACTAGCGCCACCTGGGAAGCCCCTTGTTCAGAAATCATGCCCCAAACCTTATACACCTGACTCAAAGCAGATGACATCACTAAAGGCTGCCAGTTGCCACCTCAGGGCCTTTACACTTCAGTTCTCTGTTCTATCTGCCACCACCCCCATCCCTGCCCCCCTCCTGCCCACCCCCCCCCAGACCTTCCTCCCACGACCCAACACACTTGTTGCCAAGTTCGGAACTCAACAACTGCCTTATCTGGAGCTGCGTCCTGCCCCCAGGCCCTCTGCCCTGCTTTTATTGTTTTTGTAGCACTTGTTACTACCGGAAATTGTTTCCTGTGTTTATAGGACTGCTTGTTTATTTCCTGGCTTCCCTCCCGAGCCTCCCTGGTGCTCCCTCCTACCTAATGTAAGCTCTGTGAGGGCACAGGCCTGGACTCTCTGGCAGGTGGCTGTGTGCAGAGCTTGGCTCTAGCGGCTAAACCACACGCTGCATCCAGCGCACCAGGACAATGCTAGCACATAGTAGGATTCTCATAAATATTTGTTCAAAAAGTGAAAGAACAAAGCAAGAAATGTGGGGCCTTTTTTTCCCTCTCCCCAGGAAGTTTTTTTTTTTTTTTTTTTTATAAAAAGGCAGCATGTTCTTGAGACCGAGAGACTCGGGCCCAAATCGTTACCAGCCAGGGAAGTAAGAGGACTCTGTCCTTCAACCAGCTCTGAGGTAACAAGGCTGATCTTATACTGTTTGCAAAAGAAACCTCCTCACGCATCACGATGTCCCCGTTCTCTAAGGCTGTGCCAGCCAAGGAGAAGGCAGGCTGAGTGGCAACGCCTGCGATGTGGACAGCAGTGTCCTCAGAACTTTCACATCATTTGACCGGTTCTGTCTCTTTTTTTTTTGGCTGCAATGCCTGTGCACGCATGCAAGCATCGCAGGGCACGTGAGATCTTAGTTCCCCAACCAGGGACGGAACCCTGCTCCCTGCAGTGGAAGTGTGGATTCTTAACCCCCGGACCGCCAGGGAAGTCTCTTTTGACTGTTTCGTAAAGACCCCCTAGCTCAAGAGGCTCATCCTTCTGAGGAAGATCAAGTCTAGAGTCAGGACTTGAACCCAGGTCTGCCTGTACTGGGTGCTCTGGCCTCTGCATTTCAGCATCGATAAATGAACACAGGCTGGCTGGCTCCACGTACCCGCCCTAGGAGAGATCACAAGGGCCCAGCCACGGATGGGGCTGGTAGTAATAGGCTCCTCAGAAGGGCCAGGACCGGGGGGCAGGAAAGGCATGGAAAACAGGGGCAGAATGGAAGGAGGCATCACTCTCCAGGCCCTTGCATGATTCTGAGAAATGCCTGGTTAAATTTTGTATCCCAGGCACCAGGCTTGCCTCACCTCATCCTGGTCCTGCTCAATGGAGTTTTTGTCTGTCCTTTTCTCTCATGTCATATGATCCTTCTTTGTCTAGAAATATCACCGAAAGGACTAGACGGCTCTTGGGAAGGACTTGGCTCTCATTGCCAGCCAGCGTCTAGCCACCTCTTGGCTACCTTCCCTCCAAATGGCCACTGGAATTATTTATCTAAAGGACTGATCTGTCGTTACCCCACTGCAAACCCTTCAGTGCCTCTTCCCACGTCTACATTGCTATAAGACCTAACCGACCTGGCATGGCCTTTAAGACTTTGACACACTGGCACCTTTCTGCCTCCAGAACATTATCGTGCTTCCACAACCTTAGATAGGCTCTGCCTTCTGCCCAGGGGACCCCCTCCCTGTCTGTCTGGGTCAGAATCATTTGCCCTTCAAAGCCTAACTCCAAAGTCACTATAACATTCCGGAAGGCTCAAGACATAGAGCAAACCTGATGTGAAGCCAGCTCGCCAGGGATGAACACAGGAGTACCTAATCGACGAGGTGAGTGACAGGCAGAGGGTTGAGACCCAACAAGCCAGGGAGTCAGGGCCTCTGAGGTCTCCTTCCTACATTCTCTGCACAGACGGGGTCGTGCCAGGAAGGTTACCCCCAGCACTCAGCCTAGCCAGTGCTGACTTTATAGACAGGCTCGGCATGACTCCAGTCTTTGAACTAACTATATTGTCCTTTGATAATGTGGATCCTAGTTGTTGGCAATGAAAAGAAAGTAGGCTCTCAGGTACCCTGGGAACTCCTCATTCAGTTCAGTTCAGTTCAGTCGCTCAGTCATGTCCAACTCTTTGCGATCCCATGGACTGCAGCACGCCAGGCCTCCCTGTCCATCACCAACTCCCAGAGTTTACTCAAACTCATGTCCATTGAGTTGGTGATACCATCCAACCATCTCATTCTCTGTTGTCCCCTTCTCCTCCTGCCTTCAATCTTCCCCAGCATCAGGGTCTTCTCAAATGAGTCAACTCTTCGCATCAGGTGGCCAAAGTAACAGAGTTTCAGCTTCAGCATCAGTCCTTCCAATGAACACCCAGGACTGATCTCCTTTAGGATGAACTGGTTGGATCTCCTTGCAGTCCAAGGAACTCTCAAGAGTCTTCTCCAACACCACTGTTCAAAAGCATCAATTCTTTGGCACTCAGCTTTCTTTATAGTCCAACTCTCACATCCATACATGACCACTGGAAAAACCATAGCCTTGACTAGACTGACCTTTGTTGGCAAAGTAACGTCTCTGCTTTTTAATATGCTGTCTAGGTTGGTCATAACTTTTCTTCCAAGGAGTAAGCGTCTTTTAATTTCATGGCTGCAGTCACCATCTGCAGTGATTTTGGAGCCCCCCAAAAATAAAGTCTAACACTGTTTCCACTGTTTCTCCATCTATTTGCCATGAAGCGATGGGACCGGATGCCATGATCTTCGTTTTCTGAATGTTGAGCTTTAAGCCAACTTTTCATACTCCTCATTCACTCAGAGCCTATTTTTAGACTTTGCCCTTTGGCATCAGCTTCCCAAGCTGTCAGGGTCAAGGATGTTTAACAGGTTTGTAGCTTTAACACACGGGCACTGCAGAGCCCAGCTTCTGCCTGGCTCCCCTCACCTCCACTTTCTAAGTTTTTATCTATTTGTTTTCCTTCCTCCTCCGTGTCTAACTCTTCTGTCTGTTTTGCATGATCCTGAGAATCAGTCCAAAGTCAGGCTGACACTTTGGCCCAGTCTGCCCAAGGAGTTCAGATCTGAGAACTTTTTCTCCTGGAAAGAAAATTAATGTATGCGTTAGTTTGGGAGAGGCCTCGAGAAGAAAGGATATCCATGCAGGCTGGATAATAATAATGGCAGTAATAATATATAATAATAACACCTATATTTGCTGAGCACTAACTACATAGTAACTGGGTTGAATGATTTTTTTATGCTTTTTCTCATTCAACCTCCTAGGTGTGACTGCTGTGTACCCATTTTAAAGATGGTTTGCGGGACTTCCTTGGTGGTCCAGTGGTTAAGAATCTGCCTTGCAATGTAGCAGACATGGGTTTGACCACTGGTTGGGGAAATAAGGTCCTGCAGACGCAGGCCAACTAAACCCACGCCCCACAATTTAAGAGCCTGCATGCCACAATGAAAGATCTTGCATGAGGCAAGGTAGATTCTGTGTACTGCAACTAAGACCTGATGCAGCCAACTAAATAAATATAAAAAGGATAGTTCCTATTGTACCCGTTTCTAAATGAGAAAGCCGAGCCTCAGTTACATAAAGTTAAGGTGTTAGTCGCTTGTGTGTGTGAAGTCACTCACTCGTGTCCGACTCTTTGCGACCCCGTGGACTGAAGCCCACCAGGCTCCGCCATCTGTGGGATTCTCCAGGCATGAATACTGGAGTGGGTTGCCGTTTCCTTCTCCAGGGTATCTTCCCAACCCAGGGATCGAACCCAGGTCTCCTGCAATGTAGGCAGATGCTTCAACCTCTGAGCCACCAGGGAAGCTAAAGTGAAGTTGCTCAGTTGTGTCCGACTCTTTGCAGCCCCATGGACTGTAGCCTACCAGGCTCCTCTATCCATGGCATTTTCCAGGCAAGAATACTGGAGTGGGTTGCCATTACTGGAGTGGGTTGCCATTTCCTTCTCCAGGGGATCTTCCCAACCCAGGGATCAAAGCCAGGTCTCCCGCACTGTAGGCAGACGCTTTACCATCTGAGCCACCAGGGAAATCTCGTTAGTCGCTTAGTCGTGTCTAACTCTTTGTGACCTCATGGACTGTAGCCTGCCAGGTTCCTATGTCCACGAGCTTTCCCAGGCTACTCACTGGAGTGAGTAGCCATTCCCTTCTCCAGGGGATCTTCCTGAACCAGGAATTGAGCCTGAGTCTGCTCAGGTTCTGCTGCACTGCATGAAGATTCCTTACCATCTGAATCACCAGGGAAGCTCACATACAGTTACTGCTGCTGCTGCTGCTCAGTCACTTCAGTCGTGTCCGACTCCATGTGGCCCCATAGACGGCAGCCCACCAGGCTCCCCCGTCCCTGGGATTCTCCAGGCAAGAACACTGGAGTGGGTTGCCATTTCCTTCTCCAATGCATGAAAGTGAAAAGTGAAAGTGAAGTCACTAAGTCGTGTCCGACTCTTAGCGACCCCATGGACTGTGGCCCACCACGCTCCTCCATCCATGGGATTTTCCAGGCAAGAGTACTGGAGTGGGGTGCCATTGCCTTCTCCGCACATACAGTTAATCCAGGGTCAAATAGTAAGGAATGCTAATGTCTAGACTGATCCCAAAGACTTTAGGTCTTTACTAACTGGGAGACGCTGAACATATCACTTCACCTTTTTGC
This sequence comes from Ovis canadensis, assembly GCF_042477335.2. NCBI lineage: Eukaryota > Metazoa > Chordata > Mammalia > Artiodactyla > Bovidae > Ovis > Ovis canadensis. The sequence continues at coordinate 32,404,933 of NC_091259.1, read as the reverse complement.
ATCTCAGTTAAATTGCATCTGTGACAAAGACATAAGGAGAGCTGGTCCTCCTTACCTTACAAGCCAGTCAGGATGGTTGAACGGGATAAGCAATGTGAGTTGCTATGTAAGGGTTAGTAATTATCTTTAAGAAATCTGAGGCCCCCTGAGATGTGGGATCGAACAAAATTACTGGCAATTGTTTTTCACATTTGAGGATTATTTTTTCTGTTTCTTACTGTGATTGGAAACTGTGTCTTCTATTTTGAGAGGTAATCATCCTTTACCATCCAGGCCCTTTGACAGACTGTGGGACTTCATGCTTTTCAAAACATGGTCTTATTTGAGCCTGATGACTATTGGGGATAGGCAAGACAAATATATATCCCCCTTCTGCAGGCAGGAAAACAGAAATCAGAGTGGCTGTCAGGAGATGGTCAGAGCAGGAGCTCCTGCCATCTACTCTGGTCATCTTTGTGTTCCTTCCTTTTCTATTCCAGGATCCCGGGCAGGTGACAGTACCGACAGATGAGTAGGGCCCTGCAGGTGGGGGAGGAGGTTTTGGCAGTGGGGATGGAGGGCAGCCCCTGGGTTTTCCTCCTTTAGGACATCAGAATGTGCACAGGCCCCTGATCAACATCGTTTGTATAAAACTCTACCTGATGCAAAGCTGTGGTTAACTCCTGCTGTTTTGTTGCCATTTAAATGGTGTTTTTAAACCCTTAAAGTTTGACATTCTCCTTTTGTGTTTGGGAGTCAGTGCAGGTTTCGAGGTGTCAAGCAGTTGCTGAGTTTTGTGGCCCCGGGCACTTAGCCTGGAAACCTCTGCACAAACAGCCTGGGCAGAGTAACCAGAGGAGCCACCTCTCCCCGCCCCCCTAATTTTTTTTTTGAGGTATAGCTTTGACCAGACACATCAGAGTTTAGATCTGGTCTCTGCCACTTACTAGCTGTGTCCTGGGCAAGTTATTTTAACTCTCAGTGTCATCTGTAAAATGCAAAGTTGTCATAAGAGTCTTACTCTAATGTCTAGCAAGGTGCCTAGTCCAATGCAGTCAGTGCCCAATACTGCGGCTGTTTTTACTATAGTTTCTTTTTTCCTCTCTAACCTACTTGGACTCACAGAGATGGCTCCCTGCAAAGTAACCCTTCTGACAGTGTCCTTGTGAGAAGACAGAGTGGACTGTATAACTCACCCTAATTATGCCTCTTGAGCAGTCATGAACAGGGTCTTGATGGAGGTCCAGGCAGGGACCAGGTCAGAACAAGGTTGATCTAGTCCCGCAGGCCCCTTTATCCTCTGACTGCTCCAAATTCCTTCATTCCATTAGGGACCAGGTTAAGATGCAGAACATAAGAATACAAGTTCCTAAGTATACAAGGGTCCACAAGGGTCCCAAGTGTAGCTTTCCAGGACCCCCCAACAGTTACCCCATGCTGGGATGGAGGCCTGGCATGTTTGTCCTTCCCCAGCTGCTGGGGTTGATAAATGAATCCAAGGAAAGGGGCAGTATACAATAGGAGGACTAAGGAAAGAAACTGCTGGTGAAAATGAACAGACCAGGTGGAAGAGAAACCAGAAGCTGAGGTTCTCTTTGCTAATGAGGATGGCCACCAGAGTTCTCCCTGCTGGCTGAATGGAAGGCTGAAATCCCTGTTGTTCAATAGCTCAGTTGCCTCCAACTCTTTGTGAATCCAAGAACCGCAGCATGCCAAGCTTCCCTGTCCTTCACTGTCTCCCAGAGTTTACTCAAACTCGTGTCCATTGAGTCAGTGATGCCAACCAACCATCTCATCCTCTGTCGCCCACTTCTCCTGCCCTCAATCTTTCCCAGCATCAGGGTCTTTTCCAGTGAGTTGGCTCTTAGCATCAGGTAGCCAAAGTATTGGAGCTTCAGCTTCCGCATCAGTCCTTCCGATGAATATTCAGTGTTGATTTCTTTTAGGATTGACTGGTTTGATCTCCTTGAAGTCCAAGGGACTCTAAAGGGCTTTCTCCAGCACCACAGTTTGAAAGCATCAATTCTTTGGCGCTCAGCCTTCTTTATGGTCCAACTCTCACATCCATACATGACTACTGGAAAAACCATAGCTGTGACTATACAGACCTTTGTCGGCAAAGTGATGTCTCTGCTTTTTAATATGCTGTCTAGGTTTGTCACAACTTTTCTTCCAAGCTAGCAAGTGTCTTTTAATTTCATGGCTGCAGTCACTGTCCATAGTGATTTTGGAGCCCAATAAAATAAAGTCTGTCACTGTTTCCATTGTTTCCCCATCTATTTGCCATGAAGTGATGGGACTAGATGCCATGATCTTAGTTTTTTGAATGTTCAAATCAACTGTGGGATTATAAAACCCATCCTGGATCAGCCTGAAGTCAGGAATTGGGGGGATGGGAGAGGGAAGAGCTCACCAGCCTGACAATTTCAGAATCACCTGAGGCTTTCGCCAAAAAGGCATGTCCCTGAGCTCTACGCTAAAACATACCCAGTCATTGTTTCCTAGGAGCGTGAGACTTAGAAACTTGTATACTTAAAACTTCCCACAAATGTTTCAGGGTCTTTAGAGTTGAACAGAAAAAAGATCTGGAACATTTTCCCTGTGGATTGATTTTTAAATGCCAAGGAAGTTAGACTGAAGACAAGCCTGGCAACAAGCATTCTGGTCTGACAAATGTTTACCGTACACCTGCTGTGTGCCAGGAACGCATTCTGCCTTCAAGCTCCCTCTCAGTTTAGAGGGCCAGGTAGACTCCGTAAAGAGTTATTACTACAGGGACTTGCAGGCACGAGCAGTGTGCCAGCGGGTGTCCAGGAGCCTGAACAGGAAGGAGGAACTGGAAGGGGAGCAAGGGGATCTCCGAATTTTTCATTTCTGAGATGGAATATTGTCAACAGAAGGCGGTAATACCTTCGCTTTCTCTTCTCTTAGGGGGACATGTGTCCGCCCTTGACATTATCCTTGGACATGATAAAAGAAATTGAACCACACTTTATGGCTGGCTGTTCATCTGAAATTCGGGCTCTATGCGGTTCTGCATGCCACATCTTAAGCCAAAGTAAAGGGACTTTTGGCTTTGCTCTTCTCCAGCAAAAGCAACAGCGAGTCAAAATAAACAACCTCTGGAATCCGAACGCTGACTCCTCCTACCAAAAAAGCAAAATAATTTCTCCTAATTGATAGAGGCTCTCTCGGTGTGCAGTGCACGCCCACCTGCACCAGAGCTCGCTGGAGACCAGGTGGAGAGGCGCTTGCTCCAGGATTGAGAGCATTTAATCGGAACACTTTTTAAAAAAGCTTGTAAGTGAAGTTGACCTTCCCTGGCTCACAGGCCTTGATCCTGCCAGCAGGCCGCCTCCGTCCTCTCGCGGTGTCCGCTCTCAGCCGGGGACCCGACCTCCATTCGCTGCAGGCCGCGGGGGCGAGAAGGCTGGACGGCGCCCCCCACCGCGCCCCGAGAGCCCAGAGCCGGGCGGGGCTTGGCCGGCCCCCCGCGGCCTCTTCCTCCAAGTCCTGCTGACCTCTAGTGGTCACATGTGGAACTGACAGGATGCTGGGCCAGAGTGGGCAGCCGAGGTTTTGTTTTCAACCTAGGCGTTCTCATCCTTGCTTTGCGCGATAGACTTAGAATCTTTGAAAATATCCCATGGGGGTCCCTGTGCGTGAGTGTGTGGCCACATGAGTGAGAGATCTAGGTGGGACTCAGACCCTAGAAAAAGACTCAAGAAGCGAAGGGTCATGTCAATTTGTCCTTAAGAGTCAGTGAAGATGGTTTACAGTAGTCACATAGTTCACACTCTGCTTTGGGGAGGTTCTTCCTTTGGTTTCACCTTGTCCCCTCTTAAGAAAAAAGTCTCGAATGAAAAAAACCAAAATGCTAGTTTGCCCATCAGTTCTGGTAGCAGCTGCAGCGTAGGGAGTCAGCCTGAGGCTGCAGAGCTCGCGGCTGCCTGGATGGGCTGGGTGGTTTTCTCCAGGCTCCAAACTCCATCAGGCCCTCGCTGAAATGGGTTAGAAGGGAGAAGAGCCAGCCCCAGCCAAATTAATTTCCAGCAGCTGCATGGGATTAAAATTACCCACTTCTCGCTGGTCTGTGTCTAATGTTCCTGAAAACGATCTCCTGATCCTCCCCTTATACACTTTTCCTCATGGTCTCAGCTTTGGGTAAATTACTCCTGGTCTTCTGTCCTCATCCCTGTAGGTGTGACTGGAGGACACAGCCCCCAGGAGACTCATCCTTTCCTGGACTTGCCCAGGGAGCTGTGCTGGGGTGACCTGGAGGGGTGCAGCGTGACCCTCAGCAGTTGGACAGGCTGTGGGGGTGGCTCAGCCCTCACAGAGTTCCCAGGAAGTGGAACCTTGCATGTCTCGTGCCTTTCCTTCCAGGGAGCAGAGGAAAGGCAAACCCTTCCTTAGAACAAGCACCGGGCGGAGTGGAGGGTGTTCGCTCACGCGCTGTGCTCATTCGCCGGCTCGTCTCCCTCCGAGCCTTAGTCGTGTCTTCTGTAAAATGGGGAAGAGACTGTTCTCCAGGATGTTGTGAAGACTAAATGAGATAATACGTAGACAAAAATATGTTTATGACATGGAGATTTAAAATGGATAGAACCATTAGATGATCATACATAATGTTAATGATTATAGTAATAGCTGTATAAATACATAATAAATAGTGTTCCTTGAAGGCACATTACACGGTCGTGTTCCAAGCTTTTTGCATGTATCATTTAACCGTCACAGCGATGTGCTGAGGCAAATCCTTTTATTATCTCCATTTACAAATGAGGAAACTGAGGTTAGAAGGTATTGGGAGACATGCCCGAAGGCACACAGTAAGTGGGGGACCTGGAATGTGAAATGTGAGCCCTGGAAACCTGATGACATTTCCTGGGAGAATGTATCACTGGGCTGTGCCCAGACTGAGGTATAATGCTTGCTTGTCTCTGCATGTGAGAGTGTGCACACCCACACACATGCACACAGACACACGCACACCCACACACACGCACATATGCAAACATAATACGCATACACATATGCACACAATGTAGTACATGCACACATGCATGTAAACATATAACATTCGTGTGCACACGTGTGTCATATACACATGCATGTATACACATATGCACACGTATACACATATGCACACGTACACACATGTCTTTGCACGTTGCCACTGCATAACCAGAGACCTTGGACCTTTCTTCCTAGAAGGAGTTTCCCTCAGGGGGCCACCTCTTGGAGAAGGAAAGGGGAAACCAGCTAGCCACTGGAGCTAGAAGGAGAAAACTAGCAGGAAAGGAAGCCAAGTGCCTTTGGACAGAGGGAGAGATTATCCAGGAACCAACTGGGCCACCCACACCTCAGATCGTGAAACCAACTCATGGGAACAGAACCAGGCTTCCTGTGATGCTATCCTTGCCCAGATGAGCCTGCTTCTTTCCAGGGACTCTGGGACCCAGCTCTTTGAAGGACAGGGCTCATGGCGATGCCTTGAGCAGTCAGCTCATCCCAGAGTGAGCTTCATCCACTCATTCCAACAGGGGGCCTGATCCTTTCTGTGCTTTTCATGTAACTGACACTGAATGGAATTTGTTCAGTTTCAAGTTCTCGTCGGCCGCAGTCTGGTCCCTTCCTCACTGGTCTGCAGCATGGAGCTGGGGGTGGGGACTTACACTAGGGACTCGCTTGCACCCTTTTCTAGCTGTACAACTGTGGCCATGTCGTTACCTTCTCTGGTCAGCTCTAAGGTCCCATCCGGCCTGACATTCTCAGTCTAATAAGATTCTAATCAGGTCTCCATCAGCCGTGGTCCACTGTAGTTGGTAGCGGGTAACATGAGCAGGGTGTTCAGGGAGGTCACCGCATTTGTGAGCCTCAGATGACACTGTGTCATCACAGCGGAGGAAATGGGGTGTGAATGGGAGCAAATGCCATCCTGGCAATGCCTCTGCCCACGTGGCTTGATCTCAGGGTCAGAATCAAGGTTTGGGGAAAATGCAGTGTGACTGTGGAGTTATTTTCTTTCCAGTACCTCAAAGGAGTAAAAGGAAATATGAGAACAAAGAATGAGGATAGATAACCCAAGAGAATGGTTCCAAATCACAGCTGCCCCTGCATAGCACTTCGGTGCCAGCCACTGTCCTGACCCTTCGAGAAACCAACTCATTGAGTTTTTTGGAGCAACACTGTGGGGGTGGGTACTAATATAACCCCCATTTTACAGATGAAGGCACTGAGTCCCTAAAGGTTTACGCAGCTGGTCGATGGCAACACTAGGATTCAAGACTTAGGGAATCTGGCTCCAGTGTTTGTAATATTAGTCATTAAATTATATTGCTTCCCAAAGAACATCTTCATCCAGGATGAAGGAGCCTTTGGGGTAAAGGTAAATCACCAGGTCATCTCTGGTACGCTGATTGGATACTGCCCACTTCAGAGACAGACCAAGGCCAGGAAGAAGGAGCCTGGACCACTGAGGTCCGCTTTGTGCACGCTGAAGAATGGGCAGGGAGCATCCCCTCTGATTTTTGCTAGTCGCCCACAGGCATCTGCCTTGTACTTCCACATCCAGAGCATAAGGAACAGCAGAATGCTTTGCTCTCTGAGGCACCTCTCTCCTATCTTCCTGAGGTTTCGCTTCCTGCTCTGGCTACCCTCGTGCCCGCCTACCTTCCCCAGGGGGATGACTGGCAAGACCTCGGCCGCAGAATGTTTTTGCATAAGGGGCCAACACTGGCACATGTGTCAACTTCCCTACTTCTGCTGAAAACACCCGCCGAAGATAGAAGTGGGAGATGAAGCCCCGAGATGGGATTCGAGCAGAAAAGGCAGCTAGCTACATCCAGGTGGCTGAGCTTCGATGGAGCCTGAAATCGGGCAAGTCATGGGAGGATCCTGCGTGCAACCCTCACGGCTCGGGCAGCTCACCCCCTCGCCTTGGGGGGTGCAGGCCAGAGCTGGCTTCATGCCGTGGAAGTAGAGAAGGAAGAAGGGGAACCACGGAAGGGAAAACAGCCCCAAAAGAGAGTGGAGAGGAAGATGAGTGAAAGTTCTAGCCAAGGCAAATATTGACTTAACCATTATGGAAGTAAATAAAACTCCCATTTATGTTATGCAAGTGCTATATTCTTTGAATACTTCTGTCTGGAGGAATTTTTTATTTCGCCATAGAAGAAAAATGTTTTCATATTCTCTCCCGCCGCTCAGACCCACAACCCAGCGAGGCCTCGTGCCCCCGAGAGCCATAATATTATTTGTTAACATTTTTATGATGCCAAATGGTCTGTAGGAGAACGGGCGCCATTCTTTAGCTGGGAAACCATATGGCACGACGAGTAATAAATAAGGTATTGTGATAGTTAATGAACCTAATTGCCAGCAAAGGCTTTAATACAGAGACTGTGCTGCTGAGAATTTAGCACCACATTAGGGATGCTACGGAGCTCCCCTGACTTCTGAGGCTTAATTTAAGTTCTATATTGCAAACTCCAGAAAATAATTCCAAACCCTCCTGCTGGAAAAGCAACCTGCTGGTAGACTGTGATTATACCGAATTACTAAAATCGCAATCAATTTTATACACACAGTTAACCCTTGCCAGGAAGAATGCGCAGAAAGGAGAGGGATCAAGATTGCAACCCATCTACCTGTGGCTCTGGATGGAGGCAGGAAAGGGGTGGTACCCAAGAAAGGGACCAGAGCCAAGGATCCTAGTCCACAAAGACAGGAAGCTGGGGAGATGCTGCGAGGAGACCTGGGCTCAGGCGCAGGTCTGAGCTCTCCAGTCTCGTGGGGTCCCCTTCCCTGTGGGACAAGAAGACAGAGGGTTGTGGAGAGAGGGGTCTGTGCTCACCAACAGCGGGAATCCTGGCAGGAAAAGGAGCTGAGCCATTGCTGCTGTTATTCCATAAGTCAAGGTTATTAACTAGAAAAGATCAAATCGTGGCAGTCAAATAACCTTGCATTGTGGAAAATGTAAATGCCAAACAGCTGCCGCTGAACTTTCAGTGGTGTCTGGTCCCTGGGCGAGAGAGGCGCACGGCAACAGGAGAGGAGCCAGAGGAGAGGCGCCCACCCCTCCGAAACCCCCGTCACCCACCCCCGCTTTTTGGAGTTTGCAACAGTCTCACCCACCCACCAACCCTGGCCAGGATAGAGGAGAAGGGTCAGACATAGAAAGTCTCCCAGAGCAGGTCAAGCCAGAGGTGTGGGGAGAGAACGCTCCGAGGCCGCAGTGCCCCCATCCGCAGCCTATATCCCACTGTAGATGCCCAGGCTATGGTTTGGAGAGCAGCTCAGAAATGTCCTTTCTAGGAAAGCACTCTGACAGGAGAAACCTAGCACAGCTCTGTGTGCCAGGCCCTCCTGTGTTCAGAGAGAGTGGATGTGGCAGGCTGAGAGGTGGGAGTAGGTACTAGGAATAAGGAGTCTTCCCATAAATCAAGAAGACAATGGAGGACTTCCTTGGAGGTCCAATGGTTAAGAATCCACCTGCCAGTGCGGGGGACGTGTGTTCGATCCCTGGTCTGGGAAGATCCCTCAGGCCACAGGGCAACTAACCCGGTGTGCCACAACTACTGAGGCACGCACCACGACTACTGAAGGCCCCCCACCCTAGGACCAGGAGAAGCCACTGCAATGAGAAGCCCGCACGCCACGTCTAGGGAGTCGGCCCCACTCGCCGCAGCTGGAGAAAGCCCAGGCACAGAAATGAAGATCGAGCACAGCCGAAAATAAATAAATAAACTAATAAGAAAACAATGGAAGAAGCTTGGGACGGTGAGGCTGGGGAAACCAAAAATGTACCGAAGGATCTGGAAGGTCATTAAGACCAACCAGGAGGCAGAGGCAGGCCTGGCCTCAGATGGGAGACCTCTGAAGCGATGACCACGGGTGGCCATGCGGATTCTTCCCAAGGAACTTAGGACAAAGCCCATTTTCCTGCTGTGGACTCAACTAGCTTCAGTCTCCTCTGGGTTATTGGGCAGGCTCTGGAATCCCAGAAGTAGGGCTTATGGGACAAGTCTCCTGAGCTGTGGTTTCAGGAAATTCCGTGCACGCAGCAGAGTTCATGGCTTGTGGGTGACATGGAGGATGAGACGTTACCATCAGGGTTAAGTTTCTGGAGAGCCAGAAAACTGATCTTTGCAGCACCCTGCACACACTTAGGAAGCTGCGTGAGTTGATTCTCAGAGGAGTAAACTGCACGAGTAACCAGGAGAGAAAGTACACGTGTCCATTCACCAGCCAGGCGGTCAGTCTGGGTGACAGGTCTTCCGGGCAGCACTGGTAGGGCCTGAGACCCTCATGGTCTGCTGGAGAGGGCAGGACCAGCCTCACGCTCAGCCCTTCTCCTGGTGCAGATCTTCTGTACCGCCCTGGCTTGTCTCGGGTCTGTGATGCTCAGCTGTGGTTGTGGTCCTGAAGTGGATGCTGTCAGCTGCCGTATCTATGAATCCTGCCTTCCAGGGTCAGTGATGGAAGCTGAACCCCCAGAGGCTTTCCTCTGTGGGGGTAAGGAATTGAGGAAGGGCCACAGGAACCCCCTAGGCCTTCCCTAACCCTGATGGAACTTCAGAATCAACTAGGAAGACCCTACCATAAAGACCCTAATCTGGCCAATCCAAGAGTAGGTGTTGAAGTTGCTCAAGGGATCCTGACACAGCAGTGAGTAGGAAGCTATTTCCTTGGAAGGCTCTGCACCCTGGCTTCACACTTGCCCTAACCTCACCACTCAGCCCCAGACTGTGGAAGGAGAAATACCCGCACTGTCCTTGGTAAGCAGTTGACAGAACACTTGAGAATCTGCTTAAACAGTGAGCAAGATGGAGAAGCAGAAGGAAGGTATTCTTTGCTCTGGGGTGGTTAACCAACCCCTGGGTCAAGGGCCCGAGTAAGGCTGTTGAATTTCCATCTCTGGTGGCCTCCTCAGTTAGACAGACACACATCTGGAGGCGGAGAGATGACAGTGGCCTTCTGATCTTTCATTTCTATAACTTGCTGGCATTTCCATATTTACAGATGAGGAAAATGAAGGCCAGAAAGGGTGACTCTCCCTCAGAAGGGTGGTGTCAAAACTGACTGGACCCCAGGTGTCTTGACTCCATGTACTCTTTCTAGAGAGAACTTTTAAAATATTTTTTCAAGTTATATATCCTGGACACTGGGAAGATAAAACAACAGCGAAAGAAGATCTAGGATTTGTGTTCATACAGTAGATACGAAGGGGCTGGGGGGCCCAGGAGGAGACTCAAGGTTCTGGAGGAATAAGATGCTACAGGAGCTTGCCATCTACTTAGAGATATTCTCACAAAATTATAAAGCCGTTTATTAGTTATTATAGCATAAGATTCGTGGAAGAGAGGACCTTATCAGAGAATGTCTCCTAGAAAAGGACTGGAAGCAATAAGAGCTTCCTGTTAATTGTGAGGTGATCACCCAGCTCTGTGCTAGACGCTTGGGGGAAAAACAAGGATATTGTGCCTGCCCACAGGGAGCTTTCAGTCGAGTTAAAGAAGCGGTGTGCACCTGAGAGGCATGGAGAATCCCAGGGCAAGCAGGCTCCTGAGCCCTAACAGGGGCCCCAGACACTCAGCTACAGGGGTCCCCCAGTAAGCCTCGCTTTCTCCAGACTCTGAGAAGTGGGGAAAGTTGGACCAAGGTTCCCAGTGGCAAAGGGGGCTCCCTAGGGGTCCTGGGCAAAGATCCACAGGCCCTGGGGGAAGGGCTGCATCCTCCAGGTCAGGGGTTGCAGCTGAACTTAGGCTCATTTAAAAATATATATCTGTCCATTTATTTACTTATCTGGCTGTGCCAGGTCATAGCTGCGGCACGCAGAATCCTCGATTTTCATTGCACCCTGGGGGATCTTAAGAACGAGCATGTGAACCCTTAGCTGCAGCTTCTGGGATCTAGTTCCCTGACCAGGGATTGAACCTGGCCCCCCTGCCATGGGAGTGTGGAATCTTAGCCACTGGACCACCAGGGAAGTCCCTGGATATTAGCTTTTGACCTGGCTTCTCCATGCCACTGCGGCAGGCAGGCAGAGCCCAGGTCTTCTCCCAGCAGAAGGTGGTGGGAACCCACCTCGGGCCCTGAGCCCTGTCTGACCCAGCAAGTGCTGAGAGGGAGAGCTGCCGGCTGCAGATTTACCACTGTACATAAACACGCTTTACAATCACAGGGAAGGCTTTCTGAGGAGGCCACCGAATATTTTATAGTGATGCAGATCCAGTGAAAAGAAGGAGAATAAATAAAAGGGAAGATAATTATTTGATGGAGTTCTCTTAGGATATGCCGCAGCAGGGAATACTCGCAAGGAATAGAGATGACTAGAGAGACGCAGCTACGCGAGAATCAGACTAACCTATAAATTGTCAGAAGCAAGGATGGGCGGAAAGGAATGGGAGCGCTCCGGGTTCCCATCACGCCATCAGCGCTGGGTGCCTCACTCCACCTTGCTGGCAGCGGTCTGTGCGCCAGCCACAGCACAGGCCCACAGAAGGGAGACGCCACCCAATAAATGTCTCTGGAAAATTACGACTGTACTGCTACAGTAGAAAGATGGGGCCGTTTATCTCAGCGCCATCTGCACAGGCTCATTTGTTGCTCCCGAGGCAGCCCGCACGCATCCAGCAAGTTTGCAGCTCTCCACCACTTGGAGTGCTTTCCTCACGAGGATGCTCGGGGACCCGGGGTGCTCATTCCTCTTCCGGCTCTCGGTGGTCAGCAGGAGAGATGCCAGAAGAGGCTTGCAAGTGGACGCTGCGACGTCGGATCTGGACCTCGGGGTGGGGCCTGGAGTCCAGCACCCTTCCCATGCAAGGGAAGAGCGCTGTTCATTGTTCAGCCATCCATTTATCTATTCAGCAAAGCGTACGGAGGGTCTGCTTTCTGCCGGGTGTTGTGATGGACATTAGGGCCACCTGCTTGCACTTCCTGAAGGATGTGATGCAGATGTCATCTTCTCAGTGAAGTCACCCCCGGGCTTTTCATCTAATACGGCAGCCCCGCTTTGGTAGCAGACTCAGAGCCCAGTAGGGGCAATGACTGGTGGATGCAAACCCATGAACCCTCTGGCTTCCTTGCCTCCAGTGGCTACTGCATTGCAATGTGTTTGGTGTTGCTGAAACAGAAAACCTTGAGGATGGAGGAGGTCACTATAAAGCCAGGAATATGTACGTACTTGGTGCTTCTCTAGTGGTTCAGACAGTAAAGGATCGGCCTGCCATGCAGGAGATCTGAGTTCAGTCCCTGGGTCAGGAAGATCCCCTGGAGAATGGCATGGTTACCCACTCTAGTATTCCTGCCTGGAGAATTCCATGGACAGAGGAGCTTGGCAGGCTACAGTCTGTGGGGTCACAGAGAGTCGGACACGGGAGAGTGACTTTCACCATCATCATGTACAAACTGCAGGATCTGTGGACTTTTAAAGCTGGTTCCAACGGGTTGGAGGTGGCTTTGCTGAAAGTTTGTGAATGAAAGGGACAATATACAGGCATGGAGGGATGTGGTCGTGGTCTTTGCTTGCATCCCAGTTCATTTCTTCATCTGTATGAAGACAGGCTGCTCTGGCCTCTCTGGGAATCTCAGCACAGCCCCAGCCAAACCCATCAAGACCATGATTCTGAGAAGGTTTGAGACACCTCCCTTCCCTCCTGCCTCAGAGTCCTCTACTGACACTGAAATGGAAAAACTCTCTTTTCTCCCTCCTCCCTCCCCTCATGTCTCTGTACAACCAGCCCAGGAACCTCAACTTCACATATAATAACCCTCTTTTACTCAGGATAAGGAGAAGGCAATGGCACCCCCACTCCAGTGTTCTTGCCTGGAAAATCCCAGGGAGGGGGAGCCTGGTGGGCTGCCGTCTATGGGGTCGCACAGAATCGGACATGACTGAAGCGACTCAGCAGCAGCAGCACTCAGGATAAAGCATCACTGTTCTTTCCGTTGTGTGCAGAAGCACTTGTCAGACTTTGAATTGGGACTTAGTGAAACCACTGGCGGGGAATTGAAGTTGAGGAAATAAGGACCAGAGTATGATGATGCTTTAGTTGGGCTTTTTTCAGTAGCTGATGCAGATACAGTGATGGTGTGAATCAGGGGCTGGAGTGAAACAGAGCTGCCCAGTGAGGAGAATGAACCAGCTGGAGCCCATCCCCAAGATGGCAAATCCAACAAGGAGGCCCTTGGAATAATCAGGGTGTGGGTGATGATGGTGCAACCCAGGAGCCTTGGAAGCCACACCAGAGAGGAGGGAATTGCTGACGGATATTCAGGAAGTTTAATTAAGAGAATTCAGTGACTGATTAGGTGTTTACATGTGGGGAGGAGAAATCTGGAAGGAGAGCAGATTTTTTGTGGGAAGGAGAAATGAAGGGCAGAAACAGATTATGAAAGGGAAATGGGCAGAGAGGAAAGGCAACTGCTGCTGCTGCTGCTGCTAAGTCACTTCAGTCGTGTCCGACTCTGTGCGACCCCATAGACAGCAGCCCCCCAGGCTCCGCCATCCCTGGGATTCTCCAAGCAAGAATACTGGAGTGGGTTGCCATTTCCTTCTCCAATGCATGAAAGTGAAAAGTGAAAGTGACGTCGCTCAGTCGTGTTTGACTCTTAGCAACCCCATGGACTGCAGCCTACCGGGCTCCTCCATCCATGGGATTTTCCAGGCAAGAGTACTGGAGTGGGTTGCCATTGCCTTCTCCAAGGAAAGGCAAGGAGATAGTAAAAAAGGACCACAGAAAGAGGTAGAAAATGACAGAGGCCAATGAGAGATGGAAAAGAAGCAATCAGTGAAACTCCTAATAAGACTTCCTTCTTTTCTAAACTTATTTCCAACCAACGTTAAACTTACAGAAAAGGTGAAAAAAATAGTACAAAGACTTCCCACATACCAGCTTCCCCTGATGTTAACCTTTTATACAACCATGGCACAGCTATCCAGGACAGGACTGAACATTGTTGTTGCTACTTAATATTGTTGTTCAATCACTCAGTCGTGTTCACCTCTTTGGGACCCCATGGACTGCAGCACTCCAGACTTCCCTGTCCTTCACTATCTCCTGGAGTTTGCTCAAACTCACGTCCCCTGTGTCAATGATGCCATCCAACCATCTCATCTCTGTTGCCCACTTCTCCTCCTGCCCTCAGTCTTTCCCAGCAGCAGGGTCTTTTCCAATGATTCGGCTTTTCGAATCAGGCGGCCAAAGTATGGACTTGACATTGGTACGATGCTAATTGCTGAACTGTAGACTTTATTGGAATTTCGCCAATTTCCTAGTGATATCTGGAGAGGGAGAATCATAAACCGCAGAACCAGAGAGGGAGATGGGTTTAGACAAAAGAACCCAAGGTCCTCTTCCTAGAGAAAGTTTAGAGGGTGGCCCCATCAGATCTCAGAGGCATGGACTATCTTAGGGACCTGCATTTGGTGCCTCATAAGTGGTTGCTTAATGAACAGATTCAAGTGCCCTAGGCACAGACCGATCATTGCAGCAACAATCCCCACAATTAACCAGTCCTCAGTCTCTTTGAAGCTTCTGCAGTGACCAGGATCTGTGGCTTCCACCACACGCATTTTTAAGGGGCCAAATGCTGAGGGCTTCTTCTAATGTCAAGTTCCTAGCTTCACCCTCCAGAGAGAGGTTCCTCGACTAATGCCCTCTGCTCATCTCTTTCCTTAAATGCTTCCGTTGGGGCACAATCATGACACCCAGGATCTCAGTCCTGTTCCTTTTGAACTTATAATTTAGGGGCTTAGGGAAGTTTGTTGCTGTTAGGGAGCAAAGAAAGGAGTCTTTTACCCTTCACTGGGGTCCAAAGTAAAATCACCCCCTTCATTTGGGAGTCAGGCAGCCTAGAGATGGTGGCTGTTAATCATCAGAAGGTTCTCCACTCCTGGGCTCCTCAGATATGGAGGGAAGCCAGCCTCAGCAGACAGCAGCTGTGTGAAATGGCAACCCAAATGGGGCTCCCAGGACCCTCTTCTCCATCAACTCCAAAAGCCTCTGAAACTGCCCATGCCCAAGCAGCCTGTTCCATAACAACGGCATATTGGAAGTCTTCCCTACAAGGCCTATAGGTATAGCTCTTTTTGCATTAAAGGGGACAAATCTGCCATGTTGTCTCCTCTTGATTTACTTATTTTTACCCAAGGTGACCGAGAAGACCTTAGAGTCTCTCGAAGGTCAAGGACAATCCCTATGGGGTGGTGCCAGGGAAGTGCAAACTTGGATTGGCAGCAGGTATCAGGGAAAGCTGTCACTTGTCTCCAGCACCAAGAGACCAGTGAGTGCAGGCAGATATTGATGGCCCTTGTGGAAGTTCCAGTCCATCTCAAAACAAATTCTCCCCATCTTTCTGTCTGTCTTTCTTTTGCAGGATCTAGAGAGGGAAGGGATTGGGAACACCTGCTAACTGAGGAATATTTAGATAAACTTGGATAACCATCCAGACGTTCCACATGTTCAAGCTGGATTTAGAAAAGGCAGAAGAACAAGAGCTCAAATTGTCAACATCCGCTGGATCATAGAAAAAGCAAGAGAGTTCCAGAAAAACATCTACTTCTGCTTTATTAACTACACCAAAGCCTTTGACTGTGTGAATCACAACAAACTGTGGAAAATTCTGAAACAGATGGGAATACCAGACCACCTGACCTGCCTCTTGAGAAATCTGTATCCAGGTCAAGAAGCAACAGTTAGAACTGGACATGGAACAACAGACTGGTTCCACATTGGGAAAGGAGTACATCTGGGCTGTATATTGTCACCCTGCTTATTTAACTTATATGTAGAGTACATCATGTGAAATGCCAGGCTGGATGAAGCACAAGCTGGAATCAAGACTGTCAGGAGAAATATCAATAACCTCAGAATCACAGATCACCACCCTTAAGGCAGAAAGTGAAGAAGAACTAAAGAGGCTCTTGATGAAAGTGAAAGAGGGGAGTGAAAAAGCTGGCTTAAAACTCAACATTCAGGAAACTAAGATCATGGCATCTGGTCCCATCAGTTCAGTTCAGTTCAGTTCAGTTGCTCAGTCGTGTCCGACTCTTTGTGACCTCATGAATTGCAGCACGCCAGGCCTCTCTGTCCACCACCAACTCCCGGAGTTCACCCAAACTCATGTCCCTCGAGTCGATGATGCCATCCAGCCATCTCATCCTCTGTCGTCCCCTTCTCCTCCTGCCCCCAATCCCTTCCAGCATCAGAGTCTTTTCCAATGAGTCCACTCTCCGCATGAGGTGGCCAAAGTACTGGAGTTTCAGCTTTAGCATCAGTCCCATCACTATATGGCAAATAGATGGAGAAACAATGGAAACAGTGACAGACTTTATTTTGGGGCTCCAAAATCACTGCAGATGGTGACTGCAGCCATGAAATTAAAAGATGCTTGCTCCTTGGGGAAAAAAAAAAAAACCTGCACAGCATATTAAAAAGCAGAGACATAACTTTGCCTACAAATGTCCATCTAGTCAAAGCTATGGTTTTTCCAGTAGTCATGTATGGGTGTGAGAGTTGGACTATAAAGAAAGCTGAGTGCCGAAGAATTGATGCTTTTAAACCGTGGTGTTGGAGAAGACACTTGAGCGTCCCTTGGACTGCAAGGAGATCCAACCAGTCCAACCTAAAGGAAATCAGTCCTAAATATTCATTGGAAGAACTGATGCTGAAACTGAAGCTCCAGTACTCTGGCCACCTGATGCAAAGAACTGACTCATTTGAGAAGACCCTGACGCTGGGAAACATTGAAGGCAAGAGAAGGGGTTGACAGAGGATGAGATGGTTGGATGGCATCATCTACTCAAGGGACATGAGTTTGAGCAAGCTCTGGGAGTTGGTGATGGACAGGGAAGCCTGGCGTGCTGCAGTCCATGGGGTTGCAAAGAGTCAAACATGATTGAGTAACTGAACTGACTAAACTGAGACAACCATCTCACCTCCAAACACTAGGAGTGTGCCCTGTACAGGACCCTCTCATCCTTGCCCTTGAGGACCTTCCCATGGTTCCCCTTTCTATTCATAAATAACTCTGATCTGCCTTCCAAGCTGGTGGAAAGCTGTGTGGGAACAACAAGCAAGAGAGAAGTAAGGGCCCAAAGCACCTTATTTGGATTTGTCGTGTTCCCATGTTTGCTGGAGAAGATTGAAGGCAAAAGGAGAAGGGGGCGGAAGAGGATGAGATGGTTAGATAGCATCACCAACTCAGTGGACATGGATTTGAGCAAACTCTGGGAGATAGATATTGGAGACAGAGGAGCCTGGTGTGCTGCAGTCCGTGGGGTCGCAAAGCGTTAGACAGGACTTAGCCACTGAACAACAGCAGCATGTTTGACTGACCGCCCCCACCCACCCCCAAATAATCACTCGTTGATCAACCTGCATCTTTTTCCCTAATAACAAGGGTAAATAAGAGTTAGCTTATATAAAAATAGAAGGAATTCCATTTAGCTGTTCTGCTGGCACAAGGCTTGGCATAAAGCAGGTGCTCAAAAATATATGGTAACTGAATGAATTCATGAGAGATAAGACAGGGAAAGTTTTACAGTTGGGCAATACTGTGGAAAGAGCATTGGAATTAGAGAGAACCAGGTTCAAACTCTGAACCTACTCCTTCTCATGTGCCCTAGGGCAGGTAATGTGACCCCTCTCAGCTTTAGTTTTTCTCACTAAGAAAAACAAAGATGAATAGCTCCACTCTTCAGTGCAATGGTGAAGACAACAGGTTATGTGTATGCAAGACCATACACATAGATCAGTGGATTAAAAATAGTAGCAACTTTTATGATTATTATTTGGTAACATGGACCACTCAAACTCAGAAGGTTATGGAGAACATTATCAAAAAGAATGGACAGTTCTCTCTTAGGATTATCTGATGACTGTCCTGCCTAGAGGCAAACGGATGGATAGACAAAGATGTAAGTTGCTTGCCTGCCCTGGCATCCTAGGATTCTGGATTCCCATTGCCTCTGAAATGTGGTTGTTACCTGATGTCTGGGAGAGCCAGGGGTGTGTGTGTGCTAAGTCGCTTCAGTCATGTCCGACTCTTTGCGACCCCATGGACTGTGGCCCACCAGGCTCCTCTGTCTGTGGGATTCTCCAGGCAAGAGTACTGGAGTGGGTTGCCATGCCCTTCTCTGGGGGATCTTCCTGACCCAGGGATCAAACCTGCAGCTCTTGAGTCTCCTGCATTGGCAGGCGGGTTCTTTACCACTAGCAACAGGTACTGAAGCATAAGAGAAACAGACGTCACATGGTCTTCCAGGAGAGGTGGGGTCTGCACCCACTCCCTTCTCTCCTCCTCTCTCTCACTTTCTTTCTCACAGATACATAAAGACAGTCCTGCAGGACCACACCAACCCAACAGACACTCTGTGGCCAGTGCAGCTTCTGGTAAGGGCTACAGGTCCTCTTAGATGCCAGAACATATTTTTCTTCTGAAGTTACTAGACAAGTAATCCCTTAGAGGGCAGAGAACATGTCATCTCCCTTAAAAAATACCTCGTTGGCATCCTGCATAGAGAAGATGCTTAGTAAGCACTTTCCTGATGACAAAGATGGGGAGCAGGGTCTTTCAACCCAGCAGCAGGCAACATGGGAGACTGTGGCAGGATGGGGTACACGCTGGGTTGTGTGAAGGCAATGATACACGAGGCCTTGCTCCTTGGTGACAACTCTAGGACCACAAGTGTTTTCCTTTTTCTTTTCTAAAAATTTATTTTATTGGCTGAGCCAGGTCTTAGTTGCAGCACACAGGATCATGGATGGTCATTGCAGCATTCAGGAGCTTTAACTGTGGCATGTGGGATCCAGTTCACTGACCAGGAATAGAACCCGGGGTGCCTGCATTGGGAGTGCAGAGTCTTAGCCACTGGACCACCAGGGAAGTTCCCCACAAGTATTTTGCCACATGAGTGACCACTGGCACCAAAGCCAACCAAATGAGTGTGACACCTCACACTCACCAGCACAGCTTCTCTTTCTCACTCCCGCCTTCTCTTGTTCTCTTTTGATCTCTAACTCCATTGTGCCTCTTCTTCTCCATTCTTGTTCCTTCCAGCCTGTAACTTTGGTGTCACCTGCTCACTCAGTCCGGCTGATGGTTTGTGAGATGAGGTCTGACTTGAGAATCCCTCAGAGCCAAGGGCAAGTGAGAGGCAGCCTCTTGCATCGAGTGTGGATGGGGGCTCGGATGCCAGCAATATTCCGCATCCCCAGCCCTCCAGCAGCAATGCTTGCGGGCGTCTTCTCTGTGACAAGGTGATGCTTGTCTGTCATGTCCTATAATCTCGTTAAATACAACACCTGGAAACCGTATGTCTTCTTCCCATCTTCCAGACTAGGAAAGTGAGTCTCAGACAAGGGAAATGAGTTAAGACAGTGGTTGGAGCTTCAGCGAGTACCGGCGTCACTTGGAGGGCTTGTTAAAACTCGGGTGGCGGGACTCCAGCTTAAGTTTCTGACCCAGTGGGTCTGGAGTGGGGTCTGTGGACTGGTTGGTGTTTCAGGAGGTTCCTAAGCGATGCAGATGCTGCTGCTCAGGCACCAGCGTTTGAAGACCATTGATTTCCTGGGTCATGGCCGGGAGGCAGCAGGCCCGGGATTGAAACCCATGGCTTCAATCCCAAGGGTGTCCTTTCCTGTCCACCTCAGCTGGCTTTTCTCTGCCCATTGTCTGGGTAGGATCTCCATCAGCACCCTGAGATCGCTCTACCTGAGAGTCAAGTAGACCAGCTGGGCCACCATAAATATACAAGGCTCCCGGGGAATGGGGTGAAGCAAAAGCAAGCTCCGGTGAAAGCCAGAAGGTGTTCGGGCAGGACACCGCCCCAGTCGTGGTCCTGGCCCACTGGCCCCTGAGGCTTCTTTTACAGGGTGTTCTGTGAGTCAGTTTCCACTGCCAGTATCAGGCTGGGTGGGGAGCCCAGGCCCGCCAGAGCCACCAGCAGCCTGGGCAAGCAGGCGGGGTGGTTTTAAACTGCTACTGTATTCAACTGTTAGCTACGCTCTTCCACTGGCTGAGTGATGGAGAAGGGGGAGGCGGGCAGGGCCCAGAATGAGCTGTGAGAAGTTGTATTTCTCTCCATTTGGGGCTCACTGGGGATTCCACACAGAGCAGCGCCTTGGGGCTCAGCCCTGGAGTTTATGTCAACCCCTGTGCTTGATGGGTTCGAGGTTCGTGCCTCGCGGTTAGTGGGACCCAGGAGGCTGGGGAACCCAGCTGCTTCCCGCACGCGTCTTGTCATTCCTGCAGGCAGGGATTGACTTTGACCTTTGTGGGTCCCGAAATAGAAGTCACAGCTAGTATGAGGCACCATAAAGCTTCTTGGCAGCCACACGCTGTCACCCAGCTCTTCAAGGCCTCGTCCTAGCAGAGGATATACAAAAGGGCTGCCTGGAGGCAGAGGGATGGCCACAGAGATCTCTGCAGACACTGCCAGCTGGAAACCCCAAGGCCTTTGTGTCTCCTGCCTCTAAGGTGAGGGCAAGTGTCATTACGCCTAAGATCAGGGCGTAATCCAGATGCCCATCCATCTCAGCCTCTGCTTTCCCTCCCATAAGCCTCCAACAGGAATCCAGGCCCACTCCTGCCTCAGAGCAATGTCGCTCAACAGAACATGGAGAATACCAGACTGAGGAAACCTCATCCCTAGAATATGATAGTCACGATCATCATTGCTGTCACTCATTCGCAGCACGCTAAGTGCTGGCTGCTGTTCACATATTGACTCATCTAACTGACTTAGTAAACGATGATGTGGGTACGGTTATTATCACCATTTTACAGATGGGAAAACTGAGACACTGAGGGGTTGAGTAACTTGGCCGAGACCACAGGGTCAGAGAGTGAGTGAACCTGGATTTGAACCTAGGTGGTTTGGCTCCAAGATCCGGACCCTTGGCCTCTCCTTTACCCTGCAGCCTCACCTCCGCTCCTGCCAACCACTGCGGCTGCCTAGACTGGCCTCAGAACTCCAGATCCCGGGCCCTCCAATTATGCGGCCCTGACCGCCGGTGTTCACGCGGCACATAGAGATATGTGACTTTGTAGGAAATGAAACAGTGGGGAAATAACAGTGGGGACAGAGGGCTCTTAGGAGGCCCAGGGAGCAGAGGCTGTGGGTGGAACAGAAATCAGCAGGACTTGGGGTCAGAAGACCTTACTCCTCAACCTGCTGCCTGAGTGGCCATAGTAAGTGCTTTAGACCGTGACCCCCAAATTCATATGCTGAAGCCTAGCTTGCTTTTTGGAAGCAGGGCCTTCGGGAGGTAATTAGATGGTAGAGGGTGGAGACCTCATGAATGGGACTAGCTCCCTTATAAGAAGAAGCATGAGACACGGCCCCTCTCTTGGCCCTGTGAGGACACTGAGAAAGCAGCTCTCTACAAGCCAGAAGGCAGGCTCTCTTCAGACATGTGTCTGCAGATGACGTGATCTTGAACTTCCCAAGCTTCCAGAACTCTGAAAAATGACTTATTGTTGTTGAAACCACCCAGTCTATGCTAGCTCTGTTATAGCAGCTCGCACAGTAACAGAGTTACTTAATCCCTTTGGGTATCAGTTTCCTTATACGTAAAATGAAGAAAACTCTGTTACGTGGCAGAATAATGCCCCTCCCACCAAAGTCATGTGTTGAATTCTTAATCCCTAGGAGAAGGAAATGGCAACCCATTCCAGTGTTCTTGCCTGGAGAATCCCAGAGACGGCGGAGCCTGGTGGCCTGCCATCTATGGGGTCGCACAGAGTCGGACACGACTGAAGCGACTTAGCAGCAGCAGCAGCAGCAGCAGCAGCAGCAGTACCTCAGAATGTTACTTTACTTGCTGGGTTTGTAAATGAGGGCCTTTAAAGAGATAATTATAGTAAAATGAGCCCTAAGCTGGTATGACGGTATCTTTATAAGAAGAGAGATTAAGACACGGAGATGCAGAGGGAGGAGCATGTGAAGACATAGGGAGGAGAATTCGCCATCCGTAAGCCAAGTTCAGAGGCCTCAGAAGAAATCAGCCTTGCTGACATCTTGACCTTGAACTTCTAGTCTCCAGAACTGTAAATAAGCTGCAGTTGTTTGGGTCATCCTATCTGTGGCACTTGGTTCTGGCAACTCTAGCAAACAAACACAGCTCTAGCAAAAACATAAAAACACCTCATGGAGGTGCTGGGCAACCTGGACGGCAGACCGGAAGTGAAGTCTCTTGCCACAGTTAAGTGCCTAGGCCAGGAGCTGTAAGAGAGGAGATCAGGTATGAAAACAGAAAAAGAAAAACCCACCTTTGTCTGGAGGCATCAGGAATGGGAGATTCAGGATGCTGGGCAAGGAGCAATCCAGGAAGCAGAGGAACAGGGGCGTTGCTGGACATGGAAGGCCTGGATTCCATAGAAGCCGACCAAAAAGGACGTATTTTTCTAGGGCCAGAGAGGGATCAGTTGGTGGATCAGCTTCATTCATTCATTCATTCATTCATCTAACCATTACTGAAGGTCTGCAGTGAGTGGGCACCCAGCCTACCCTGAGAGCATCAGGGAAGGCTCCCAGGGGACAGCGGCTCCTGATCTGAATCCGAAAGAACAAGAAGGAGGAAGCCAGATGAAAGAAGTGGGTGACAACTGTGTCCACGTTAGGTTTGGACTGAGAGGAAGACCAGGTGCAGACCCCACTTGGGTAGGCAAATCAAACAGAGTGTCCTTACTCATCAGCTAGGAAGGAAGTCAGGACGCACGGCAGAGACACCAAAAGCCTTCCATAGGACAGTGGCCCAGAGTTACAGCGGAGGGACTGTGTAAATAAGGTTCCATTGGATTTTCTGGAAGCCTGTCTCCTTCCAGACAAGTACATATCTCTAGGTTTCATGGGTTTGAAATGTGGAAGTTTGGAAGAGCTCTCTTTGAGAAAAATAATGCAATTATAAATACATGATCGGAGAAGGCAATGGCAGCCCACTCCAGTACTCTTGCCTGGAAAATCCCATGGACAGAGGGGCCTGCTGGGCTGCAGTCCATGGGGTTGCTAGGAGTCAGACACGACTGAGGGACTTCACTTTCACTTTTCACTTTCATGCATCGGAGAAGGAAATGGCAACCCACTCCAGCGTTCTTGCCTGGAGAATCCCAGGGACGGGGGAGCCTGGTGGGCTGCCCTCTATGGGGTCACACAGAGTCGGACATGACTGAGGCGACTTAGTAGTAGTAGTAGTAGTATAAATACATGATTAAGTGCACAGTGAATATTAGAATGAAAAAAATCAGAGGAAAGTATGCATTTTAAAAAGTTAGCATATTAAGCAAACATTAATCTTTGCCTGGTTCTTGTGCAAAAGTGAAGTCCTGGAATTCAGCTTCCAGTAAGTCACATATCCGTATCTAGACCCAAGACTAGAGCATCGGCTTGTAACCTGCACAGCATTCTCACAGGAGATTCCCTTTGCCTGGACCAAGTGCCTCTCAAACAGTGGCTACTACATGTACATAATACATTGAGGCACAATCTACACTTGATTCAGATTCTCCGGCATAGCCTGGTCATGTGTATTCCTGGGCTCTGTGCATGGAACTGGAACATGGAACTAGCAGGCCCCGAATGAGCTAGCAAGCTTTAGACCTGCAGGGCATTTGGGGAAGTTTGTGCAAAGACCTAGGGAGGTGGTGGCACAGACTTTTGAAGGACAACCTGGGCAAAGAGGTAAGAGAAGTTATGACAAAGTAGCGGAGGGGTTAATTGTAAAGGATTTTGAATAAATACTAAAGAGTTTTAATTTTATCCTGAAGACAATGGGAAGTTATTGAAGAAAGCTAAACATGTAAAGTGAAGTGAAGTCGCTCAGTCGTGTCCGACTCTTTGCAACCCCGTGGACTGTAGCCTACCATGCTCCTCTGTCCATAGGATTTTCCAGGCAAGAGTACTGGAGTGGGTTGCCATTTCCTTCTCCATGTAAAACATGTAAAAAACATACTCAAATTATGTTTTGGGAAAATGACTCAGAAAGTCTTATGGAAGGTCAAGGAAGTAATCAAAGTTCTCCAGATAACTCTCCTTCTATCTATAAACTATTTCTGTGTAAAGAGGTGTATCTTAAAGTGTTGGTTGATAGGATTAGAGAGGCTGAGAACTTCTAACATCTACAGTTGCCATGCTGGGGATCCAGAAGAGTCAGTGTGTAGATCTGATTGGAAAGCCAGCAGGCTTGCGATCCAGGAAGAGCTGATGTTTCAGTCTGAGTTCTGAAGACCAGACAAAACAATATCCCAGCTCATGCACTCAGGCAGGAGGAGTTCCCCTTTACCCATGGAAGTGTCAGCCTTTTGGTCTATTCAAACCTTCAACTGATTGGAGGAAGCTCACCCACAGTAGGGAACGCAATCCACTTTACTCAAATGAAAGTGGAGAGTGAAAAAATTGACTTAAAGCTCAACATTCAGAGAATGAAGATCATGGCATCTGGTCCCATCACTTCATGGGAAATAGATGGGGAAACAGAGGAAACAGTGGTAGACTTTACATTTTGGGGCTCCAAAATCACTGCAGATGGTGATTGCAGCCATGAAATTAAAAGACGCTTACTCCTTGGAAGAAAAGTTATGACCAACCTAGATAGCATATTGAAAAGCAGAGACTACTTTGCCAACAAAGGTCCGTCTAGTCAAGCTATGGTTTTTCCAGTGGTCATGTATGGATGTGAGAGTTGGACTGTGAGGAAAGCTGAGCATTGAAGAATTGATGCTTTTGAACTGTGTTGTTGGAGAAGACTCTTGAGAGTTCCTTGGACTGCAAGGAGATCCAACCAGTCCATTCTGAAGATCAGTCCTGGGTGTTCTTTGGAAGGAATGATGCTAAAGCTGAAACTCCAGTACTTTGGCCACCTCATGCGAAGAGTTGATTCATTGGAAAAGACTCTGTTGCTGGGAGGGATTGGGGGCAGGAGGAGAAGGGGATGACCGAGGATGAGATGGCTGGATGGCATCACGGACTCGATGGACGTGAGTCTGAGTGAACTCCGGGAGTTGGTGATGGACAGGGAGGCCTGGCGTGCTGCGATTCATGGGGTCGCAAAGAGTCGGACATGACTGAGCAACTGAACTGAACTGACTAAACAATTCAAAAGTTAATCTCATCCAGAAGCACCTTCACAGACACATCCAGAATAGTATTTGCCCAAATGTATAGGTACTCTGTGATCCAGTTCACTGGCACATGACAGTGGCTTGGATGAGAACAGTGGCTACAGCAATACAGAGGAAATTACGGATCAGAAAACTGTTAACAAGTTGAATGGGATTTGGTGGCCAGTTGGTTTTGAAAGATGGAGGAGAGGGTCTGTGATAACACCTGGGTTTTGGTTTGGGGAGACTAAGTGAAAGGTAGTTCTTTTTACTGTGATAATGTCATCTGGTTGTCCCTTAGCTTCACCAGTTCATGGGGACAAACGCTATCACATTAACAGGATAATTATCAATTTCACTAACTCAAAGCCCCACCTACAGATGGTTGCAAAGTTTTCCCAAAGAACTCCTGGCCTCTTAAAAAGTCTGACCCACATTCATGAATCCATCTGAGTCACTAGACATGGGCGCTACCTCTGCAGGACAGAGATCCATTGTGCCTGTCCTCTCATTGGCACCAGCAGCCTCATGGAGCTCTGCCCAGGTACGCAGAAGCTGTAGGGGGTTCACATCCATGTGGCCACCTGCTGGGAGGTCAGAGGAGAGAGCTCCTTCCCCTTCGGCGATGAGACTGTCATAGACCATACAGCTTTCACAGGGAGATTCTTTTCTTTTTTTTTTTAAAAAAAAAAGGACTTCGTGGCAGATTTATTCATAGCTCAGAGTGGATAAAGCCCAATGTTCATCACCAGAAGAATGGAGAAGCAAATCATGGCGTGTCCTTCCAATGGAATACAATGTTTTACATACAAAAGTACACATTGCAGGGCGTCCCTGATAGTCTAGTGGTTAAGATTCCAGGCTTTCACTGCCATGGCCTGGGTTCAATCCCTGGTCAGAGGTCTGAGATCCTGCGAGCTGTGTGGTGCTAGTGGCATAAGGGAAAAAAGTGCAAGCTGCCGACACACGTGATGCTATAGATTACAGTCACATATGGTATGTGGACTGAAAGAGTCCAGACAGCTCATATTGTATGATTCCATTCATAGAATTTCAAGGGCAGGCAAAACTAATCTATGGTTCTAGAAATCAGAATAGCAGTCACCTGCGTCAGAGGGGGCAAACAGGTGGATAGGAGAGAGGGACTTTTCTGGGATGCTAGAAAAGGTCTGTGTATCTCAGTCTGGTTGGTGATTACATGGGTAAAAATTCAAGCTGTGCCTGAAGATTAAAGAATTTTACGTACTTCATGTATGTTATACCCTGAGAAAAATAACAATGTCACCCTTGAAGCCCTTGTTCCCCAGGTACATACCTACCATCCCCTAGCTTCTGGGGGCTCCTCCAAACCAGCTGCCCTGCATCACCCAGATCAGTACCTAGATCACTCCCTTCCTATGACCACTGGGCACTTTTGGCAGATGTCCCACTTTTGACATCATACTAGGTGTCTCCATATGTGGTGAATTCTCTCCCAGAGGCCCAGAAGTTCTTCTAATTTGGCCTCTGCTAGCTGCCGTCAACCTCTCACCCCGCCCCACCCCACTGCGCCTGACATGCCTCTTTGTGGCTGGAATCCAAATGTGGATGGATTCTCTGTCCACACACACAAGCGGTCCTCAACCGAGTGGGTCAGTGCACGGAGGGAGAGGCTCAAAGACACGAGTCTTGTTCAAATCTTAAGGTGGTACTTTTGGGGTCTGGACTTTTTGTTCGCTTGCTTGCTTTGTTGTGCTTGTTTACCCTTTGATTTTGCTTTGGGATTGTAGATGTGGGGGCTTGAGGTAATCACAATCCTCATTCTGTGTTATCACCACCAAATCTGCATACAATCTCACTCTTATTTATTTATTTCTTCCCCTTATTTATTTATTTCTTCCCCTTATTTATTTATTTATTTCTTCCCCTTAGTTCCATACCTAGAGTGACCGTTTATCACACAAGCAAGAACACTTTCGGGAAGAAAAAGAGAGACTTTAATAATCATTATGCTGGGACCTCAGGGGTAAATCAGGATGCCTGTGGGCAAACCAGGACATGAGGTCCATGCTTATTTCTGTGTCCATTCTTGTATGCCTCTAACAGCCATTCTATTTTGTTTAGTTTATGTTTTGCTTTGGTATGTTTCTATACAATTGTGTATTTTTGTTTTGTGAGCAGGCGTCTTTAATGTACATAACTGATACTTTGCGATAGATCTATTTCTGTTTCTCACCTTTTTCACTGAGCGCCGTTCATGTCTACCTCGACGCTGTTGCTTCTAGTGAATGCAATAATCCTCCGTGTCGTGCGGCCTCCACAGGTACCCATGCACACACCTGGTGGTGGACGCCCACGTGCCCAACCTCGCCCCATCACAGGACACGCCGTCATGATTCCCCTCATTCAGGAAACCTCAAGGGCTGCTGGGAGAATTACTTCGGGATCTCAGGAACAGAATTGCCAGGTTGTTATTTAAGTAAGTAATACCAGATTGCTTTCCAAAATTTGCCTGGCTCCTCGTGACTGACGTACATGTTTCAGCTCCAGCCCAGCTGGGACGCCCCTGGGGAGAGAAGGCTGAGAACAGAAACCAAAGAAGCACCAGAATTTGGGGAGTGAGCAGAGGGGGTGGATATGATGGTGAAGACTGTGACCGAAGTGGTCACAGAGGAAGGAGGGAAAGCAGAAAATGAGATGGGGAGTCATGGTGACGCCGTGGCATGGTGGCCTGGAACGCTGGCTCTGAGGGCAGACATGCTTGCCTTTGACCTCAGCTCAGCCACCAACTGGTTATACAACTTTGGTTTTCTCATATGCACTCACCCTTGGTTTCCCCACAAGTCAACTGGGTACGACAAGTCCCTGCTTGGACAGGTTGTAAGTTAGCTCTGTATCTGGCACATAAGCATCCAGGAAACGCTAGGAATGTGATCTTCTAACAGTTTCTCATCCGAGCACTTTTCAGAGTTTGTGGCTATGTTGTCATTTGTAGGATTATTTGACTAATATCTGTATCTTCCACCAAGTTGTATGCTGCCTTGGGACTGGAGCCCTGTCTATTTGATGATGACTTTATCGTTAGTACCACAGTAGCTGGTGGGGTTTCCCCAGTGGGTCAGCAGTAAAGAATCCACCTGCCAATGCAGGAGACGCAGGTTCAATCCCTGGGTTGGGAAGATCTCCTGGATGAGGAAATGGCAAGCCAGTCCAGTATTTGTCCCTGGAAAACTCCATGAACAGAGGAGTCTGGTGGGCTACAGTCTATGGAGTCACAAAGAGCTGGACGTGGCTGAGTGACAGTCAACAACAGACAGTGCCTGGCACAGAGGAGACAGGACAGAGATTTATTGCATCGATGACCTGATGTAAGTAGAATACGGAGGTTAATCACTGGTTGTGGTAAGTGCCATGAAGGAAAAGACATCATGAATACTGGAGAATAATTGGACTAAGGGAAGAACACAGATAGGGTAAGGAAATCTCTGCGGAGATGACATGAGCTGAGGGAGACAGGCAGAGAATGGATGGTCCACCTGGGGAGTTGAGGGAAGAGCATTTGAGGCCAAAGGTCTCAAAGCATGCTCAAAGGTCCTGAGGCAGGTCAGGGCTTGCCATGTGTTCTGAAGTCAGTGAGGGATCTTTTCCAAGCCAGACTTCAGCAATACGTGAACCGTGAACTCCCTGATGTTCAAGCTGGTTTTAGAAAAGGCAGAGGAACCAGAGATCAAATTGCCAACATCCGCTGGATCATGGAAAAAGAAAGAGAGTTCCAGAAAAACATCTCTTTCTGCTTTATTGACTATGCCAAAGACTTTGACTGTGTAGATCACAATCAACTGTGGAAAATTCTGAGAGAGATTGGAATACCAGACCACCTAACCTGTCTCTTGAGAAACCTGTATGCAGGTCAGGAAGCAACAGTTAGAACTGGACATGGAACAACAGACTGGTTCCAAATAGGAAAAGGAGTACATCAAGGCTGTATATTGTCACCATGTTTATTTAACTTCTATGCAGAGTACATCATGAGAAACACTGGACTGGAAGAAACACAACTGGAATCAAGATTGCTGGGAGAAATATCAATAACCTCACATATAGAGATGACACCACCCTTTATGGCAGAAAGTGAAGAGGAACTAAAAAGCCTCTTGATAAAAGTGAAAGAGGAGAGTGAAGATGTTGGCTTAAAGCTCAACATTCAGAAAACGAAGATCATGGCATCTGGTCCCATCACTTCATGGGAAATAGATGGGGAAACAGTGGAAACAGTGTCAGACTTTATTTTGGGGGCTCCAAAATCACTGCAGATGGTGACTGCAGCCATGAAATTAAAAGATGCTTACTCCTTGGAAGAAAAGTTATGACCAACCTGGATAGTATATTCAAAAGCAGAGACATTACTTTGCTGACTAAGGTCCATCTAGTCAAGGCTATGGTTTTTCCAGTGGTCATGTATGGATGTGAGAGTTGGACTGTGAAGAAGGCTGAGCGCCGAAGAACTGATGCTTTTGAACTGTGGTGTTGGGGTCCCTTGGACTGCAAGGAGATCCAACCAGTCCATTCTGAAGGAGATCAGCCCTGGGATTTCTTTGGCGGGAATGATGCTAAAGCTGAAACTCCAGTACTTTGGCCACCTCATGCGAAGAGTTGACTCACTGGAAAAGACTCTGATGCTGGGAGGGATTGGGGGCAGGAGGAGAAGGGGACAATAGAGGATGAAATGGCTGGATGGCATCACGGACTCGATGGACGTGAGTGTGAGTGAACTCCGGAAGTTGGTGATGGACAGAGAGGCCTGGCGTGCTGCGATTCATGGGGTCGCAAAGAGTCAGACACGACTGAGCGACTGAACTGAACTGAACATTGAGTGAGCACGCAGAGAAGTTAGGAAGCCGTTGCCATGGAAAGATTATGATGACTTGTAGTGTGAATAGATGAAAAAGAGTGGGTGTGGTTTGGGTGCATTTTGGAAGTGGAAGATGATGAGTGATCAGGTATAGGGCAGGAGGAAAATACATATATTAAGGTTGACTTGAGCAATTGTGTGACTGGTAGTGTCAGTTACTGGGACTAGAAAACCTGGAGGAAATAGGATTAGTGGTGGAGTGGGAAACTGAGCATATGAAGCTTATATCTCAACATACTAAGCTTGAGATAACTTCAGATCACCAAAGGGAAATAGCGAAAAATCAGTTAGAGAAATCTGGGGAGAGGCTCTGATTTATTTGGAGTCATCAGCCAATGAGATGGCATTTAAAGTCATGGGAGAGACCTCCCTGGTGGTCCAGTGGTTAAGATTCTGTGCTTCCAAGGCAGGGGTCGCAGGCTCCTTCCCAGGTCGGAAAACTAAGATCCCACATGCTGCGAGGCTTGACCAAAAAGTTAAAATTAATAAAATAAAACAAATTTATGGGAGAGGATTGAATAAACTCCAAAAGGAACAAAGTATCAGTGGAGATGGTACGAATG
Source organism: Ovis canadensis (assembly GCF_042477335.2). Taxonomy (NCBI): domain Eukaryota; kingdom Metazoa; phylum Chordata; class Mammalia; order Artiodactyla; family Bovidae; genus Ovis; species Ovis canadensis. The sequence goes on along the minus strand of NC_091259.1, from coordinate 32,374,393 downwards.
CCCTATGCAAAGCCTTGGGCCTCCAGCATTCAGAGGCTGGTGGAGGAGCTAGCGAAGCAGACTGAGCAGGCGTGCTGAGCGACACCAGAGAACCGGAGCAGGTGATGTCATGAAAGGCAAGAGGAGGGGATGGGCAGCTGGCAGGCTGCTGAGAAGCCAAGGAGGAAGGGGAGAGGGAACAGCGGCCTTTGGAGTTGGCGCCTTGAAGGCTGACAATAGGTTTTGCAGCATGCGGGACCTTTAGTTCCTCGACCAGGTGGAGTCTTAACCACTGAACTGCCAGAGAAGTCCCTGAAATAAGGTTTTCCAGTTCAGTTCAGTTCAGTCGCTCAGTCACGTCCGACTGTTTGTGACCCCATGAATCACAGCACACCAAGCCTCCCTGTCTATCACCAACTCCCGGACTTCACTCAAACTCATGTCCATCGAGTCGGTGATGCCATCCAGCCATCTCATCCTCTGTCGTCCCCTTCTCTTCCTGCCCCCAATCCCTCCCACCATCAAGGTCTTTTCCAATGAGTCAACTCTTCACATCAGGTGGCCAAAGTATTGGAGTTTCAGCTTCAGCATCAGTCCTTCCAAAGAACACCCAGGACTGATCTCCTTTAGGATGGACTGGTTGGATCTCCTTGCAGTCCAAGGAACTCTCAAGAGTCTTCTCCAACACCATAGTTCAGAAGCATCAATTCTTCAGCGCTCAGCTTTCTTCACAGTCCAACTCTCACATCTATACATGACCACTGGAAAAACCGTAGCCTTGACTAGACGGACCTTTGTTGGCAAAGTAATGTCTCTGCTTTGCAATATGCTATCTAGGTTGGTCATAACTTTCCTTCCAAGGAGTAAGCGTCTTTTAATTTCATGGCTGCAATCACCATCTGCAGTGATTTTGGAGCCCCCCAAAATAAAGTCTGACACTGTTTCCCCTGTTTCCCCATCTATTTCCCATGAAGTGATGGGACCAGATGCCATGATCTTTATTTTCTGAATGCTGAGCTTTAAGTCAATTGTTTCACTCTCCTCTTTCACTTTCATCAAGAGGCTCTTTAGTTCTTCTTCACTTTCTGCCATAAGGGTGGTGTCATCTGCATATCTGAGGTTGTTGATATTTCTCCCGGCGATCTTGATTCCAGCTTGTGCTTCTTCCAGTCCAGCGTTTCTCATGATGTACTCTGCATAGAAGTTAAATAAGCAGGGTGACAATATACAGCCTTGACGTACTCCTTTTGCTATTTGAAACCAGTCTGTTGTTCCATGTCCAGTTCTAACTGTTGCTTCCTGACCTGCATACAGGTTTCTCAAGAGGCAGGTCAGGTGGTCTGGTATTCCCATCTCTTTCAGAATTTTCCACAGTTTCTTGTGATCCACACAGTCAAAGGCTTTGGCATAGTCAATAAAGCAGAAATAGATATTTTCCTGGAACTCTCTTGCTTTTTCCAAGATCCAGCAGATGTTGGCAATTTGATCTCTGGTTCCTCTACCTTTTCCAAAACCAGCTTGAGCATCTGGAAGTTCACGATTCACGTACTGCTGAAGCCTGGCTTGGAGAATTTTGAGCATTACTTTACTAGCGTGTGAGATGAGTGCAATTGTGTGGCAGTTTGAACATTCTTTGGTATTGCCTTTCTTTGGGATTGGAATGAAAACTGACCTTTTCTAGTCCTGTGGCCACTGCTGAGTTTTCCCAATTTGCTGGCATATTGAGTACAGCACTTTCACAGCATCATATTTCAGGATTTGAAATAGCTCAACTGGAATTCCATCACCTCCACTAGCTTTGTTCGTAGTGATGCTACCTAAGGCCCACTTGACTTCACATTCCAGGATGTCTGGCTATAGGTGAGTGATCACACCATCATGATTATCTGGGTCATGAAGGTCTTTTTTGTACAGTTCTTCTGTGTATTCTTGCCACCTCTTCTTAATATCTTCTTCTGTTAGGTCCATACAATTTCTGTCCTTTATTGAGCCCATCTGTGCATGAAATGTTCCGTTGGTATCTCTACTTTTCTTGAAGAGATCTCTAGTTCCCATTCTATTGTTTTCCTCTATTTCTTTGCATTGATTGCTGAAGAAGGCTTTCTTATCTCTCCTTGCTCTTCTTTGGAACTCTGCATTCAGATGCTTATATCTTTCCTTTTCTCCTTTGCTTTTCACTTCTCTTTTCACAGCTATTTGTAAGGCCTCCTCAGACAGCCATTTTGCTTTTTTGCATTTCTTTTCCATGGGGATGGTCTTGATCCCTGTCTCCTGTACAGTGTCACGAACCTCCATCCATAAGTTCATCAGGCTATCAGTTCATCTGTCTATCAGATCTAGGCCCTTAAATCTATTTCTCACTGCCACTGTATAATCATAAGGGATTTGATTTAGGTCATACCTGAATGGTCTAGTGGTTTTCCCCACTTTCTTCAATATCAGTCTGAATTTGGCAATAAGGAGTTCATGATCTGAGCCACAGTCAGCTCCCGGTCTTGTTTTTGCTGACTGTAGAGAGCTTCTCCATCTTTGGCTGCAAAGAATATAATCAATCTGATTTTGGTGTTGACCATCTGGTGATGTCCATGTGTAGAGTCTTCTCTTGTGTTGTTGGAAGAGGGTGTTTGCTATGACCAGTGCATTTTCTTGGCAAAACTCTATTAGCCTTTGCCCTGCTTCATTCCATACTCCATGGCCAAATTTGCCTGTTACTCCAGGTGTTTCTTGACTTCCTACTTTTGCATTCCAGTCCCCTATAATGAAAAGGACATCTTTTTTGAGCGTTAGTTCTAAAAGGTCTTGTAGGTCCTCATAGAACCATTCAACTTCAGCTTCTTCAGTGTTACTGGTTTGGGCATAGGCTTGGATTACCATGATATTGAATGGTTTGCCTTGGAAACGAACAGAGATCATTCTGTCATTTTTGAGATTGCATCCAAGTACTGCATTTCGGACTCTTTTGTTGACCGTGATGGCTACTCCATTTCTTCTAAGGGATTCCTGCCCACAGTAGGAGATATAATGGTCATCTGAGTTAAATTCACCCATTCTGGTCCATTTTAGTTCACTGATTCCTAGAATGTGGATGTTCACTCTTGCCATCTCCTATTTGACCACTTCCAATTTGCCTTGATTCATGGACCTGACATTCCAGGTTCCTATGCAATACTGCTCTTTACAGCATCAGACCTTGCTTCTGTCACCAGTCACATCCACAACTGGGTATTGTTTTTACTTTGGCTCCATCCCTTCATTCTTTCTGGAGTTATTTCTCCACTGATCTCCAGTAGCATATTGGGCACCTAATGATCTGGGGAGTTCCTCTTTTGGTATCCTATCATTTTGCCTTTTCATACTGTTCATGGGGTTCTCAAGGCAAGAATACTGAAGTGGTTTGCCATTCCCTTCTCCAGTGGACCACATTCTGTCAGACCTCTCCACCATGACCCTCCCATCTTGGATGGCCCCACACAGCATGACTTAGTTTCATTGAGTTAGACAAGGCTGTGGTCCATGTGATCAGATTGGCTAGTTTTTTGTGATTATGGTTTCAGTGTGTCTGCCCTCTGATGCCCTCTTGCAACACGTACCTTCTTCTTGGGTTTCTCTTACCTTGGACGTTGGGTACTCTTCATGGCTGCTCCAGAAAGTGCAACTGCAGCTCTTTACCTTGGACGAGGGGTATCTCCTCACTGCCGCCTCTCCTGACCTTGAAGGTGGAGTAGCTCCTCTTGGCCCTCTTGTGCCTGCGCAGCCGCAGCTCCTTGGACGTGGGGTTTCTCCTCTCGGCCGCGATTTTTTTTTTTTAAACAGGTTTATTGAGATACCGTTCACGTGCCACAGAAATTGTCCCATTTTCAGTATACAGTTCAGATTTTTCCAACAGTCACAGAATCGAGCAGCCACCACCATGATCTAATTTTTGAACTCTTCCCTCACACCTGTTAGCAGTTGCTTTTCTTTCCCCTTCCCAATCCTACTTCTCCTACCCCCTACCCAATCCTAACTCCAAGCAGCGACTAACCTGCCTTCTGTCTATAGATTTGTCCGTCTGGATATTTCATGGAAATAGAATAAAACAAATGCAGTCTTTGTTTCGCTTAGTGGAACGTTTCCAAGTTTCACCTGTGTCACAGCATGTGTCAATACTTACTCCCTTTTTTTTGGCCGCCCCATGAAGCATATGGGATCTTAGTTCCCTGCCCAGGGATCGAACCAGTGCCCTCTGCAGGGGAAGCACAGTGGTCTTAACCACTGGACCACCAGGGAAGTCCTCCATACATCATTCCTTTTATGACTAACATTCATATTATCCACTTGTATGGATATGCCACCTTTACTGATCGTGCATCGGTTGGTGGAAATTTGGGTTGTTTCCACTTTTTAGCTATTATAAATAAGGCTGCTGTGAACATTGTGTACTAATTTTGCTAAGAACATATATTTTCATCTCTCTTGGGTATATACCTAGGGTGGAATTTCTAGGTCATGTTAAACCTAAGTCATACTATGTTTAACATCTTGAGAAGCTTCCAAACAGTTTTCCAAAGTGGCTTCCAAACCGTTTTATTTCCTCACCAACACTGTCTGAGGGCTCTCATTTAGTCGCATCCTCACCATAACTTGCTACTGTCTTCCTTTCATTTTAGCCATCCCGGTGGAGGTAACATGGCATTTCATTGCGGCTTTTTAAACATTTGTTTTATTGACGCATAGTTGATTTTTTGTTGCTGTTCATTTGCCCAGTCATGTCCCATTTCTCTGCGACCCCGCGGACTGCAGCACACCGGGCCTCCCTGTGCCCCACCATATCCTGGAGTTGGCCCAAGTTCGTGTTCATTGCATAGGTGATGTCGTCCAGCCATCTCATCCTCTCACACCCTCTTCTCCTCTGCCCTCAATCTTTCCCAGCATCAAGGACCTTTCCAATGAGTCATCTGTTTGCATCAGATGACCGAAATACTGGAGCTTCAGCTTCAGCATCAGTCCTTCCAGTGAATATTCAGGGTTGATATCCCTTAAGATTGACTGGTTGCTCTTGCTGTCCAAGGGACTTTCAGGGCTCTTCTCCAGCACCACAGTTCAAAGCTGATTTATAATGCTGTGTTAATTTCTGCTCTACAGCAAAATGATTCAGCTATACTTGTATGTATACATTCTTCTTCATATTTTTTGCATTATGATTTATCACAGGATATTGACTATAGTTCCCTGTGCCATACAGTAGACTCTTGTTGTTTATCCATCCTGCATATCATATAGGTTTGCTTTTGCTAACCCCAAAGTTCCAATCCACTCCTCCCCTCCCCTCCCCCTTGGCAACCACAAAGATCCGTCTTTAACCATTGCTTTGCACTGTCATCGTTGTCATAAACCAAGTATCCATATATATTTGTGTTTATTTCTGGAGTTTCTATTTTGTTCCATTAGTCTATGTACCTATGGTTGCCCCCAAGCTGTCTTTATTACTGTAATTATGTAAGAAATCTTGAAAAAAAAACAATATTGGAAATCTTCCAATTTTGTTATTCTTATAAGATTTTCTTCACCTTTAGCATTTTTTACAAGTGCATTAAAATATAATCAGATAATAAAAGGATAGGGACGTCCCTGGTGATCCTTTAACACTCTGTTGCTGCCAGTGCAGGGGGCGCAGGTTCAGTTCCCAGCTGGGGAACTCAGATCTCACATGCCGTGCAGCTTAGCCAGAAAATGTTTTAAAAAGTAAAATAAAAATAATAAAAGGATAATTAGTCTGCTGTGGATTGAATTATGCCCTCCGCCAATTATATGTAGAAGTTCTAACTCCCAGTGCCTCAGAATCTGACCGTATTTAGAAATAGAGTCTTTGCAGATGTAATCAGGTTAAGATAGGGTGACGCTGGAGTAGGGTGCGCCAATATGTTGGGTGGGGTTCTATTCCAATATGAACAGGGTTCTTATAAGAAGAGGAGAAAGGAGACACACAGAAAGAGATGGTCACGTGGCAATGGAGGCAGAGACTAGAGTGATGCGGTGGCAAGTCAAGGGATACGAAAGGGCGATGACCACCACCAGAAGCTAGGAAGGGTAAGACAGGAGTCTCCTCTATGGGTTTCAGAGGAGCATGGACCTGCTGACACCTTGATTTCCAACTTCCAGCCTCCAGACTGCGAGACAGTAAATTTCTGCTGTTTTAAGCCACCCAGTTTGTGAGATTTTGGTAAAGCAGCCCCAGGAAACTAATACAAAGATGTTATAACAAACAATTTTATTCTAATACATTCAAAAATTTACATGAAATAGACAAATACCTAGGGAAACACACTTGGAAGATTGACTAAAAAAGAAATAAATATTTTGAAATCTTCATATCCATTAAAGAAATTGAATCTATAACTTAAAAAACTTTTCTCCACACACAAAAAACTATAGCCCTATAGCCCCAGATGACTTCACTAGGGATTTTACCAAACTTTCAAAGATGCAATTTTAAACCCTTGGTAATGTGGAGAATTGGCCAGCGTCATAAATAGATGTTATAAGATCCCAGGGGAAAATGATGGAGACTTAGCATTCTTTCAGTGAAAATGGGATGGCAAAGAGAGGATGGATAGAAGAGATTTTAGGGAGAAAAGGCAGAATCAACAGAATTTGTGGATGTTCTAGACGTGAAGGAAAGATGCTGGACTGACATCCTTGCTCAGGTGTCCTCCGTGGACATCTGAGTCAACAGTTGTAATATTCACTGAAATATTACAGAGAATATGGAAGAGAATATTACAGAGAAATATTCAGAGAATATGGAAGGTACAGCTGAAGGAGGGGGTTGGTAGGGATCCAGATTTGACCCACTGGGTTTGAGGGGAATGTGCGAGGATGGATGTTAGCTAGAAACTGGATATGTAGTTCAGGAGTGCAGTGTGGCTTGGAGGATACAGCGTTAGGAGCCCACTGTGTGATATTTGAAGCTGTGAGAGTGCCTGAGATCTCCCCAGGAAGGAGTGTTGTCCGGAGAAGAGGTTAAGGACAGCAGCCTGAGGAATATAAAGACCTAACAGTTGTCAGTCCAGAAACTATTGCAATTAAAAAACAAAGCCAGGACTTCCCAGGTGGTGCAGTGGATACTAATCCACCTGCCAGTGTAGGGGACGTGGGTTCAGTCCTGGGCTGGGGAGATCCCACATGCCATGGGGCAACTGAGCCCCAGCACCACAGCTTCTGAGCCCGTGCTCTAGAGCCTGTGCTCTGCAAGAGGAGATGCTGCAATGAGACCCTGCGTGCCACAACTAGAGAGCAACCACCGCTCACCACAACTAGAGAAAGCCCGCGTGCAGCAGCGAAGACCCAGAGCCACCAAAACTAAATAAATAAAATGTAAAAGGCCAGAAACAAAACAAAAAGCCCTCTCCAACTAGGTGGAATGATAAAGAAAAAATACAGTTATGTATAATGCATAACAAGTGGTCTCAAGATAGGGTTGGTGGATAGATGGAAAGACCTGGATTCATTTCCTAGGGCTGTCATTTAAAAATCGCACCCATTGGATGGCTCCAAAGAATAGAAACATTGTCTACAGTTCTGGAGGCTAGAAGTCCAAAATCAGTTGTCAGCAGGCCCACGTTCCCGCTGAGGCCACGGGCGAGACTCCAGTCTCTGCCTCCATCACCACGTGGCCATCTTCTTTCCGTGTCTCCTCTTCCTACAAGGACACCAGTCAGATTGGATCAAGGGCGCATCCTGCTTGAGTATGACCTTAGCTAACTACGTCTGCAGCCCAGGACAGAGCCTTTGCATCTTTCTGCCCTGCCTTTCTCAACCTACTGGCTTGGCTTGAGCCCGCTTTTCTCATGATCAAACCCGTCAACGACAGTCCCAGGCCCCACCTCCAGCACAATAGTCAGTTCCTAGAATTGGCTGGTTTTCCTGGAATCCAGGTAACTGGGTGAGTGGTAAGAGGGGGCAGTGGATTTTGATTTACTGCTGAGCAGTGAAAACAGGTTTACCGAGACAGAACTCAGAGTTCCGAGCTCAAGTTCAAACCTAGCCACATCCTGAGCTCTGAGTTACAGATAAGAGGTCGTGACTGCGGGGGAAGGCTTAGTACATCCTCATGTATTTGCTGGTCCGCACATCTGTCTCCCCATATGTTAAGATGCGCCTATGGGCCATCCCTTTCCACCTACTTCTCTCTCTGCACATTTATTGTGGAGCTTCACGTATACACATAGCGATTTAGAGGCAAGTCCACGTTCTGGCGTTTACTAGTGGAAGACCTCTCTTGGCCCCCATTGTCACAGACGTGAAACAGAGATAGCAATTGCACCTCTCACAGGATTGTTGTGAGACTTGAGATCATTGTATAAATAAAAACGGGCATATGGAACTGTTATTATGGCTACACTCTCTCTACACATCACATCGTCGGGCCAACTGACCGCTGATTCCCAAGTGTTTGGTGAGTACAGTTTTAAAGGTATATTTATATTGTATGATTCCATCTATATGACATTCTGGAAAAGGCAAAACTATGGACGCATTAAAATATCAGTGATTGCCAGGGCTCGTGGAGGGATGGGGGTGCGGGGAAGGAACAGGCAGAGTGCTGAGGGTTTTTAGGACAGTGAATCTACTCTGTAGGACATTTAGTGATGGATACATCTGTCCAAACCCATGGAAGGTGCAACAGCAAGAGGGAAGCCTGATGCAAACTACGTGCTGTGGGCATGGGATGTGCCAGTGTGAGTTCATCATATGTAACAAACATACCAATCTCATGGGGGTTGTTGATCATGGGGAGGGCTATGTAAGGAGGTGGTTAGAGGGGTACATGGAAAATCTGTGCTTTTCACTTAATTTCATCATGAATCTAAAACTGCTCTAAAATGTCTTTAAAAAAAGTATATTTATAGCCTTCAACTTATACCCACCTACATGCGTCTATACCTAGAGAAACACTTGCTTCTAGCATTGCATATAAACATACACACAGCTTTCCACTTGTCTACCTGTCTTCCCAGGAGCTACTGCATAAACAAGAGGTTCTGCACAGAATCTCCATCGGCGACACTGATATATACAACTTTCTCTCCTTATGCAAATGCGAGGTGTGCCAGTCCTGGGCCTCTGAGAATCAGATGCCCATGTGGGATTAAATGTGCAACATTTTACTAAGAGGAATGCCTGTGATGGGGTCTGGAGAGGGAGACAGGGAAGGCAAAGAGAGCTGTCAGACTGCTTGGTGGGAAGTCTGGTCTGAAGTGAAAGAGAGAGAAGGAACAAGGGAAGGAGTCTTCCTGGACTGCCATGCAGTGAAGAAAAGCTGTGGCGAGGCTGTCGGGGAGTCCTATAGCTGATTGTTCATCAGAGGGGTCCCCGTCTCCCAGAAACAGGTCCTTCTTAGCATCCCTGCCAGGATCAGCACCTGGTCTGGAGCAGTCCTTGGGAGGTGTGGCCTCAACACCAGCCTCCTCCTCCCCTCACCCACCCCTGGGGATTTCAGAGCTGCATCTGGAGCCCTTGATCAATTACCCTCGGTGCAGCCCCGGGACAGGGCATTCTCACGGCCGCCCTAGGAGGTGCCATTTATTTTTGTAGTTGATCCAAACACTCCAGAATTTAAAACAAAACAAAACAAAAAACAGATTAAACAGTTCAAACGTGGAGAATTCACCTGGGGACAGTATCAGCTGTGTGGTCCTCTCTGCCACCACGGCTTTTCTAGTTGGAGCCTCTGCTCAGAGAGGCTCTTCAGGCTGGCCTCCAGAGGGCCAGGGCTGTCCAAGAACTAGGTGTGCGCTCTGCTCCAGGCGTGCCTTGGGGAGCTGTGACTGAGCTGCCTGTGCTGCTTCCTGGCTGCCTTCAGGGAAGATTCCTCACTCAGGGCAGAGGCCAGGACACCCTTGGCTGGTTTCTTCCAGGACCCAAACCTCAGATCAGGAACAGGGGGAATGGGTAGCATCCCCTAAAAGATCCCATCATGTCTCCCGCTCCCTGGAGTCCGTGTCCTCCTTTGAGGCCGCTGCCCATCCAGCCCTGATTAGAGGACAAGGGACCAGGGGGGGCCAACCAGGCCAGTGACGTGGTGAACCACCTTGCGTCCAAGGCTGGGTCCCACTGATGAAGGTGCAGAGCCGCAGAGGCCCAAGCCCAGTACTGTACAGATGAAAGTCTTATTTATGTGAAAGATATATCTACAGAGGGAGCAATAAACTGCAAAGCAAAGTATGAAGGTTTGCAGCAAATGCTGTAAAGTTTTATATTCCTGAAAACTAGGGATAAAAGATATAACCATTTAAAGCAAAGTGGATGAAAGGGGCTTCCATTCGATTGTAAAGCATCCTTATAATAGTTAATTGCTAGTTTCTTATTACAGCGGAGAGAGTCAAAATAACCTTTAAAATAGCCGTTGTTGGAAAGTGAGAGGGAGAGGGGTCAAGGACAGGAGGGAGTGCTCTGCCAGAAAGAGGGTTGGGGCCCCAAGTGGTCTCAGGGGAAGGACCACTGTCATTCCTGCAAGGCGGTCCTGCCCCCAGTACTAAGGGACTGGCCGCTGCTCACTCACTGCTGCAAAGAACTTGAGTCATTTTGCCAGCCTGGACCACAGCATGTTTTTCAGAAGGGAAAGAGTGCATAGTGACCTCCCGGGTCCTCCCAGCTCCAGCACTGTCCACCAGTGCCCCCACATTCCAGGCACTGTGTTAGGAAGGTGGAGGGAGGAAGGCTAAGATCCTGAGAATGGTGGCGATCACTGCCATTCCCATGTAATATGCTGTGGAACAGGGGTATGCGTGGGTGTTACGGACACTCAGAACTCTCAGAGAAGATGGCATCTGAGCTGCATCTTGGGTTGGGTAGGGGCTTGCCAGAATGACATCCTAGCAGGGGACTAGCATGTGTACAAGGCCCAGGATCAGAGCTTCCTGAGTGGTTCTTGAGGTCTGTGTAACTGCTCCTTCTGTGGTTGTACAGCCACCCCATAGACTGGGGCCCAACAGCAGGCCTTCGGGGTTGGCTCTCTCACCTCCACCCCCTTTTCCCACCAGTTCCCTTACATCAGGCCCCTTCAGGGTGCTACTGCTTAAATGTGGGCTGGCCCCAGGGGATTTCTGCTTTACTCCCAAACTCTTGGGGAAGCCCCAGGGAAGTGTTAGGAAGCTAGGGAAAGGCCCAAATCCATTTTCCCCTTTAGCAATACAATTGCCCTTTCTCTCTACTCTGCGGGAGGGCATATGGGTTTCTTCCTCCACAAAAGGGATTATTAACAAAAAGTAAACTGTTAAGACAATGGTTTGCCTTGGGATTCCTTGTCAATCCAGCCCCAACTTTCAACCCCAAGGGGCACATCTCCTGCTAGCAGTGCCCGCTCCCCAGTGCACCCCACCCCCTCGTTCAAGCTCAAGCATCTCTGAGGGGGAGGGACCCCAGGACCACGTCCTTCGGATAGTGGGGCAGGGAATGGGAGCCTCAGAGCCCCTCCTGCCTGCCCTCCCACCCCCCGCACCACTTCCTGCTCCAGAATCAGCCCATCCTTCTTCCTGGGGGCAGGGGGGCAGAGGCCCAGGGAGGACTCCGTGCAGCTAGCTCTACTGAGGACATGCGGCATTTGACCTATGACCCCCACAGGAAATCCTTCCAACCTCTGAGACCAACCTCAGGAGGGAAACCATGACCCCGGAATGGACAGAGGGCAGTGCGGAGGCCTCTCCTCCCCTCCCCCAGCCCACAATGGCTCAACTCTCGAAACTACAGGCGTGGAGGCTCTCACAGCCAACCAGCCTGCTTAGGTCTCAGCCTTGGCAGGGGACCAGGGGACCCAGAAAAGGGGAGTAAGTTGCCTGCACGCCGCCTGCTCGGGACAGCCCATGTGTAATTATTAATGTCATGGTCTGTGCACAGGTTGGAAAAGAATTCCCAGACATGAGGCAGAATAAGAGAATAAAGTTTATTAGAGAGGGAGATGCTGTTAGAATAGCGAGCTGGCTCAAGGGAGAGCCAAACCCTTTCACAGCCCAGTAGCCAATTTTTATAGCTTCAAGACAGAGACAATTCCTATTGGAACAGTGGCATTAAGTGGTGGTTAGGATGCTATAGGGTGGGCATATTACCTAATATGGGGTCAGGGAACTGGCTGGTTTAGATCCGAGACTCATGGCAACAGTTGCTATGGGGCTTGGTCAGTTCCAGAGACTTTATCCTGTGACCTTGGTACAGGGCTCCACATCTGTGACCTTGATACGCGTGCTGTGCTTAGTCGCTCAGTCGTATCCAACTCTTTGTGACCCCATGGACGGTAGCCCACCAGAGGCTCCATAATTAATTGTGCTTCCATTTCCAGTACAGAAATACTCTGGTCTGGCTGGTAATTACAAGATCATCCTGGCGGAAGGGGACTCACATGGAATCCACATCACCAACCCCTTCATTCATTCGAATACTGAGCTCCCGCCCTGAGCCTGGCACAGGTCTGGTCCTGGAGACACAGAGCTGAGTAACAGGCAGACAGTCCTGATCTCGGGTGCCCTCAGCCTGCAACAGCTTGGAGCGGGGCTTGGGTTTCCAGTTGGAGATTGAGGCCCAGTTAACGGCAGTGAAAGCACCAGATCCCAGCCCCTAGACCAGTGGTCAGTGACAAGGGCCTGGCCCTTTGGCTTTGCAAAAGAGAATTTCCACAAAGATAGAAAGTAGTGAAGCAGGCAAAGTATTTATTAAGAGGAAAAAAGAGTACAGTACCTGTGGATAGGCACACAGGCAGACTCAGACGGAGAGTCCCTGAGTCGCGCCCTAGTGATAGTTTAAATCACTTACATTAGGCATTTCTTCTGGTTTTTCTTTGGCCAATCATTTTGATTTCCCTGGGTCACAGTCCATATTTGGTATATCTCAGGATCCTTCCAATTGTGTGCGCCCATCTCTTAGCCAAGATGGAGCCCACAGCTAAAGTCTGTGGGTAGCTCACCTTTCACCTCTAAGGAGCCTTTCCGCACATGTGTGGTCAGAGAGGTCTCCTGACTTTGAGAATGAGAAATATGTGGTCTGGGCAGGGCCCAGCCTCCTCCCTTAGTTGTCTTGCTGTTCTCACCTTGGAGTTTCTCTTCATAGGGAACGAATCTCCAATTGCTTTACCCTAGGGGGGCCCACCTGCCTTCTGCCTGAGTCCTGGCTATGGGAGCTCACAGATTTTGGCTGCTGCAGCCCCAAACCAACTACAGCACAGCGTGGGGGTGCTGGGGGAAAGTGCGTCATTCTCTTCATTCCCTGCCTCCCGATTCCCCAGTGGTGTTCTGGCTGCCTGGGTCTCTCTTTCACCTTACTTCCTGCTCCTTACCCCAACTGGCATTGGAGGTGAAGAGTAGATTAGAGAAGGGGGTGCAGATAAGGGCTCCCCTTTGCACACCAGGTGTCTCTTTCTCCAACCATAGCTCATTTACTCTTTTGCCCACTAAATGCCAAGCATGGACTATGTGCCAGCCCTGTGTGAGTGGTGAACAAAATGAGAAATAACCTGCCTTGGGCATCTAATGGGCTGGGAGTCAGGATAAATGGTAAAGAAATCACCTGACAATAAATAAATGAATCACAGTCCTGGAGAGAGTAAAGAAACAGGGTGGGTGTTGAAATTCGAGACATGCTGAATGAGGCCAAAGCAGCGAACATCGCTCACCTTCACGTGACTTTCGAAGAGGGGACTTCTCGTGGGAATTTGAAGCCCAGCGACACACCCATCTGGTGGCTAGATTCAAGATTCATGGGTGAGAGCAGAAGGATGAGTCCTTGGGTGGAAAGGGCAGGGGGTGGATATGCCAGCAAAGAGAAAAGGACAGAGCACAGAGCTGGCACCTCGGGCCGTGATGAAGGGTCACCTAGCAGAAAGGCACCATTTCCTGGACCCTAACCTCGGAAGGTCCTCCAGGGGTTGTTCTACCCATCCGCCTTGCCTGTACTACGGTCTCAAAGAGGGCGGATCAGGAGAAGGATGTGTTTGTCTCTATGAAAGTCTTAGTAGGGAGGTGATTTTTCACCCCATGCTATGTTTAACATCTGTTGCCTCCAGAAGCCCTAAGGTGACTACCTTGGTGGTCCAATGGTTAAGACTTCCCCTTCCAATGATGGGGGTGTAGGTTCGATTCCTGGTCGGGAAACTAAGATCCCACTTTTCTCGGCCATAAAACCAAAACATAAAACAGAAACAATATTGTAACAGATTCAATAAAGACTTTAAAAATGGCAGAATGATGCCCCTCTCCCCAGATAACTTCTCCCTAACACCCAGAACCTGTGATTATGTTGCATTACAAGTCAAAGGGTCTTTGCAGATGTGATTAATTTAAAGATCTTGAGGGTGGGACTTAATTCTGGATCATCTGGGTGAGCCCACCAGATTCACAAAGGTCATTATAAGTGAAGAGGGAGGTAAAACAGAGAGAGACACGTAAGAAAGAGAGATCTGAAAGAGATTATACTCCTGGCTTTGAGACGGGGGGAAGGGGCCATCAGACAAGGAATAGAGGCAACCTCTAGACTACAGAAAAGGCAAGGAAACACAGTCTCTCCTGGAACTTCCAGCAAGAGCAGAGCCCTGCCAATCCACTTTGGACTGCAAGATAAGGAATTTGTGTTTTTAAATTGGCAATTTGTTATTTGCAAACCAGAAACAGCGATACAGACATAGAGAATAACTGTATTGATACCAAGTGGAGGAAAGGGAGTGGGATGAATTTGGAGATGGGGGTTGACATATATATACTATTAGATGACTAATGGGAACCTATGGTACAGCTCAGGGAACTCTAGTGCTCTGTGGCGACCTAAATGGAAAGGAAATCTAAAAAAGAAGAGATATATGTACATGTGTAGGGGATCCACTTTGCTGTACAGCAGAAACTAACACAGCATTGTAAAGCAACTATATTACAATAAAAATTAATTTTAAAAAGAATCAACAGGGGAAATGAATGAATAAATTGGTAATTTGTTACAGCAGCAGCGGCAGACTAATACATACAGCCAGCACGCTGCAAGAGCAAAAGGTTGTGGTTGTTGCCCTGGGATGGGCGAAGAAATCATGCCATTAACTCTGCTCAGGACCAACATCAGCTCTGGTCCTCACCCCAGAGGCACTGGATGAGTGTCTCCCAGGACGCACCTTCTCTAACTACTGACCTCCACCCCCACCCACACCTTCCCGGCTCCTGCTCTGGGCAGCCCCTGACTCTCACTTTTCCCTTCCCAGGACCATCGAGGATCATCTCAAAGCGTGTGTCATGTGGGCTGGAATTGGGGCCCTAGAGACACCGGCAGCAGAGAAACGTGGGGAGTCTTCCATGGACCTGTGTGTGTACCGATTTTAGCTAAAACGGCTCCTTTCACCATTAGGCATTGATATCTTCATCACACAAGCAGAAAGGGGGAAATAAACTAGGTGTGTAGCTTGGTGTGGGCTCGAGGCCCGAGTACGGAAACAAAAGAGGCTGCCGCGGAGGGATCAGCATGGGCACAGCCTCTGCCCAGAGCATCAAAACAGGGCACCGAGCTCTCTGAAACATGATCCTTGGTGCTGGCCAAAAGGAAGGGGCTTGCCTTGAGAAGAGGTGACTCAGAGACTCCCGAGGAGGTGGGGCATTTGGGGGGAAGTGGGGTGAGGTGGGGGCAAAAAGTGTTTCGTAGGCCCCTCCATAGAACTTCTGGACTTTGCCGCCATCTTGTGGACAGAGTCTAGAAGGACAGGGTTGTGGCTGCCCTTGGCTGAAGTCTCACGCCAGGCCCTTAGGATGGTACTTCTTCCTGAGCTTTGAGTCGGGGGTTCTTCAGGGCACATGGAAATGAATCCTACGCTCCTATGATTCCGAATGTCATGCTCATGGTGTGTCCTTCTGCCAAGAATCTAGTTATTTTTGCAGACAGGGACACAGGAGGTGGAACTGAAGGGAAGAGATCCAACTCGAATCAGGATAATCCACCCAAGCGTTGCCCAGTAGCCACAGGCTTTCCCAGAGAACTTGAAGCTGTGGTTGTACGAAGGAACTCTGTACAAAGGAGCCTGGGAGTGCTCAAGGGCAGGGCAGAGGGGGTAACAGTAGGAGAAAAAGGGACAGGAAGGAACAGGACATAGAGACGTGGGTTCAGCCTGGTGTGGACAGAGCTGGCCTTATAGGGAGCGAGTGACCAGCTCACTTTCTCCTGCCCATTTCTAAAACGGAGACAAGGAAATGGGAGAAGTTCTCACCCATTCAGAATGTGATGTGAGCAGATGGAGGAAGGGTCCATATGCCACTCAACATCCCTGTACTCCAGCCTCACGACCTCCCCAGGCTTTTTCACCAAGCTGGGAGTGTGAAAATCAGCTTTCTCCACAGACCCTATGAGCCGGTACTAATGTGTACCCATTTTTCAGATGAGAAGATTGAGGCACGGAGGACTGAAGCGCTTGTCCAAGGTTTCACAGTGAGCATGTGATGGGGCCAAAATTCCACTGTGGGGGAGTCCACTCCACACAGCATGCTCATACTGTACCAAGTAAATATACTGCAAAAGGAATTGGGTGACCACACTTCTGGTGTCCTAGCTCTGGGTCTCTCCCAACTTGAGCTCTGGCAGGAGAATGATGCGGTTTTCTCCATGGTTTGCCCCTTCCCAACCTAGATAAAGGTGTCTCTTCAAAGGCTTCTAGGAAACGAGGTTCCATTTCCCTTTCAGACTCCCAGTCTCATGCACGTCAGGAATATGGCTCTCAGGAGGTTTCTCCTGCAGTCTAACCTTCACCCATCTTCCTTCAGGTCAAGTCCAGATAGAAGGTCTCAGATAGGAGAGAGAGAGCGTGTGGACAGGCTTCTGTCTCAGAGAAGGGTATTCTTGGTCTCTAAAAGCAGGGTTTAATTCTCTACCAGTGACAGTCAAGGCCAGCCAATCACAGGCCTTAATGGGAGAGCTTAAATTATAGAGGACCAAGTTAGACGAAAGAAAAAAAAAAATCAACAAAACCCACCCAACTCCCAGCCCCTGGTACTGCAGCTGTTTGTGTGCGCTGTTTGGGCTCCAGCCCTGACTGCTCGGGATGGACAGTGTGGGGACCAGGCCACTGGGCTGGTGTCAGGCCAAGCCAATTGAGAGGGGCCCCGGCCAGACCCTTCTCCACGTCATCCCCCCCTCCCACCCCTCTACGCCCCTCCAATCAGGGGAGAAGCTGCCCTCTCTTGCCCAACACCCTCCCTGCAAACCCCGGGAGGAGAGAGGGAGTGATTAGCATGGGGCATTGTCCCCAGATAATGGGCCCCAGCTGCCGCTTGCAAGAAGAGACAAAGCGCCCGGCCGCTCCACAAGCATTATCCCCTCGTTAAATCTCTGTTATTAGATTAGATTCAAAATGTATTGATTCAGAGTCTGGCAGGGGGGAGGGGGCGCGGAGGACGGCGATGTGGCTGTGGAGTGCGGAACCACACCTCTCCGAGGGCGCGTCCTCCCCCTCCCCCTCCCCGCAGCAGGCAACTCTCCTTCCCGGTCTCTGAGCGGAATCTCCCCTAAGCCCAAACCCTGACTCTGAGTTCTGCTGCTCGCCTGGACCCTCGCCAGAGCTGCGGAATGTCCATTCTTGCGGGGTGGGGGGGCGGGGTGCGGGGGCTGGGGTCGTGGAGCGCAGATAAACCCCGCCGCTCGGGAAAGGCAGCCTCGCTGAGATGCGGTGAGCTCCACAGCTGGGAGCCCTATGCAGGGCTGGGTCGCCCAGGCTGGGCGCTTTCAAGTCCTTTAAGGCAGTCTTCTGAGTAGAAATGACAGGTTTGGAAAGCAGTGCGGATAGGAAAGGATGTGAGAACTGGGACTGTTCGTAGATGAGTGGAGAAGGCTGCAGAAGAGTGGAGATGAGCTATAGAGAACCTGTCTGGTCAAGGCTATGGTTTTCCCAGTGGCCATGTATGGATGTGAGAGTTGGACTGTAAAGAAAGCTGAGCGCCCAAGAACTGATGCTTTTGAACTGTGGTGTTGAAGGAGACTTTTGAGAGTCCCTTGCACTGCAAGGAGATCCAACCAGTCCATCCTAAAGGAAATCAGTCCTGAATATTCATTGAAAGGACTGATGCTGAAGCTGAAACTCCAATGGTGGGCTGCCATCCAAGGGGTCGCAAAGAGTCGGACACGACTGAGCGACTTCACTTTCACGTTTCACTTTCATGCGTTGGAGAAGGAAATGGCAACCCACTCCAGTGTTCTTGCTTGGAGAATCCCAGGGGTGGCAGAGCCTGGTGGGCTGCCTTCTATGGGGTCGCACAGAGTCAGACATGACTGAAGTGACTTAGCAGCAGCAGCAGCCTGGATGGGAGAAGAGTTTGGGGGAGAATGGATACATGTGTATGTATGGCTGAGTCCCTTTGCTGTCCACCTGGAACTATCACACCATTGTTGACTATACTGCAATATAAAATTAAAAGTTTAAAAAAAGACAATTGGCTTAAATAAGAAAAAAATAAATTAAAAATAAAGATAAAAAGAAAGATAAAAGACATGGGTAGTTTCTGGCTTTCTCTCTCTGCCTAGGACAGAAAAAGAGGGAAGGAGCAGAAGTGGCTGAGGAAGGAAAAAAAGGAAGTTCTGGAAGAGACAGAGGTGGAGGGAGCTTCCACGTGTTCTCATATCCCAGGCAGGGTAAAGGCCTGCTTGGGCGGCACCCAAGATCGATACTGATGGACAGGAGTGAGTAAACCAGGGGCTTCTCGGCCCCGGGCCTCAGTTTCCCATCCCTGGGCAGCACAGCCTGGTTGCTGGATCGATGAGCTGATTGGCTGTGGCCAGTGGAGCCGACGATGTTACACGTGGCGGCTCATTCTCTAGGTGGTTAATTGGCTGCCTCAATGCTGGGCTCTGTTGCTCCATTGATTGTGGGTGGAAAGTGGGGAGGGGGAGATGGGGAATCAATAGGTTGATGAGTGTCTTACTAGCTGTTTGGTTGGACACTTTGTCAATAGCCACCCACTTACTGATCAGCGGTGCATGGACAGTGCCAGACCATCCAGCTTGCTTTCTCTCTCTCTCTCTGGCCTGAGACATGAGACCCATGACTGGCCCATGACTGTATGACTTGGCCCAGCAAGTCCAAGTGCAGTGGAACAGCTTTGATCCTGAGATCAGGCTCCCAAGCATAGGCTGCCAGGATCATCCTGAGAAAGTCGGGATAAACAGGATAAGCAGGATCAAGATAAACATCTTTAGCCCAGTCTTTGCTCAGCAGAAGGCAACTATTGTGTGCTTGTGGGTGTGCTTAGTCGGTCAGTCATGTCCCACTCTTTGCCACCCCTTGGACTGTAGCCCACCAGGCTTCTCTGCCCATGGAATTCTCCAGGCAAGAATATTGGAGCGGGTCGTCATTTCCTCCTGCAGGGGATCTTCCTGACCCAGGGATCCAACCAGCGTCTCTTAAGTCTCCTGCATTGGCAGGCGGATTCTTAACCCCTGCGTCACCGGGAAGCCCATTGTGAATGGGAGCCGTTCTCCAGCCCCGCAGTCTCCTGTTTTTTTTTTTTTTTTCCTGGAAAACCTACGCATCAACAGAACAAAGTAAAATCCTTTACTAATATCAACAGCACATATGTCTGAGGTGGAAGTAGCAAATGAAACTCATCCCAGCTTATATTAGGAACCAGCAACCAGTTAGATAATATTTCATGAGTTTCTTCTGCTGGGGAAGCTGGGTGAGAAGCAGCTCCAGAAATCTAAACCAGAGAAGCCTGCCTTCTCAGCCTCTAGGCTTTTTCAGGCAGGAAGTTCTCAAGGCTCTGCCTTCCATCCAGCCTCCTTGGATGGTCTGAAAATTGGAGATGCAAGAGCTTGGGGTCAAGGGAAGGTGTCGGCTAAGGTATTCTGCAATGAACCCCTTATAGTTGGGCAGCCTGGAATAGCTCAGCCTAGATATTTTAAGAAGTCCTTTTCATTTAGCTTGGAAGACTTCAGTTCCTAAGAGACAGGCAGCCCAAGACAGGGAGACTGATAAGAGTGGAATGAGAAAGGAAGAACCAGAGAAAGTCTCAGGCAAACACAGCAGACTCTAAGCCATCATTCTTAGTGGGTTCTAGCATTCCTCTCCTCTGAATACTTGTTAGGTGGAGGGAGTGATGGAGTTTGGATGTTCCTTGTGCATGCCTGCATGCTCAGCTGCTTCAGTCGTGTCCACCACTTTGCGAGTAGCCCGCCAGGCTCCTTGGTCCACGGGATTCTCCAGGCAAGAATACTGGAGTGGGTTACCATGCCCTTCTCCAGGGGATCTTCCTCACCCAGTGATCGAACCTGTGTCTTCTGCATTACAGGCAGTTTCTTTACTGCTGAGCCACTGAGGAAGCCTGTGATGTTCCTTAGCGTATCTTTAAACCCTGATGTGTGAGAGAGGGGCCAGGATCTGTTATGCAAGATCGCAGACCATGCCTTGGACTCTCCCTCGCTCGTGGTCCTGCTTTCTGGTGGCTATGCCAGGGGCTGGCTGCTAAGAGTTCCCAAAGGACCTAGGTAAGTGCAAGACTTAGCATTCTCTGCTTTCAAACACCAAACAGGTGGGTGCTGGCCGTGGTGCTGATGTTCTTGCTAAAGGAGAGCGGGCTCCCAGCTTCCCCAAGAGGTCATGAGCCCACAATAATAACAGGACTATGTAGACCCTTCCATCATCTTTCCAGGGGATTACAGAACTGAGCATCGTTCTCCCCACCTCCCCACTGCTAAGTGTTTCTGGTTCTGATCCTCACACCTTGAATCCCACCTCCAATTGTCTCCTTCAGAACAGCCACCATTTGGTCACCTCTTAATTCCTTGGGCCAGAAAGCACCAAACATCTGAAACCACAGATAATTCCCCAACCTCATTACCACCGGTAACTTCAGACCTCATCTTCCATCTGCTCGGATGCTGACAAAGGGTCAATAAGAGAGTTTAGGGATTCATCACATTTTATTATCTCCTTCATCTGATGGGTGTTCAGGGAAGTGGCCACTGGTGAGCAGGGAGACCTTAGGGTTGGATGAACCTAATGCAGAGTAATGAGGCCCAGGTGGCAGAGAGCTGGCTTACCTGCCACCTCAAAACAAGGCTGAGGGGGTGAGCAGAATTCCAAATTGCCAGTTCAGGGAAATGCCCGTGGGGAAACTGAGGCTTGATGTTTAGACAGAGTGAAGTCAGGCCATGTGTGTGTTTCTTCTGATCCAAGAGTGTGTTTTAAAGCCATAATGGGCCTGTAGGGGAGTGGATGAGCATGGAAGAATCTTAGACACCAAGTTTGGGGGAGGGAGAGTGAAGGCCCTGGTTTGGGACTGCTGAGATGCATTGGCACTGGAAACAGGCAGGAACTGTATATGTGCTTTGAGAACATCACTGGTGCCCCTCAGCCCTGAAATTCCCCCATTCCCACCCTAACAAGCGCCATCACCCCCCACTCCCCCCGTGGCTGGGCGCTGGGCTGGACCCACTCGGGAATACTGCCAAATGGACCAGAGTGTGACCAGGGTGACGCTGTAGGCCAGCACCGCCAGCAGGTAGATGCGGAAGAGCAGCCGGTCCAGCACGGAGCCCACACGCAGCCAGTCCCGGGCCACCTCTCGGCTCCCCTCCCGCTTTTCCAGGAAGTGCCGGATCGAGGTTAGCTCCTGCAGCAGCCCGCGCACCGCCAGGGAGGCCTCCCGAGGCGGCGGGGGAGGGCTGCCTCTGCCCCTCGGGGTCTTCTCCAAGTCCCGGGGTCCGCCCAGATGGCTGCAGTGGTTTCCCATGTCTAGAAGAAGGACAGAGCATTGGCAAAGGAGGGAGGCCCAGCAGGCTCGTGTGAACACTGGCCTTTACACTTCTAAGGCCTCAGACATTTTTACAGTGTATGATTTCAGACCTAAAGGGTACGGAGAGTAACTTACATCTTTGGGTACCCACCGTCCAACTTAAGCAAATAAAGAAAGCCGATGCAGTTGAAGACCACTGTCTATCCTTCTTCCTCAGTCACAGCCTTCATCCCTCCCCAGGTCAGCAAGACCGTGAATTTGATGTTTATCCTTCTTGCACGCATTTTTTTTTTAACCCAAGGGATTTCCCCAGCCATTTGATATCCGTTATATCATTTGAGAGCCTCCCTGGTGGCTCAGATGGTAAAGCGTCTGCCTGCAATGCAGGAGACCCGGGTTCAATTCCTGGGTCAGGAAGATCCCTTGGAGAAGGAAATGGCAATCCACTCCAGCACTCTTGCCTGGAAAATCCCATGGACGGAGGAACCTGATAGGCTACAATCCATGGGGTCGCCAAAGAGTCGGACACAACTGAGTGAACCTCCTGGCAGCCCCATGGAGAGGCAGACTTAGAGTGATTACTAACCACACTCTTCACATTAAGATGTGAAAGCTCAGAGAGGTTAAATGACTAGCCTGCGGTGACAGAGCCAGAGCATCATTTATCGGTGAGGCCACCGAGGTCCAGGTATCCGGACTCCAAATCCACTGCTTTGTCCACTACATCATATCACCTCCCTGCACTCCTCTCCATGACTTTGAATCCTTCTGGACCAGAAAATACACCTTCGGATCACTGCCTTCACCAGGCGAGCAGTAGGATTAGGCATTAGTTTATCGCACAAGCTCATGATGAGATGGTCTTAGGTTAACCAAACATCTACAAAAAGCCAGGCCCCAGCCAGGAGGAGGACTCAAAGGAGGGGAGAAAGGTGGAGGGTTTAAAACACCAGCTTGGAATCAGATGAGCCTGGGCTCAAATCATGCCTTCGCCAGGTCCTGGCTCTGTGACTTAGGGCAAGCTGTTTGGCTCTCTAGGCTTCTGTTCCCTCATTTGAAAAATGGAAATGAGGATCGTATTGGGTCACGGTGAGAATGACCTGTGATAATGCACAGAAAATGCTTTGCACACACCTGGTAAAGTGCTCAAGAAATCAACAAACCAATCACTACCACCACCACCGACAGAAGCATGAGGAACTTAGGATCCCTCTGTCCCTTGTCTCTCTGCCTCACAGGTGTTTGAAATGCTAAAGGGCCAGGTCTTTGGCTGATTCTAATGAGACAGCGTTAGGAACCAGGCTGCAGTGTTGAACTACAGGAGGGTAGTTGTCCCATGAGTGCCTGTTGTTGTCACTGTTTAGTTGCTAAGTCATGTCTAACTCTTTTGGTACCCGAGGGACTGTAGCCCACCAGCCTCCTCTGCAGACACCATGGACTATGCCAGGTAAGAATACTGGAGTGGGTTGCCATGTCCTTCTCCAGAGAGTCTTCCCGACCCAGGGATCAGACTCGCATCTCCTGCATTGCAGGTAGATTCTTCACTGCTGAGCCACCAGGAAAGCTCTATAAGTGCCTGGGGCATCCACTTGACCTCCTTTGGGATCCATCTCAGGCGAGGTCACCCTCAGCCCAGAGGTCTTAAGTCCTGACACGCTCAGTCTCTGGGACTCCTAAACCCTCTTCCCCTCCAACCAGGCTGCTGCTGCTGTTGCTGTTAAGTTGTGTCAGTCGTGTCCGACTCTACGCAACCCCATAGACGGCAGCCCACCAGGCTCCCCTGTCCCTGGGGTTCTCCAGGCAAGAACACTGGAGTAGGTTGCCATTTCCTTCTCCAATGCATAAAAGTGAAAAGTGAAAGTGAAGTCGCTCAGTTGTGTCTGACTCTTAGCGACTCCATGGACTGCAGCCTACCAGGCTCCTCCATCCATGGGACTTTCCAGGCAAGAGTACTGGAGTGGGTCACCAGTGCCTTCTCCACCCAGGCTGATGAGTGAATACAAAGTGAGGAAGGGGTTTGATTGATGCCTTTGGCTGAAGTCTGCCATGAATTCTCTGTGCAGGACGGTACCCAGTTCACAGCCCTGCCCAGGCTCTCTGGCCCGGTGACCCCTCCAGAGCCTCCCCCACAGCCAAGTCCCTGCCTCCAGGTCAGAAGTTCCCCTCCACGTGGGACTGTCCCATTCCTGTCTCACCTGAGCAGTCATCGGTCTTGGTGGCTTGGGAGGTGGCTGGGGGCCTCCGGGCCGTCGACTGCTCCCCTAGGCAGAGGAGCAGGGTGACTCTCTCAAGAACCAGGTGGCGCAGCCAGGCGGGCACTGGCTGCTGCAGGTCCTGTTTGTGTACCAGCCGCACGATGAGGATCGTCTCGGCCAAGCTGATCACCAGGAGGGCCATGCACACGACGAAGTAGACACCTATGTGCCCCAGGACGGGGCGGGGCGGGCGACACACACGGGAGGTAGGAGAGGCACGGGCCCCTCGGCCCCGGGGAGCTCTCCCCTAGGAGCCGGCCTTACCGATGAGCGGCGTGCCGATGGCCGTGGCGGGCAGCGTGTCGGACACGATGATCAGGAAGACCGAGTACCCCAGGAGGAGTGTGATCTTGAAGGAAACTCTCTCACCGCTGTCCGGAGGCAGGTAGAAGCCCACGATGTCCACGACCATGAGGAAGATACTGGGCAGAAGCAGGCTGACCGCATAGAAGAGGGGCCGTCGGCGGATGACCACCTGGATCGAGAGAGGAGCTCAGGCGAGTCGGGGCAGACAGGTTCTGGGCCCAGGAACCCCCCTCCCCATCCCAGATCCTCTTGCTTCATGGAGCTTTCAGCCTGGACTGCTGAAAGATGTAGACAAACCCCAGATAGTGTCTCTGGATCAAAGCTTGTGGCTGTTCAGGGCAAGTTAAGAGACAAGGCAGCTGTTTCCCCAACCACTTTGTTGAGGCTGCAGGGCACCCTGGCGTTGGGAAAGGGCCATGGAGGTTTTTCCCCATATGCCTCCTGAAGTATGCCGGGATGTGCCCCACTCACATAGAACTTCATCTCTGCGTAGCTGTCACTGCTTTCTATGCTGAACTCTTGAAACTGGGTCAGCACCCCCAGCAGCTCCCACTCGCCCTGGTTCATGAAGACGCTCCTGTCGAACTTCACCTTCTCAGGCAGGCGCCACAGGGAGATGTTGATGTCCTGGACTGAGACAGGAGAAACAGGGCAGTTTTGGAGCCCAGGCCAGGGGCATGCCAGGCCCTGTAAGGGTGGGGCAGCACCCACAGGGCATGGCTCAAGTCTCTAGCTCGTAATCTTCAGCCTGTTTCTTGGCTGTAAGGTGAGGTCATAGTGCACCCTGTACCTGTCTGTGCAGTGGGACTGTACAGAGGGGACAGGTCTTGGATGGAGACACAGCAAAATGCAAACAGCCAGGCAAACTATTTATTAGAATGCCTTCTCCTCTTTCCGTCTCTGTCTCCCTCTCCCTCTCCCTCTCTCTGTCTCCCTCTCTCTCTCTCTCTCTCTCTCACACACACACACACACACATACACTCATACCTTCAAGCACTCCTCTAGGTTACCTGTTAGACTTTCTCACGTAGGCAATGAGCAAGAGGCAGCTTTCCTCATCTTTGCCTCGACAGAGCTGCCTGTCTTCATATTTATTTATTTATGCAGCTACGCCGTGTCTTTGTTTTGGCATGTGAGAGAGCTTACATATGGCTGTGGCATGCAGGATCTAGTTCCCTGATCAGGGATCGAACCCAGGCCTCCTACTTTGGGAGTGTGAAGTCTTAGCCACTGGCCCACCAGAGAAGTCCCTGAGCTGCCTGTCTTTAAAGGTGAATCAGGAAAATAAGCAAAATCCTCCCTTACAGAATAGCAGTTACACCGCTCCGCATCTATACTAGCGAAACAGATATACATGCGCAGCAGAAGACAGCAGTATCCGTTGCAGCAAAATACTGCAAACGATCTAAATTCCCACCAATCAGGGAAATGCTTAATAAAGTTTATGCAGTCCAAACCATGAACTCGTCTACAGCAGTCAACATTGACGAGGAAGAGCTAAACCTGCACTACCTGGAAAAATGCCCCAGACTGGTTGTTAAGTAAAAAGACTCAGGTACAAACATATATTGGAACACAAAATATTTTACATTTAGGTAAAATAAAAATCCATAAAACAATGTCTGTACACTTTCCATAGATGTGTATGTATGTGTATGTATTCAAAGGCTGGAGAAGGTTCTGGAAGAACATATTATATAAAATATATATCAGTATATCTATGTATATCATGATACTGATAAAAATTAAGTCTCGGTGTAGGGAGTTGTTGGTAAGAGTTTGGGATTGAGTATAAAGGTCAAAAGTCAAAGATTATTTGCAATTATGACTTTTGTTCAAGGGAGTTACGTATTATGTTTGTCATTTACAATTAATAAAATCAGGATAGCACTGGAGGATGCCTTTATGCAGTAGAGGGATGCTCACTTCACTAGACCTTGAAGGCACCTAGCGTGTGTCCACTCAGTAGAAGTTTGCCAAGCATCTTCCTTTGTGCTAGGCACTGCCCTGGGGAGCTAATCATGGCCAGAAATCCTGTTCCTGCCCTCTCTAAGTTTCCATCTGGTGGAGGAGTAGACATTGAAATAAGTCTTTACAAATGAACAGAAGTAGAGAGAAAACAGGAGCCTATAAAATTGGGTGATGGAGGTGCTTTGTTTGGGGGACAAATGGGGGTATACTGAGTAACTGACATGGACACTATGATTAGAAGTTGCATGGAGGGACTTTGGGCTTCTCTGTGGTTCAGATGGTAAAGAACCTACCTGTAATGCAGGAGACCTGGGTTCAGTCCCTGGACTGGGCAGATCCTCTGGAGAAAGGAATGGACAGAAGGGAATGGTTCCCTACTCCAGGACTCTTGCCTGGAGAATTCCATGGACAGAGGAGCCTGGTGGGCTGCAGTTCATGGGGTTGCAAAGAGTCGGACTCGACTGAGCGACTACACTTTCACTTTCTTTCACTGAGGGACTTCACTGGAGGTCCAGTCGTTACAACACCATGCTTCCAATGCAGGGGCCGTGGGTTCCATCCCTAGTTGGGGAACCATCCCTAGTCCTGCCGCAGGTGTCAGAGGGCAGGAGTGGCGCCAGAAGGAGAAAAGGAGAGGGAGGGGCAAGGGGTCCCAGGAGAAGCAGCAGCATGTGAGTAAGGGAAAAACAAGGGGTGCTGGGGCCGGGAAGGCAGGCAGCTGGGCTGGGCACTGAGTAGCAGGGGAAGCCGGAGTGGTGTCTGCGCAGAGGACTGGATCATGTCTCAGGAGTGCTGGTGAAACACTGAGTGTTTTACGTAGATAGAGACATGATCAGATCTGCATGACTTTTCAATTAAAAAGACGGGGGGGGGAGGGGGGCCACACACATGGGGTATTATTTCCCCAATAAGGGATGGAACCTGAGTTCCCTGCATTGGAAGCTCTGGGCTTTAACCACTGGACTGCCAGGGAAGTCTCCAGATTTGCGTTTGCATAAGATCTCTCTGGCTGCTGCGAGGAGCATGAATTGGTGTAAGGGTGGGGACTGGAGGGGGTGAGAATGAATGGGGACTGACTGCTAGGAGCTACTGCAGTAACCTGGGCGAGAGATGAGTATAGCTGGCACTGGGGCGGGTGGGGCGGGGGGGTCCATCAGTGAAGAAGTGGGTAGATTTGAAAGACACTTCCTGCCAGATCCTACTTGTGACTTGGGAAAAGCATCATCCCTGACCGAGCATCTTGCCCTCAGCTTACACCATTTCATTCCATACTTAGGACAGCTGAGGGAGGTGAAGACAGCAACATAGTCAGTGCCATTTAGAGGATGGGGAAACAGAGGCTGAGCAACGTGAACAAATAAGAGGTGAGTGAACTGGAGAAGGGAGACTGCATCCTCAGGGGTGCTCTTCATGCAGGCATCCCTGGGCCCCCACCTGTTCTCCCACCTCCCAAAGCCCCTGGACTCACTGGTGTGCAGCCAGCTGGTGAAGGTCAGCGAGCAGTTCTGTATGTCGAAGGGGAAGTTGTAGATGTCCAGGGTACAGGCGGTCATCACCTGGAGGGGCTTGTAGTTCTGGACCTCGCCGTGATGCCGGACATAGACATACGGGATGTTTGGAGACTTCCCCACGTCCACACTGGCCAGGGAAGAGGGGTGGGTTTGGGGCTCAAGAAGCAGGTCAAGCCCTGGATGTCAGAAGGTCTCTGAGCAGTTCGGCAGGGGAAGAGATGCAGAGAGGGTCCAGACAACAGGACAGCCTGGCAGTTTTGTCTGGGCTCGGCGTGTCCAAGCTTCTTATCTTAGGCTTCCTTACCTGCCATCGCCAAGGCCACTTTTCAAGCAGTTAAAGAGCATTTCTCCTTTATTCTCCTGGCAACCTAACCACAAAATGCAAGCCAGGAGTCCATGGACCTCAAAGCCCCAGAGCATAAGGAGAACACCTAGCTGTCCCCCACGTGCTACCCACCCGGCCTAGGCAGAGCTCAGCTCCCAGGATCGACAGCCTGGTGGCAACAGGCAGGCTTGGTGGCAGAGCAGACCCTTGGGTTCCATCCCTAGGAATCCTTGAAATGAAAACAATCATTTCCAGGGGTAGGGGGTGGGGACAGAACTGGAGAAATCATTGAGAAGAATTAGGGCAAGTAACGAAGTCCTGTAAGAGCTCATTCCACTCTCTTTGGGCAGACCCCAGGCCAAGCTCCCCCAAGGGAGCCCTGGAGCTAAGCCTGGGGTCCTGAGTCTGTGGCCTTCTGTGGCGTCAGGCTGAGAGACAAGAAGTCAAAGCCAAGGCTACTTCAGTGTTGAAAATGGAGATCCAGCCTGAAACTGGAGATCCTCAGTCCCTCCAGCCTCAGCTCTGCAGGGAGTGAGGCTCTCAGTCAGCTGCCTCCCTGAATTGTGAGCGTCACCCCCTGGACATGGGCGATGCAGTGGGTACTGGGTGGAGGACAACTGGCCCCCACCACCTTCTCCTTCCATCTATCTCCCCAGCTATCTTCCTAGCCCTTGGATTCAGAAGCCCAGGCAGTGGAGCCTGAAGGATGGGGAGAAGGAATGTTGGCTGCTGGGAATAAAGGCTGGTGGGACCCACTTCATCCCCGGGTGCAATCTGTGCCCACGCAGGCACATGTGTGGCTTGAAAGTTTGAGTGTCTCCTGGCCCCAAGTCTCCTCTGCCAACCATCGCTGGCACTTTAGTCCTTTCAGAAATATTCCTGCCCCCTTTAAAAACACTGCTCCTAAAAAAAAAATAAATAAATAAAATAAATAAAATAAAAAATAAAAACACTGCTCCTCACTAGACTATTGTGACAATGTGGATTCTTTCACTGGCCTCCTTTCTCCCTGGAAAGGGATCCTTGGGTTAAGGAGAAGAACTAAGTTTCAGCATCAGACATAGAAAAAGGGGAGTTTTTAAAAGAAAAGAAAGGGAGAAAAAGATAAAGGGGAATGAGGGCCCCATGCAACTTTACCTCCATTTCTGCAGGTCTGGTGGAGCATCTCAAATGCAGCAGCAGTGATCTTGTCTCCTGCCCCCCTGCTGTCCCCAGCCCCCACGCCTCTGGCTGCCAAGCGTCCGATGACAGTACTCACAACTCATTGATAAGGATGTCTGGGACCCAGATGCTGTCTGTGGGGATGGACAGTTTGGTGATGTTGTCAAAGTCCTCTGGGTTCCACTGGAGAAACTCATCGGTCCAGTACTAGGGGAGGAGCAGAAACGATCACGGGTGACCCAGGCCATCATGGGCCAACTTCACCTCTCAGAGCCCAAGCAACAGGGTGGGGGGCATCTTCTTGGGAGAATCTGGGTGTCAGTGGCACCCAGGTTACGCAGTGGTACCCAAGAATCCCTTCCCCCCTGCACTCACACATCCCTACATGCGAATATATGCAACACAGACAGATGCAGCCTCTCCCTGGGGAAGGTATCCAGTCATTTCTAATGTTATAAACCACCTAGCCATCAACTGACGTACGTGTGCTAAGTCACTTCAGTCATGTCCGACTCCTTGCAACCCTATGGACCGTAACCAACCATACTCCTCCGTCCATGGGGTTCTCCAGGCAAGAATACTGGAGTGGGTTGTCATTTTCTCTTAGACAAATCCCTTCTTGGGTCTTGATGTGCACACACATAGACAGGGATAATGGTGTGCACCTCACAGGGTAAGATATGGCTATTGCTAAACTTTGATCAATGCCTTCCCCACTATCTTGCCAGAATGACTGGTCTAAAATGTAAATGCCACCGTGTCGCTCCTTTGCCTCTGAGTCCTCCTTGTACCTTGCCTGAGCGGCGCCCATCAGAAGCTGGAGGAGCAGGGAAATGGCTGGGGATAGGAAGACTAAGTGATGGGATCATCCTGTTTCAATCACCCAGTTTGGGCATCATCCAATTTGGCTTTAATAGAGGGAAGAACTTTCTAGCAATTAGAGCTGTTTGAAAGCGAAGTGGCTGCCTTCTGAGCTGCCAGTCACCGAGGTGTTTGATCAGCAGAAGCGGGACAAACACTTGTTAGAGATGCTGTGAAAAACCTTGGAAACTAGAGGGGAGGTTGGGGGATTTCTCCTCTGCTTGATCTTTAAGCCGCCTCCCATTCCCAGTCCTGAGGTTAGAGGGGCCCAGATCCAGGAGACCCCAGATCTCATGAGCATGCCTCTCCCCTCCTCTCCTCTCCCCTTTCTTCCCTTCCTTCCCTTGCCCAAGACCTCTGAGACTCCCAGCTCCTCTGAGACAGAGCAGTGCCCTCAGGAAAGGTTGCCCGCCCCCCAGTCCCAGGAAATGGGGGTGGGGAGGGGCTGGTTGGCTCACCTGCCGATACCAGATGTAGGTGGTCAGGACCTGATTCTTCTCATCCTGTGGGAGGAATGGGAGCTCAGCAAAGGTGGCCCTGTGGGCTGGGAGCCCACCTTGCACACGTCAACCCCAGTAGGAGCTGCTGCTCTGTGTGCCTGATCCCTTGAGAATGAGGAAATGGGGTGGGGAAAGGGGCCAGCTGGGAAAAAATCGGCCTTTTACTAGGAGACACCTAGGAAGAAGTTCAAGGATTTCTTTTTTAACATATGTGTGTGTGTGTTCACACGTATATGTCTTCTAGTATCTTCTATTCTGTTGTATATATTTCACATAAACATAAATAATAACATAATAAAAGATTAATAGAAGACATAATAACAACCGCAGAGAAGGCTGAGTGCCAAAGAATCGAGGCTTTTGGATTGTGATGCTGGAGAAGACTTCTGAGAGTCCCTTGGACTGCACGGAGATCAAAGAAGTCACTCTTAAAGGAAATCAACCCTAAATATTCACTGGAAGGACTGATGCTGAAGCTGAAACTCCAATACTTTGGCCACCTGATGCAAATAGCTGACTCATTGGAAAAGACCCCGATGCTGGGAAAGACTGAGGGCAGAAGGGCATGACAGAAGATGAGACGGTTGGATGGCATCACCGACTCAATGGACGTGAGTTTGAGCAAACTCTGAGAGGTGGTGAAGGACAGGGAAGCCTGGTGTGCTGCGGTCCATAGGGTTGCAGAGTCGGACACGACTTAGCTACTAAACATCATATATATGTATATCTGTACAGTTATATCTGTATGTACGTATCTACACCTATTTCCTACCTTAGCATGAAGTCAAAAGGTATAGACCCACATAAAATGAAAAATTCATCACTCTCCGTCCCTTTCATCCAATTCCTAATCTCCCTTCCTGAAACAGCCTGCTGACTCTAGTAGAGATGCCCAGAGAAGTCAGTTCTGCCCACCCTACCCCAGCGTAGCACCTGCATCTCTGCAGTTGCCTTCTTCTTTATCTCAGCCCAGCATCCAACGCCCTCTGCTGAGCAGTGCACCCCACCCCACTTCAGCAATTGATTAATTGCTTTATTTATGAGTAATTCTTCAACCATGATTTAGTAACACCCGCCATTTAGTAACACCAGGGACGTGTGTAGACAGTGAGGGTGTAGAGGTGAAAAGGATGGTCTGCACGCTCACCCAGCTCACCCCGGGAGGTGCAATGTGTGAAGAGCCACACGTATGCACAACCGTAGGGAGCGTAGGGTGTGGGAGAGGCGGCCATGCAGCTGACCCCAGGTTTCAGTTTGGGGAGCATCCTGAGCTGCGGTATCAGGGCTCAGGGGCTATGGGCACCCAGAAGCCCGCCATGGACTGGGTCTCACATGGTCTCCCACTCCGAAGGTCCACCCTGGAGCAGGGCAGTGGGGCCGGGCGCTCACCACGCTGAGGATGGCATAGACAATGACATCGATGGACACGGTGGTCGGTGTCCTCCAGTCCCTCACGGGCCGCACGCCCTTCTTGTAGTTGGCCAGCAGGTGATCTGACAGCCGCAGCAGAGCCGGCCTGGAGGCGTTGGGGGGCTGGGGGTCCCCCCTGTGCTCGGCTGGGAAGGACAGACAGCGCAGCCTGAGTCTGCCCCAGATCTCTGGCCCTGGTTTCAAAGTTAGTAAATGTGTCCCCACTTAATCCCACCTCCCAGAACTCCCAGATACCCCCACAGACTGAAATTCCCATCTCCAGAGCATTTTTTGCCTACAGAGGTTCCTGCCAAAACCCAAAGGTATTCATAAGGGTAGCCCCAGCCCCCGTTTATATGAGAAAGGAAGCTGGGCTGTGAGAGCAGGTGGCACGAGGCAGGTGAGGTCTCAAGTCAGCCAAGGATGAGAAGGGTTGAGAGAGTCGCTGCCCGTCCAGAGGAGGTGGGCATCTGGGGCCTGGACGAGGGGCTCTGGGAGCCGAGGGAAGCTGGCCTTGGCAGGAGAGCCTAGAGAGTGTGGCCCCAAGTGCACAGATTCTAAGCACAGCGGTCTGCAAAGTGTCAGCCTCCGCGGAGGTCAGAGCTCAGCGTCTGCACAGCTCACGGTCCCCAGGACCCCAGCCCTCAGCTGACGAGGAGAGAAGGGTGGGCACCCATCGAAAGTGGACATTCCCTCTCTGACCTGCAAAGCCCACCCTAGGGAGAGCCCTCCCCATCTCCACGCTCACGCAAACTCCCGAGGAGTCCTTGCCAGGCCTCCTCCTTAGTCTAGCTCTCTCGGCTAGTTTGATGGGGTTGGGAAGAGTGCTGGTGTGGGGTCTGGAGGAAGCCAGTAGAAACCAAGCTGCTCCCAGAGCCAGAGGCCTGCAAGGATAAAATCGTGAAACCCCACACCTAGGCCCTCGCCCCACTCTGTGGGGATTTCACAGGAGCGCCTCAGCTGTCCCTCTGGGAAATAGTAAGAGTGTCTCCTGAAAGATGCCAGAAACACAAAGGGGAAAGATAGGGTGAGGAGGGGCACCCTGGAGGACACAGGGCACTGCTGGAGGCGGGTGGGGGGGGGGCAGGGCCTTTCACAGCCCAGGGCCCTGCAGGCTGGGCTTTCCCTGGACAGAGCTGCCTCTTCTCCCACCTCATCTACCGTGTGCGCAATCCCTACAGCAAATCGGTCCTGCAGGTTCCCTTCCTGCCCCTCCCCTGCCCCTCCCCCGCTCCCCAATAAACTTTCAGAAAAACAACAACAGCAGAGAGAGAGAGGAAGATGAGAGGATGTTTACTGAGCGTCCCCTTTGGGAATAATACCAATGAGCATATTGTTCATTTTAGTATCAGCCCCCTGGGCTGGCTGTTACCAGAGCCCACATTACAGATAAAGATGCCCAAGGCTCAGACAGGCGAGTACTGTGCCCTGCAGGCAAGGGAGCTGGGATTCAGACCCAGGTCCCTGTATGTCTTCACTGCGCCAGCAACAGCCCAGGTCTTATCGTCTGGGATTCTGACCAGACTGGGCGCCTCAGACCTCAGGGCCAAGGACCAGTGCTGGGAGAGACAGAGCTCCCCCTCAACCAGAGAAGCCCCAGACCACAGTCTTAACTCACAGCCTGGGCCTGCTCGTCCCACTGAGCTACCCTCAACGACACGAGGAAAACCATCGTGCCCCTAAGCCCCTCAATGCTGTGCATTTCAGTACATCCTAACTGTGCCCGCCCTGCTTCAAAGAGCTCTGGCTGGAGAGAAAACCTTCCCATGAGGGCTGGGGGTGGGGGATGAATATTGTCTGCAACAAAGGAAATGGATTCTTTTGTGGCTAAAACTCCTTGTACCCCCGGGAGGCAGGAAAGGACGGGTGAGGGAATGCAGAGAGAAGTTTGGTGCTATCTGAGCTGAGCCCTGGAAGGAAATTTTCTAGACAACCAAGGCCCAGAGAGCTCATGCAATGAAAGCAGAGAAGTCCAGGAAGATGACATCTGTCCTGGTCTCTACTGCTGCAGACCTGTGTGACCCTGGGTAAAATCTACCCACCCTGGACCGCAGCATTCCCGTTTATAACAAGAGAGAGGGGATCAAGAGAGCTCCAACTTCCCTTACAGCTGCCCTTCGATGAGTCTGGGGGCCGAGCAAGGAGGAGAGGAGCCCGCTAAGCATTTCCCACCCAGCAGGCTGTGCCATGCCCCACTCTGCGAGCTCTGCTCTCACCCTTCGCTCCAGACGCCCAACTTTCTAGCTGTATCCCCGGGGCGTGGAAATCCCCTCTTGCCCACATGCAGTAAGGTCCCTGACTTTCCTGTTGCCTCACCCGCTCCAAAACCCTCCTTCCTTCAAATTTTGGAGGCGCTAAGCATCCCCTGCTTCACCTCTGTCCACTGCCGCCCAGGTCCTATGTACTGTCCCGCCATCTCCTTACCTTCTCCCCGTGGTGCCAGCAGCGTGGGCAGAAGCAAGCTGAGCAGCGCCCGTGGCACCCAGGGCAGCATAGTCGCTTCTCTCGGAGCAGCCTTCAGGGTGAGCGCTCCGGAGGACCAGCCTGCCCGCTGCGCTCCACCAGCCTCATATCAGCCAGCCTCCCGCACCTCCTGAGGCTGCAGCCTTACGCTGCCCCTGGCCACCAGGGCTGGGAAGCCGCCAAGTTTTCCTGCAATCAATCCTTCCTGCAATCAATCCTTCCGCTGGATCAGGTTTCAGGGCGGGGGAGGGAAGGGGAGGAAGCCGGCCAGGCTGATGTCACGGGGCCAATGGAGCTTAGTCCTCCCGTTCAGCCAGGTGGCCTGGCCAAGTTCCCCAAGGAGTAACTCAGGGACAGAGGGCTGCAGGAGCCCCTGGAGCAAGGGGGCAGCCTGCCTGTTGAGAGGTGCTCTGGGCTGCTGCCTTCACTTATACCCCTCGCTCGCATTGAGCCCGGGCATTTCTGGTGGCTCGGCTGTAAAGAATCCACCTACAATGCAGGAGACCGGGGTTCGATCCCTGAGTCCAGAAGATCCCCTGAGGAGAGCATGGCAACCCACTCCAGTATTCTTGCCTGGGAAATCCCATGGACAGAGAAGCCTGGTGGGCTACAGTCCATAGGGTCGCACAGAGTTGGACAGGACTGAAGTGACTTAGCAGCAGCAGCAGCATTGAACTGGGGCAGAATGGGTTGAGGCAGAAAAAGCAGGAGGACCATGCTCTTCCTCCACAGGTGACACCGTTTCCCCAGCTAAACAGGTGACTGCGCATCATCAGTAAAGAGCAAATACACATTTAACTGCTCCCCAGACACACCTAACCATTGCCCCTAAATGTCCCATTCTGTGTCCTTGGGGCTCCCTGTATGAATCCGTGAGGCGCCCCCCCACTTCCCTGTTTCTTGTCCCAAGTCCTGGCCTGTGTGGCCTGGGGGCCCATGCCTTCCACCGAGCCAGGCGCCCCCTGGAGACAGAGCCCGGACGGTAGGGGCATCAAACACTAAACTTATCCTACAAGGGGCAGTGCCGAAGCAGGAGGGAAAATACGGCAAGAGGAAGATGAAAAGAAGCAGAAGGTAAACCTGTAGAGAAGACCTGGAGAAGAAGGGGGAAAAGGAAGGAGAAAAGGAAAAGATGGGAAAATTTGTAGGAAACAGAAGGAAGAGGAAAATAGAATTAAAAGGCAAGAAGGAGGGGGACAAAAAGAGGACAAGAAAAAAAGAAGGAGGAGGAGGAATCAGACGCAGCAGGAAGATGCTGAGCCCTGAGCCCGGGGGGCCTGAGTGTGGCTGTTCCTTTTGGAATGGGACCCTGGCTCGTGGCGGGGTGGTGGATCACCTCGGGACAGTGAGGAAGCCTGGAGACCCCGTCCCATGAGCCCGCATTGCTGCAGTGAGCTCCTGGGACCCTCTGAGACTGCCCGATTGTGTTGGGGGCGGGGGAGAGCATGTCATGGGCACAGTATGTGCATTTGAAAATTAGCTTCTTAGGTAACAGGATTAGAGCGAGCTGGGCAGGCCACAGCCTTCGATGGAGATGTATTGCCCGTGCGTCTCTCTGATGGAGCAGCAATCAGGTTTCCCCTGAAGAAATTTCCTATTAATGGATTTGATGGTGCACCAGACAAAGGGAGTTGGAGCCGTGGCCAGTGGCGGGGTGTAAATTGCCTCCGATGAAACTGTGGAGTCACTTTTGCCCCTTTTAAACAAGATAAGAATTAGTGCGAGGCCTTGATGAACTCTCCTTGGCCAGTGGGGATGAGGGAAAAGCAGAGGCCTGGCTAATTTGATTCCTGAGCTCTGCCTGTAGACGGCCAGGCTCCTCCGAGGGAGCGGAGGCAGACACGCAGATGGCAGCCGGCCAGCGTGGGTCATGAAAAGCTCGGAGGCTGCAGGGCCCAAAGCCCCAGGCTTCCTTTGAGTCCGGCAGCTCCAGGTGCCGTGGGAGGGAGGACTGTTTGCACACGTGTCTGGAGCTTCCTACCCTTTGTGGTGCTGTTTCATGACATACCCTGATCTCTTTTCTTGCTCTCATTTTCCAGGTTCAAACACTCCAGAGCCCAGAGCGCCTCCAGGACTTGCCTCAGCCCCTAAAGCTAGTTACGGATGGAGCTGAGATTCTCCAGAATCCTGGCTCCAGCTTTTCCCATTACAGCTGCATGTTTCCCATCTTCCCCAGTAGATTTTTTACTGGTCTGTAAAACTTTTACCACCAAAGAGCCTGATCTTTTAACGCCTATAAACCTATAAGAATTCTGCAACCCACCATAACATCTGGCCCCATTAGGGGCCCACCTGCTAGAGAAGGGCTGGGGGAACCGTGTGGCTTCTCACCATCATCCTAAGTGGGAGATACAGCTTCTTACTCCCCGTAGCCTGAGGAGAGGGATTCAGGAAGCCCCGCGGTTGGTTGGACACTCAGGTTTGGCACTTGCTCACCGAGTCCCTACGAGACCCACCCCTCTCTCCTCTGGGGGAGCACTGAAACGAGCGGGAACCCTATGGGCCTTGCCCGCCACGTCTTCAGCCTGTGTTTTGACTGTAAAAAAGCTTCAGCCAGAGAATAAATTTAATCAAAAAAGCGAGAAAATGCAGAAACAGGGGAAAATAGTCCAACAAGACTAAGTAGTCATAGCTTAGTCGTTAAGCATCGTCAGTGACCTTTAGTTCCTCCTCGAGGGCTATAGCTGCTGAACAACAATAACAAGGGCTACAGAGGATGATCTGAGCCATATCCCTGAGCTGTCTTATAGATACTGAAACCCCCACTAGCTGGAAGAAGTTAACTGCACGATGACCAGACTGTTAGCTGTACTGCCACAGCTCTGAGAACTGGCCTCAGGGAAATGGGAACAGACAGACCCTGGAACTGAAGATTAACTGTACTTAAAACAATCAAGATGACATGGGTCAGACTACCGATGACCAATTTCAAGATGACTGTCAGAGCTGGCTGTGCGGTTTCTACATGTAGCCCCCACCCCAGCCTATAAAAACTCTTGCCCATTGGTTGTGGTGGTTGGGGTGGGGTGGTCAGCCTTTGAACAGAAGTCTGCCCTTCTTCCCAGGTGCCACATCCAAAATAAAGCAAATTTGCCTCTCCACCAGTCTTGCCTCTTTATCGGCTTTCGAGCAGTGAACAGCTGGATCCCATTTTTGGTTATAGCATGGGGGCAGCCTTTCTGCTACCCAGTTCTGGGGGCCTGACACACTTTGGCATGGAGGCTGGGCCACTTAGGGGTTGTGTGCTCATGAGAAGGGGGGGAAGATGCCTGCCTCAGTTTCCCTAGTCCCCCTGCCCAAAGAGG
Source organism: Ovis canadensis (assembly GCF_042477335.2). Classification (NCBI taxonomy): domain Eukaryota; kingdom Metazoa; phylum Chordata; class Mammalia; order Artiodactyla; family Bovidae; genus Ovis; species Ovis canadensis. The sequence goes on along the minus strand of NC_091259.1, from coordinate 32,336,630 downwards.
CAGCAGTGGCCTTTATAGGGAGGAGAGTAGAGGAATCGTATCCTCAGACACTGAAGGGTCTCTTCTGTCTTGATCTTTCTCTCTTTGATGTTCCATCCCCTCCCACCGTGACCTGTTCCCTAGTAAGGACCCGGTCTGATCCTTGGAATGGCCTGGGCCTGGCCGCCACCAACAATACCTGCTATTTATCAAGCATTCTATGTGCTAGGCACTTTATCATATTTAATCCTTACTTCCTGTGAAGAAGATATTACTCCCATACTGCAGGTGAGGAAACTGAGGCACAGAGAAGTTAAGCAACCTTATATAGCGATTAAGTGGAGAGTGTGGTATTAAGTCTTATAGACTCAAAAGCCTGAGCGTTTAACAACCTGCTTGCACAGGGTCCCAGAGCATCTCTGAGATCCAGGCTGATGGGACTCTGGCTCCAATCCCTGTAATGGATGAGGGTCCTCATTCTTACCTTGATGAGTTTTGTTGAAAAGCTAAGCTCCAGAGTCTACTAATTAAAGATATTTTTTATTGAGAAGTATCATAAGTAAGAATATATGATGACTTACTGGACTGTGAAGTGTACCATTTTCCCCACTACAAAATAGATTCAGAAATATCACACTCTACCATTCAGGTCCCGGCAAAGCCCATTTCTGCAAATGTCAGGTATGGGCTGCACAGTGAATGTGGGACCAGTGACTTCTGCAGTCCCTCCTCACGGTATGAATGTGATGCTAGAGAATTTTACATATACATCGTTTTAGTTATTTTGGCTGTGCTGGGTCTTCCTTGCTGCTCCGGCTTTTCTCCAGGTGTGGCGAGCCGGGGCTACTGTCTAGTTGCGGTGTGTGGGTTTCTCATTGTGGTGGCTTCTCCTTGTGCGGAGCATGGGCTCTGGGGCTTGTGGGGCTCCGTAGTTGGGGCGCACGGTCTCAGTACCTGCAGCTCCCTAGCTCTGGAGCACAGGCTCCACAGTTGTGGTGCGTGGGCTTAGCTGCTCTGCAGCACGGGGGATCTTCCCGGATTAGGGATTGAACCCATGTCTCCTGCATTGGCAGGCAGATTCTTTACCACTGAGCCTCCCAGGAAGCCCAATGCTAGAGTTTTTAAATTTATTTTTACTTATTTATTTGGTCAAGCCACATGGCATGGGGGAGTTTAGTTCCCTGACCAGGGGTCAAACCTGTGCCCCCTTCAGTAGAAGCACAGATTCATAACCACTGGACCTCCAGGGAAGTCTCTAGAATTCTTAGAGCCTAATATTATTCTGTGGAGGATGGGCACATGGGAGTGACGCTTCATTAGAGGATGCGGTTATTACTTGGGTCCTGCCACCTGGGGAAGAGGCTTTTTATAGCCCTCCAATAAGACAGGGTGGAGATATTGAAGTAAATGACACACTGGGGATTTTTTCTGTCTTGAGAGGTGGCCGCTGATATTTGCCACCTTCCACATGCAGACGGGCAAGAAATAGGAATGAAGAAACCAGGCAAGGGGCTGATGAAGTTTAGCGTCTCTCTGGGACTCTGTGAAGCTACCACAGGACACCAGGTCTGGGAGCACTGAGCACCCTATGCCCCACAGCAGAGTGTCTCAGCTTTCACGCACCCCTCTGCTCACCTCCCTCATCCCTTCCCTTAATATGCACGCATCTGGGATTCCAGGCTTCACGCACCCGCCTGCTCACCTCCCTCACCCCTTCCCCTAATACGCACTCATCTGGGATTCCAGGCTTCACGCACCCCCCTGCTCACCTCCCTCACCCCTTCCCCTAATACGCACTCATCTGGGATTCCAGGCTTCACGCACCCCCCTGCTCACCTCCCTCATCCCTTCCCTTAATACGCACTCATCTGGGATTCCTCCAAGAAGGAAGGCACTTTGCTCCGTGTGCGTGGTGGCAGCAGCAATGGCCTGAGAAGGAAGCACCCAGTGCAGTTGAAGCCCAAGGGACCACAATGGACTGCTTGAGTCCCCTGCCTGGAGATCCCTCTGCTTCTCATCTTCGGAGATCAGTGACTCGTTTTCACAAGGGAGCTGGTAACCCTTCCCACAAGCCATGGCCGGGGAGTGGGTCGTGGGTGTGAGAAACAGCAGAGCAGGCAGGGTCAACTGGCACAGAAGGATGGAGGTCTCACTCAAGTCCTTGTGAGGATCCAAGAGGGGGATGGCCCAGCCTCTTGAATATGTCTCCTTCCTAAAGATGAAACTTTGCCACTTCTCCTCTCCCCAAACCTCCATCAAATTCCAGCCTTTTTACTTCCTTGAGATCAACTCTTGTCTTCTTGTCTTCTGTACCCGCCACCCCCCGCCCCCTGGCAAATAAAGTCAGTTCTAGGGTGGTCTCCAGGGTAGAAGGCCATCCTGAAAAGGGCATCTAGGATTAGCAACCCGGTAGCAAGGGCAAGCCTTAATGGGGATGGTGATGGGTCATTAGTCCAGCTGGCCACCCCAGAACCAGACCTGGGGACAGAGGCTTAAGTTCGGCTTCAATTTGCCTCTAACTCAAAAGAAGGAATAATTCCAGGGAGGAAGGAACCAGAGAGCACATCTTATTCCTAGTGAATGGCCATTCATCCATCTGGCCACCCCAGAGCTGGACCTGGGAACAAAAGATGGTTTGGCTTAAGCTTCTCCCTTATTTGAATTCCTATCCAGGTAGGAATTTGATAGGAGTGGCCAGGAGTGGCCTTTTTATCCATGCCTTTGTTTTGGGAAAATTGGAGTCTTAATATGTTGTTATTAGTATTTTCTGAGAAATTTTCAAAGAAATCTCGCAAACCCCTTAGGGATTCCGAAACTTAGTTTCTTTCAATATCTTACTTTAATTGCACTTTGTACAGTTTGTGTCATTTCCTTCCATCCTGTAGAAATGAGTTGCATCTCTATCCATCCTCTCCATTGTTTCTGAGAGGTGGTGAGAACACAGTGGTCATTTCCGGACTCTTCCGGAGAAAAGAAAGCAGAGGCAGAGAATACCAGCCTTTGTACCACACTGCATGGATCACAACGCACTTTCACACGCAATCTCATTCCCTTTGAAACGCACTCGATCTCTCTGAAATAGGTGACATTATCCCCATTTAATAAATGGAGAACTACCATACCAAGATATTTAGTAATTTGTCCAAGATCACTCAGCTAATAGGCAGCCAGTCCTGCTTGGGAACCTAAGCCAAGCTAGGGTGACGCTCTTGAAAAATGGATGCTGTCTTGTACCTTTTCTACTGAGATAAGAAGCAAAGAAAGAACCCCAATACTGTAATGCTTGTCGCCTCTTGGGCAAGCAGAATGTGGATCTAGAAATAGGATAGGCTGGGTGGGCTGGTAGGTTTTTCTGTATCTACCTGTTGTGCCGTTAAATTTTGTACTATGTAAATATATTACCTATTAAAACTGTGGTTTTACAAAGAAGCTGTGGGAAGAACGGAACATAAGCTGGGTAGTCGTGGCTCCATCATAACCTCTCTGTGTGACCTTGGGTAAGCCAGCTAAACCGTCTATACTTCAGTTTCAGCGCCTGTCAATGAGGATAAGGAATAATCGTCCTGACTACTACATTCACCAGTCTATCAAGTTCACAGGCTTTTCTTATTGGAGTATAGTTGCTTTACAATGTTGCATTAGTTTCTGCTGTGCAGCTGAGGGAATCAGCCACAGGCATACATGTATCCCCTCTTCCTTGGATTTCCTTCCCAGTTAGATCCCCACTGAGCACTGAGTAGAGTTCCCTGGGTTATAGAGAAGGTCCTCATTAGCTATCTATTTTATACACAGTAGTGTGTACATGTCATTCCCAACCGCCCAACCCATCCCACTCCCCCTTCCCCGGCCTTGGTTCTGTATGAATGTGACTCTGTTTCTGCTTTGCAAATAAGTTCATCTATACAGGTTTTCTAGATGCCACATATATGCATTAATTCATAATATTTTTCTCTCTCTGACTTACTTCGCTCTATGCGACAGTCTCTAGATCCATCCACCTCTCTGTAAATGACACAACTGTGTTCCTTTTTATGGCTGAGCAATATTTCAGTGCATCTATGTGCCACAAGTTCTTTATCCACTCCTCTCTTGATGGACATTTAGTTGCTTCCATGTCCACACAGGACTCTTTTGGAGAATAACAGAGTTCAGTAACTGTTAATCTGGAATGGGAAAGGCAGTATCAGCATCACCTGGCTGAAACTGTGCCTGCCTCCTCTTCCAGATATTCTGATACCTACTCCCCCTTCCCCATTACACGATCAGGAAAACCATAGTTTATAACCAGTCTGAGTTAGAAAAACCACGGATGCTGAAGGCAGGCTAATCTTGAGCTCAGATGTCAGTTGTTCAGCTGACTAGTTGTATGAACCTGGCCAAGATACCTAATCCTCATTTTTCTCATATCTAACTTAGGCACAACCATACTTATCCTCATAGGTGGTTGTGAGCATTAAACGAGATGGTGGATGTAAAGCGTGTCACACACTGCCCAGGACCTAGTATGTACTCAAAAGCTGCATAGTTTCCTTCTCATTACAAATAAAAGGGATCAATAGAATTAATAGCCACCATCCATTCTACTCTCTGTTTATATGAGTTCAACTTTTTAAAAAAGATGATTCTACCTATAGGTGACACCATAGAGTATTTATCTTTCTCTTATGGCTTATTTCACTACACATGATGGTTTCAAGTTCATCCATGCTGTCACAAATGGCAGGATTTCCTCATTTACGGGTGAACAATAAATACTCCGTGTGTCTATATGCCTCATACTGGTTCCATGTTGGCTGTTTCCATATCTTGGTTATTAGACATGGGAGTGCAGATATCTTTCTGAGGGTCTGATTTCATTTTCTTTGGATACATAACCCAGAAGTGGGATCGCTAGATCTTACCACGTGTGTGTGCGTGCTAAGTCATTCAGTCATGTCTAACTCTGCGACCCTACGGACCGTAGCCGACCAGGCCCCTCTCTCCATGGGATTCTCCAGGCAAGATCCTGGAGTGGGTTGCCATGCGCTCCTCCAGGGGATCTTCCCGACCCAGGGATCAAAGCTGCGTCTCTCAGCCCTCCTGCATTGGCCGGCAGGTTCTTTACCACTAGTGCCGCCTGGGAAGCCCCAGATCTTACCGTTCAGTGCAGTTCAGTTCAGTCGCTCAGTCACGTCCGACTCTTTGCGACCCCATAGACTGCAGCTCACCAGGCTTCCCTGTCCATCACCAGTTCCCGGAGCTCACTCAAACTCGTGTCCATTGAGTCAGTGATGCCATCCAACCATCTCATCCTCTGTCGACCCCTTCTCCTCCTGCCCTCAATCTTTCCCAGCATCAGGGTCTTCTCAAATGAGTCAGCTCTTCGCATCAGGTGGCCAGAGTGTTGGAATTTCAGCTTCAGCATCACTCCTTCCAATGAATATTCAGGACTGATATCCTTTAGGATGGACTGGCTGGATCTCCTTGCTGTCCAAGGTTTACCATAGTTGTTTTAATTTTTTTTCCCCCATGGACTATAGCAGGCCAGGCTTCCCTGTCCTTCACCGTCTCCCAGAGCTTGCTCAATCTCATGTTCATTGAGTCAGTGGTGCCATGGACATGAGTTTGAGCAAGCTGTCCTAATTTTTAAAAGAACCTCCATAATGTTTTCTATAGTGACTGTAACAGTGTACAAGCGTTCCCTTCTCTCTACATCCTCACCAACACTTCATTCTTATCTTTTGATAGTAGCCATCTTAACAGGTATGTTGTGAAGTGATGTCTCACTGTGGTTTGATTTGCATTTCCTTGATGGTTAGTCAGGTTGAGCACCTTCTCATGGACCTATTAGCCATCTTCTTTTGAAAAATGTCCACTCAAGACCTTTCCCCATTTTTCATCAGATTGTTTGTTGTTTTACCAAGTTCTATCTGTTTCTCACATTTTAGATGTGAATCCCTTATCAGATATGAGGCTTGCAGATATTCTCTCCCATTTCATTTTGTTGTTTCCTTTGCTGTGCAGAATATTTTTACTTTGATGTAGTCCCACTTGTTCATTTCTGCTTTTGTTAATTGTTCTTTTGGTGTCATATCAAAAAAAAAAAATCAAGACCAAGACCAACATCAAGGAGCTTTTGCCCTGGGAGTATTATGATTTCAAGCCTTATACTTAAGTCTTTAATTTTAGGTTAATTTTTGTGAGTGGTATGAGATAGGAGTCCAATTTCAACCTTTTGCATGTAAGTATCCAGTTTTCCCAACACCATTTATTGAAGATACTGTCTTTTACAGGCGCTTCCCAGGTGACTGACTTCCCAGGTGGCCCAGCAGTAAAGAACACACCTGCCAATGCAGGAGACCTGGGTTTGATCCCTGGGTCAGGAGGATCCCCTGGAGGAGGAAATGGCAACCCACTCCAGTATTCTTGCCCACAGACAGAGGAGCCCGGCAGGCTACAGTCTATGGGGTCACAAAAAGTTGGGACATGACTGAGCAACTAAATTACAGTCCTTTACAGGCAGAGATTTTTTCCCCATCTGTTCTGTTGGTTGTTGAATTCCCAGAACCTGGAGGGCTGCCTGTAACATAGTAGGTGCTCAATAAATATTTGTTGGGTGAATGAGTGAATGGCATTAGCAGACGCGAAGAAAAGTGGGACTATCTAGGAAACCCCTCCAGTGCTCGTCAGCCCTCCTGGCCTTCTTGGATGGGAGGGTGGGGCCTGCCAGCTGAGGCAGGAGTGTGTCACCAGCCCTGGACCTGGGGTCTTGGCGGGCCCCCTCTGGTTCTGGGGATGTTCTGCGCAGACTGTCACGGTCTAGCTGTTGCCGTGACTCTGGTCTGCTCCTCCCTTGGACACATGGGACTCAGCTGGCTACTGAGCAGCTTGTATTGACACAATAATGCATTTCTTGGAATGGAGAATGATTTGGTACCCCTGAGCTGCCATTACCTGGAAGAAGGAAACACTCTGGGCCCCAGAGCCTGGAGTCCTGTGTGAGAACGCAGAGAGGTGGACAGTGGGGCGAGGCCAGGCCCAGAGCAACCCCAGCCTCAGCCCCGACAAGGGGAGGCAGTGAGGCCTTGAAGCAAACTCGGTTAAGGAACATTCAGCCCACAGCACCCGGTGAAGAGGTATGGCCCACCAAGAAGCCTGCATGCCCCCTGCTTCAGAGGCCACCGTCTGATTCACCTCGGTGCTCATGGGAGAGCAGTCTAACCCTCAGACCAAAGCAAGACTCTCAACACAACCCAACAGCCTCAACCTGCCTTTGTACCACCATCTTCCAGAGTGGCAGATACCTGAGAAAATTCCCTTGGGCCTTAAAAACCATCTAATCCAGCCTCCATCCAGCACCCAAATCTCTATGACATCTCCAGCAAATGGTCTTCCAGCCTTTGCTCGAAGACACCCAGTGAGCAGAGCCCATCGCATTTTTGCAGAAGCCTTCCTTCTCTTGTCTCCCAGATCTGTTTCGCAAAACATTCCACCCATTCAGTGCCTTCCTTTGGGACTACTCAGAGGAAGCCGAATTCCATTTCAAGGTCAGAGTCGTCCCATCATCACGCCATCTCTAGGCCCCTCCCCTCACTTCTTTCAGCAGTGTAGAGCAGGAAGGACCCAGCACAGGGAGGGCTGAGGCCGTGCGTGACCCAGCTTAGAGTCTGCAGTGCTGTGCCATGCCGTGTGCCTGGGGCCCCATGCGTACCTGACAGTGTCCCTTGAATAAGTGGATGAGGCAAAGAATTGGTGCAAGTGTCTAAATGTAAGAGCAAGGAAATGCATCTCAGCAAGAATGTGACGTCAGCAAGGCCAACAATCGTTCACACCAGAACTAGTGCTAGTTCAGGGGACTTTCTCCGGAGTCCCTTATCAGAGGGTTTAGAGAACTTGCTTCAGTTTGTCTTCTCTCTTCTTTCTGGGTTTGGCCTCAAGCCCATCTGGCCCGTGTTCCCTCTGTCCTTACTTCTCTGCCCCTCTTCCTGTGACCGCCTCCTCCTGTCCACCCTGCCTTAGACCCTTTGCTCTGGTTCTCTCTGCCCAGGGCTCTCTCCCTCGACATGCCCACTTGGCTAATTCCTCCTTCTTTCCTTCAAGCTTGTGGCTTAATCTTACCTGCTTGGTGAGACCAATCACGACCATTTCACTCAATACCTTCACCTGCTCCCATCCTGCCCTGGCACACCTGATCCCTCTTACCCTGCCGTACTTTTTCTCTTTTTCCCATAGCCCCTTCACCTCCTAATATTCTACAGGATTGACTTATGTTGATTCTTTATGTTCTGTCTCCACTGATAGACTCTTACCTCATTGAAGGGAGGGAACTTTGGGGGCTTTGTCAGCTGATAAGTCCAAAATACCTAGTACAGTGCCTGACACCTAATAAGGGCTCAATAAATATTTGTTGGATGAATCTCCTACTCAGAGAACCCAGCAAGGCCCCAGGTCTGAATTGTCTACCATATGGCACAATAGGGGCTGCGCACATATTTGTTAATAGTTGGACTGATTGATTACATGACATAGCTTTGCTGCTCTATAGCATGTGTACTGGGTAGGCAGCTGAAGCAAGACATGTGTACACAGGCTCTCCTGCAGTCACCACAGAGGTTGCCTCCACGGCCGCGGGTGCCCCCTGTGCCAGTCCCGAGCAGACCTGTGCAGTACAACTGCGTTCATGGTTGCCCCCTTTGCTTTCCAACCCATCTCACATCCTCCACGTGGCAAACTGAATAATGGCCCCCAAGATACTCAGCGATTAATCCCTGAATCTTTTGAATGTTACTTTATATGGCAAAGGAAGTTTGCAGGTATGATTAAAGATCTTGAGAGGGTGAGAGTCTCCTAGATCATCCCAGTCTGCCTCAAATGTAATTACAAGTGTCCTTGTAAGAGGGAGGCAGAAGGAGACGTGATGACAGAAAGGAGGAGGCCGTGTGATGTCAGAGGCAGAAACCAGAGTGGTGAGCCTTGAAGGAGGAGGAAAGGGATGCAAGCTGAGGAATGCAGGCAGCCATGAGAAGCTGAAAAAGGCGAGGAAACAGATCCCTCCCTCAGAGCCTCTAGAGGAGCCAGTCCTGCCCAGACACCTTGACTTTAGCCCTGTGAAACTGATTCTGGATTTCTGACCTCCAGAGCTGTAAGAGCACATACCTGCATGGTCTTAAGCCACTAAATTTTTGGTAACGTGTTACAACAGCCATAGGAAACTACTACAGGTCAGTCCACAGGCAGTTTCCCTTCACAACCACTAGCACAGGTATGTTTTCTCACGACACATAGAACCTCAGACTCTCACAGACTCACGTTTGGGCAGGAGGATGCTGCAATGTCCTGGGTGATGGCAGCCCAGATAGCATTGTGTTGCTCCCAGTCGATCCATCTCATCCCTTCTCTCTCCTCCTCTGGAGCTTTCCAAATGCTTTCCAAAGGTTTTGCTGCTCTGGAGCAGCATCCCTGAGAAGACCTTCTCCATCTTCCTGCTTTGAGTATCTAATTAGTCCTAAATGAAGAGTCTTCCAAAAATGTACAGCACTTTGCACATTTGATGATATACTCACATTTATATGCTTGCTGTTGCTGGTGATCGTCAGCCTGGAGACTTTCCTCCCTTCTGGGTCCCCATAGGTGATTTCAGGCACATAGAGAGCATAGCATGTCCCCTCATTTCCTGGGAACCTTCCAAATTCTAAAGCTCCACTTGTCATTTCACCAAACCAAGGTTGAGCGGACCAGCCCCTGAGTATTGATTCCCCCATGGACACAGATCACTATGAGGCAGGGTTCCCAGGATAGGGCTTTTTATACAGTAGTCAGCACAACAGTCCTGAAAGGTAGAATTATTATTCCCTCCTTATAGGTGAGGAAACTGAGGTTCAGGATACTATGGAATGTGATTAGAAACCAGATATGGTGACCATTCATACTATGATCCAAATATTCCAACTGTCTCCTTTTCTGGGCACTTGGAAGAACCAATGAGTCAGTTCTTCGCATCAGGTGGCCAAAGTATTGAAGCTTCAGCATCAGTCTTTCCAATGAGTGTTCGGGACTCATTTCCTTTAGGATGGACTGGTTGGATCTCCTTGCAGTCCAAGGGACTCTCAAGAGTCTTCTCCAACACCACAGTTTGAAAACATCAATTCTTTGGCGCTCAGCCTTTTTAATGGTCCAACTCTCACATCCATACATGACTACTAGAAAAACCATAGCTTTAACTATACAGACTTTTATAGGCAAAGTAATGTCTCTGCTTTTTAATACACTGTTTAGGTTTGTCACAGCTTTTCTTCCAGGGAGCGTCTTTTAATTTCATGGCTGCAGTCACCATCCACAATTTGAGTGACCTCCCCCTCAAACACACACACACACACATACCCTCTACTGTTCAAAAGAAGCGGTGCAGGTGACTGCAAACCTACATAGGAAAAAGCCGGAGCTCTGCTCAGTGGCCTTCAGTCTCCAAGTTCAGGGAGCAGGGAGAAGCGGCTGATAGACAACAGGGCAGAGGGGCTAGGGGAGACAGGCCAAATGATCAAAAGGATCAGCAGGCTGTTGGGAGCCCTAAAGGCCTGGATTGCAGTCCCAGAGCCATCTCCTGCAGCCCCAGAAGCAGTGCCCCATAAAACCGAATGGGTGTTTGAAGCCAGAGAAAGTCTGGGAGACAAGAGAGCTCTCATCTCTCCCGGGACTGGGCCGGAGACATGGTGGCGCGAGGCGCGGGTGGGGAGACAGAGCGTCGCCTCCACTTAAGTGCCTCCTCCCAGCACTGGCACCTCTGGAAGGCAGGCAGTGAGGGGGCAACGGTGGCACGGCGTACCCTCTCACCTGGGTTCTTCTTCTCCCCAACCCCAATACCCAGAGCTTTGATCAGGGGTGGCAGCAAAGCTCTTGTCCCCTGCAGCTTGCCAGGCGGCCTTCCGGGGAAACTGGAGCGCAGATTAGCGTCCTCATCCTGAACTCCCAGTGCGCATGCTCCGTGCAGGCTTGCGCTACAAGCCCGCACCCACACTCGCCTCGCAGGGGTGCCGCCACCGGATGTTCTGATGCGCCAAATTCTGGGGAGTGGCGAGGATGTGGGTGAACAACCTTGCTACCTGCGTCAGAAGGCCAGTCCCTTAGAGGAAGCCCGTCCCATGAGGGAAGGGATTCACACTATGGAGGAGCATGGAGACACGGTGACCTGGCTGGCGGGAGGGCTCAGGAGTTTGCTGCACTGAGTTTGCTCCAGCTCAAGTGTGCTCTGGAGGAAAAGGGGGACGCCTGATGGCTGGTGCTGGCAGACTGGTTCTCCAAAAACGAGGATGTCTGCTGTCAGGGGAAGGAGGACAGTGGCAGGGGCTTCACTCCCCTCTCTCTTTGGACGGCACACACAGAGCCATCTCCACCATCTGCCCACAGCCTATAATTCAGCCACCCAGCTGCACTGCTCTGATTGTGGGGAGGGCAGATTACCGAGTGGAGCGCGATGATTGGCAGGTGCCCGGGGCTCCAGCTGTCCTGGTAGCAAAAACGGGCTCCACGTGACACTGTAGAGCCCGAGAAGGCCCAGCTCCCAGGACTCCCGTGCGTCTCCTTCCCAAAACGCAGACTGGCCCGCTTTGCCTTCATCGTTCTTTAGACCCAGGCTTCTCCAGCTGTCGAGTGCAAGTGAATGGTCCAGGATCTGGTTAGAATTCAGATCCCAGTTTAGAGCCTCAGATTTTGTATTTCTAGCTCGTTTCCCCATGCCCCTGCTGCTGCTGATCCAGGTACCACGTTTTGAGTAGGAAGTCTTTAGAGTTTACACAGCTTTTTTATGTATATGATCTCTGGGCTCACCTAACAACGCTGTGGAAAGATGGTGATACTATTTATTAATTGCTATCATTCTCAGTGCCTCCAATGCACAGCACTGAGCTCAGCACTTCATAAACCCTACCTCAGTCCTCACAGCACCTCAGCAAAAGAGTTCTTTCTCAGAATTTGCAGATGAGAAAAAAACTGACATTTTGAGATAATCCATAACCTACCCAGAATCATAAACCCCATGAGGGGTAGAATTAGAATTCAAATTCCCATCTTCTAATGCTGGGTCCCTCCTCTAATTATACATAATGTTGGCAAGTTTAAGCTTCTTTTAAAAACTAATGGTCAAGGATGTAAGCTCTGGAGCCAGTGTGCCTGTGTTTAGCAGAGATCCCGAGTCTGGACCCAACTCAGATTTCAATGCTAGCTTTGTTACTTGCTGGCCTGGTGGCTCAGACAGTAGAGAATCAGCCTGCAGTGCAGCAGAGCTGGGTTCGACCCCTTGGTTGGGAAGATTCCCTGGAGAAGGGAAAGGCTACCCACTCCAGTATTCTTACCTAGAGAATTCCACGGACGGAGGAGCCTGGTGGACCATAATCCATGGAGTAACAGAGTTGAACACAGCTGAGTGACTAACACTTTCACTTTTCACTTTTTTTCTTTGTAACTTGCTACCTGGGTGATTTTAGGCAACCTACTTAACCACTCTATTCCTGTTTCTTTCACTGAAATGGGGATGATAATCCTAGTTACTATGAGGATTATGTAGTCAGCTTTCTGTCTCTGTGGGTGTGGAACCTGCAGAAATGGAGGGCTGACTAAGAATCTTGAGTATTTACAGAGTTTGGTATCCATGGGAGGGGTCTGGAAGCCAATCCTCTTTAGATACCATGGGACAGCTGTATATACCATGATGCCTCATATATATGTATAATCTTTGTAATAACCATAGTATTATCTATCTATTGTTGACCTTAAACAAATAGTTACTTCTTCAGCAGTGATGGACTTATTCAGGATCAGCAAAGAATTGCAATCTGGGGTCTGCAACCATGGCGAGTGCAAATCCCATGCAGCAAGGAGAAAAGAACTCTTTCATAGAGCAGAAGAGGAAGCTGCAGGGGCTATAGTGAGCAGAGAGTCCACTTCGGGAACTGAGAAGTCTAAGCAGAGTGGCTTTTCATTGGTTGAGCTCTTGCCAGGCTAGAAGAGAATGATCTTCCTTCTTCCTGTTGGACTCTGCTGTCATCTCGGGTGTGAGAACTCCCCCTTCTGACCTCCCTATTTTAATTGAGGTTCCTGTTTATTAATGTTTATATTATCTATCTAAAGAGATTACAGAGAGAGAGCACTTAGAGAAGTATCTGGCACTGAAATCAGTGATATTAATTACTTGCAAAATGGCGATGTGGATACTAAGGATAAAAATTATCATTTAATTATGGCCTTAGCTTGTGTCAGACACTTTTCTAAGCATCTTAATGTAGTAACTAATTTAATTCTCGTAATAACCCTATAATCTAGGCATAATATTCATCATACTGTATAGAAGAGAAAACTGAGGCCCAGAGCTTTCACGACTTGCCCCAAATCACACAGCTAATAAGTGATGGAGCTGGAATTTGAACCCATTGGGGTTCACAGAACACATCTTGACAGTGATTGAGTGTTTCCAGTGTGCCAGGCACTGAAAATACAGCAGTGAACACAATAAGCCCCCTGCTCTCCCAGGACTGACATGCTAGGGGTCCTAGAATAATACCCGCTGAGCACTCAGCATAGTGATTGGCACGTGGCAGAATTAGCTCTGCTTGCTCTCGTCCTCTTTTCTTGCCTGTGGCAGACATCACTAATTGATCACAGCACAGCTGTGATTCTTCCCCGCAGAGCTGGCCTGTGGCCCAAAATTGGTCTCAAGACAGCCCTCCAGGCAGCCTCTGCCTAACCCTCAGGTCTGCACTGAGACCAGAGCTATGCGAATCCTGAGTGACTGTGCCGCAGTGGGACAAATGAGCGTTTCTGCCCCCAGAGCCCGTGGTGTCAGCACCGGGAGGAGGCAGTTAGGACAGAGATAGACAGGGAGGCACTTATGGGGAAGAGCAGAGAAGCCAAGATTGACCAGGGTGGGGGGTAAAAAGAATGGCCCACAGCCCTCAATCCCTGGTTCTTGGCCTGGAGCTCTCCAAAGAGGGTGAGCAGGGTGACAAGGGTGGACTCTGATCAAGGGCTGGTCATCTACCTGAGGTCTGTCCCTCGTGGCACCAATTAGGACTGAAAATCCAACAAGGCTCAAGTGGGCCCCGGGTCTTGGGAGCCTGGTCAGCACCTCCTCCTGGTGCTGACACCACGGGCTTTGGGGGCAGAAACGCTCATTTGTCCCACCGCAGCACAGTGACTCAGAACTGTGCTAGGCTCGGGGAGAAGTAGAAGGCGAGGTAAGGGGTGAGTAAGGGGCTCCCCCACCCAGGCTCTGGCGTCTGTTGCCTGCCACCCAGCCCGCCCACTGCCCAGCAGTCGCTTCCCAGCCAGCAGAAAGCCGGGCTGCAATCCCCACTTTATGGTCTCTGCTAAATGAAGCACGAACTTAACTACATCACCCCTCTCCAACCCTGATAGGATGGGGAGGGGCTGGAGTGGCATGCTGGGCTGCTTCAGCCCCTAATCTAATCACCGGTGTGGGTCATTTCAATTCCACACACCGGAGTGCGCTGGGGGCATGGCAGCTCATAAAAGCCTCCATGCTGGTGCTCAGCTAATTGTGAAGTGCTTACTGTCTTACAGGTGAATAACTCAGGACTGAGAGCTTCCAGCTGCTGAGATGGCATGTGAGCCGGGAAACGGGACAGGGAGAAGCCTGGGATGGGCCCTGTGGCAGGGAGAGAGGCATCGCCTTCTTGGAGGGTACACAGTAAGTTGGGTCTCTGCCCTGGGGTGACCACTCACCACCTGGGAGTTGGCAGAGAAGCTCTTTACCTTAAACTCGAAGACCTGAAGTTTTCTGGAACCTGAGAACCACAGACTAGGGTAAAAATTTAAACACTGCCCCTTTCTACTAACCTTGCCTTTAGATATATAATTAGATCCCTGAGAAGTGAGAGGGCCTGGGAGCCCTTAGGGCTGTACCCAGGGGAAGGCTGATACCTTCGGGGGCAGCTTTGTACTGGTGGCTCACAGGGCCACTCTTTGGTTCACTTGAGGACCTAAACCATCCAGCTTCAAGCTGGCCCCTGGGAGACTGGCTGAGTCATGAAGATCTAAGAGACCAAGGGCTCAGCATCCTTAACTACAGGGCTCCTCTCCTGTAGGACAACTGGGGGGAGAGGTGGGGATGTCCTGGGGGGAAAGTGAGACCCCTGTGGAGGCTGTGGGAGATCATAGCAGAAACCCTTGCAAGTTCTCCTGAGATAGAATGGCAAACGGAGGGCTGCCTGCCTAGCCAGGGGCTGCGCTCCACCAACTCTTTATTCTAGACATCAGTGAAGTCTCCAAGAGCTGGAGCTGTGATTTCTTGGTGAGTGCTGAAAAGACTTGAGATTCTGGGAAACAGCAGATGGTAGGAGCAATCACAGCTGGGAAAATCCCATTCTTGCTCTGTTCCTCAGTTTCCTTCCTCTGTGAACCAGGAATCATGAGATTGATAAGCACTTGGAGAGGCTGAGCCAACAATGCTTTGGAAGTAAGGGCGGTTGGTGCCCTGTCTTCCTCCCATTGCAGAGGGGCCCTCTTCCAGGAGCGGGGCTCTAGTGCCATTTGCTAATGACGGCTTTGCTTCCGGATGCTGACCTGACCCAGGGCTTAGCATGTGTCCCCAGCTGCCATGTTGCGATCAGGGCCACTTGGCAATTGGACAGAGGAGATCCACACACTGGGGCCGCACTCAGCATCCATCCAGGCTTCACTCCCGAAGGGCTTTTTCTTAGAGGCTGACTTTGAGAACCTGGGAGTTATTCCCTGGGCAGGGGAAGCCAAGGGTACTGCGTGGGAAATAGGAAGTCCCTTGGGCAGTACCCGCCCCCTCCCACCAACCCGAGTTGCCCACAAGGAGGTATATAGTGGCTTCAGTCCTTGGCCTTTGGATTCTGGAACAAGGACACTTCTGTGGAATCCAGCCTATAACTGTATTCTGATAGAGATTGCTAGAACAGAACCTCATGCTGAAGACTCAAGATTGGAATCCATCTGCTGATAGCAGGCAAGCCTTTTTATTTCATAATATATGACTTAGCTTTCAAAGTGTGCTTAAGTACATTGCCTCATTGTCATCCTCAAAATTCTGTGATATGGGCAGAATAAATATACGCAGTTCTGATGTCAAACAGGGTAGGCTGAAGCTCGGAGAGGTCATTCTCAAGGTCCCCTGGCTAGGTAGTGATGGAGCCAGGAGCAAAGTCAGGTGCTTTCTCCAAGACAGGTGGAAAGGATGGAGACCCCATAGTGGGGACTTACTGCAAACCTTTGCCTCCTCTAATAACCAAGGAAGTGAAGAGAGATTTAGGGATCAATTCAGAGGCTAACTGAGCAGGTCAAGGCAGAGGAGGCCAGGAATAGGAAGTAGGAATCGAGGAGAGAAACAGGTGGAGGTTTGCATGGACACTTCCTGTTCACAAACTTCTTCTGCTCCTCATTTCATTAACAGCAGCAGTGGAATTTCATGGACAATTGGCGTTGAGCACTAACTGGGAGGTAATGAGAGAGGGAGGAGGCAGGTAAAGGCTGTTTGAATTTAAATTCTCTTTCTTCGGGGGGATGGGGGGCAGATTTTTTTTTTAAGGCAATTTCAGTGCTGGAAAAAGTTGCAAGCAAACAGGAGTCCTCTGTAAGCAGTGTTGGGAGTGATGCCTGTCTCTCAGTCCCTCTGTGTTCTACCCACCAGCTCCTAGTGGCTGTTCTGAGTGAGGGATGCCGAGGGCCTGGGTGTCTGACCCTTGGCAGATTCAGTCCCTCAGACTTGCGGAAACAAACTAGAAATCTGTCCTCCATCAGTGGTGAGCTAGAATGTGTATCTCTGCCATAGTTATGGCAGAATTACCATGAAAAAAAAATACTGTATGGACCTGGGCCAAGATGGGAATGAGTTAGAAATAGAAAAGATTTCTGTTCTAGGAGTGTGTGATTGATCTGACAAGTGATGCATGCACACACACACACACACACGCACACACACACACACACACACACACACTAGGCCATGAAATATCCAAGGAGAGGAGGATGAGATTAGGTACATCTAAAGTTAGAGGAGAGGGGACAGAGTCATCGGGCAATCAGGTGGGAAGGGTGGGAGAAGGAGGCTGGAGTTTGAGCAGCGTCTTCACACAGGGACATACAGATGGATGAAACAGAAGACTAGAAGTACAGGCTTGGGTGGCAGTAAACCCTTTCCTGAGGAGGCTGGCAGGCAGGCTGGCTTGGCTAGATTGACAACTATAATAAAAAACAACAAGAGAGACTGGCTGTCCGGTGATTAAGACTCCATGCATCCACTGCAGGGGGGCATGTGTTTGATCCCTAGTTGGGGAACAAAGATCCCACGTGCCATGTGATGTGGCCAAAAAATAATAAAAATTATTAAAAAAAAAAAGCAATGAGAAACGAAGAAAGTCAAACATTGTGGAAGGCTTGAGTTCTAATCTTAGTGTTCAGGTTATGAGGTCATAGGAAATGGCATAAGATCAGTTCATCAATCCAGAATTGACTACTGAGGAGACTGAACCAGAAATTGGTTAGTTACCCAAGTGCAAGGTGATCAGGGCTCGTCTATCTAGACAAGAGGCTGTGGGCACAGATGGGAAGCTAAGGGGCCATCGAGACTCTGATGGCTAATTTTAAGTGTCACCTTACCTGGCCAACTGATATTTGTTCAAAGCTTATTCTTGATGTTTGTTTGAAGGTGTATCTTAGATGTTTAAAGTCTTAAACCAGTAGACTTGGAGTAAAACAGATTAACCATCTGAATGTGGGTGGGCATCATCCAGTCACTTGAAAGCCTTATAGAAAAAGACCAACCTCCCCAGAAGCAGAGAGAATCCTGCTAGAAGACCAGCTTGGGACTCCAACTGCAATTCTTGCTTGGGTCTCTAGCCTGCCAGAATACCCACTGGATTATGGACCTGGCAAGTCTCCACAGTCAAGTGAGGGTTATGGGCTGAACTGTGTCTCACTCAGATCCATGTGTTGAAGTCCTAATTCCCAGCACCTCACAAATGGGTGTGCATATAGAAAAAAGGGGCTTTTAAAGTAGTTAGGATTAAGTGAGTTCCTTAGGGTGGGCCACTCCAATATGACTGGTGTCCTTAGAAGAAGAGGAAGCTTGGACACATTTGTGCACACACAGGAAGAAAGACCAGATGGGAACCCAGGGAGAAGGCAGCCACCTACAAGCCCAGGAAGAGGCCTCAGAAGACACTAAGCCTGTCAACACCTCGACCTTGGACTTCTAGCCTCCAGAAGTGTGAGAAAATCCATCTGTTTAAGCTCCCACGGGTCTGTGGTATTTTGCTATGACAGAGCAGGCTAATGCAAGGATAGTGGATTATAAACTTCCCGAAACTCCCAAGGGCCATGCATTAAGCTTGTCCCCCCAGCTCAGCGCCTCACGCATGGTGTGTGTTTATGAGATGTGCTAGGTCTGGATCCCTTCCAATAGGAACGCACAGGGGAGATGGACTCCCCTGGGATGGTGGGAACCAGAGCTCTGGGAGACAGACATGGCTCCAGGATACAGAACTTTGTGTTCTGGTTGGAACAGGGTTCTTCAGAAAGCAAGTCAAGTGAAGAATGATCTGAAATGGACTTATTCTGTATTCTCTGGTATGCCTAACATAATGCCTGGGGCTTCGTGGCCACTCAATACAAGTTTCGCTGAATGACTAACTGAATAAGTAACCATGACAGGACTGGAGATGGAGTGCATTCTTAACACCTTTTAAAAACCAGTTTAAACATACACGTATGTTTGCATGTGCTTAGAAATTTTTTGAAAGAGGCTGCTAATGGTGGTCCCTTCTGGGGAGTGAACTGGGTAAGAAGCCAGGCTTACTTTTCCCTGGATACGCCACACTGTTTATGCATTTTCATCATGAGCGTATTACTCCTGGGTCATTCAATAGCTCATTAGATGTGTGTTCTGGGGGCTGGAGAGCTTTTTAACTCACCGTTCCTCTCCTTCCAATATTCCCCGAAAAACTGTTCAGCCTTCCCCAAGTGCCAGGAGAGCCCATGGATGGACACTAGCAACCCTGGGTCTTCCTAGCCACTCCACGACACCCAGAGGGAGCTCAGGGTGACGGCATAGAGCCCCAGCACAACAAGGTAGCTTTGGAAGAGCAGGCGGTCAAAGCGCTGCAGGAGGGCCAGCCACCCAAGCTCCTGTCGGTCCACCTGGTCCTGGGTTTGGAAGTAGCTGCCGATGGATCGAAGCTGGGACCAGACTTCCATCAGAGTCCCTGATGGGGCCTGGTACTCTTGACAGACGGAGGACTCTGCGTGAGAGGAAGATACTGTAGGTGAGCCAGGAGACACCATAGCTCCCCCTGCCTTTCCATTGAAGCCAATGGCCTTATCCTTCAAGGAAGGTTGAGGGCAAGTGGCCAGTGGGCTGGAAGATTGGGGACTCTCTCCCTACCCACTGAGGGGAGGCAAGGCCGTGCTGAAGGAACCCTGGAGAACACGGCAAGCAGGATGATGAGTCTAGGTTACATCCTTCTGGGAGATTTTTCTGAGGTAGCACAGCCCTTGTTGACTTAGAGCCTTAGGGCAGGAATGGTTCTTCTTTAAACTGAGGTATAATTGATATGTATCATCATATTAGTTTCAAGCATACAACATAATGATTCAATACTTGTATATATTGTGAGATGATCACCATGATAAGCCTAGGTAATACCCATCATCTCACACAGTTACAGATTTTTGTTCTTGCAATGAGAACTTTTGGACTATAGTGTCTTGTTGATTTTTAAGAATGCAGTAAAGTTAATGGGAAGTTGCTGTATAACAGGGAGCTCAACCTGGTGCTCTGTGACAACCTAGAGGAGTGGGATGGGGTGGGAGGTGGGAGGGAGGTTCGAGAGGGAGGGGGCATGTGTATACTTATGGCTGATTCACATTGTTGTATGGCAGAAACCAACACAACATTGTAAAGCAATTATTCTCCTTAAAAATAAATAATTTTAAAAAGCACAGTAAAAATAGGTACCACTTCATGCCTTTGCATGTCATCCTTGCCCAGGGACCATACTCATCTTTGTATCACTCCCATTCTAGTGTAAGTTCTGCCAAAGGGGGCACTGGGACGACCTGTACATTTCTGCACATTTGGCAACTAGAACCCAAATGTATACAAACTATTTGTGCACGTGTGTGTGTGTGCGTGTGTGTGCAGGCATTCTGCTATTCTGAGGTCGGTGGCTCCAAACTGGCAAATAAAACTAGCTAAGGGGACTGAGGGGCTGATCTCTAGGCTAACATGAGGCTTTCCATAGAGCCAGCAGAAGACTGTCTTGTCTCCACAGAGTTGATGTAAAATGTAGGGCAGAGGCTAAGAAGCAGATGTTTCCATTTTTTCACACAGTGATGCTTGGCCTACTGCTCCACCTGTGGGCACTGGGGCTGAGTGATCAAGTGAGACAAACAGGGACCTCAAGGCTTCTCACAAACCTGCTACCCCAGCAAGCTGGGCCCTGGGATCCATTCGAGGCTGGTCGGTTTCTGTGTCCCCTCGAAGACACAGGAGGGCTGCTACCCCAGCAAGCTGGGTCCTGGGATCCATTCGAGGCTGGTCGGTTTCTGTGTCCCCTCGAAGACACAGGAGGGTCTGCTCCTGCTGGCTGCACTGCTCATCATAGAGGAATTTGACCAGCAGGATGGACTTGGATAAGCTGAGAACCAAGAAGGCCATGCAGACCGTGAAGAAGACCCCTGAGGGAAGGAGACAGTGGAGGTGGGGTTAGCAGGAGTCTCTGGGCCCCTTGCTTCCCTGTCTGAAAGGCAACATCAGATCTTGGACAGAAGTAATGCCAGACAGGCACCTGGACTCCCCGGTGGTCCAGTTGTTAAGAATCCACCTGCCAATGCAGGGGACATGGGTTCCATCCCTCGTCCGGGATGATCCTACATGCCCTGGGGCAACTAAGCCCAGCGAAGCAGCTACTGGACCCATCAGCCTAGAGCCTGCACTCTGCAGCTAGGGAGTAGCCCCTGTTCCCCTCAACTAAAGAAAGCCTATGTGCAGCAATGAATGTCCAGCACAGTGAAAAATAAATGAATAATTTTTTTAAAGGCCTGGTGACCCCAGGGCTGCTCACCAATCAGAGGGGTGCTCCCTGCACTCCTTGGCACCTCGTCAGACATGTTGACCCTGAAGACGGTATAGCCCACCAGCACGCTGGTCTTGAACAGAATCCTGGCTTGGCAGGTGGGCGGGAGGTAGAAGCTGCCCAGGTCCACGAGCATCAGGAAGATGCTGGGGATCAGCAGGCTCACCACGTAGACCAGAGGGTGCCTGCGAATCACCACCTGGGCAGGGACAAGCAGTCTGTTGACAAGAGGATCCAAGCCAAGGGACTAGCCAAGAACACTGCCGTCCCAGCATTTTTACATAATATGAAAAGTCTACATAATTTATTTTTATTTTTAAAAAACTTATTTATTTAGCCGTGTCGGGTCTTAGCTGCAGCACATGTGATCTTTTTTACCTCATGCGTGATCTTTCACTGTAGCACACGAAGTCTCTAGTTGTGGTGTATAGGGTCAGTATTTGCAGCCCACTGGTTCCGGAGAGCACAGGTTCAGTAGTTGAGGTGCATGTGGGATCTTAGTTCCTCCACCAGGGACTGAACCTGTGTCCCCTGCATTACAAGGCAGATTCTTGACCACTGGCCCATCAGGGGAGTCCCTCTATGTTGTTTGGAAACAGAAGGTTATTTTGTGGTTTAGAAAATAGCGGGGTGTGGTGATCCTTTAAGCTCTTTTGCATAACTAATATGGATAATATTATTCATAATTATAAGAAGAAGAAGCCACCATTCATTTAGCACCTGCTGTGTGCCAGGCACTGGACTAAGCGTTTCATATGATTTGTCTTCTTTAGTCCTCACTGCAACTCTGGGGGCTGAGTATTTTTTTGGGGGTGGGGGGGGGCTGAGTATTATAACCTCCATTTTAACCCAGAGACAGAGGATCCTAGAGACTAAATGGCTTGTCCAAATTCACATAGCTGGAGAGTGAGAAACTCTTTTCAAATCAGGTCTCACACCCAAAATCTTTCTTCTTAAACCACTTAGTTTGCAAAATATGACACTGGTTTTGGTTTAGTCTCTCTTCTTACTTGGAATGCACACACTTTAGTGCCTGTGCGTGTGTGTCAGGGACTGGCTAGGAGCAGATGGCACAGTGAAACTAGGAGGGCTGAGGCGGGCTTGACAAGAGGTAGGCGGGACATACAGCGATCACAGGAGGAGGGCAGGCCCCCAGGGACTGGGGCACTGGCTGAGCTGTTCCTACCTGTAGGCCTGAAGGGGCCCAGGGCCGGCAATGTGGTCGAACCTGAGGGGAGAGGAGGCTGGGGGGACCCGTGGCATCCTCATAGGAGCCCGGCCCACGGGTGGAGGCTCCTTGGAGCGGGGAGAAATGGAAAGATAAACTCGTCACTCGGTCTCCCCCTCCCTCCAACCTCCAGCCACTGCTCCCCCTGCCTGCTGCTCCCAAACTGGACCAGGGCTCCCATCTCTGCAGGCCACAGTCCAGCCTCCAAGAGCAAAAGTAGCTGTGAAGTGGGGCAACCGCAGAGATCCACCAGGGCCCACAGCATGGCTGGGCAGAGAGCTGATCCGGTAGCCGAGATTTTTATTTTTTAATTAATTAATTTATTTCTTGACTGTGCTGGGTTTTCATTGCTGCCCACAGGCTTTCTGTAGTTGCGGCGAGCGTGGGCTCCTCTCCAGTCGCGCTGTGCGGGCTTCTCGTTGCAGAGCACAGGTTCTAGGGTGAGTGAGCTTCGTTAGTTGCAGCCTGCGGGCTCTAGAGTGCAGGCTCAGTGGTTGTGGTGCAGGGGCTCAGTTGCCCTGTGGCATGTGGGATCTTCCTAGGCAAGGAAACAAACCTGTGTCCCCTGCATTGGCAGGTGGATTCTTAACCACTGGGCCGTGAGAGAAGTCTTATAGCTGAGAATTTAAGTCTCATAACATTACAGTGAGAGCCACTGGCATTTTGTTATACCCACCTTCTCTGGGATGGTCATAGGACGTGTCTATAATGAACACAAAACCTATTCTCATCCTTCCTGGAGAGAAACAGGATATGACAGGGCTGCTGTCCCCATCAGACTGTGGACCCTTTGAGGGTGAGAATAGCAATTTTTAATCCCTCATGGGGGCAAAAATAATGCCTATTTTATGACAGAGGATGGGATGGTTGGATGGCATCATCGACTCGATGGACATGAGTTTGAGCAAGCTCTGGGAGTTGGTGATGGACAGGGAAGACTGGCGTGCTGCAGTCCATGGGGTCACAAAGAGTCGGACATGACTGATCGACTGTACTGAACTGATCAGTAGCTCAGTGGTAAAGAATCACCTGCCAATGCAGGAAACATGGGTTTGATCCTGGATTTGGGAAGATCCCCTAAATGAAATGGCAACCCAGTCCAGTATTCTTGGCTGGAGAACCCAATGGACAGAGGAGCCTGGCGGGCTATAGTCCATGGGGTCAGAGAGAGTTGGACATGACTCCGGAACTAAACACACACACACACACACACACACACACACACACACACATTCAATAAATGTTCATTAAACAAATGAATATTCTGGGCCCTGTGCTGCTAGATATGAAAAAAAAAAAATGTCTGAAACCTCCAATTTCTCTGATTCACCAAACAACTGAATGATTTCTGCATGTCAGAAAGTGTGCTAGACCCTTTTTCACATGGAATGTGAGTTATTTAATACTCAGTGTGAGTTTGTTGGCAGGTAGTATGGCATCCTACTCTATAGATTTCTGAAAATAAGGTTCAGCCCCGTAAGTAAGCTGAGTAAGTGGGATGTGCCCATGCACCTTCTGGTTCCAAGCTCTGCGCTCTTTCCCAGACAGCCTCCTCTCAGTTTGATCAGACCTCTAAGCTGAATTCAGGGTCTTCTCTCTCACCTTGGCCTCCCTGCCTGGAAAAGAATTACTTCTAGACGGAGTAGAGGTGGTGGGGGAGGAGCCTGGCTGGGTGAGATGAGATGTCACCTTGCTGGTGGGAGTCAGGGCTCCTCAGCCTTTGGGTCCGGAAGCGTATCCTGACTCAGTGGAGCTCAGTAGACCAGGGCCATTTGGCCAATTGTAGTCTGACTGTGGTCTTCCGCATTAAACTTAATTGCCTGCAAACATCTAAACCAGAGTGACACTCACTGTTTTGCCATCATTTGGTTAAAATACATCTTTACCAAAGTGCAGTCAACAAGAAAAACCATGAACTGTCAAAACCCTGCATCTCTTTCCTTGCTTTGTCGTGCTGTGACAGGCGTGGCCGCGGTAGGTGGGGTGGGGAGAAGGGAGTTCAGGGCCAGAGTCCACATGAGGTCTTGTGTTGTGGGCCCCACCTGGGCTGTGGGATGGGGGGCGACCGAGTCTGCTGTCTCTGGAGGGTAGAAGCAAGAAGACCCCCTGAGACTTCACAGTGGACGTTACATAAAGGAGATGAAGAGAATAAGAATGCTACCCCAAAGAAAAGCACAAGCAGGCATGTTTGGTTAAGCAGAGAGAGCCCAGAAATAGAGTCAAAGAACAGCAGAGGCCCTGAGCCCCTCCGTTCCATGTGCCGGTTTAAGGGACTCTGGATGGCATCAAACCTCTCCAAGCCTTGATTTTCTCCCCGTTTTTAAAAAACAGTTTACTTTTGCCTCGCCAAGCATCTTGGGTACAATTGAGATCAGCTGCTGTACTCTTTAAATAAAGTTCCCACGTAAATAGCACATGCTGAGACGATTCCTCTCCACCCAGAGGCTGATGCTGAGAGTGAATAGAAATCTGGGTCAGAACCAAAGAGGAGCAGTGTGGCTCCTTAGGGTCCCTGGTTCCCAAGAAAGTGCAGTTTCACCGAACCTCAATGGCAAGCCACTCTGGTGTTCTTGCCTGGAGAATCCCAGGGATGGGAGAGCCTGGTGGGCTGCCGTCTCTGGGGTCGCACAGAGTCGGACACGACTGAAGCGACTTAGCAGCAGCAGCAGCAGCGTGTTCCGCAAGGTGTCAGGGAAGAGGTGTGGCAAGAACTGAGAGGCTGGGAGGCAGGCTGGCTTCATGCAGTCATAGGGAGTCCTGCACTTAGAAGGGCCCCATGCTTGGCTTGGTGTAATTTTGATGTTCTAATAATTTTTAAGCAAGGGACCCTGCATTTCTACTTTGCATGAAGCCCCACAAATTTATGTAGTCAGTCTCAATGTGAGGATATTCCTCACTGGATATCAAAAGTAGCTGAAAGAAGAAAGGAAACAGGTAGGTACAAGGGTAGACAATTAGCTTGGGCTGTGAGATAAAGCAGAAAGTTCTCCAACTCAAAAAATTGTATAAGTTATAAGCTGACATAAAATCGTAAACTTAGGCTTTCCAAAACCACTTCATCCATTCTTCTGCCTTTTAGCAAGGATGAGCCAGTTCTTAAGATGGATCAAACAATACCTGTAGTTTTGCTTTCCTTCAAGAACAAAGGACCCACCTTTTTCTTTAGGATGATTTGGGGGCAATACTACCTATGGACTAGTCTACTTTTCTCTACAAGCCCAGTACAGCCTAAAGAAACTCTAATTTTATCCCACAGTTTTGAGAAATGTTTTGTTCCCATGATCTCATTTGATCCTCAAAGCCCTTTATGCTCATGTTCAAGAAACATGAATTGAGCATGAACAGAGGTCAGGCACAATCCTAAATATTAGAGTTAGAACTGCTGACAGGACAGGTCCCCGCTCTTGCCCCTGACTCCTGACCCCATGTCTTATGGGATCAGGAACCAGATTCTGACAGTTAGATGTTTCACAGGCCTGCAGACAGAAGTTTGCCCCAGAATGGACCATACCCAGAGTCTATGCTTGATTTGATGATAACATTTGGGACTTTCTGAGTTTATATTTAGATGATATTTTCATCTTAGAGGGCTTCCCTGGTGGGTCAGACTGTAAAGAATCTGCCTGCAATGCAGGAGACCCAGGCTTGATCCTTGGATCAGGAAGATCCCCAGGAGGAGGGAATGGCTACCCACTCCAGCATTCATGCCTGGAAAATCCCATAAACAGAGGAGCCTAGCAGGCTGCACTCCATGGGGTCACAAAGAGTCAGACATAACTGAGTGACTAACACTTCACTACTTTTTGGTCTTAGAATCAGTACTGAAATGGGTTAAGATATTTGGGATGTTGGGATAGGGTGGCTATATTCTGCATGTGGGACAGATATGAATTTGGGGGAGTCAAAAGGTGGCAGACTCTATTGGGTTGAATGCTGTTGTTTATCACCAGTTCTGTCCAGCTCTTTTGTGACCCCCATGGACTACAGCCTGCCAGGTTCCTCTGTCCATGGGATTTTCCAGGCAAGAATATTGGAACGGGTTGCCATTTCCTTCTCAAGGGGATCTTTCCAACCCAGGCATGGAACCTGTGTCTCCTGCACTGGCAAGTTGATTCTTTGCCACTGAGCCTCCTCGGAAGGTCCACTGGGTTGAATAATGCTCCCCCAAATTCATGTCCTTCCAGAAGCTCAGAATACAGCCTTATTTGGAAATGAGATCATTGCAAATGAAATTAGTTAAGATGAGGTCTTACAGAACAGAGTGAGCCCTTAAGCCAATATGCCTGGTGTCCCTGTAAGAAGAGAAGAGACATACAAAGGATAATACCTTTGTAAGCATGTGAAGATGGAGGCAGGCATTGGAATGACGCATCCTACGAGCCCAGGGAAGCCAAGATTGTTAGCAACCACTAAAAGTTAAAGGAGAAGCAAGAAGCAGACTGTCCCTCAGAGTGCCCAGAAGGAACCAGCCCTGCCTACATTTTGCTTACAGGCTTCTGACCTCCAGAACTACGAGAGAAGAAAGTTCTATTGTCTTAAAGTGGTACTTTGTTATGGCAACCTGAAGAAACTAATCAGGTGGGGACTTCCCTGGTGGCCCAGTGGTTAAGAGGCCAGGCTCCCAATGCAGGGGGCCCAGGTTCGATCCCTGGTCAGGAAACTAGATCTGGCATGCTGTAACTAAAGGATCCTGCCTGCTGCAACTAAGATCTGGTGCAGCCAAATAAATAAAATAAATAAATAATTTAAAAAAAAAATGGGTACAGGCGACTTGGCCAGTAACACACAGTGGGAAAATGTCACAAAATGGACTGGAACATACTGCTTCTCTTTAGCTGTGTGTCAGTCAAGTCCTGGTTCCACCAGTCACCTGTTATCCTTGGTAAACTGCTTAAGTTCTCTGCACCCCAATTCAACCACTTGTAAAAATGTGGATATGTGGAGTCCTCATCTTGTAGAGATGTAAGGATTAAACACAGAAACTTTTTAAATGGTGCCTAATACAGACTCAGTGCTTGGTTTTTGTGGTCGCTGTTATCATGCCTCCTTGGGCAGATTTTGAGGCCCATGATAGGAACCTAGAGTCTTGTTTTATTCATGCTGGTGTCCTTGGTGCTTAGCAATGAGCTTGGCACAGGATAAGAACTCAAAAGAGGTGTGTCGAGTTGTATTAGAGTCTGCTAATAATGGTTCTTTTAGTTCCAATGGGTAAGAGAGTGGAGTGAGCCCAAAGTGGGGCTCCCCTCTTGAAGTCGGTCTTCTGGGGGCCACTTCTCTGCAGCTCATGTCAGAGGCAGTGACCCCCGTATGCCAGCGGAATGGTACATCACCAGCTCGGCAAGACACTGCTCTCTGCAGAACTGCCCCTACCTAGAGCCCATCATTTCTAATGGACTAAAGGAGCTGGTGCCTTTAAATTCCACAGAAAGGGAAGAAAAAGCACTTTAGTTTCAGTCCGTGTTCTCCATTAGACACCCTTCAGGTGTTAGCAATATTATGCCACAATTTCATTATCCATTAAAGCCAGGTAATAATAAGTACACAAAGGTATTTGGAGCCTATTGATGTTAATGAAAGAGATCAATCTAATTCAGAATGTGTGTGTGGAGAGCTCCTTGGAGATGGAATAGGCCCCAAGGTTAGCCTCTAATTGCCTCCTTGATGATAGACCCCACCAGTACTCAATTTTGCATGACCGTCTTTATGACATAGTTGGAATTTTGACGCCCAGACTCACGCTTCATACAGAAGCCCATTTTCCTCCTCTCCCAAGCCCCTCCCAACATTCCCAATTCAGAAAGAACGGGAAAGTTGCTGCCATTTAAGTAAGATCCTTGTGCAAGGGTGAGAGCTTCTTGGATCTAGACCATGGGTCGAGTTGGTTTAGCAGAAAGTCCTGATTCACCCTGGAGGGTTTCTAGGGGTCCAAATTCTCTCTTTCTCTCTCTGTCTCTCTGGAGTGACCTGTAGAGCTTGGAAGGATCTTCTATCAAGTTTATGATCTTCATTCAATCGATATCTCAACAAAATTAATCTACTCTAATCTAGAAAGGAAAATTACATCTGAAAAATAGGATATATGAGGCATATTCCTTCCACAAATGCCCCTCTTCATTTTTCTAGGAGTCTCCTATAGGTCTCCCAATTCCTGCTCACATGAGCATAGCTGGGAGCAGATATCTGGGGTCAGGGCTCACTATAGTTCCCACAACTGTCTGCCAGTTTGCATCCAATGCATGCATGCTAAGTCACTTCAGTTGTGTCCAACTCTTTGCAACCCCATGAACTGTAGCTTGCAGAGTCCTATGTCCAAGGATACCGGAGCGTGTTGCCATGCCCTCCTCCAGGGGATCTTCCTGACTCAGGGATCAAACTGGGCTCTCTTATGTCTTGTGCCTTGGCAGACGGCTTCTTTACCACTAGCACCACTTGGGAAGCCCTTGCATCCAACAAGAGTTCTCAAGTATCATTTCTACCTCCCCATACTTCTACCATCATTCTTTAGAAAACAGAAAAGAAACAAAACAGTGCCAGACACGGGCTTCCCCGGTGGCTCAGTGGTAAAGAATCCGCCTGCCAATGCAGGAGACACAGGTTTGATCCCCAGTCTGGGAAGATCCCACGTGCCACAGAGTAACCAAGCCCATTCACCACAACTATTGAAGCTGTGCTCTAGAGCCGGTGAGCTGCAACTTCGGAAGCCCGAGCACTCTGGAGCCTGAGCTCCACAAGAGAAGCCCCAGCAATGAGAAGCCTGAGCGCACACCAACCAGAGAGTGGCAGCCATGCAGCAGCGAAGACCCAGCACAGCCGTGAATAAATAGATAAAATAACTTAAAAAAAGGCACTGCCGTACAGAAATTGAATGCTCATCCTGTTTCTGGGAACCAGCGTCTCCAACAGTGTACTGAAGGAAGCCTCCCCTCCCGTGGCCGCTGGCTCGGGCACCAGGCTGCACACAGCGTCTGTGCCTCTGCTCTGGGCTCCCTGTGGAATGCAGCCTGACTCCAAGGTGTCAACGGTGCTCTCTGATCAACAATACACGTCCTGGAGCCACAGACAGATGGTGCGTTAGCAGGAACCAGCGGGTACCCGAAGCATTTGATTCAGTGTCAGCGGCAGCGTGTACATCAGGCCCAGGCGGAACATGCATTTAGATCTTTGTTCCTCCTTCTGCCGTCACCCTGCTTATTTAAATTCTATGCAGAGTACATCATGAGAAACGCTGGGCTGGAAGAAGCACAAGCTGGAATCAAGATTGCCGGGAGAAATAGCAATAACCTCAGATATGCAGATGACACCACCCTTATGGCAGAAAGTGAAGAGGAACTCGAAAGCCTCTTGATGAAAGTGAAAGAGGAGAGTGAAAAAGTTGGCTTAAAGCTCAACATTCAGAAAACGAAGATCATGGCATCTGGTCCCATCCCTTCATGGCAAATAGATGGGGAAACAGTGGAAACAGTGTCAGACTTTATTTTGGGGGGCTCCAAAATCACTGCAGATGGTGACTGCAGCCCTGAAATTAAAAGACGCTTACTCCTTGGAAAGAAAGTTATGACCAACCTAGATAGCATATTGAAAAGCAGAGACGTTACTTTGCCAACAAAGGTCCCTCTAGTCAAGGCTATGATTTTTCCAGTGGTCATGTATGGATGTGAGAGTTGGACTGTGAAGAAGGCTGAGCACCGAAGAATTGATGCTTTTGAACTGTGGTGTTGGAGAAGACTCTTGAGGGTCCCTTGGACTGCAAGGAGATCCAACCAGTCCATTCTGAAGGAGATCAGCCCTGGGATTTCTTTGGAGGGAATGATGCTGAAGCTGAAACTCCAGTACTTTGGCCACCTGATGCGAAGAGTTGACTCATTGGAAAAGACTGATGCTGGGAGGGATTGGGGGCAGGAGGAGAAGGAGAAGACAGAGGATGAGATGGCTGGATGGCATCACTGACTCGATGGACGTGAGTTTGAGTGAACTCCGGGAGATGGTGATGAACAGGGAGGCGTGGCGTGCTGCGATTCATGGGGTCGGAAAGAGTCGGACACGAATGAGCGACTGAACTGAACTGAACTGAACTCTACTGTATCTGTCCCCAGCCCCGTGCTGGGCAGCCAGGATGGAGACACAGCAGGTGATTAGATTAAGAGGAAGCTGGCCTTTTGCTGTCAGGACTCTGGCGGGTCCAGTGTGGGCAGGAAACTGGGCTCTGAATTTCACATCATTGCCTAACGGTTGTTGAAGGAGACCAAGGTGATTTGACTACTCAGTTCAGGGCTGGATATCTGGCATGGAGCAACGAAGAGAACACTAGCCATCACTATGCACGTAGCGGGAACAGGGGAGTCGTGGAGGCTGGGAGAGGTCAAGAGGGCGAAGAACTGACCTGGAGAGTCACTCAGTCTACTTTGTCTTCCAGAGTTGCACAACTGTTCCTGAGTTCGGCTCCCTGCCTCACTAAGCACGATCGGCGACTCTTCTCAGGATTCTGCTCCCGAGGGCCAGGGTGGAAGGCAACCCCCCACCCACCCAAACAACCCACTGTAGCCCGCACGGCAACAGAACCCTGGGAAAAGCTCCCAGAGCAAGAAATCGGTTCACTGCCCTCTCTGGCTGCCCTCTGCGGAAACACTGAATGGAGAAGCAGCATGGCGGGGAAGATAGCAAAGAAACGCGGACCTGTTCCCTGTGATTCAGGGAAGCCTCTCCTCTCTTTAACAATATTTTATGCCTGTGCTCATCATATTTAAAATGGAGCTAGGACACAGAAAAACTTGACCGCCATTGAGAAGACGATATTTAGGGTAGAGGGTGACATGTAACTACACATAGCGGCTGCGCTATGGAGAGATGGGGAGCGAGTGTGTGCACGCGCACTCCGACACTCCGGCTTGCCTGCCCCTTCTCCCGTCTTTGTCTCTTCCGTGCAGTGTAGGTAATGGTGTGTGCAGCCTTCTCCGGAGTGCTTGGTAGGTGACTGTGTTCCACCTTGCACGTGCTACTCCCTCACATTTCCCTTTAATGCTCTCCATTATTCGGGCTGCATTAATAATGTTTGCAGGCTGATATCTTTAAAATTAATGAGGTGTTTACTCTGAGCCAAGAAACTCATTGAAATTAAAAAAGCTTTCTTTTCCACCGCCCCCCCCTCCCTTTCCCTCGGTAAAAAAAGTGGACAAACAAGCCACAATGTAAGCTTTGCTAAAAAACCAAGTAGAATAGGCAAGGACTCAAGCCCTACCGCAAGCAAGGCGTGAATTGGGGTTAGCTGGTGCCCAGCATTATACATCAGTCAGGTTCAAATCACAGCTGTATTTAAGAGGCCTTGTTTTAACAAGTGCTTTACTAGAAAACTGCATACCACACCTTCTAACCAATGGAGGGTTTCTGTGCCCTCAATAATTGCTTATTTCACCACCACCATCCTCCTTAGCAGGTAATTATCCATTGTAACCATAGCACCTTAGTGTAGTCTAATTTTTTCCTTCTTATTCAAAAGGTTTGTTTCTAGGAGAATTCAGCTGTACTTAATCCTGACCTGTCTGTAGCCTCTAGCTTTCAGTCAGATTACCTGGTCTGAAGGACCCTCCCACCCCCCAGCTATCACCATCACTAGCTGACTTTGTGCAGAAAAACAGGGTTGAACACTAATCACAAGTCTACTGGCTGCAGAAACTTGCTGCAGACCACATGTCAGGATGGTTTGTCAGGAGGGAAGGAGGAACGGTGCCCCTGGACTGCAAAGCAGCAGGCTTTACTGTCCTGCTCCCACTGCCCCCTCCAGGCAACAGTGGACACATTTCCCCAGGAACAATGCAGCCACAAGCATTCCTGCTGGCGCATCTGAGAAGCCTGGGTTCTTATCAGGTCCGTGCTGAGCAGTTGTACTTCTCAGATCTGGAAACCACCAGCAGTCTCTGAGGATCCTGCTGGTGACAGGTTAGCTAATCCCTCAAGAAACTTAAGTTAATAATATGATAATTTTATGCATTTGCATCTGGAATAATTAATAATTTACTTAATGTCACACAGGACATTCATACTGAAGAGACGTTTTTCTCCTAATTTTGGTTGCTGTGTGTGGGTTTCTTCTTTCTTTCTTTTTGCTTCTCAGTAGCAATTAGAAGTGAGAATGTTATATGTGCTGAAAGGCGTGAGGACTCCTGCTGCAGTGGCTGGTTCGGGGCTCTGTGTCTGAAAACCATCCTCTTTATGTTCATGTATGTAACCGCTCCAGCAGGAGTCCAGGATCTAAGGCTGAACCTCTGGGCTCAGATGCAAATGGATGTCTGGAGCCATCCCAATCAGCTGTGCTTAGGTGATACGAATGAGAAGATGCAGGAGAGCAGAGATTGCCCAGCCTGATAGGGGAGGCGAAAGACTGCAGAGAAGTAGGCAACAGGGACAGGAAGAGGGGTGGAACCTACATTGAACTGAATCTGTGCAAAATCTCCAGCGCTGTTCTGCAGGATGCGGTAGGTTGAGGACACAGAAAGAAGTTCCCACTCACTGTCATTCAAAAATGCCTTTTGGTCATGTGTAATGTCTTCTGTGCTTCTCAGGAAGGCCAGGTCTACATCTTCCACTGAAAATAACAGAAACAGTTGATTTCCCATAGAAACAGGCACCAAAGACAACCCACTTTTCTAATTCCCAATTAAAACCCTTCCTTTTAATTCTTGCTCCCGTATGGACAGTCTTGCTGAGATGGGGTTCAATATACCATTTTGAATTAGGGGTAATGATGAGGAACAAAAACTTTCTGGTTGTGAAAAGAAAGCAGCTATGAACTGAGGGTTTGCACTCCATTGTCTGTAGAATGAGAATTCTGTAACGTTCTCAATGGCAATGGAGGCCTAATATTGTGTTTTCAAACCAACAGCAGCAAAGGGCCCTATCTCTGGGCACAGTACTGTGGTTAGTCTGAATTGCACCAGGAGCCAAATAACGGCAAGATTTTAGATTTATAAAAAGCCAGTTATGTGCAAAAACAAAATCAATTGAGGGGCCACATAACATAATTTCACCTTTGTGTGCCCACCCAGCACAAGTGCGTTTGCCCACTAAGCAGACTACACTTCTCATGACTTACCTGTGTGCAGAATGCTACTGAAGGTTAGGCTGCAATTCTGGACATCAAATGGAAAAGCATATGTCTCCAAATTGCATGCAGAGACCACCTGGATGGGCTTGGAGTGTTTAATGGTCCCAGATGAGTTCACATAGACATAGGGAAGGTCAGGTGATCTTTCAATGTCCACACTGTGTGAAACAGAAGAGATCTTGTTGTTACAGAGTGAGCTTTCATCATTTTAATACGTAAACAGAACTGATTATGAGATGGTAGTGACCATATATCATCCCAGGCTAGCCCAGAAGTGCAAAGACTGAATCACATTGTCCATGAGACAGTCATCTGGCAAACGTCGGTTCAGTGATGACAGCCTCGTGGGCCAACTTACTTGCTACTGTCAAAACACAGATATAATCCAAGGGCAACATCAAGCATTAGCAATCAAATCTTTATCTTAAAGGGCTTCCCAGGTGGTGCTATGGCAACACACTCCAGTATTCTTGCCTAGATAATCCCATGTACAGAGGGGCCTGGTGGGCTGCTGTCCATAGGGTCACACAGAGTCGGACACGACTGAAGCAACTTAGCATGTATGCATGCGTTGGAGAAGGAAATGGCAACCCACTCCAGTATTCTTGCCTGGAGAATCCCATGGACAGAAGAGCCTGGTGGGCTGCTGTCTATGGGGTGACACAGAATTGGGCACGACTGAAGCGACTTAGCAGCAGCAGCAGCAATCAAATCTTTATCTTAAAGGGCTTCCCAGGTGGCGCTATTGGTAAAGAGCCTGCTTGCCAATGCAGGAGATGGAAGAGATGCAGATTCAGTCTCCAGGTTGGGAAGATCCCCTGGAGGAGGGCATGGCAACCCACTCCAGTACTCTTGCATGGAGAATTCCATGGACAGAGGAGCCTGGTGGGCTACAGTCCATGGGATTGCAAAGAGTTGGACACGACTGAAGGGACTTAGCATGCACGCACACACTGTATCTTGAATGATGTCAACTCATGGTTTTGATACTGCTAACCTGAATGCTCCCAACAATGCAGCTCCTCTTCAAGTTGAGAAACAAAGAATAGTAACAATGTCTGAAAGGAAGCAGCAGCTGGCTTGAGTATTCTAAGCAGTCTACAGCCCACACAAACACAACCCAACACACTTACTACTCATTTATGATGATATCAGGGGCCCAGATGGCACTTAGAGGTAGAGAGATCTCTCTAATTTCATCAAACATGCTGGAGTTCCAGGATAAAAACTCATCATCCCAAACCTGTAGCCAAAAAGAAAATGTCACAAAGAGGCAATGTCAGCCCCATCAAAGAACTGAGGAGGACTTTGAATGAATAACTCAATTGATCAGCCTGTTGCTACTATCTGTTAGGGGAGAGGATTTCTCATCCAATTCCTAAAGATGTTTGCCCTAATCAGAAACAACAGCCATATGTCTTACTCAGATTCTAATAAATCAGGCCTGCTGCAGATGTAAGGAACTTTAAAAGGAAAGATAATATCTATTACTGGGACTTCCCTGGCAATCCGGCGGCTAAGACTTAGAGCTTTCACTGCAGGGGGCATGAGTTTGATCCTTGGTCAGGGAAATAAGATCCCACATGCCACATGGTGTAGCCAAAAAAAGAAAAAAGCAAAGATAATATCTATTCTTTCAAATAATTACATTTTTCAGCAGATCAATTTCAGGAGTCCAGCATGCATAGAAGGAAAAAATAATAATCATTTACCTCACGATACCATATGCTTGTCTTTAATTTTTGATTCTGTGTATCCTGCAAAGCAAAGATTAAATACACACCAAATCTTAGAGAGTCAGTAAATCAAAGCCCAATTCAACAGTATGACAATTTAGAGGAAGAAAATTGCATCCAAGTAAATAATGTTGATTTTAAAAACATTACCTTGACTCTTTAGGATCTGAGTAGTCCCAGTTATTTATTACATACACCTGTTGCTATAAGCTTTACTGCATTATCTATGACAAAATGATGCTTTAACTGCACTTGACATGTTAAATGATTTGCTAATCTCTTTCCTACTTTAATAGTTACTCTGCCATTAATCAGACTAAAAGATGATATATAGTTATAGACAATTCTGGACTAAAAACATGAGACCAAGCTCTTATCTGTAATTAAGATGTTATTCCTAATCTTTGAATGAGTATTATTAATATTTCAATTGCCATTGGCAGCCTTTCCTGTTGTTACCTTATGTTTGGATTTCTCTGCTTATAAAACAGACTGAATGAGCTTAATCCAAGTGAGGTATATTTTTGCTGATATAAATAGATGTGATTTCCCCATTCTACAATGAATCAGCAATTAAAAAGGCAAAGGCCCCCCAAAACAAAAAAAAACCTCTTCATTCAAGTTTTTTCATATTGAATCTAGTAAAAACAAAAACATGCTATAGTTACTATGTTCTTAGGGATTAAAAGAAAAGGAATATTTCATATCACATTCAAACATTAACTCAAAATGGATCATAAACCTAAACGTAAGAGCTAAAACTACAAATCTCTTAGAACAAAACATAGGAGTAAATATTCATGACTTTGAATTAGGCAATAATTTCTTAGATAAGACACCATAAGCACAAGCAACAAAACAAGAAGTAAATGGGACTTCATCAGAATTTAAAACTATTGTGCTTTAAAGTCAAATGACAGGAAGTCGATGACAATCCACAGTGTGGGAGAAAATCCTTGCAAATCACATAGCTAGTAAGGGGTTTGTATCTAGAATATATAAAGAACTCTTATAGCTCAACAATAAAGATAAGTAATCAAAATTTAATGAGCATCAAAGAACATAATATAGTGAGAAGGAAACTCATGGAATGTGAGAAAATATTTGTGAGTCATATAGCTGATAAAGGGTTATTATCCCGAATATTAAAGAACTTTTACAACTCAAAACCGAAATCCTTATTTAAGAATGGACAAAAGACTTGAACAGACATTTGTCCAAAGTAGATATTCAAATGGCAATAAACACAGGAAAATATGCTCAGCATCATAGCTATGGACCAAACTGTGTTCTTCCAAAATTCATATATGGCTGTATTTGGAGACAGGACTTTCAGGAGATAACTAAGGTAAAATGAGGTCACAAGGGTGGGCCCTCTTCCAAGAGGCTTGGTGGCCTTAGAAAAAGAGGAAGAGAGAATGATCTCTTTCTCCTCCATATGAAGACACAGTGAGACGGCAGCCATCTGCAAGCTGGAAAGACAACTTTTACTAGGAACCAAATTGGCCAGAACTTTGATCTTGAACTTTCCAGATTCCCAAACTGTGAGAAATAAATTTCTGTTGTTTCAGTCACCATGTCTATGATATTTGTTATGGCAGTCAGAGTTAGAGCTGGCTTATATAATCTCTAATCACTATGGAAATACAAATCAAAATCCACAATGAAATACCATTTCACTCTCATTAGGATGGCTACTTTGTTTTTTAAGCAGAAAATAAGTGTTGGTGAGGGCAATTGGAATTCTTGTGCACTATTGTTGGGAGCGTAAAATGGTGCAGCTGCTATGGAGAACAGTGTGCCATTCGTAAAAACTTAAAATAGAACTACTACATGGTCCAGCAATTCCACTCGTTGGCGTTTACCCAAAAGAACTGGAAACAAGAACTAGGACAGATATTTGCACATCCGTGTTCACGGCAGCATTAGTCACAGTTGCCAAGGGATGGAAGCAACACAAGTGTCCATCAGTGGAGGGATGAATGAACAAAATGTAGTGCATACATACAATGGAATATTACTCCGTCTTTAAAAGAAAGGAAATTCTGACAGATGCTACACTGTGGATGAACTTGAAGTCTTTATGCTAAGTCACAAAGTAAGCCAGTCACAGAAGGACAACGGGATTCCAGCATACACTAAGTCTAGGTACTTAAACCAGTCAAATTCAGAGAGACAGAAAGTAGAATGATGGTTGCCAGGGGCTGGGAAATGGGGAGTTAGTGTTTAATGGGTAGAGAGTTTCAGTTTTGGAAGATGAAGAGTTCTAGAGATGGACGTGGTGATGATTGTACAACAATGAGCATGTACTTAGTGCCATTGAACTGCACACTTAAAAAAATGGTTAAGATGGTAAATTTTATATTATGTGTATTTTACCACAACAAAAATAATTATTTAGGGACTTCTCTAGCAGTCTAGTGATTGAGACTCCGAACTTCCAATGCAGGAGGTATGGGTTTGAATGATCAGGGAACTAAGATCCCACATGCTGTGTGGCCAAAAAAATTTTTTTTAATGACTACTCAATATTCTGCAATAACCTGAATGGGAAAAGCATCTGAAAAAGAATAGGTATGTATATGTATAACTGAATCATTTTGCTGTATACCTGAAATGAATACAATATTGTAAATCAACTATATTCCAATACAAATTTGAAAAAAAAAATGAGCAAAGGACTTGAATAGATATTTCTCCAAAAGAAATCTACAAATGTGGCCAATTAGCACTTGAAAAGATGCTCAACATCATTAGTTATTAGGGAAATGCAAATCAAAACCACAATGAGATACCACTCTACCCCACTAGGATGAAGAAAATTAAAATAACAAGTGTTAGGAAGAATGTTGAAAATTGGAGCCTCATACATTGTTAGTGGGATTTTAAACTTGTGCAGCCACTTTGCAAAACAGTATGGTAGTTCCTTAAAATGTTAAATATAGAGTTAACATATGACCTAGCAATTCCACTCCTAAGTGAATAATCAAGAGACTTGAAAACAAGTCCACACACTTAAAAAAAACCTGTACAGAAAAAAAAAAAAAAGCAAACCTGTACAGGAATGTTCACAGCAGTTAAAAAGTAAAAATAAGCCAATGCCCATCAGCTGATGAATGGATAAACAAAATTAGTATATATCCATTCAATAGAATATTTTCCAGCACTAAAAAGTAATGAAATATGATATATGCTACAATATAGATGAACCTTGAAGACATTATGCTAAATGAAAGAATTCAGTCACAAGAGGCCATTTATTGTAAGATACCATTTATATGAAATGTCTAGAATAGGCAGCTCTATAGAGGTAAAAATTAGATTAGTGTTTGCCTAGGGCTGGTGGGGATGGGATGCAGGATATGACTGCTAACTGTATGAAGGCTCTTTTTGAAGTGATAAAATGCTCTGAAATTAGATATTGGTGATGGTTGCACAACTCTGTGAATATACTGCTGCTGCTACTGCTGCTAAGTCGCTTCAGTCATGTCCGACTCTGTGCGACCCCATAGACGGCAGCCCACCAGGCTCCCCCGTCCCTGGGATTCTCCAGGCAAGAACACTGGAGTGGGTTGCCATTTCCTTCTCCAGTGCATGAAAGTGAAAATTCAAAGTGAAGTCGCTCAGTCGTGCCCAACTCTAGCGACCCCATGGACTGCAGCCCATCAGGCTCCTCCATCCATGGGATTTTCCAGGCAAAAGTACTGGAGTGGGGTGCAATTGCCTTCTCTGGTGAATATACTAAAACCACTGAATTGTATACTTTAAATAGATGAATTTTGTAGTTAGGTTATACATCAATAGAGTTGCCATTTAAAAAATGTATTAATAGAGAAAAAGGAAACCGTTTTTGTTGTTGTTTACTTTTTTAAATTTAAATTTATTTATTTTAATTGGAAGCTAATTACTCTACAATATTGTATTGGTTTTGCCACACATCAACATGAATCCGCCACGGGTGTACACGTGTTCCCCATCCTGAACCCTCCTCCAGGAGGGAGGAGGGAGGAGCCCTCCCTGTACCATCCCTCTGGGTCATCCCAGTGCACCAGCCCCAAGCATCCTGTATCCTGCATCTAACCTAGACTGGCGATTCGTTTCTTATAAGAATATATAATATACATGTTTCAATGCCATTCTCCCAAATCATCCCACCCTCTCCCTCTCCCAGAGTCCAAAAGACTGTTCTATACATCTGTGTCTCTTTTGCTATCTCACATATAGGGTTATTGTTACCATCTTTTTAAATTCCATATATATGTGTTAGTATACTGTATTGGTGTTTTTCTTTCTGGTTTACTTCACTCTGTATAATCGGCTCCAGTTTCATCCACCTCATTAGAACTGATTCAAATGTATTCTTTCTAAAGGCTGAGTAATACTCCATTGTGTATATGTACCACAGCTTTCTTATCCATTCATCTGCTGATGAGCATCTAGGTTGCTTCCATGTCCTGGCTATTATAAACAGTGCTGTTATGAACATTGGGGTACACATGTCTCTTTCAATTCTGGTTTCCTCAGTGTGTATGCCCAGCATTGGGATTGCTGGGTCATAAAGCAGTTCTATTTCCAGTCTTTTAAGGAATCTCCACACCGTTGAAAACATTTCCAGGGAATGTATAAGTAAGAAGGCTGATACAGACTACAGATAAATCCATTTCTTCCCATGGGCTTCCCTGATAGCTCAGTTGGTAAAGAATCTGCCTGCAATGCAGGAGACCCCAGTTCGATTCCTGGGTCAGGTAGATTCCCTGGAGATGGGATAGGGTACCTATTCCAGTATTCTTGGGCTTCCCTTGTGCTGGTAAAGAAGTCGCCTGCAATGCCGGAAACCTGAGTTTGATCCCTAGGCTGGGAAGATCCCCTGGAGAAGGGAAAGGCTACCCACTCCAGTATTCTGGCCTGGAGAATTCCATGAACTGTATGGGGTCGCAAAGAGTTGGACACAACTGAGCAACTTTTTCACTTTTACAATCCATCATTAAAAGTTGCATTGTTCAAAGAGAATAGAGATATAAAAAATCCAAGATGAAAATATGTAAAATAAAATGTGAAACGCTCCTCCTGTTGATTTTGGTTCAAAGGTAAAGAGTCATTTAAGTAACATTTGTACTTCTGTAATATTAAGTATAATACCAGTTTCAGTAAAACAATGGAGCTGGGGAGTTATGGCATGAAAGCAAATAAACAGGTCCATTTTCTTCCCTAGAACAAGATACATAAATTAAATTAATTTTCCAGGGAATTATCCAACCACATCAAAGATATATGATGTTTGTGCATAGGGTCAAGACTACCACTGTCCTCAGTCCAGGTTGGGTGGGGCTAGGGAGGTGCTATTGATATTTGCTCTTTGGAGGGGGTGCACCTGGAAGTGTGCAATACTCAAGACTATACAGGTGTGCACAGGGGGTGGCATAGTTTGAAAGAAAAACAATAAAATTTTAAAGTTCCCCTTTTCTGGAATCAAGAAAGCAAGTTGTTATTGCATAAATATTTCTAGGTACCTTTAGAAAAAAAGGATGGTTCACAAATACAGTAACCCCGTTATAGTTGTTCAACAAAGGCTAGCCTGAGTGTACTTCCTCTACAGATTTTTGTGAATCTCAAACAGATACTTGGGAAAAGCAGGTTTTAAAATGGTATACACTTGTCCTTCAGTATCCATGGGGGATTGGCTCCAGAGGCTCCAAAACCTTCTTGGTTACCAAAATCTACAGATACTCAAGTTCCTTATGTATAAAATGGAGAGGTATTTGCATAGAACCTACACACAGTCTCCTGTATACTTTATGTCATCTCTGTGCTGTAATTGCTTATTTGCTTTGGTTGTGTCTGACTCTTTGAGACCCCATGGGCTGTATCTCACCAGGCTCCTCTGTCCATGAGATTCTCCAGGCAAGAATACTGGCAGGGGTTGCCATGCCCTCCTTCAGGGCATCTTCCTGACCCAGAGACTGAACCCACATCTCTTGTGTCTCGCGCTCTGGCGGATGGGTTCTTTACCACTAGCACCACCTGGGAAGCCCAAATCATCTCTAGAATACTCATAATTACCCAATACAATATAAATGCCATGTAAATAGTTGTCAGTGCATGGCAGGCAAATCCAAGTTTTATTTGTTGGAACTTTCTGGAATTTAAAAAATATGTATATTTTTGGTCTAATGGTTAGGACTCCATGCTTTCACTTTGGAGGACCCACGTTCAATCCCTGTCAGGGAACTAAGATCCCACAAGCTGCTGGGTATGGCTAAATAAATAAAAAAAAATATTTTCGATGCAGAGTTGGTTCAATCCGCAAATATCTGCAGTCCTCCAGGACTGATTGTACAAAGTGAAAACACTGAATTCACAGCATTTCCCTAAGAAACAGCTTGGAAGAGGGACAGAGGGGACTCCCAACCAATATCAGCTCTGTGGGGCTCAGGGCAGGGAGCTTACCTGTGGCCAAAGAATCAAAACATAAAACAGGAGCAACACTGAAATAAATTCAATAAAGACTTAAAAAAATAAGGCCTCTAGTGAGAGCTCCAGGTTGGGCTCACCTCTTTCTTCCAAGTTTCACTGGCTGAGACAGCCTGCGATAGATCATGTCTCACCCATGAAAGCACAAAAAGAATCCATTCTAGGCTTAGTTGCTTCCCAGGTGGCTCAGTGGTAAAGAATCCTCTTGCTAATCCAGGAGACACATTTGATCCCTGGGTCGGGAGGATCCCCTGGAGGAGAAAAATGGCAACCCACTTCAGTATTCTTGCCAAGGGAGTCTCAAAGAGTTGGACACAGAATGAGTGTCTGAGAGTATATAGGCTTAGTTCCAGTCAACGAGGGTCCCCTCGTCGTAGGGAGAAAAGGTCCGGAGTATAGTTTCCATTACCAAATAATACAGCTTTTCACTACTCTCTCCTAACAAATACACCTTTACATCTACAAAGTGTCCAGACCAGTTTCTTCCCCACTGTGTATCTTGCTGACTCAGTCACGTGGCTGGAGAGGAAGGTCTCTATATCCTAATGTTTCCTTTCCACTGTCATTATATCCAGTTTGGTTCTTATTAACTGCCATGTTGATGCTTTTGCTTGTTTCTCTCTTCCTGCCCATCCCTTTGTCACGTTATACATAATAATAGCGTTAAGGATTTTTTTCCTAACATCTTAGAGGGGGTGTCTGGGAGGACTGGTTATTCAGCCCTAAAGAACACAATGTCAAAAAGAAGTTTGAGGCTAAAACTGAAGTCGTTTTTTTATTTTTTTTCATCAAGAGAAACAAGTTTCTCAATGCCAGCTGGTGAACATAATTGGTTCTCTGGTGGCATTATTCACAGCTTTTCCCTCTGTGTATCTCTCTCTCTTTTTTTTTTTTCTTTAGATACCTTCCATCCTGCTTGTTAAAAGCAAAGGATATTTCAGAGAATTGGAATTCATTAGTCTTCCTAACAGAGGGAGTCTATTTAGATCTAAATTGGTGGTTAGCAAATATACAGATAATTCCCGCACATTCTTATTTATCTTTCCCAGTTCTGAAGACTATAGAAACAGATGCCTCAACGTCTGGCTGGGAGGCTCTAGTCAATGGACTGGAATACAAAGGTATCTGTGATTCGGAATTGACAAAACTCAATAGAAACAAATGGAAACTCTTCACTGTTGAGTAGATTATCTCTATAATCAGATTTCCCTAAGGTACTCATAATACCCAGAAATTCTAAGACGAGACTGTAGTCTTTCATGTAAATAAAACAGGAGGCAAAACATTATAATGAAAGCGAGGTGCAGTGATGAAAGCTGGGCTGAAAGCTCTTCACTCTAAACAAAAGTTGCCAGCAGTTCAGCTGCTGGCAGATGCATCCAGCAAGTTATCTATTCACATTGGGAATGTCCTTGTCTGAGCAGAATCTGTGAGCAATTTTCCCCAAGTTCTTCAAACCAGTCATGCTTCTGGAACGAACCTAAGGATCAGCCCACCTGAATGTAATATAGACATTTGCAAAGACTAAGTCATTCATAAAGATTATGGAATTGAATTCACATATCCTAATTAACTGATCAGGCAAATATCTACACAGCTAGCTTTGAAGGAAGATGTGTGTGTGTGTATGTGAAGTCACTTCAGTCATTTCCAACTCTTTGCAACCCTATGGACTGTAGCCCACCAGGCTCCTCTGTCCATGGAATTCTCTAGGCAAGAATACTGGAGTGGGTTGCCATGCCCTTCTCCAGGGGATCTTCCTGACCCAGGGATTGAACTGGCATCTCTTATGTCTCCTGCCTTCGCAGGCAGGCTCTTTACCACTGAGCCACCTGGGAAGCCCGAAGTAAGATATATTGTCCTGAATATTGTGGTAAATAGGATCCTGAGTTTGAAAACCCTTCCCTCCAGTGGCTATTTTTAAATAATAATAATAATAATTATTATTATTACTGTTGATATAGGTTATGTTTAAATCTTTATTGAATTTGCTACAATATTGCTTCTGTTTTATGTCTTTTTTTGGCCACAAGGCACGTGGATCTTAGCTCCCCCAGGTATTGAACTGGCACCCCCTGCATTGGAAGGTGAAGTCTTAACCACTGGATCACCAGGGAAGTCCCTCAAGTAGCTATTAATACATTAGGGTATGAGACATTTGGGGCTTGCCAGATGGCTCAGTGGTAAAGAACCCGCTTGCCTCG
Organism: Ovis canadensis; assembly: GCF_042477335.2. NCBI lineage: Eukaryota > Metazoa > Chordata > Mammalia > Artiodactyla > Bovidae > Ovis > Ovis canadensis. The sequence continues at coordinate 32,292,828 of NC_091259.1, read as the reverse complement.
CAGGAGATGGTGGTTCAATCCCTGGGTTGATAAGATCCCCTGGAGAAGGAAATGGCAACCCACTCTAGTGTTCTTGCCTGGAAAATTCTGTGGACAGAGGAGCCTGGCAGGCTGCAGTTCATGGGGTCGCAAAGAGTTGGACACAACTTAGTGACTAAACAACAGCGGCATAATGTGTCATTTTAACAGTCAGCTATGTGCATGAAGAAATATACATACTTCATTGTATTCAAAGGAAGGAGACATTGCTGCCAGATTGGAGAATTGAGTAAAATTTCTTTTAGGAGCTGAGATTTGAGGGCTATAATCTTTTGTAGATGGAGAATGATAAAGAAGACGCATTCAGTTGAGGAAACAGCAGAATGAACAGGATACAGGCCAGACCCAAGAAGTTCAGGTTCATTGTAACACTGAGTACACGTAGAAGATAAAGTCAAGACAGGAGATAGGGATGAAACTAGAGGGATAGAATGTAAGGTTTTACATAGTTCAGAAGACAAGTTTTCCATATCCAATAAAATGATATGTCTAACACATTCTTGTAAAATATAGTATATTTCACAACAGTGGAGTAAAGCATTATCTTTGAAAAAATAATAGTGTTCTCCTTACCTATCATAATGGCTATGATTTGTTTTCTCTTATTAAGGTGGGAAGAGCTAGACCAAAAATTCAAATTCGATACCTTCAACTAGTTCAGACAAGTGAAACATTAAAAAAAAAACACTATTTCAAAAGATATTAATAATTCTCATCTCTTGATGTAACTGTCATGTAAGTGATCTAAAATTGTCAGTTGCCCTGAGGTACTGGGTAGGTAACAAGGAGTGGAGTGGCATGAATTGTATTGTTCTCGAAGCTTTGGCCTACAGGGCATTTCTTTGCACTTATGTGGACAGATTTGGATTTCAGATGTCATGCGGGCAACTAAGCATTGCGAGACCAGAAGCTCCAAGTTCACTGTCATTGATGCAGTGATGCATTAAGTACTTGCAGAGGCCTAGTGTTTTTATAGTTTACAGCAATGATAATCTCAAGCTTTAAGGGTGTCAAATTATTTGGTGAATGTTAACTAATTTACCCTGGTTTTCAGTAAGTCTTTTGGTGATTACTGTTTTTTTGTAATAAAGACTAAACTTCTAAAAAAAAAAACACCTCAATTTGATATTGTTGTTCCAAGGGAAAATATTAGTATAAAGACTTTACTCCTTTCCCTTATCTCCAAATAAGCCTGTAAAGGAAAGTTGGAGCAATTCTACTTTACCTTCATCAATATGAAGTTAAAAAGTAGAAGGATGAGGAGAGACCTAGAAACCTGTCTCCGTCTCTTACTCAAAGCTGATGTTATGCCCGTGTTGGAGTTTCATGTAACATGGTTCATATCATGTCTTTTTCAAATAATGCTTTTCCCATTGGACAATGTCCAATAAACAATACAGACATAATAACCTACTGACAACTAAATAGCAAGGACTAATGAAATACGCCAAAGCCTTTGTGGATCACAATAAACTGTGGAAAATTCTGAAAGAGATGGGAATACCAGACCACCTGACCTGCCTCTTGAGAAATCTGTATGCAGGTCAGGAAGCAACAGTTAGAACTGGACATGGAACAACAGACTGGTTCCAAATAGGAAAAGGAGTACGTCAAGGCTGTATATTGTCACCCTACTTATTTAACTTCTATGCAGAGTACATCATGAGAAACGCGGGGCTGGATAAAGCACAAGCTGGAATCAAGAGTGCCGGGAGAAATATCAATAACCTCAGATATGCAGATGGCACCACCCTTATGGCAGAAAGTGAAGAGGAACTAAAAAGCCTCTTGATGAAGAAAGAGGAAAGTGAAAAAGTTGGCTTAAAGCTCAACATTCAGAAAACGAAGATCATGGCATCTGGTCCCATCACTTCATGGGAAATAGATGGGGAAACAGTGGAAAAACAGTGTCAGACTTTATTTTGGGGGGCTCTAAAATCACTGCAGATGGTGATTGCAGCCGTGAAATTAAAAGACGCTTACTCCTTGGAAGGAAAGTTATGACCAACCTAGATAGCATGTTGAAAAGCAGAGGTATTAGCTTGCCAACAAAGGTCCATATAGTCAAGGCTATGGTTTTTCCAGTGGTCATGTAAGGATGTGAGAGTTGGACTGTGAAGAAAGCTGAGCATCGAAGAATTGATGCTTTTGAATTGTGGTGTTGGAGAAGACTCTTGAGAGTCCCTTGGACTGCAAGGACATCCAACCAGTCCATCCCAAAGGGGATCAGTCCTGGGTGTTCATTGGAAGGACTGATGCTAAAGCTGAAACTCCAATACTTTGGCTACCTCATGCGAAGAGTTGACTCATTGGAAAAGACTCTGATGCTGGGAGGGATTGGGGGCAGGAGGAGAAGGGGATGACAGAGGATGAGATGGCTGGATGGCATCACCGACTCGACGGACATGAGTCTGAGTGAACTCCAGGAGTTGGTGATGGACAGGGAGGCCTGGCGTGCTGCGATTCATGGGGTCGCAAAGAGTTGGACACGACTGAGCGACTGAACTAAACTAAGCATCTCTTAAGTAGGTGACGATGCAGTCCCAGAAAATTGTCTCTAAAATTCTAGATCAACATCAAAATAGAAAAGAGATTTAAAGGAGTTTTCTATTGGAGCATTGTGTAAGACTACATTGTGGAGAGTAAGAGTGGGCATTTTCTGCCATTTGATTAAAAAGTATTTTCTAGGATCCTGGATATAGTGCTTTTACTAGTGTGAGTGGGAACGTAAAGCTGAGTAAAGTGAAACTGTTTGCTAAACGGGGGATTTTGTGTGTGTACTCCATTTAAATGCACCTGCTTATGAGGAACTAATGAGTAGGGGTTTATCTAAGCTAGAGAAAAATTATGCTAAAATAATTTACATCAGATAAAAAATAATTTGAACCATGGTATAATTTATACTTTTATTTTAAACTATTTTCCATCAATTTCAATACCTGAATCTCAGTCAAAAAATCAGAGTCTGTAATTCATAGCATAGCACTCAAATATTAACGTAGAAAACTACCTCCATTAAAATAAATTAAAGAGAAATTATTGAATTATTTTAACAAAGTACATTAAAATAATAACATTGTATAGTAGGATACATTATGTATGCAAATGTAAAGGGAAAAGGTATGTGGAATTTTACTGTTGTAAGCTTTCTATATTTTATATGAACTATAATAACATTAATTCTAAGCACATTATATTAAGTTAATGATGGCTATGGAAACCCCTAAAATAACATCTAAAAATAATACACAGAGGGACTGCAAAAAAGTCAATTTGATTTTAGAGGAACTAAAATCAAATATTAAAAAATATTTAGTTTATCCCAAATAAGGCAGGATAAGAGGAGCAGAAAACAGATGAGACAGCTAGAAAACAAATAGCAAGATGGTATTCATAAATGGACAAAACACTTCAGTTAACATGCACAGAGTGGCAGGTTAAAACAGCAGTACCCGGGAACTCAGCAACAACAAGGAGTGAATGATTGGTATACACAGCGACCTGGGTGATCCTGCAGGGAATTATACTGAATGAAAGAAGGCAACCTCAAAGGTAACATACTATATGGTTCCACTTATATAATAGTCTTCAAATAACACAATTATAAAGATGGAGAAGAGATTTATTGGTTGCCAGGATTTGTCAGAAGAAAGGATTGTGTCTATAAGTGAGCAGTATCAGGGAACCCTGTGGTGAAGATTGTGTAGATCGATGTGGTGGTGGTGGAGGTCACACAAAGCTACACGTGTAATAAAATTACAGAGAAACACACACACAAATACACATACACACAAGTATATGTAATCTAGAGAAATCAGAATAAGCACCAATGTCAATTTTCTAGTATTGCTGCTATACCAAATTTATGCAAGATAAATACAGGGGGCATTGGGTGAAGGTTGAACAGAACCTCTCTATAAATTGACTTGCAACTTTCAATAAATTTATAATTATTTTAAAATAAAAAGTTGGAGAAAAGCAACACCAAACTACTTGTTCTCTCTAAGAAATGACTTTGAAAACAATGCCACAGATACTGAAAATAAAAGGAAGGCAAAATATATACCATGCAAAAAATAAACATTAAAAAAAAACTTCAAGAAAAAAAGTATTACCAGAGGTAAAAAAGGGTATTTCATAATGGTAAAAGGTTCTATTTGTCAAGAAGACATATAATCTTAAATGTATATGCATCTAATAACACGACAGAGAAAGAGACAAACCACAATTATAGTTGGGGATTTTTATACACCTCTCCGTGAATTAATAGAACAACAACAAAAAAAATTGAAGTTGTAAGAATCCTTAGCAATACTATAAACATGTTTATTGAATTTATATTTATAGAACAGTGTACCCTTCTATTCAACATTGGACTAAAGGTTTGAGCCAGTGCAATAAGCAATGAAAGAAAAGGCATACAAATTGGAAAGAAAGAAGTACAACTTTCATTATCTACAGGCAACATGATCTTCTACATAGGAAATGTGAAAAAATCTACAAAAAGGCTCAAAAATTAATGTAATGGCAGGGTCAAGGCCAATATATATAGATCATTTATATTTTGTATGCTAGTGAGAAACAGAAAGCTAAAATTAAAATACCATTTATGATAGCATCAAAAATGTGCATTAGTTAGGGATTAAATTTAACCAAATATGTACAAAACCAAAAAATGCTAAACATTACACAAAGAATTAAAGAGCTAAACAAATGGAGAGAGACAGTGTTGTCATGGATTAGACGTTAATATTTTGACTCTCCTTTAATTGATCTATAGATTTCATGTAACCTCAATAAAAAATGTCAGTCTTAAAAATGGAAATGAGTGAACTAATTCTTAAGTGTGTATGGAAATGTGAAGTACCTTGAAGAGTCAAAACAATTTTAAAACAGAAAATTATGTTTGGAAGACTCACACCACCTGATTTCAAGACTCCTGTAATGCGTAATAATTGACACAATATATTGATGTAAGGAGAAATATATTGACTAGCTGGACAGAATAGAATCCGGAAACTGTACAAAGAACTCTTGCAACTCAATAATAAGATAGCGAACAACCCTATTTTTTTTTAAAGTAAAAGATTTGAAAAAAAGGTAAAAGATCTGAGTGAATACTTCATTTTAAAAGATAGATAGTTGACAAATAAGCACACAGAAGGATGTTCAACATCATAAGCCTTTAGTGAAATGAGTTTAAAACCACATTGAGATACCCACAAACCTAACAGAATGGCTAACATTTACAGAGATTGACAATATCAAGTGTGGAAATCATGTGGAGGAACTGAAACTCTCATAATCTGCAGGTGGAATGCACAATGATACAGCCACTGCGGAAAGCAGTTTGACAGTTCCTTGTAAAGTTAAAATTGCCTTATACAACTCAACAATCCCACTCTCAAGTATTTATCCAAAAGAAGTAAAAACATATGCAAATATTTATAGTGATTTTATTCAAAATTGCTCGAACTCAGAAATAACTCACATGTCCCACCACTGGCAAATACATAAACGAACTGCAGTACATTTGCACACTGGAATACTACTACTGATCCGTGCAACGACACAACATGGATGGATCTGAGGCATTATTCTAAGTGAAAGAAGCCAAAAAACAAAGAGGAAAATACAATATGATTCCATTTATATGAGAAAGGCAAAAACATAGGAAGCAAAATAAAATCTGTGGTTGCCAGAGACTGGGGTTAGCAGAGGAAGGGACTGGCTTTAAAAAGATGAGTTTCAGTCTGTATAATATATATCTCAAATTTTAAAATGCATCAAAAGTTCATAGGACGCAGTTAAATTAGTGTTTGGAGGAAAACTTATAACTTTAAATGCTAAAATTAGGAATGAAAATAGGTTTAAACTCAACAAGACAACTTTCCATTTTAAGAAACTAGACAAAGAAGGACAAATTAAGTGCACAGTAAGCAGAAGAAAGGAAATAAACATAAGAGTAGATAGAAGTGAAATAGAAACTGAAAGGAAAATTCAAAAGCAACATTTGGTTCTTTAAAGAAATAAATTGATAAGCAATTTGGCGATACTGGTCAAGAGAAATAAGAAAAAACACAAATTATTAATATGAGGAATGAAAGAGGTAGCATCACTGATGATCCTTTGGACATTAAAAGAATTAAAAGGGAATATTATGAAAAAATAAATTTGCAACTCTGATAAAACAGACAAATTCCTTGAAAATTATAAATTCCAAAAGTGACACAAGAATAGAAAATTTGAAAAAACTGTATATTGTTAGTGAAATTGAATTTATATTTAAAAACCTTCCCACAAAGAAAACTCTAGCCCTAGATGGTTTTACTGGTGAATTCTATCAAACATTAGGGAAAAAAAATTATCTGTATTACACAATTCCTTCAGGAAATTGAGGAGGGAACACTTTTCATCTGGTTTTATAAAACCAACACCAAAAGCAGACAACTACATTACAAGAAATAAAACCATAGCCCAATAGTCCTCATTAACATAGATGCAACCTATCATAAGTAGGAATTCAAATTCAGAAATATATAAAAAGGTTTACATGTCAGGATCAAGTAGAGTTTATTCTAGGAATGCAGGAGTGGTTTACCATTTGAAAATCAATCAAAAATAATTTACCATATTAACTGCATAAAACAAAAATCATATGACCATTCAAATTGATTGAGAAAAATACTGGTGTAATTCATAACATTCATGATTTTAAAAATATCTCTCAGTGTACAAAAATAGCAGGGGACTTCTTCAACTTGATAAAGATCATTTATGAAAAATCTAGAGCTAACACCATATTTAACGGTGAAAGATTTTTCCCTGAGGATGGAACAGATACAGATATGTGCTCTCGTCACACCCATTAACACTGGTAGAGGTCTTGGACAATGCAATAAGACAAGATAAGAAGAATAAAGAGCACACAGATTAAAAAAGGAAGCAGTAAAACTATTTGCAAATGAAATGATTGCATATATAGAAAATATTAATTTTAAAAGAACTACTGGAATCAGTAAGTGAATTTTGCAAAGTCCCAGGATACAAAGTCAACATACAAAATTAATCCAGTTTCTTTATAATAGCAACAAATAAATAGAACATTTAAAGTTTTAAGTAATATTTATAACAGCATCAAAAATACTATGGAATAAGTTTAATAGAAACATGTATGACACTTCTATGTTAAAAATAATACACTGCTGAAGACACAAATAAATGGAGAGAAATACCATATTCAACAATTGGAAAACTCAATATTGTTAAAATATCAATTCTCCCGTAAAATTTCTCTGTGGATCTCACAGCATTCCAAACAAACTCCTAGCAGGTTTTTTTTTTAAGTAAAATGTGATAAGAATGAATATAAAATTTGAATATAAAATTTATTTGGAAGTACAAAAGACCTAAGAAGTCAAACTATCTTAAGAATAAAGTTCAAGGACACATACTATCTGATTTCAAGATAACAAATAGTCTGACACTTTTCAGTTAACTTAATTTTCAGTCAAGATACCAAAGCAATCCAATGGAAAAAGGGAAACTTTTTAAAAAATGGTGCTGGAACAAATTCTTTCTAAATGCAAAACAAAACACAAATCAGCAACAATAAAAACCTTGACCTATACTTCACACCATTGTAAAAATTAAGTCTCAACATATCATAGAATTAAATATAAGGAACTAAAAACCATAAGTCTTCTGAAAGAAAATATAGGAAATGTTTTGAGGAACATGGAGTAGATTTCTTAAGACAATATCCAGAAAGCACTACCATAAATAAAGGAACTGGTAAAATTGGGCTTCATTAAATTTTAAAATTTTGTTCCTCATAAGCTCCATTAGGCAAATGTGTAGGCAAACCACAGTGGGAGAATAAACATTCGCAATACATAGATGACACAGGACTTGTATTCAGAACATACAAGCAATTCCTGTACATCTATAATAATAACAAAAGACAACAACCAACACTATAAAAAAAAATAGGAAAAGACTTAAACAGATACTTCACAAGGAAAGATACACAAGTGGTCAATAAGCACATTAGAAAAGAGACCCTATTTATTAGTCATGGGATGTATAAAATAAACCACAGTGAAATAGTCCTACATGTTTACCATAGTGGCTAAAATTAAACAAAACCGATAATACCTGATGTTGGTGAAGATGTGGGGAAATGGGAACTCTCATAGCTGATGGGTGGGAGTTACAACGTACAATCACTTTCTAAAACAATCTGGCAGTTTCTCATTAAATATATATATCTATTCTATGAGAAGTGGTGGTTATTCCACTTCTAGGTTTTACATATGTACAGCAAAATACTGTACAGAAATGTTCATAGCTTTATTCGTAATATACTAAAACTGGAAACAACTCAAATGCTTATCAACAGGAGAGTGGATAAACAAATCGTGGTATAGCCATAACCAAATACTACCTATCAGTAAAAAAGAAAAACTACTATGTACAACATGAATGAACCTCAAAAAACATTTCAATATACGTTAGGTGCAGTCAAATACTGTTTGATTCCACTTATATGAGGTACCTAGAACAGCCAAATTCAGAGAGCCAAAAGGTACATCGGTAGATGCTAGGGGCCAGGGGGTAGGGTGGGGTGGAGAAGGTATATGGGGAGTTAGTGCTTGATGCGGACAGAGTTCCAGTTTAGGAAGGTGAAAAATTTCAGAGATGGATGATGATGAAAGTTGCATAATAGTGTGAATGTCCTTAGTGCTACTGAACTGTATAGTTAAATATCATTAAAACAGTATGTTTTATATTACTGGGCTTGTACCACAATAAAAAATATTAAAAAATAAATAAACATAGGGAAAAAATTATGCTGAATGAAAAATCCAGACACAAAGTACATACAGCAAATTTTCATTCTTATAAAGTTCCAGAATTGGCAAAAATAATCTATGATGACAGATATCAGAATGGTGGTTTTCTCTGTGGATAGAGGGGATGGTGACTGGAAAAGAAATGGGGGATCTTTGTAAGGTGATGGAAATGTTTGATATATGGATAGGGATATGAATTGTGTGGGTGCATGCAATTATCAAAACTCATTGAACTGTACATTTAACATCTGTGCATTTCAGTATCTGTATATTATGTCTCAACTGGAAAAAGGTTTTGAAGAGTAAATTGGAAAAAAATTTTGAACTATGTTAACAAGCTCAGTAAAGTCTGATTTTAAAAGAAATCAAAGTAAATCTACAATCTATTAATATTGAAGACTTTGTAATTAAGAAAAAGGAGAAAGAAGGAGCAGAGATAATTATACAGTCTATCGTCTACTGAGGGTTAACTAAGATCTCTAGTAACTACATGCATTTTCTCATTTAATTCCCACAATAACCCATTTTTCAGCCATAGTAGGAAACACACGCTTTAATACATGAATCTTTCTACCACCCTTAGCAAATGTCTTAGGTATAAAGTCCCTTAAAAACTCAGGAAACCAAGACATTTTTTTTTCTCATTTTAAAATTGCAAGCAGTAAGTTGTAGAAATTGTTTCATAAACCTACTGTTACCACCAAGAAATGCGAACCACAGAAGATAATATCTATTACCATTTCTGGTTGCAGCAATACTCATAAAATATGTGTGTGACCTATGCCCACAATTCTGAAAGCATCTTAATTCTGTGAGATTCCTATTTCTAGACTATCTACCCCTCACAGTGTAAGTTGGGGGCTAGTTAGCATGATTAGGTACCCCAGGCTCACTGCTAAGATGAATCTAACACTAACTTCTCTATCGGCTCAATGAGAGTCTCAAGAAAAAAAACTTCTCTTGCATAAATAGCGGGTAATTTTACAAAAGAATCATGGGACTAGGAGATGGTAGGATGGTCCTTACCACATCCAGCACGGCGTGAACTGACACGTCCAGGTATACGGTGGTGGCCTGGGTCCAGTTGTGAACTGGCCTTACTTCCTTCCGGTATGTCTGTAATAGCTGCTTAGTGAGATGATGCAGAGCAGGACTGCTGGAATGAGGCGTATTTATGGCCAGGATTCCTGAAAAAGAAAGCTATCACTGTGAGGGTGAAAATAAGAACTTTGCATCTTCAGGAGACTTCAGACTGCCCAGGGCTCAGTCACTCCTGGAAGAATATAGTTTTTAGCTCACCCCAATCTGCTGACCAACTCATGGACATTTTGTCAGACACATTTAAAGGACGCTGATGATACAGAAAACAAATTTACAAGTGACCAAATGGGAAAGAGGGGGTTAGGATAAATTGGGAATTAGGGGTTAACAGATACACAGTATAAAAAATAGGTTAAAAAAAACTGAGGACCTACTATACAGCACAGGGAACTATATTCAACATCTTATCATAACTTACAATGGAAAAGAAACTGAAAAAGAACATATGTGTGTAAGTAAAAGTGTTCAGTCGTGTCCAACTCTTTACAGCTTCATGGACTGTAGTCTGCTAGGCTCCTCTGTCCATGGAATTTTCCAGCAAGAATACTGGAGTGGGTTGCTATTCCCTACTCCAGGAGATCTTCCCAACCCAGGGATCAAATCTCGTGTCCACTGCAGTGGCAGGTGGATTCTTTACCACTAGCGCCATCTGGGAAGCCCATATGTGTGTGTGTGTGTGTGTGTGTATGTGTAAATGAGTCACTTTATTGCACGCCTGAACACTGTAAATCAACTATACTTCAATAAAGAATAAAAAAATTAAGTCAGCTGATGGCCTAAATGCCCAATTTAGGAGAAATCTCACTGTAAAGATAAATAAATCAACTCCATCTCTGAGGGTGCAAACTTGAGCTACGTTTCCATCTTTACAGCTATCTTGCATCTTGGACAGCATCCTTTCTTTATTCCTGTATCACCCCCTCCTGGTACATAGGAGAAAGCTTCTGATGCACTTAGCCAGCTTCCTCCTTGGATTTTTCTTTTGATTTTTCCATTTATAATTCAAAAATCACATAGAAAAACCCAAGCAGAAACATGGACAAACCACTTTAATCCAAAGAGCTGTGTGGATTTCTAAATAATGGACTCAAGGAAAATACAATTCATATTTTTCTCCTCAAAAATCGTATTTGTTCTCTCACTCAGTCTGTCTTAAAATGCACTTGTCAGAAAACGAGATCTTCATTTTGGGAAAATTCTCTGAGGTCCCAGGGAACAACCATTTCCTGTGACCGAGGAATCTTGATTTGCGGAGGAGCCGTGATGAGCATCGAGGCTGGAGAGGCCAGGGGAAAGGAAGTGAGAGAAATGAGCACCAGCAATTGGAAGCGACAGATCCGTGAGGGCTTTCTCGAAATTGCAAAAAGATATTTTGTTCACCAGCTTGGCCGGCCCCTGGGGGATTCAAAGCTTCCCTCAGTCATTGGACTGAAGCAAATTGCACACCCTCCCGCCACAGTGCAGGCGATCTCTATCTGTGGTGTCCTGCGCGTGAATTCACCGCGACTCTCAGCGGTTTTGATGGTTATTTTGATGAGCTGCTGAAGGTACGCAGGCTCCATCAGGAAACTGTAAATGAGGTACCTTCCCCCTGTGCGACGATCCTGTTTCTACCCATCTCTTTATGAATGATACCGTGTCACTTGCCGCCACAGGCAGCAATTTCTGTGATTTATCAATGCCAGTGTGACCAAAATGCTAACGACGGTGCTGGAGGGGACATCCAGACTCATTGTGGGCAGTGGAATATTCACGTTCATTACCATCCGAGCTGGGAATCTAATGAGCGTTTTAAACTCCCTAACTATTCATCCAACAAGAAGCCAGAAGAGGCAGCCACTCTTCAGGCGTCTGGGAACCAAGGTGGGTGGCTCACATCACGCATCGTCTTCAGCTTTTGTGAACTGCGATTGTCAAAGATGCGCTATGAATCTTTGTTTTGTTGTTGTTCACTGGCTAAGTTGTGTCTGGCTGTCTGTGACCTCATGGACTGCAGCACGCCAGGCTTGTCTGTCCTTCACTATCTCCTGGAGTTTGCTCAAACTCCTGTCCATTGAGTTGGTGATGCCATCCAACCATCTTATCTTCTGCTGCCCCCTTCTCCTTCAGTCTCTCTACTTGGGACTGTTTCTTGCTGGCTGACCCTATGGGAAAGAATTCTGGACCCCAAAGCAAAATTAGTCTGGTGTTTTTCCTGTGAATTTCACTTAGGGCAACTTCAGTTTTACCTCGCTTGGAATCTCCCAAGTCCCAGCTGGGAAAACACTGAAATGTGCGTGTTTCAATACAGGAAACCACCTGAGACAGAGTTAATAATTCTGAGAAATGAATGTTCTCTACACCCTCTGCTCATAGGGCCTCAAATTCCCCTCTGATATCTTTCCTGTGGATATAGGTCCCTAATGGATAAACATATTTTCAAGAAAGAGTCAAAGTCGTTGGGTAAAAAGGGAAAGTCCTGGAAGCTGGAAATAAGAACAAAAGAGCAACCAGGAGTGATAGAAAAATAAGCAAAGGGAAGCGTGCTTAAATAAACTACAGGGGGAAATAGTTCTTTGTTTAAAATGCAAAGAAATAATAAATTACATTTCTACTATGAATGCAAATTTGCCTGAGGAGAAAGATCAATTACAAGAGAGAGATTAAGGATTTAAGTGACCATTAATTAACAGTAAATTATGCCCCTTGAAAGCTAATGTGACATTCACACAAGCACTAAATGACTCACAGTTCAGTGATGTTTCAACAGACACTGATGGAAGCTATCAACAGACCCAGAAAAGATACCACTCTAGCACTGTCTCCTTTGCTAATGATCAGCATAAAATAATGTATTCATAAGATTTCTGAAAAGTAGAATGTGTTACGAACTGAGTTGTGAGCCACTTCTAGGTGAAGAGAGGTTTTAAAAAGATGAGGATACAATAGAATTATTCCTTTGCTTTCCTTATTTCAGTGAGTTACATACATACCTATCTTAAAGTGTTCTGGGCACTTTGATGAAAAGAGCTGTTTCTGGTTTAATGAGTATACCACCTTTAGGACTATAAGAGACTAGAACTGCAGCAGGCTGGGACCTGGGACCTAGGGTCCTTCACTGTAGTGTTTGCACCTGGGCAAACATCTCCTGGAGAAACAGAATACCAAGAAGCTATAAGGGACTAAAAATAAGTATGTGCATGTGTAATTAGGGCAAGTTATGCACAAGATACAAAAACACCAAAATCCCAAATGCCACTTCTGAAGAGTGTTTACATACATGCCCCCTGCATACAACACTACCAAAGTGGTGGGCAAAATACCTAAGCCACGCCTCTGGCTCAATCATAGACCCACCCCTACCTTCATCCCATGTAAAGAGCCAGCTCAGCTCTGAGTGTGAGCTAGGGAACCTGTTAGTTGTATAACTTCTCCCTGCTGCAGCAGGGGCCCCAATAAAGACTTGCCTGAATTTCCTATCTAGTCTCTGATCAATTTCTATTGAACAATAGATAACAATACATATATCTGAGAGGTTACAATATATCTGAGAGGTTCCAAGGAATTAGTGGTTTAGGTGTGTGGTATTATTAAATACCTAATACTGATTAAATGCCTTGCTGTGTGCCAGGCACTGGGCTAGAGCCCTTTACGTACATTATCTCATTTAACTTCTACAAGAGCTTTGTGAGATAGGTACTCTACAACCCTGTTAGGACTCACTTACAGGTGAGGGACTCTAGGCTTGGTGAGGTTAGTACTGCTGAAGATCACACAGCTTGCAGGAGAAAAGGATGGAATTTAAACAAGGCGGATCTGGATCCAAAGGCCAGGCTCTTACTCTGATACTACAGCGACCTGGCTCCCTGAGAATACTGGGAACAACAGTGAGCAGCCCTTCAAAAGGAAGAGCTGCATATGCACACTACCATGTGTGAAACAGCCAGCCAGTGGGCACCTGCTGTAGAGCACAGGGAGCCCAGCTCCATGCTCTGTGATGACCGAGAGGGGTGGGGTGGTGCTGGGCGGGAAGACGAAGAGGGAGGGGATTTATGTATACACACGGCTGATTCACTCTGTTCTGCAGCAGAAACTGACACAGCCTTGTAAAGCAATTATACTCCAATAAAATAAATAAATAAATAAAAGAGTTGCATGGTGTACATTTTTGGAAAGAAACAGCTCATTGTTATTTTCTGTCTTTGTGTGTTTTCAGGTCAACAATATCTTACGCTTGCATTGCACCTGACGATTTCATAATGCTTTCTTATTTGGTCTTCATGAATATGCAAAATAAAAAGTTAACTTACAGGGAACCAGAATCTCTGAGAGGTACATGGACTCGCCCAGGGTCACATGGCTGGTGAGCAGTGTGGCAGGAGCACGTGGTTCTAATTCAGGCCTCCTATCCTATTCCAGCACACTGCCTCTGGGTCCAGCTCTAAATTGGTGGTTTGTTAAGTGCTCTTATATTTATAAATCAACCTGATATTAACCCAGTAAAATTTCAAAGGGTAAATTCTCAGTATGATTTATGGTCAAGTGCTGACTATGAGACGCTATTAAATGACTTTCTCTGCCACATTTAGAACAAAAATCAAGCGTAATACAAAACATTAAAAAGAGCAATCATTAAGAAGAATTTCTTCTATTTTCAAACCTTCATTTTTCTATTTTATCTTGCTTCGTTTAATGTTGACAATTATTTTCTGCTAAGAACCCATTTGGCATTTAATGAAATTTCCTCTGTTTTCATTTTTATAATTAAGATATGCTTTTATCCTTTAAGTTCAACATCCAAGATTTTTAAACTTTAATGATAAGTGGCCATTTTTCTTCTCTATCCAATAAAAAAATCATTTCCAGCTGTTTGGCTACCAAATTCCTTCCTCATCTCTGTAATTGACTCATTCCACTTTCAGTTATATTTTAAAACATGGAAATTCAGATATGAGCTCTAGGAGAACCCTCAGGAACAAAGGGTGTTGGGAAACACTAGCATGAACATAAATTTTTGATCTGTGTATTTTTTTAGGAACCAATTGTATCCTAACTCAAATGGTTCAATACGGTAGCGTTAATACTGGCACCATGGAAGTTTAATTCCAGAAATGTAGGGGGGAATATATATATATATACACACACACACAACATATATGTATTAGTTTCTTAAGTATTTTTTAGGGGAACTGTACATTCAAAACATGCAAGTTTCTACAGCTCATCTTTAGAGAAACACTCCACATCTATACAGACTTTGTAGGACTGGATGTAAAACCCTAACACCAAAGTGACACTCAGGTGTCTGTAGCTATGATGGATCCAAGGGACTCTCTGTGGGCTTCTAAAGACCAAGATTGTTTTGGAATAATAAAAATATACTCTTCAGACATACAAGTAAATCTGAAAAAGAATGCTCCAAACTCTCAACATCAATTGTTGTAAAGAGAGCTTGATTTCTGAGGAAGGAAAAATTCATCAAACAAACATTTATCAAACATTTCAGAGCATACTTTTAACTTTGTGGAAAGCCCCACTGTGTGGCCCTATGGATATACACACCTATAATTGTAGGAGCAAAGTCATAACAAAGTGTTGGTCTCCTTGTAGATTCACCGGACTGGCATTTTACAGATGGTAAATAAAAGCAAACACCTGTGAGGAGTTACATAGCACAACATAGAAAGGCTTGTCTCTAGGTTCTAGGCGTTAATATTCGATGCCTAGTAAAATCACTAACGTACTCACCTGAGGCAGCTGCCAGGACGAAGGGCCACAGAGGAGCCATTATACCTGCCAGTATTCCCCAGGCACGTCCTGAAGATGAGAAACACAACTTGCCTGCTGGATAGAATGTCACTCAGTCTTTCCTAAAAGAGCTCCTTTCTGCTCCATTCTTCTCTGTTTGCCGGTTTATGCGTCCTTGCTGATGCTATTTTGTTAACACTGAAGGGGACCAAAGGCAATACCAATGCCACACAAATGTTTTGGAGTTGGTGCCATTGCAATACCCCTTAACTTCTCCATTTGGTTCTGCCCCGGGATCAGATCATGGCCAACATTTCAATTTCCCTGACAGGAGATAGCTAAGTGAATAATGTAATCTAAGAGGAGCCCCTAAGGAGGGGAAATTCCACACTAATATGATTTCCTTTACAGCCTTTACCTAAGGCAATGCTCTTGCTGACATTCAGGACACTAATTTCATTAATAATTGAGATCCAAATAGCTGTTCTAAATCAGACTTATGCAGAACATCTTCAGCATTTGACAATGATTATTGGACTCTTGAATTACACTAAGCTAATGGAAACCTGGTATCATCAAATGAACAGCAGCTGCAAACAGTACAGTGGGAAGAGTGTGTTTTGTTTTTCCTAATCCCCTTTCATTAGAAGAAGCATTGATTGTTTTTTTTGATAAACAGAAATGCTTCTTAAATTCTCACTGCCCACAATTCAGAAAGTAACTACGTAAGAGAGAATGTGTATAGGCTTATTAAAGATGAAACTACAAAAGTTTAATGTTCATAAAAAAGTTCTTTTTTCAGTTTCTGATTGAGCCCCACTCACTGTTAATTATTAAGGAAAAAGATACATCATTCCACATAAATTTATTTTCCATTAGTAGACTCCTAGATGCTCTAGAAACAAAAATTAAATTTCATACCATTTCCAGCATCTGTCTGCTTTTTACTCTAAATCAAATGTAGAGCCCACTGGCTTGAGATAAGTTTTCACGGAACAAATTGAGAGGAGAAATATATACCTGATCCCTGTTCTCCTAATTATGTGATCCCTTTGTTTAGAATCATGAAGCTCTCTCTCAGTGTACCCTGATTAGTTTCCCACTGCTGGTGAAAGAAGTTGCAAACACGGAAAGGGAGAAAACTAGGGTGAGTCCTGCAGTGTTGAGCTGGTTTTGGAAGTATCAGAGTGAGCTCTTGGTTTTCAACACATGTAGCTGAATACAGAAATAAATACAAATGTAAAGCTGCGTGTGTGCCTCTGTTCATAAATGCATATGTTCCTAGCTCTGTCCACTAGAGGGCCTGGGAGCAAGGACACCCCAACAGCAGTGAGCACGCCTAACACCCAGAACTTGGTCTCTAAATAGCACACCTACCTGCAAAGAAGAAATGGAGAAATGTGTGATTCGGGCCGGGACAGGAAAGTACAACATAAGAGTCTAGAACACCTCCTTGTCCCATAAAGAAGTGCTAAAGAAATTATGGGAATGGGATACGTGGACATGGCCAGCTTGAAGGGGCTCCCTCTGGCCCAATCTTTGATGATTTGAGCTTCAAAACCAACAATGATGGCAGAGAATTATAACCTACAAAACAGGATAACAAATATTCCACAAGTCTATCCTGATTTAAGTAAAGAGGTGAATGTGAGGAAGGGAAATCTTTTCCTTTAAATTAGAATGCCAGCTAATAAATGTAGAAGAAAGAATGGAATCTTTGTAGTGATAACTAATTTACAGAAGAAACATCAATGGGTGATGAAAACCAGTTGGTGAAAGTTGGATGAGGAACAGGACATTGACATAAAACACTTATTAATTACAGAGATGTAAAAAAATCTACTAGTGGAGAAGCCTGGCAGACAACACCTCAATCAAATAATGAAAATTAGCATCACCAGTTATGAGCTGTGCACCAGGAGACAGGATCTGAGGAGATGCAACAGCCCTTGTCTTCATCCTGCCAAAAATTCATAACTTGAATGTATCCCGGAGGAAACTCCATATTGAGGGACATTCTACAAAACAGCAGGCATGCGATCTTCCAAAGAGTCAAGGTTATGAAAGTTAAAGACAGACTGAGAAACAGTACCAAACAAAAGGAGATTAAAGAGACCTGACAGTTCGATGCCATGTGTGGTTCTCGAGTGGATACTTTTGTTACAAAGAACATTTTGTTAGAAATTTTCAAAATAAAAAATTGGGGGAAAAAAAGAACATTTTGGGGTGAACTAGTGAAATTCAACAGGGTCTGTAGTGACATAGTGATGTTAATTTCCTGATTTTGATTGTACTGAGATTATGTAAATTAATGTCCTTGTTTCTAAGAATAACTCTCTAAGTACTCACAGGTGAAAGGTCACCATGTTTGCAAAGAACTCTCAAACGGCTAGCAGGGAGAGGGCAGTGAGTTATTTCTACTACACTTCTAATTTTGCTGTGCATTTGAACATATTTCAGAGAAAAAAAAAAAAAAGGAAATGTAACCTAGCAGAGGAAACGGAATACAAAGTTAAGGAAAGTTTCAGAAATAACCTTGAGAGAAAGTGTTTGGTGCAGAGGTAAAGAATCTGCCTGCAATGCAGGAGACTCGGGTTTGATCCCTGGCTTGGGAAGAGCCCCTGGAGGAGGAAATGACAACCCGCTCCAGTATTCTTGCCTGGACAATCCCATGGACAGAGTCTGGAGGGCTAGAGTCCACGGGGGTCACAAAAAGTAAGACACAAGTGAGAGACTGAGCAGGCACACACAAGAGATAAGATCACCAAGGACTGGTCAGGGCCTCAAAGTCCCATCACTCTCCAGAAATGCTCTGAATTGTTGGTTTCCACCTAAGATGAATTAGCACAGGAGAAAGGCAAGCTGCATACATCAGTGCACATTGTCATGGGCAGGGAACACAGAAGCTTGCCTTTATGCAAAGGTTTAATTGAGACGGTAATCAACATTATCATCCTGCCACACACTGTAGGAAGCCACGGCTCTAAGTCAACCCCTCCGGGACATGCTTGTCCTCCCTTCTGTCTCGCCATCTCATATACCCATCTGTTACTGGAAGGCCATTGCTAATGATGTGTAATACAGGTACATTATGACCTTCATTAGCTAATTTAACAACAGTCTGGTGATCCTGCCTATTACAGCTTTTTATTGGCTGGTGAATTCTGCTGAGACAGGAAAGGTTTGTATGAGTGACTTATCTTCGAAGTAGTCTGCACCCAAATCCTTCCTGATCTTCCCTTGATCTCCCTGCTCTGCACCAGCAGATGGCTCAGAGCTTTCTTTTCCAACCTTACTGTCCCATCTGGGTTTAGTTTATATATTTTCAGTGCCTTTACACTTGGTGTCTGTCCCTTGCTCAGCCTTTAATTTCCCATGGAAACTGTCTCTTCTCACTGACTAAATTCAGCAGTTTTTACTCACCTTGTTTCTTACCACCCATCAGTCAAAGAATTTACTCTCCTTCAATTCAAATCAGTCACTCAGTCGTGTCTGACTCTGCGACCCCATGGACTGCAGCACGCCAGGTTTCCCGTCCATCACCATCTCCCAGAGCTTGCTGAAACTCATGTCCGTCGTGATGCCATCCAACCATTTCATCCTCTGTCATCCCCTTCTCCTCCTGTTTTCAATCTTTCCCAGCATCAGGGTCTTTTCCAATCAGTCATCTCTTCGCAAGAGGTGGCCAAAGTATTGGAGTTTTAGCTTCAGCATCAGTCCTTCCAATGAATATTCAGGACTGATTTCCTTTAGGACTGACTGGTTCGATCTCCTTGCATTTCAAGGGACTCTCAAGAATCTTTGCCAACACCACAGTCCAAAAACATCCTTAGACATATCTTTAGGGGGCTTCCCAGGCGGCTCAAGTGGTAAAGAATCTGCTTGCCAATGCAGGAGACACAGGTTTGATCCTTAGGTCGGGAAGATCCCCTGGAAGAGGAAATGGCAACTCACTCCAGTATTCTTGTCTGGAAAATGCACAGAGGAGCCTGGTGGGCTACAGTCCATGGGGTCACAAAGAGTCAGACACAGCTAAGCACACACACACAAGACATCTCTTTAGGAAGGATGAGTATAACGTGAACCCTATTCAGACACTTCAGACAAATCAGGGTATTAAAGTAAAAAAAGTGGAATTGTCAGGCGATATGCAGTAAGGCTTCTTAAATATCGCCTGGGAAAAAGAGACAATTTGAGGTTTAAATCTGCCATTCTCTAATAGCAGTTCAGACCAGGTCAATCATTAAGAGAGCACCTAGAAATATATTTATTTCAGAGGTCCCCTCTCCACATTCCCATGAGCCCTTGCACACTTTGTTTTCCATCACTTCCAAGTAAGATATGACACCCTTTAGATGGGCCAGTCTTTTGAAGAAGCAGGGGGAGACGGTTTATTATGCAAACATAATAAGGAAGTGTTTATTATGCAAACAGCAACTGAGTTATGTGTCCTTTAAGACTACTAAATAGTTTTTAATTACTGCTATATCAGTAAATCCCATAAATATGCAAATGCAATTAGTTCACAAAATAGGCCTTAAATATCTTTATTCCTCTCCAACAAAGTTCTTTGAAGTTAATCGCTAACTCTCTTTGTTCACTCCCTTGGCAGTCGTGCTAAAATTGACAGGAATTTTGACAGATGTACATATTCAGGGGGAACCAAATTTTCTGAGCACATCTGGCCAGGCTGGAGGAGGAAAGCAGAAATGGTCACTGAAGCCAAACTCAAATATTTAATGAGTAGAGTCCCATACGAAATTTCTTCTGCTCTGTAGCATTGTGCTCTGAAATAAATATCAAGGTAACCACTTGGGTTTCACTTCAAGTTCAAGGCTACATTCAACATTTGATTTTTCTCCTCGCACAGTTCAGTTCAGTTCAGTTGCTCAGTCGTGTCTGACTCTTTGCGACCCCATGAATCGCAGCACGCCAGGCCTCCCTGTGGATTTCATTTTTTTTTAATACTAATGTGCATTTTCTGGTCCCTAAAAATAAACAAAGACCCTGACCTTTTGTGGTTATGTGACATGGTTTTCTATGACAACATAGGAGCTAAGGTTCCAGACTTTGGAGTCAGACATACCTTATCTTGCCTCCCAACTCCATCATTTGTTAGCTGCTCATGGGCTTGGTCAAAGTGCTTTCTGCTGCTAAGCTTCATTCTTCATATCTATAAAAAGGGTATAATAGGCTCTCTTTAGTTTGCTATGGTTGCAAGAGAAATTACTACACACTTAGCAACTAAAAACAAAGTTCACTTGTGACCTCAAAGTTCTCTAGGTCAGAAGCCCAGGCACAGAAAGGAATAAAATTCTCTGCTCAGAACCTCACAAGGCAGAAATCATGGTGGTCTACTGAAACGGGCTGTTACTGCATCAAAAGGGCCAACAGTGAGGACTTCCCTAGTGGTCCAGTGGTTAGGACTCCATGCTCCCACTCCAGGGGCCATGGGTTCAATCCCTGGTTGGGGAACTAAGATCCTGCAAGCATCCAGAGTGACTGAAAAAAAAAAAAAAAGGATTGGGTGGAACTGTGTACATCCCTTCCAAGCTCTGCGTTCAGTGATATTAGTTAGTAGCTTGAAATCAGCCATGCTGGGAGCATTTGCCATATGGGAACCAGCAAACACTAAAACTCAGGGTCCCTCCCACCAGCTGGTTACTATACACCCACTAACACACTAGTGCCCAATAACCTCGAACTTACAAGGCTTCACAGACCCCTCCATTACAGCACTTATTCAAGTGTAGTATCATTCCTTGTTTACTCTCCTATCTCTTTCAGGATTCTGTGGAGTCCTTGTGGGCAGAGCACTGTGTCTTATTCATCTTTCTGTCTTCAGCACAGAGCTTGCTACCTAGTGAGTGCTCATGAAATGTTTGAGAAGGATGGAAAGAGGAGAGGGAGGAAGGAATTAATAAATAGAAAATAATTTTGGTTTATGCAAGAAAGATGATGCCAAGAAGGGCCTAGCTTTTCACAACCACATCCAATATGCTCTTCTTTCACTATCCATCTCATGAAGGATGGGGGAAAAAGATGATTTGGGTTTAGATCAAGATTGCTTTTATTTGGTTTGCTCCAGAACCTGCCAGCAAGACATGCAAAGGATAAACATGGGACACAAATGCATGAGAGAAGTTCATGCTTCTCTTTGAATCTCTCAGAGGCGGCTTAAAATTCAGAGGTCTTGTGGTCATCAGGAGCGAGATGTCCCCCTGAAAGACAGAGGAACATGGAACTGTGTGCTTGCTGTTTCTGTGTATGCTCCCCACAAGAGCAGTTCCAGGAAACTGCTTAGGCTGCGCTGTCAGGCCAAGAGCCTCACTCAGTGTGCCATGCTGGCCAGGCCTTATGCACAGGTCACGAGCCTTGAAGTCTTGCTGTGCCCACCCTGGGGAATCTCCTGTGACCTGTGGCTCACCACAGAGCCCAGGACTTTCTGTTTAGCTTCATTCAGGAGTGGAGAAGCCTGGAAATGGTCAATAACAGTGGCCAGTAAGATTTTTCTGGTTTGAGTCTAAATTTACGGATATTTCAGTCTCTGCTTTAGACTCAAGATGGGCAAGGGCTTTGATCTTCTAGAGCTTGTTTTACTTGTTCATTCATTCACTGTATGGAGAACTGCGGTGGACTCTGGAGACCTAAAGACGAGAGGGTTCAAGGATCTTGGGGTGGAGGTAATAGATGAGAAACACCTAGACTACAATGAGATAAATGCCAGCAGATGGGTGAACTGGGCAAGATGGAATAAAAAGGGTACTTCTCTGGCGGTCCAGTAAAGACTCCATGCTTCCGCTGCAGGGGGCACAGGTTTGAGCCCTGATCAGGAAGCTAAGATCCCACATGCCATTTGGTTCAGGGAGGGGTGGGTGGGGAGGATGGGGGAAGAGCCTGGATTTGGGGTAGGTGAGGAGAGGATTTTTCACAAATGGCATTTGTTCTGGGTGAAGATCACAGTCAGCTAGGGGAGGGGAGACCTTGGAGAGCAGAAGAAATAGTACATGAAAAGGCTGGAGAGTGAGATGAAAGAGCATGGTAGCACTAATAACACCATTTGTAGCGACTTCATGGACCAAGGGAGTATCATGCTAAGTGAAGTCTTCTTTCTCTGAAGACAGAGAAAGACAAATATCATATGATATTGCTTAAATGTGGAAGCTAAAAAAAATGATACAAATGAACTTATTTACAAAACAGAAATAGACTCAAAGACATAGAAAACAAACTTATGGTTATCACAGGAGAAAGGAGGAAGAGGGATAAACTGGGAGTTTGGAACTGACATATACACACTGCTATACAGTCCTCTTTTTATTCCATCTTCCCCAGTTCCCCCGTCTGCTGGCATTTATCTCATTGTATTCTAGTGGCAACCCACTCCAGTGTTCTTGCCTGGAGAATCCCAGGGACGGGAGAGCCTGGTGGGCTGCCATCTCTGGGATCGCACAGAGTCAGACACAACTGAAGTGACTTAGCAGCAGCATTCTAGGTGTTTCTTATCTATTACCTCTACCCCAAGATCCTTGAACCCTCTTATCTTATACAGCTAGTAGCAAAGAACCCACCTGTCAATGCAGGATCCGTAAGAGACATGGGTTTGAATCCCTGGGTGGGGAAGATCCCCTGGAGGAAGGCATGGCAATCCACTCTAGTATTCTTGCCTGGAAGAATCTCATGGACAGAGGAGCCTGGTGAGCTACAGTCCACAGGGTCGAAAAGAGTCGGACACAACTGAGCGACTAAGCACCCGCGCACACACGTATATAAAGTAGATAATAAGAACCTAGTATATAGCACGGGGAATCTGCTCAATACTCTGTAATAACCTATATGGGAAAAGAATCCTAAAGTATGTACATACGCCTGAAACTAACACAACACTGTAAATGAACTATACTCCAAAACAAATTTTTTTTTTTTAATTTTAAAAGAGAAGGAAAAAAAAAAAAGCACATACTTTTCAGGGGGCTGCAAGCCTCACTTTGTAAAACTAGGGGGCAGAGAATTCCAGATTCACATGAGTTGAGTGGATTAACAAGTTCGTGTTAAAAAGTGTCAAGGGGGAAAATAAAACACAAAAGTGAAATATGGCATAAGTCGATGTTAAGTGCTGTTATTATAAAGCTGTCTCCAAATGGCCTGTAGCAATTATCCTGAAACTCACAACAGCTGTATTTGTCCCCTTTCTGCCACTGCTGAAATTTACACTGTCATTGCTCCAGGAGGAAGGCTTGGCACTAATAACAGGCTGGCTGACTATGGCTGGAGTGTGACAGACCTCTAGTTAGAGCCCTTGAAGACTGCAAAACGGAACGCTCTGAGAGCAAAGTGAGTGTGGTCAGAGCGCGCCCCCTTGTGGCAGCAGTCATAACTGCAGCCCCAGGAAACGCCAAGCTGTCTTCTATTTTATTACACGGTGCACTTTTCAGTGATTTTCAAGTCCCGCCTGGCCTCTATTCGTGTTACCACTCTTTTTCCTTTGTTCTGAATATCCCTCTTTATACCCCCCAACATCAACTCACACCAACCTATCTAATCTACTTCCACTCTGTTTACAAATGTCAACTAATCCCTCCCTGCTTGTTTACTTACTCTCCTTCCTCCAAACGCTTGGTTCCTGGGAATTTCCCAGTGACTCGGTGTCTTCTTAAGGGGCTATTTCCCTACTCTGTTCCTAAGAGCAGGAGGAAGTAAAGCCCTGATGCTCTTTATCTGGAAGGTTATAAATAGTGTTACTGAATGCATATTAGCAACTGCCCTCCACTCTTTTCCAGCAGCATATTGGACACCTTCCCATCCAGGGGCTCATCTTTTGGTGTCCTATCTTTTCATCTTTCATACTGTCCGTGGGGTTCTCGAGGCACAAATACTGGAGTGGTTTGCCACTCCCTCCTCCAGTGGACCACGTTTTGTCACAGCTCTTCGCTGTGAGCCGTCTGTCTTGGGGGGCCCTGCACAGTATCGCTCGCAGCTTCATTGAGTTATGCAACCCCCTTCGCCACGACAAGACTGCGATCCATGAAGCGGATAATATTACACAGAAAGAATACAATTACATAAAGTTGGCTGTCTTAAATTGTTTTTTATTAATATATCTAAGAATTTGTGAACTCATATTTATTATAGAAGCACTCACAATAGAAATAACTAAGGAGAAACAATGGCTTTAGCTTGACATGGCAGTGAAAACGATATGAAAAGACTGTTCATTAGGAAGGGAGCCTGGCTGGCATACCTCACCTGTCAACGGTGGCTTTGAGTGGGGGTGGGGGGGAGTAGGGGTGGTGGGGTAGACAGGGGTGAACTCCCAGGCATTTCCTGCTCTTTTCTTGGGCAGACAAATGTCAATCGTCCAAGGGAAGTTCTATGAAAGTTCTGACTGACCGCCATGCCTGCTCAGTTGTGTCTGACTCCTTGCGACCCTATGGACTGTAGCCTGCAGGCTCCTCTGTCCTTGGGATTTCCCATGCAAGAATACTGGAGTGGGTTGCCATTGCCTCCTCCAGGGGATCTTCCTGACCCAGGGACGGAAGCCCAGTCTTCTGCGGCTCCTGCATTGGCAGGCAGATTCTTTACCACTGCGTCAGCTGGGAAGCCCCCCTTAATTAAATGTTTACGTGTGTGTGTGTGTGTGTGTGTGTGTGTGTGTGTGTGTGTGTGTGTGTATGCTCAGTCCCATATGACTCTTTGTGACCCATGGACTGTAGCCCACCAGACTCCTCTATTCATGGGATTTCCCAGGCAAGAAGACAGGAGTAGGTTGCCATTTCCTACTCCCAGGGGTCTTCTCGACCAGGGATCGAACCCACGTTTCTAGTGTCTCCTGCATTGGCAGGTGGATTCTTTGCCACCAGCGCCACTTTGGTAAGCCTATAAAAGTTCCAGGTATTGGCATTTGGAAGCAATAGCACACAGAAGTTGAGAGAAGGGAGCACAGAAACAGTGAAGAGAAATCTGAGATCTGGGAAGGCTGCTGGAGGTTTCCACTGCAGAGTCCGCGAAGATTTGTGGGAGGCACTAATTTTATTATTTCTCCAGAAGACTATTACATTCCAAAGAAACTGATAATCAACTTTTCCAGAACCTAAGCCTGGTAGGCTACAGTCTATGGGGTCACAAAGAGTCAGACACAACTTAGCAATTAAAAAACAACAACAAATCATATTGAAATATAAAAAGTTACCTTCAAATTAATACTGGAGGTGGTTTAGTTGCTAAGTTGTGTCCAACTCTTGCGACCCCATGGACTGTAGCCCACCAGGCTCCTCTGTTCATGGGATTCTCCAGGCAAGAATAGTGCAGTGGGTTGCCATTTCCTTCTCCAGGGAATCTTCCTGACCAAGGAGTTGAACCCAGGTCTCCTGCATTGCAGGCAGATTCTTTAACTGAGCTACTCGCCCCTGCCAAAGAAAGTTCTTCTTGCCCCAAAATACTCAATGATGATTTTGCCATTAATTTTAGCAGTTGTTGTTGTTCAGTCGCTCAGTTGTGTCTGATTCTTTGTGACCCCATGGACTGCAGCATGCCAGACTTATGTGCCCTTCACTATCTCCCAGAACTTGCTCAAACTCATGTCCATTGAGTCAATGATGCCATCCAACCATCTCGTCCTCTGCCGTCCCCTTCTCCTCCTGCCCTCAGTCTTTCCCAGTATCAGGGTCTTTTCCATTGAGTTGGCACTTTGCATCAGGTGGCCAAAGTATTGGAGCTTCAGCTTCAGCATCAGTCCTTCCAATGAATATTCAGGATTGATTTCCTTTAGGATTGACTGGTTTGATCTCCTTGCAGTTCAAGGGACTCTCAAAGAGTCTTCTCCAACACCATAGTTCACAAGCATCAGTTCTTCGGCGTTCATCTTTCTTTATGGTCCAATTCTGACATCCATACATGACTAGTGGAAAAACCATAGCTTTGACTATATGGACGTTTGTTGGCAGAGTAACATCTCTGCTTTTTAACATGCTGTCTAGGTTTATCATAGCTTCTCTTCCAAGGAGCAAGTGTCTTTTAATTTCATGGCTGCAGTCACTGTCCACTGTGATTGATTTTAGAGCCCAAGAAAATAAAGTCTCTGACTGTTTCCATTATTTCCCCATCTATATGCCATCTGGATGCCATGATCTTAGTTTTTTGAATGTTGAGTTTTAAGCCAGCTTTTTCAGTCTCCTCTTTCACTTTCATCAAGAGGCTCTTTAGCTTCTCTTTGCTTCTGCCATAAGGGTGGTGTCATCTGCATATCTGATGAAATTTTAGCAGAGGTACATGATTTCTAACTTGATCACATCATTTAAGAATAAGATATGAAATCCAAAATCTGAAGTCTAAACCATAATGGCATGAAGCCTAAACAATCCTGGAAGCATGTTGGGAATCACTGGAGTATTTAAAAACTTAAAAAATATAAAATTACATGGGCCCCACCTTCACAGATTCCGATATTATGGTAAAAGGTGGAACCAAGCACTGGCATGTTTTTGAAACTCCACAGGTGACATGTGCAATCAGGTCTGAAAATCACACGTTTAAATCAAAGCAAATAGATTCACTTACAGATGGGCGGAATGAATTACCCTTTATTCAATATTATTGAATTCTACTCTGATTCTTGTAAACAGAAACTGTCGAGATGTTTGCCCTGTCTCACTTCCCTTCGAGGATGGCCTTCTTCTCCAGTTCCAACGGCCATGCGTGGACTGTTCTCCCACCCACTCTGATCCAAGCCAATAGGACAAGGGATGGTCCAAGTGGACCACTAGACTCTCTCCCAGAACTTGGGCAATAAGTTACCAGCCAATTGGTTAGTGGTGCTGGGACTGGAAAAGGTCATGGACCCAGGGCTGGGTTAGCGGGGGTGGGGGTGGATGTCCATTTCCACGGAGAAGCAAGGGATGATGACCAACTGACACTGATAAGAAAATAGAGCTGTAGAGAGGTCAAGGGTGAGAAGCCAGCGTGCAGCAAGTAGAGGAATGACCTTGATTGCCAACATGTCTCCAAGAACTGGCTTCAGTGCCCTCCCTGCTCCTTTTCAATGGGAGCTGTTTTGTGCTGGTTTCTCTTGCTTGCAACTAAAAAGTGAAAATGAAGTCGCTCAGTCGTATCCGACAGATTTTCCAGGCAAGAATACTGGAGTGGGTTGCCATTTCCTTCTCCAGGGGATCTTCCTGAGCCAGGGATCGAACCCAGGTCTCCCACATTGTAGGCAGACGCTTAACCATCCGAGCCACCAGGGAAGTCAAAAGCCTTTGTTAAAACTATGGTAGGGACTTCCTTGGCAGTCCAGTAGCTAAGACTCCGCACTCGCACTGCAGGGGGCTGAGGTTTGATCCTTGGTCGGGAACTAGATCCCACATGCCGCAACAAAAGGTCTGGCACAGAAAACAGGGAAAAAAAAAAAAACACCCATGTTAGTTTGGCAAGGTGCTAAGTTTATGCCCCAAATATCTTTCAGTTAGGTAAAGGATGTGAGCTGATGGTGCATATACATTTCTGAGCCTGTGTGAAATTATTCTTCACCACCATGATTATCTGCCTCACTGAACTAGAGGCCCCTTAAGGGAAAGAGTCCGTGCCTTCATCAGCCAGCCAGCACCGGGCATAGTCAAATGGTACAGTGGATATTCAATAAATGACTGTTGGATTCAACTCTGAGGCTTGTCAAATAATATATGTATAGTCTGCAAGGGCTATCATAACACAATACCACAGACTGGGTGGGGGCAGCACTTAAACAATAGAAATTTGTTTTCTCAGAGTTCTAGAAGTTGGAAGTCCAAGGTCAAGGTGTCAGTAGCACTGGTTTCCTCTGAGACCTCGCTCCATGGCTTGCGGGGAGCTACATTCTCACTGTGTCTTCACATTGCTGCCCCTTGGCCTTTTCCTTCTGTGTCCTGATCTTCTCTTTTTATAAGGATTCCAGTCGTATTGGACTAACAGCCACCCTAATGACCCTATTTTAACTTAATTACCTCTTGAAAGGCCCTGGCTCCACATATCCTCCATGTAGAAGCATTCTGAGGTACTGGGGGTTAGGGCCTCTACATGCAAATTTGGTGGGGGTGGGGGATGTACACAAGTCAGCTCAGAACAATGTCTGCTCCTTCATTTATGTACCCAACTTGCTTTTATTGATTGTAACGAAACAAGCCTAGTATGATCCTTCAAACTAGAATTCTTGGGTGCTCCATCACTGCTAAATATGCCAGCCTTCATATCCTTAGTCTGTAACTCTCAAAGGCTCTTAGTTAGAGATTGAATTTGCTCCAGATTATATAATTAGCCCTCAGAGGAAATCGAAAGCTGCAAACTTCAGAAAAATTGGTAAGTTCCTAGCAAAAAATCTTTTTTAGTATGGATTCAGGTTGGGTTTTTTTGTTTTATAAACAATTTTTTAAAGATTTTTTTTATGTAGACCACTTTTAAAGTCTTTATTGAATTTGTTGCAGTATTGCTTCTGTTTTTTACGTTTTGTTTTTTTTTTTTTTTGGTCGCAAGGCATGTGGAATCTTAGCTTCCCAACCAGGGATCCAACCCATTCTCCCTGCATTGGAGCTAAGCATAATATTCTACAGGTCCCTCCATGTTGTTGCAGATGGCAAATTTTCCCTCTTTTTTTGTGGCTGAGTAGTATTCAATGGCACCCCACTCCAGTACTCTTGCCTGGAAAATCCCATGGACGGAGGAGCCTGGTGGGCTGCAGTCCATGGGATCGCTAAGAGTCGGATATGACTGAGCGACTTCACTTTCACTTTTCACTTTTATGCATCGGAGAAGGAAATGGCAACCCACTCCAGTGTTCTTGCCTGGAGAATCCCAGGGCTGCCGTCTATGGGGTCACACAGAGTCGGACATGACTGAAGTGACTTAGCAGCAGCAGCAGTATTCCATTCTACGTGTCTTTATCTATTCATATGTTGAGGGGCATTTACGTGGTTTCCATATCTTGGCTATTGTAATAATGCTGTTATGAACACAGGGATGCATGTATCTTTTTGAATTAGTTTTCTTTCTTTTGGGTATACACCCAGGAGTGAAACTGCTGGGTCATATGGTAGTTCTATTTTTAGGTTTTAGAGGAACGACCATACTGTTTTTCAAAGAGACTGCATCAATTTATATTCCCACCAATGGTTTATGAGAGCTCCCTTTTCTCCACATCCTCACCAACATTTGTTATTTGTGGTCTTTTTGATAATAGTCATTCTGACAGATGTGAAGTGATATCTCATTGTAATTTTGATTTGCATTTACCTGGTAACTGGTAACACTGAGCAATTTTTCTTTTGCTTGTTGGCCATATGTATGACTTCTTTGGAAAAATACCTATTCAGGTCTTCTATTTTCTGATTATGTTCTTAGTTTTTTATTATTGAATTATATAAGCTATTTATATATTTTGGATATTTACCCCTTATCAGACATATCATTTGAAAATATTTCTCCCATTCAGTAGGTTGTCTTTTAATTTTGCTGATGATATCCTTTGCTGTGCAACAGCTTTTAAGTTTAATTAAGTCTTATTTTATTTTTGCTTTTTTCTCCCTTTGCCTGAGGAGCCAGATCCAAAAAAAATTGTTATGAATTTTGATTTGCATTTGCATTGAAATTTGCTATGAAATTTGATTTGCATTATCCTATCAAAAATGTTTGCCTATGTTTTCTTCTAGGAGTTTCTTCTAGACTCATGTCCATTGAGAGGATGATGCCATCCAAGCATCTCATCCTCTGTTGCCCCCTTCCCTTTGTGCCTTCAGTCTTTCCCAGCATATCATGAATATCCCCGGAGAAGGCAATGGCAGCCCACTCCAGTACTCTTGCCTGGAGAATCCCATGGACGGAGGAGCCTGGTAGGCTGCAGTCCATGGGGTCGCTAAGAGTCAGACACGACTGAGCAACTTCACTTTCACTTTTCACTTTCATGCATTGGAGAAGGAAATGGCAACCCACTCCAGTGTTCTTGCCTGGAGAATCCCAGGGACAGGGGAGCCTGGTGGGCTACCGTCTATGGGGTCGCACAGAGTCGGACACGACTGAAGCGACTTAGCAGCAGCAACCAATATCCCAATCAAGCACATTTCCAGAATTTTTCTTCATGTTCTCTTTCTACTCTGTTTAACACATCTTTGCCTTCTGAATTTTATATAATTAGAATGATATACAGTGTATTATTTCATGCCAATCTTCTTTTTCACAATTAAATGTTTTTGAAATTCAACTACATTGTTTTTGTTTTTGAAATTCAAATATATTGTTTTATATTTATAAATGTTGTTATATATAACAATAATTCTTTGATTTTTATTGCTGAGCAATATTTTATTACCTGGATATTACACAATTTATCTAATCTCCTATTGATAAACATTTCAGTTATTTCCAATTTGAGACTATTATGAATAAAGATACTATGGACATTCTTATTCAAGTTTTTCATGGATGCCCACTTTTTTTTTCTCCTAGGTAAAAACCTGGGAATGGATTGCTAGTTATTTAGAATATGTGTATGTTTAAAACAGAAGAAACTCTCAGTTTTCCAATGTGATTTTACCACCTTTTACTTCCACCAGTAATGTATATGAGTTTGAGCTTCATATCTTTTCCAAAACTTAATAAAGTCTTTTAAATTTTAGTCATTCTAGTGAGTGGGTAGCAATATCACATTGTAGTTTTAATTTGTATTTCCCTGGTGACTAGTGATATATTGGTCATTCATATATCTTACTTTGTAAAGTATGCGTTCAAGTATCTTGCCCATTTTAAAATTGAGCTGTCTTTTTCTTAATAATCTGTAGGCATTCCTTATATATCAGGCTATAAATAATTTTATAAGACACATGTATTGTAAATATGTTCTCCAACTTTGTAGCTTAATAGTTTTTTGAGGAACAGAAAATTTTCATTTTGATGAAGCCAATAGATAAATTTCTTCTTTTATGTTAAATGGACTTTCAGTTCAGTTCAGTCACTCAGTCGTCTCTGACTTTTTGTGACCCCATGAATCGCAGCACGCCAGGCCTCCCTGTCCATCACCAACTCCTGGAGTTTACCCAAACTCATGTCCATCGAGTCGGTGATGCCATCCAGCCATCCATCCTCTGTCGTCCCCTTCTCCTCCTGTCCCCAATTCCTCCTAGCATCAGGGTCTTTTCCAATGAGTCAACTCTTCGCATGAGGTGGCCAATGTATTGGAGTTTCAGCTTCAGCATCAGTCCTTCCAATGAATATTCAGGACTGATCTCCTTTAGAATGGACTGGTTGGATCTCCTTGCAGTCCAAGGGACCCTCAAGAGTCTTCTCCAACACCACAGTTCAAAAGCTTCAATTCTTCGGTGCTCAGCTTTCTTCACAGTCCAACTCTCACATCCATACATGACCACTGGAAAAACCATAGCCTTGACTAGACAGACCTTAGTCGGAAAAGTAATGTCTGCTTTTGAATATACTATCTAGGTTGGTCATAACTTTTCTTCCAAGGAGTAAGCGTCTTTTAATTTCATGGCTGCAGTCACCATCTGCAGTGATTTTGGAGCCCCCCCTCAAATAAAGTCTGACACTGTTTCCACTGTTTCCCCATCTATTTGCCATGAAGTGACGGGACCAGATGCCATGATCTTCGTTTCCTGAATGTTGAGCTTTAAGCCAACTTTTTCACTCTCCTCTTGCACTTTCTTCAAGAGGTTTTTTAGTTTCTCTTCACTTTCTGCCATAAAGGTGGTATCATCTCTATATCTGAGGTTATTGATATTTCTCCCAGCAATCTTGATTCCAGCTTGTGCTTCTTCCAGCCCAGCGTTTCTCATGATGTACTCTGCATATAAGTTAAATAAGCAGGGTGACAATATACAGGCTTGACATACTCCTTTTCCTATTTGGAATCAGTCTGTTGTTCCATGTCCATGTTGCTTCCTGACCTGTGTATAGGTTTCTCAAGAGGCAGGTCAGGTGGTCTGGTATTCCCATCTCTTTCAGAATTTTCCACAGTTTATTGTGATCCACATGGTGAAAGGCTTTGGCATAATCAATAAAGCAGAAACAGATGTTTCTCTGGAACTCTCTTTCTTTTTCGATGATCCAGTGGATGTTTGCAACTTGATCTCCAGTTCCTCTGCCTTTTCTAAAACCAGCTTGAATATTGGAAGTTCATGGTTCATGTATTGCTGAAGCCTGGCTTGGAGAATTTTGAGCATTACTTTACTAGCATGTGAGATGCGTGCAATTGTGCGGTAGTTTGAGCATTCTTTATGTTCTGTCAAACAAATAGTTGCCTGTGTCTAGGTAGAAAAGATACTCTCTTATGTCGTCTTGTCTGTAGAAGCACTGAAATTTTAGTTTTACATCAAAAATAATTTAATGTATTTATTTTTGGCTGTGCTGAGTCTTCACTGCTGTGCAAGCCTCTCACGGCAATGGCTTCTCATGTTGTGGAGCACAGACTTCAGTAGTTATGCACATGGGCTCAGCAGTTGCAGTTTCCCAGCTCTAGAGCATAGATTTAACAGTTGTGGTGCATAGGCTAAGTTACTCCACAGCATGTGGGACCTTCCTGGACCAAGGATCAAACCCGTGTCTCCTGCATTGGCAAGCAGATTCTTTACCACTGAGCCACCACAGTGGTTTTACATTTAGATCTTTGACCAATATGGAATTGGTTGTTGTATATAATATATAATACTATAATATTTGTATATAATATTCATTGTTTTTATACAAATATCCATTTTTAATCATCATTTATTGAAAATGCTTTTTCAGTGAATTGGATCAGCGCTTTTCTGAAAATCAACTGACTGTAAATTTATTTCTGGACTCTCTCGCGCTGTTGCATTTTATATTTGTCTATCCCAAGGTTTCTCAATTTCACAAGCTTTCTCAATTTCAGCACTGTCGACGTCTTGAGCCAAATAATTCTTTCTTGTGGAGAGGTTTGTTGTCCTGTGCATTATGCTTGCGTGCTAAGTCACTTCTGCTGTGTCTGACTCTCTGCGACCCCATGGACCTGCCGGATTTCTCTGTCCATGGAATTTTCCGGGCAAGAATACTGGAGTGGGTTGCCATTTCCTACTCCAGAGGATTTTCCCAACCCAGGGATCAAACCCACATCTCTTGTATCTCTTGCATTGGCAGGCAGATTTTTTACCCCTGCACCACCCACCTGACTCCCTCTCTAACCACTCCTCCACAGTGCCAGGTCTCAAGAAGCCACAGCTCAGAGAGCCTGGCTCTCACTATGAGGGCCAACGTTTTATAAAGTAATCCACCCCACACAACAGGGACTTGTAGTTTTTGCCCAACTTACGTGCCAGTGTTTTCCTACTCCTTGCCCACCCATTCAGCTCTCTGCATAGACTTGCACTATCCCATATGGCAGCCCCTAACTAACATGGCTATTTAAATTTAAATTCACTAAGATGAAATAAGGGATTTGATTTAGGTGATACCTGAATGGTCTAGTGGTTTTCCCTGCTTTCTTCAATTTCAGTCTGAATTTGGCAATAAGGAGTTCATGATCTGATCCACAGTCAGTTCCCAGTCTTGTTTTTGCTGACTGTATAGAGCTTCTCCATCTTTGGCTGCAAAGAATATAATCCATCTGATTTTGGTGTCAACCATCTGGTGATGTCCATGTGTAGAGTCTTCTCTTGTGTTGTTGGAAGAGGGTGTTTGCTATGACCAGAGCGTTCTCGTGGCAAAACTCTATTAGCCTTTGCCCTGCTTCATTCAGTATTCCAAGGCCAAATTTGCCTGTTACTCCAGGTGTTTCTTGACTTCCTACTTTTGCATTCCAGTCCCCTATAATGAAAAGGACATCTTTTTTGAATGTTAGTTCTAAAAGGTCTTGTAGGTCTTCATAGAACCGTTCAACTTCAGCTTCTTCTGTGTTACTGGTTGGGGGATAGGCTTGGATTACTGTGATATTGAATGGTTTGCCTTGGAAACGAACAGAGATCATTCTGTCATTTTTGAGATTGCATCCAAGTACTGCATTTCGGACTCTTTTGTTGACCATGATGGCTACTCCATTTCTTCTAAGGGATTCCTGCCCACAGTAGGAGATATAATGGTCATCTGAGTTAAATTCACCCATTCCAGTCCATTTTAGCCTCTGATTCCTAGAATGTCGACATTCACTCTTGCCATCTCCTGTTTGAGCACTTCCAATTTGCCTTGATTCATGGACCTGACATTCCAGGTTCCTATGCAATATTGCTCTTTATAGCATCAGACCTTGCTTCTATCACCAGTCCCATCCACCACTAGGTATTGTTTTTACTTTGGTTCCATCCCTTCATTCTTTCTGGAGTTATTTCTCCACTGATCTCCAGTAGCATATTGGGCACCTACTGACCTGGGGAGTTCCTCTTTCAGTGTTCTTTCTTTCTGCCTTTTCATACTGTTCATGGGGTTCTCAAGGCAAGAATACTGAAGTAGTTTGCCATTCCCTTCTCCAGTGGACCACATTCTGTCAGACCTCTCCACCATGACCTGTCCATCTTGGGTGGCCCCACGCGGCATGGCTTAGTTTCATTGAGTTAGACAAGGCTGTGGTCTGAGTGATCAGATTGGCTAGTTTTCTGTGATTATGGTTTCAGTGTGTCTACCCTCTGATGCCCTCTCGCAACACCTACCGTCTTACTTGGGTTTCTCTTACCTTGGGCGTGGGGTATCTCTTCACAGCTGCTCCAGCAAAGTGCAGCCACTGATCCTTACCTTGGACGAGGGGTATCTTCTCACGGCAGCCCCTCCTGACCTTGAACGTGGAGTAGCTCCTCTCAGCCCTCCTGCACCCCTGCAGCCACTGCTCCTTGGACGTGGGATTGCTCCTCTCGGCCGCTGCCCCTGACCTTGGATGTGGGGTAGCTCCTCTCAGCTGCCACCCCTGACCTCAGACGTGGGGTAGCTCCTCTTGGCCACTCCTGCGCCATTGCAGCCTGGCGCTCTCGGTCGCTGCCCCTGACCTTGGGTGAGGGGTAGCTCCTCTTGGCCACACTTCTGCACGGTCTGTCACAGCCAGCGCGCTTCTGCAGGGTGCCAAGGGAATATTTCATGCAAAAATGGGCTCAATAAAGGACAGAAATGGTATGGACCTAACAGAAGCAGAACATATTAACAAGAGGTGGCAAGAATACACAGAACTGTACAAAAAAGACCATCATGACCCAGATAATCATGATGGTATGATCACTCACCTAGAGCCAGACATCCTGGAATGTGAAGTCAAGTGGGCCTTAGAAAGCATCACTACGAACAAAGCTAGTGGAAGTGATGGAATTCCAGCTGAGCTATTTCAAATCCTGAAAGATGATGCTGTGAAAGTGCTGCACTCAATATGCCAGCAAATTTGGAAAACTCAGCAGTGGCCACAGGACTGGAAAGGTCAGTTTTCATTCCAATCCCAAAGAAAGGCAATGCCAAAGAATGCTCAAACTAGCGCACAATTGCACTCATCTCACATGCTAGTAAAGTAATGCTCAAAATTCGCCAAGCCAGACTTCAGCAATAGGTGAACCATGAACTTCCAGATGTTCAAGCTGGTTTTAGAAAAAGCAGAGGAACCAGAGATCAAATTGCCAACATCCGCTGGATCATGGAAAAAGCAAGAGAGTTCCAGAAAAACATCTATTTCTGCTTTATTGATTATGCCAAAGCCTTTGACTGTGTGCATCACAATAAACTGTGGAAAATTCTGAAAGAGATGGGAATACCAAACGACCTGACCTGCCTCTTGAGAAACCTATATGCAGGTCAGGAAGCAACAGTTAGAACTGGACATGAAACAACAGACTGGTTCCAAATAGGAAAAGGACTATGCCAAGGCTGTATATTGTCACCCTGCTTATTTAACTTATATGCAGAGTACATCATGAGAAACGCTGGGCTGGAGGAAGCACAAGCTGGAATCAAGATTGCCAGGAGAAATATCAACAACCTCAGATATGCAGATGACACCACCCTTATGGCAGAAAGTGAAGAGGAACTAAAAAGCCTCTTGATGAAAGTGCAAGAAGACAGAGAAAAAGTTGGCTTAAAGCTCAACATTCAGAAAACAAAAATCATGGCATCTGGTCCCATCACTTCATGGCAAATAGATGGGGAAACAGTGTCAGACTTTATTCTGGGGGGCTCCAAAATCACTGCAGATGGTGACTGCAGCCATGAAATTAAAAGACACTTGCTCCTTGGAAGGAAAGTTATGACCAACCTAGATAGCATATTGAAAGGCAGAGACATTACTTTGCCAACAAAGGTCCGTCTGGTCAAGGCTATGTTTTTTCCAGTCGTCATGTATGGAGGTGAGAGTTGGACTGTGAAGAAAGCTGAGCACTGAAGAATTGATGCTTTTGAACTGTGGTGTTGGAGAAGGCTCTTGAGAGTCCCTTGGACTGCAAGGAGATCCAACCAGTTCAATCTAAAGGAGCCCAGTCCTGGGTGTTCAATGGAAGGACTGATGCTAAAGCTGAAACTGCAGTACTTTGGCCACCTCATGCGAAGAGTTGACTCATTGGAAAAGACTCTGATGCTGGGAGGGATTGGGGGCAGGAGGAGAAGGGGATGACAGAGGATGAGATGGCTGGATGGTATCACCGACTCGATGGACATGAGTTTGAGTAAACTCTGGGAGTTGGTGATGGACAGGGAGGCCTGGCGTGCTGCGATTCATGGGGTCACAAAGAGTCAGACACGACTGAGTGACTGAACTGAACTGAACTGAAGATGAAATAAAATTTAAAAGTCAGGTCCCTGTACTAGTCACACTTCAAGTGTGACAGGTAGCTACTGTGTGTGTGCATGTGCACAGTTGTGGCCAACTCTTTGCAATCCCATGGACTACAGCCAGCCAGGCTCCTCTGTCCGAGTGGGATTTTCCAGGCAAGAATACTAAAGTGGTTTGCCATGCCTTCCTCCAGGGGATCTTCCAAACCCATGGATCAAACCTGTATCTTTTGCATCTCCTGCATTGGCAGGCGGGTTCTTTACCACTAACACCATCTGGGAAGCCCCTTATGCATTATATAATAGGATATTTAGCAGTGTCTCTGACATCTCTGCTCATTAGATGACAAATACCCATTCCCTAATTGTGACAAATAAAAATGTCTCCACGTATTGTCAAATGTCTCCTGGGGGACAAAATTGTCCCTGGGGAGAGTCACTGGCATATCCTTTTGCCAACACCACATGACTTGAAATTATATAGTATAAGGTCTCCAATTTGTTCTTTTTCAAGATTGTATTAGTTATTCTATTGCCTCCACATTTCTATATAGGCATAACTCAGAGATGTGTGGCTTCAGTTCCAGACCACTGCAACAAAGTGGCCATCATAATAAAGAAAGTCACATGAATTTTTTGGTTTTGCAGGGCACATGCAAGCTATGTCTTCCCTATACTATAGACCGTTAGGTGTGCAGTAGCATTATTTCTAAAAAGAGGTATACATATTAATTTTAAAATTCTTAATTGCTAAAAAAAATTGGTAACCATCATATCAATTTTCAGTTAGTAGTATTCTTTTTGCAATAGTAACATCAGAGATCACATAACAAAAATAATAATAATGAAAAGCTTTGGATTATTGTGAGAATTACCCAAATGTGACACAGGGACATGAAGGGAGCCAATGCTGTTGGGAAAATGGCATCAATAGATTTGCTGGATGCAGGGTTGCCAAGGCTTCCCTGGTGGCTCAGAGGTTAAAGCATCTGCCTCCAGTGCGGGAGACCCAGGTTCAATCCCTGGGTCAGGAAGATCCCCTGAAGAAGGAAATGGTAACCCACTCCAGTATTCTTGCCTGGAGAATCCCATGGACGTAGAAGCCTGGTAGGCTATAGTCCATGGGGTCGCAAAGAGTCGGACACGACTGAGCGACTTCACCCTTTGACTTCGCCAACTTATATAAAACCACAGTATTTGCAAAGCACAATAAAGGTAAGTGCAACAAAATAAGGTATGCTTGTGTAAGTTTTAGAATCAGCTTATCAATTTCTACCAAAAACTACCTGCAGAGATTTTGATGAAATTATGTTGAATCCATAGATGAATTTGGAAAGAATTAATATAACAATTACTCAATCTTCCTATCTGTCTTAGCTTAGGCTGACTTTATTATTTCATGATATAATAAAAATATTATGGGCTTGTTGACTTAAACAGAGGTTTAGTTCTCATAACTCTAGAGGCTGCAAAATCCAAAATAAAAGTGATTTATTCCTGGCACTCACTTCCTGGATTGCATATAACCACTATCTCACATCATTATATAGCCCTTATTATAGACCGTGTGGTTTAAACAACAGAAATTCATTTTCTTATATTTTTGTAATCTGTAAGTCCAGTATCAAGGTATGCCTAGTTTGTTTCTCCTAAGGCCTCACTCCTTGGTTTGTAGATTGCCTCCTTCTTACTCTGTTTTCACATGACCTTTTCTCTGTACACACATGCCATTGGTGTCTCTTCCTCTTCTTAGGAGGATACCAGTCATAGGATTAGGGCTACAGTCTTATGACCTCATTTATCTTATTTCCTTCAATGCCCTATCTTCAAATTCAGTCACATTACAGATTAGAGCCTCAATGTGTAAATTTGAGAGGAACACAATTCATGAGGGTTATCAAATTTCCAAAGTATGCTTCCTTTTTTTTTTTTTTTCAAAAAAAATTAATCAATTGATTTTAATTGGAGGCTAATTACTTTACAAAATTGTGTTGGTTTTTGCCATACATTGACATGAATCAGCCACAGGTATACACGTATTACCCCATCCGGAACCCCCCTTACCTCCCTCCCCATCCCTACCCTCTGGGTTGTCCCAGAGCACCGGCTTTGAGCGCCCTGCTTCATGTATCAAACTTGCACTGGTTATCTATTTACCTATGGTGATATACATGTTTCAATGCTAATCTCTCATAACGTCCCACCCTCGTCTTCTCCCACATAGTCCAAAAGTCTGTTCTTTACATCTGTGCCTCTCTTGCTGTCTTGCATATAGGGTTGTCATTACCATCTTTCTAAATTCCATATATACACATTAACCCACTGTATTGGTGTTTCTCTTTCTGACTTATTTCTCTCTGTGTAATAGGCTCCAGTTTCATCCACCTCATTAGAACTGACTCAAACATGTTATTTTTTATAGCTGAGTAATATTCCATTGTGTATATGTACCACAACTTCCGTATCCATTCGTCTGCCAATGTACATCTAGGTTGCTTCCATGTCTTAGCCATTGTAAACAGTGCTGCAGTGAACATTGGGGTACATCTGTCTCTTTCAGTTCTGGTTTCCTTGGTGTGTATGCCCAGCAGTGGAATTGCTGGGTCATATGGCAGTTCAAAATTGATGCTTTTGAACCATGGTGTTAGAGAAGACTCTTGAGAGTTCCTTGGACTGCAAGGAGATCAAACCAGTCGATCATAAAGGAAATCAGTCCTGAATATTCATTGGAAGGAGTGATGCTGAAGCTGAAACTCCAATACTTTGGCCACCTGATGTGGAGAACTGACTCATTGGGAAAGACCCTGATGCTGGGAAAGATTGAGGACAGGAGAAGAGGGTGTCAGAGGATGAGATGGTTGGATGACATTACCAACTCAATGGACATGAGTTTGAGCAAGCTTTGGGAGTTGCTGATGGACAGGGAAGCCTGGTG
This sequence comes from Ovis canadensis, assembly GCF_042477335.2. Classification (NCBI taxonomy): domain Eukaryota; kingdom Metazoa; phylum Chordata; class Mammalia; order Artiodactyla; family Bovidae; genus Ovis; species Ovis canadensis. Next base: position 32,252,454 of record NC_091259.1, on the reverse strand, counting down.
TGCTGCAATCCATGGGATCACAAAGAGTCAGACACGACTGAGCAATGGAACTGAACTGAACTGATGGCAGTTCTAGATCCAGTTTTTTAAGGAATCTCCACACTTTTCTCCATTGTGGCTATACTCGTTTGCATTCCCACCAACAGTGTAAGAGGATTCCCTTTTCCCCACAACCTCTCCAGCATTTATTGTTTGTAGACTTTTGATGGCAGCCATTCTAACCAGCCTGAGATAGTACCTCATTGTGGTTTTGATTTGCATTTCTCTGATAATGAGTGATGTTGAGAGTCTTTTCAAGTGTTTGTTAGCCATCTGTATGTCTTCTTTGGAGAAATGTTTGTTTGGTTTTTTGGCCCATTTTTTGATTTGGTCATTTATTTTTCTGGTATTGAGCTGCATGAGCTACTTGTATAAACTGGAGAGTAATTCATTGGAGCTGCTTGGAGATTAATTCTTTGTCAGTTGTTTCATTTGCTATTATTTTCTCACATTCTCATGACTGCCTTTTCACCTTGCTTATAGTTTCCTTCATTGTGCAAAAGCTTAAGTTTAATTACGTCCCATTTATTTATTTTTGTCTTTATTTCCATTACCCTAGGAGGTGGGTCAGAGAGGATCTTGCTGTGATTTTTGTCAAAGAGTGTTCTGCCTATATTTTCCTCTAAGAGTTTCTTGTCTTACATTTAGATCTTTAATCCATTTTGAGTTTATTTTTGTGTATGGTATTAGAAAGTGTTCTAGTTTCATTCTTTTACAGGTGGTTGACCAGTTTTCTCCATTGTATATTTTTGCCTCTTTGTCAAAGATAAAGTGTCTTTAGGTTTGTGGATTTATCTCTGGACTTTCTATTGTGTTCCATTGATCTATATTTCTGTCTTTGTGCCAGTACCATACTGTCTTGATGAGTGTAGCTTTGTAGTATAGTCTGTAGTCAGGTGGGTTGATTCCCCCAGTTCCATTCTTTTTTCTCAAGATTGCTTTGGCTATTCGAAGTTTTTTGTGTTTCCATACAAACTGTGAAATTAGTAGTTCTAGTTCTGTGAAAAATACCATTGGTAGCTTGATAGGGATTGCACTGAATCTATAGATTGCTTTGGGCGGTATATTTATTTTCACTGTATTGATTCTTCCAATTCACAAACATGGTATATTTCTCCATATAACTGTATCATCTTTGATTTCTTTCATCAGTGTTTTATAGTTTTCTATATATAGGTCTTTTGTTTCTTTAGGTAAATTTATTCCTAAGTATTTTATTCTTTCCATTGCAATGGTGAGTTGGATTGTTTCCTTAATTTCTCTGTTTTCTCATTGCTAGTGTATAGGAATGTAAGGGATTTCTGTGTGTCAATTTTATATCCTGCAACTTTACTATATCATTGATTAGCTCTAGTTATTTTCTGGTGGTGTCTTTGGGGTTTTACTTCTAGATGAAGATCATGTCATCTGAAAACAGTGAGAGTTTTACTTCTTCTTTTCCAATCTGAATTCCTTTTATTTTTTTCTTCTCTGATTTCTGTGGCTAGGACTTCCAAAACTATATTTAATAGTAGTAGTGAGCATGGGCACCCTTGTGTTGTTCCTGATTTTAGTGGAAATGCTTTCAATTTTTCACCATCGAGGATAATGTTTGCTGTGGGTTTGTCATTAATGGCTTTTATTATGTTGAGGTACGTTCCTTCTATGCCTGGTTTCAATGAGCCAGAGTTTTGGCTTTGCTATTTTCTTTGTCCGTTTTCTATTTCATTGTCTTATCCTCTTTTCTTTATTATTTCCTTCCTTACGCTTACTTTGAGTTTATTTTGCTCTTCTGTTTTGACTGTCTCACAGTCTTTTAGTGGAACATTGGGTCATTGATTTAAGACCTTTTTCCTTTTTCTAACACAAGCATTTCATTTCATATGATTTCATAAAATCATACATTTCCTCTTGGCACAGTAAACATGGCATCGTACAAATTTTGATATACTGTGGGTTTACTATTTTTAAATATTTTCTAATTTCTCTTGTGATTTATTTATTGAGCCATGTATCATTTAAAATGAGTTGCTGATTTAAAATTTTTGGATGTTTTCTAAATTTTTTACTGCTTTTGATTTCTAGTTCTGTTTTGGTCAAAGAACACATCTTATATGATTATAATAATCTCATTTTGAGAGTTTTTTTAATGCATAGCCTATGATTTATTGTTGTGAAAACACCTCTAGAAAGGAATGTGTGTTCTCTGGTTGGATGTAGCATTCTATGAACATCAATTAGATCAAGGTGGGTGACAGCATGTTCAGATTATATTTTTGCTGATTTTTTGGGAGGAGTCTCCTGTTCTACCTCTTCCTACAAGATGTTAAAATCTCCTACCACTATTGTAGAATTGTATGTTCCTCCACCATTTTGTTCTTTCAATTTTTGTTTCATGTATTTCTGAAGCTCTGTTATTAGGCACACACCCATTTATGATTATTATATGTTTCCCTGATAACTCAGATGGTAAAGAATCTGCCTGTAATGCAGGAAACCTGGGTTCAGTCCCTGAGTTGGGAAGATCCTCTGGAGAAGGGAACGGCTACCCAACCTGGTATTCTTGCCTGGAGAATTCCATGGACAGAGGAGGCTGGCAGGTTACAGTCCAGGGGTGGCAAAGAGTCAGATACGACTGAGCAACTCACACTTTCACAGCTTCCTGATTAGTTGATGCTTTCACCAGTATAAAATGACCCTCTGTGTTATAAGATCTATTTTGTCCTATATTAATACCCACTCTAGCCTTCCTATGGTTATGTTGCAGGATGTCTTTCATCATTTTGGGCAGCTATAATAGAATACCATAGCCTAGATGGCTTATAAACAACAGAAACCTATTTCTCAGTTTTAAAGGATCAATGTCCAGGTCAGGGTGCCAACATGGTCAAGCTCTGGTGAAGGCCCTCTTCTGGATGGCAGACTGCTTGTATACTTATATAGTTGAAAGACGACTAGAAAGCACTCTACAGCCTCTTTTATAAGGGCACTAATTTCATTCATGGAAAATAGATGGGGAAACAGTGGAAACAGTGTCAGACTTTATCTTTTTTGGCTCCAAAATCACTGCAGATGGTGAGTGCAGCCATGAAATTAAAGATGCTTACTCCTTCGAAGAAATGTTATCACCAACCTAGATAGTATATTCAAAAGCAGAGACATTACTTTGCCGACTAAGGTCTGTCTAGTCAAGGCTATGGTTTTCCTGTGGTCATGTATGGATGTGAGAGTTGGACTGTGAAGAAGGCTGAGCGCCGAAGAATGGATGCTTTTGAACTGTGGTGTTGGAGAAGACTCTTGAGAGTCCCTTGGACTGCAGGGAGATCCAACCAGTCCATTCTGAAGGAGATCAGCCCTGGGATTTCTTTGGAAGGACTGATGCTGAAGCTGAAACTCCAGTACTTTGGCCACCTCATGCGAAGAGTTGACTCATTGGAAAAGACTCTGATGCTGGGAGGGATTGGGGGCAGGAGGAGAACGGGATGACAGAGGATGAGATGGCTGGATAGCATCACTGACTTGATGGACGTGAGTCTGAGCAAACTCCGGGAGTTGGTGTTGGACAGGGAGGCCTGGCATGCTGCGATTCATGGGGTCGCAAAGAATCGGACACGAATGAGCGACTGAACTAAAGTGAATTTCATTCATGACAGTGCTACTCTCATGACTTAATTACTTTTCTAGAGGTCGCATTTCCAAATACCATTACACTGGGGGTTAAAATTTCAGAATATGAGTTTTAAAGGAGGCAAAAACATTTAGTCCATTGCACATGGTATATTGGTATATCTCTTCTTTTTCCATCCATTTACATATGTTTTTATAGTTAAAGTACATCTCTTGTGTAAAGCTTAGTTGGGTCTTGCTTTTAATTACATTTTGTTAATTTATGTCTTTGATTGTTATGTTTGCTCCATTAATATTTTAAGTAATTATTGATATGGTTGGATTTAGGTCTCCCATTTTATGATTTGCTTTCTACATTTGTTTCATTTATTGTTCCTCCTTTTCTGCCTTCTTTTTCAGGTTTTACTTTTAAAACTCCTGCTTAAGATTACCTGTTGACTTTTTGAGCTACCAGGAAAGCATAAGAATGTTCAAACCTTCAGACAATTGCACTCATCTCCCATGCTAGTAAGGTCATGCTTCAGTTCAGTTCAGTTGCTCAGTCGTGTCTGACTCTTTGCGACCCCATGAATCGCAGCATGCCAGGCCTCCCTGTCCATCACCAACTCTCGGAGTTCACCCAAACTCATGTCCATCGAGTTGGTGATGCCATCCAGCCATCTCATCCTCTGTCATCCCCTTCTCCTCCTGCCCCCAATCCCTCCCAGCATTACACTTTTCCAATGAGTCAACTCTTCGCATGTGGTGGCCAAAGTATTGGAGTTTCAGCTTTGGCATCAGTCCTTTCAAAGAACACCCAGGACTGATCTGCTTTAGAATGGACTGGTTGGATCTCCCTGCAGTCCAAGGGACTCTCAAGAGTCTTCTCCAACACCACAGTTCAAAAGCATCAATTCTTCGGCGCTCAGCTTTCTTCACAATCCAACTCTCACATCCATACATGACCACTGGAAAAACCATAGCCTTGACCAGACAGACCTTTGTTGGCAAAGTAATGTCTCTGCTTTTCAATATGCTATCTAGGTTGGTCATTACTTTCCTTCCAAGGAGCAAGCGTCTTTTAATTTCATGGCTGCAATCACCATCTGCAGTGATTTTCGAGCCCCCCAAAAGAAAGTCAGCCACTGTTTCCACTGTTTCCCCATCTGTTTGCCATGAAGTGATGGGACCAGATGCCATGATCTTCGTTTTCTGAATGTTGAGCTTTAAGCCAACTTTTTCACTCTCTTCCTGCACTTTCATCAAGAGGCTTTTTAGTTCCTCTTCACTTTCTGCCATAAGGGTGGTGTCATCTGCATATCTGAGGTTATTGATATTTCTTGCGGCAATCTTGATTCCAGCTTGTGCTTCTTCCAGCCCAGCGTTTCTCATGATGTACTCTGCATAGAAGTTAAAGAAGCAGGTTGACAGTATACAGCCTTGACGTACTCCTTTTGCTATTTGGAACCAGTCTGTTGTCCATGTCCAGTTCTAACTGTTGCTTCCTGACCTGCACATAGCTTTCTCAAGAGGCAGGTCAGGTGGTCTGGTATTCCCATCTTATTCAGAATTTTCCACAGTTTATTGTGATCCACACAGTCAAAGGCTTTGGCATAGTCAATAAAGCAGAAATAGATGTTTTTCTGGAACTCTCTTGCTTTTTCAATGATCCTAACCTTTACACATATAAACATTGTTAAGCAGGATTACCGGGGCTGGGTAACTGACAAGGGTGAGTGAGGTAAGGTTCAGCTCCTAGTATTGTTGTAAGTTTGTTTTCCCCAAAACTATGTAACTTACATGCCTTTGCAAGGAGTTAGCTGAGTGGCAGAAGCAGAAGGAGCATGAGGTTATTTCTAGTGAGGTGCAAGTTTTTAAATATTCCTCCTCACCACTGCTGCTAAGTTGCTTCAGTCATGTCTGACTCTGTGCAATCCATAGACGGCAGCCCATCTGGCTCCCTCATCCCTGGGATTCTCCAGGCAAGAACATTGGAGTGGGTTGCCACTTCCTTCTCCAACTACTTCATGGCAAATAGAAGGGGAAAAAGTGGAAGCAGTCACAGAATTCCTCTTCTTGGGTTCTGAAATCACTGTGTATGGTGACTGCAGCCATAAAATCAGAAGATGATTGCTTCTTGTCAGGAAAGCTGTGACAAACCTAGACAGTGTGTTGAAAAGCAGAGATATCACTCTGCCGACAAAGGTCCATATAGTCAAGGCTATGGTCTTCCCAGTGGTCACGTACGGTTGTGAGAGCTGGACCATAAACATGGCAGAGCACCAAAGAATTGATGCCTTTGAAATGTGGTGCTGGAGAAGACTCCTAAAAGTCCCTTGGACAACAAGGAGATCAAACCAGTCCATCTTAAAGGAAATCTTCCTTGAATACTCATTGGAAGGACTGATGCTGAAGCTGAAGCTCCGGTCTCCTGATTCGAACAGCCAATTCATTGGAAAAGTCCCTGATGCTGGGAAAGACTGAGGGCAGAAGAGGGAGTCAGAGGATGAGATGGCTGGATGGTATCAGCAATGTAGTGGACATGATCTTGGGCAAACTCTGGGAGATGGTGAGGCCTGGCATGCTGCAGTCCATGGGGTCACAGAGTGGGACATGACTGAGCAACTGAATAACAATTGACATTTTAGCTATGCCTTTTACTTAATTTTCTTAGTGATTGCACTAGGGATTAAAATATCCATTCTTAACTTTCCACAGTCCACTTTTAGAGTTAGGACTGTTTCTTCCCATGAAATGTAGTAACTTTGTAATCACTTAGTTCAATTTATTAGCTCCTGTTATTGTCATATGTATTCTATCTACATGTATTATATACGCTATAAAGTGAAGTGAAGTTGCTCAGTCGTGTCCGACTCTTTGCGACCCCATGGACTGTAGCCCACCAGGCTCCTCTGTCCATGGGATTCTCCAGGCAAGAATACTGGAGTGGGTTGCCATTTCCTTCTCCAGGGGATCTTCCCGACCCAGGGATCGAATCCAGGTCTCCCGCATTGCAGGCAGACACTTTAACCTCTGAGCCACCAGGGAAGCCCCTATATACACTATAATAAAATATTATACTTTTTCCTTTACATAAATATGTAGCATGTTATACAGCCAATTCAATTACTCTTTTATTTTTAATACTGAATGTTTTAAATTCTAAATTTTTCATTTTGGTCTTGTTTATATTTTGTTATCTGTTGGGGTTTTCTAGTTTTTAATTTTTTACGTTTGTTTTCCTTTACTTCATTGAACATTTATCTGATAATTCTAATATCTTGATCTGAACTGACTTTCTTTTGATAATGGGTCACATTTTCCTGGTTCTTTATATATCGAGTACTTTTTTATTGTATGCTGCACATTGTCATTTTGTTCAGACTGCTGCTGCTGCGGCTAAGTTGCTTCAGTTGCGTCTGACTCTGTGCGACCCCAGAGACCGCAGCCCACCAGGCTCTCCCATCCCTGGGATTCTCCAGGCAAGAACACTGGAGTGGGTTGCCATTTCCTTCTCCAATGCATGAAAGTGAAAAGTCAAAGTGAAGTCGCTCAGTCATGTCTGACTCTTAGCGACCCCATGGACTGCAGCCTACCAGGCTCCTCCGTCCATGGGATTTTCCAGGCAAGAGTACTGGAGTGGGTTGCCATTGCCTTGGAAGAAAAGATGTGTATGTATGTGTGTTAACGTTTTTGTTTCAGCAGTGAAATTAATTTGGTTATATTCAAACTTTAAACTATTTCTTCTAGGGTGGGTAACAGCTCAAAGCTCAGCTGATTTTTTTTTTTTTTGTCCTTTTTGAGGTGCTTTGTGTCTATGGTAGAAGAGTCAGCCAGAGACTTGGGCAGAGTCTACACAAGAACCCAAGAATACTCTACTCTACTTTTCTCCTTCTCAAAATTCCCTGTCTCACTTTTGAGTGGCTGTATTTAAATATCCCAAGCTCTAGTTTATGGTTCATCAGTCCAGAAATCTGATTGGTTTTCTATAGTGCTTCAACCACTCTGTCCTGCTGAAATTACAGCCTGTTGTTAGGATAATGCTACCTAATGGGGCACACACCCTTTCTCAGAACTTTCTTTCACATTTTGATTCCCTTTTAAGACCTATATTTAATGCTCAGGTCCTTCAAGTGGTTGTTGTTTGTCCAGAGTTTATAGTTTTTATCTGTTGGAGGGTAGGTTTCTGAAGATTTTATTCCTCTGTGTCAAAAGCAGTACTCTTGATTGCTACACTTTTATTTACATTTATTTTAAAAGTCAAGGACTTCCCTAGTAGTTCAGTGGTTAAGAATCCATCTGCCAATGCAAGAGGCACAGGTTGGCTCTCTGGTCCAGGAAGATCCCATATGCCATAGGGCAATTACGTTGTGCGGCACAACTCCAGAGACTGTGTTCCTAAAGCCTGGAGTCTGTGCTCCCTAACAACAGAAGCGACCACAATGAGAAGCTGATGCACTGCAAGTGCAGAGTGGCCCCAGCTCACTGCAACTAGAGAAAGCCTGCAGGCAGCAATGAAGGTCCAGTGCAGCCAAAAAAAAAAAAGTCAACACTGTATCAGTAATACAGAAGTATCACTTGCAGTGAACTGAATATAATAATAAAATAATGATTCATTATTATTAATTTTTCAAATCTGAAAGTAAAAATAGATAAGAACTATAATAATAAATAAAAATTTAAAATATAAATTCTTTGGTGAGAAAAATAAAACTACTTTTAATGTCATTTGTAAAAGAGACAATAGCTCTAGTAGGTTAGTTAAAGATAAAGATATCTTATCCTTGAATGGTTCATTTTTTTAGATTTTACCAATAGAGATTCCCAACTAATATGTGAATGAGAATGGAAAAGCAAAAGATGTACCATAGTTTTTCTAGCATGACTAAATACAGCTAACCAAGAAAGGAAACACAAATGTCACTCTAACACACTTCTGCTTCAAGAAATCCCTAGAATCTGCAGACTTACTCAGTAATGTCTGCAGGCTAATGGAGTAGGGGCTCTTGACCCTATCTAGTTTGAACAATGCATATTTAGCATTTATAAAAATAAAAACTTTTTCAAGTGTCAGTTCATGTCACAGTATTTTCATGTTCATCAGATGAGCTCAGAACCAGCTCATTCAGAAACAAATCACAGGGTTGGTTTGCCCTCTGCCCATTCTCCTTGACTTGCCATCAAAATAATAATTTAGCATAAAATAAGTTACTAGGATCACTGCTCATCTTTTCATGAAGTTGAGGGAACAAAAATTGAGAATCCTCTTCTTCAAATAACAAGACTGACAATTTTATCTTTAATTTTGCCTGCATGGGTGGGCTCTCTACTTCTGGCACACTAGCCTAGTTACCCCCTGGCATGTGGGATCTTAGTTCTCCAACGAGGGACTGAACTTGCTTCTCCTGCAATGGAAGGCAGATTCTTAACCTGAGGACCACTGAAGTCCCAACATGACTAAGAATTTTAAGTGGAAATACTTTCCCAAAGCTTTTTACTCCTTGGTACAAGAGCTCCTTGATTTGCAGAGACCATCTCTCTAATCTGGTGGCTCCAGGAAGATAATATGTGAACTCCCTGAAGCCTCTGACACCCATTCTATAGTGCTGCAGTTACTCACAAAAATGGCTGGGTTTCAATCTATTCAGCACCCTGTTCCTTTGGTTTTAAGCTGCTTGCTAGGGGTTACTCTCGGAGAAGGCAATGGCACCCCACTCCAGTACTCTTGCCTGGAAAATCCCATGGACGGAGGAGCCTGGTAGGCTGCAGTCCATGGGGTCGCTAAGAGTCGGACAAGACTGACGACTTCACTTTGACTTTTCACTTTCATGCATTGGAGAAGGAAATGGCAACCCACTCCGGTGTTTCTGCCTGGAGAATCCTAGGGACAGGGGAGCCTGGTGGGCTGCGGTCTCTGGGGTCGCACAGAGTAGGACACGACTGAAGCGACTTAGCAGCAGCAGCAGCAGCAGCAGCAGAGATTACTCTGGAGAAGTGTTAAAGACAATAAGTACAACAAATAATTGTTTCAGAGCTTCCAGTGTTCTCACCTTTGCCTCCTCAGGTCTGAAATTCTAAACTTTCCTCTCCAATGGGAGCTGAAACGCGTTAGTTGCTCACTTGTGCCGGACTCTTTGCGACCCTATGAACTGTAGCCCTCCAGCCTCCTCAGTCCATGGGATTCTCCAGGCAAGAATACTGGAATGGGTTATTATGCCCTCCTCCAGGGGATTTTCCTGACCCAGGGATCAAACCCAGGTCTTCTGCATTGCAGGCAGATTCCTTACTGTCCTAGCCACCAGTGAACCCCTGGGGCTGAAAGCCCCATTTAATTTCTGCCCTTAGCTTTTACCCCTGAGGCAGAGATCATTTATTTATCCACCCTCCTCCCAACTCCAATTCTCCATCTCTTCAGTGCTGGCCTTGAGGCCATCTAAGCCTTGCCAATAAAGGTTAGCTTACAAAAGTGAAAGAGTTACAGCCCCTTAAGGGCATGAGACTCCAGGCAGGGAATTCATTCACTCTAGGCTACCCTCTATTCCTTCCAGCTGTGAATGATACCCGCTCAGAAATACTTCGGGAAATACTATGGTTAAGATTCTCTAGGATCACTGCTTAAATTCAGGTTAAAATGCTTCATAAGTAGACAGAATACATAATTTAACACCCAAACCTATACATTTGAGAAAGGTAGAGCTACTAACAATCATGCTTGGAAAATAGGGTTAAACTAGAATTGCACCAGCAATCTGGGACCTGTGGTTACCCCAACAGTAACTGGTCTTCTGCGAGCCAAGATCCCCATTGTCTTTCTCAACTCAAATAGCACCTCCTCAGAGAAGTCGTTGAAGGCTTTTTGTTCTCTTATTTGTTCATCTTTTGCAGCTAGGGTTTCTCTAAACCAGAATCCTCTTCTATCTCACCTCAGGCTATAGAGAGAGAGACAGATTGCTTAGCTTAGAATCCTGTCTCTACCCTTATTAGTAGAGTCTTTGGCAAATAAACATTTCTGTGGTGGTTTACTCACTTGTGAAGCAGGTATTAAAAAAAAACAATCGAACTTACTTGGGAGGATGAAATGAGTAACACATGCAAAGCACTCAGAACATCACCTAGTCCATAGTGCTCGGCAAAGTTAGCTATCATTTCCTCTGAAAACGGCCCCCACTTCAAGAGTCAAGTATCTGATCATTTAAAAAATACAAGTAAAATTGTATATGTCAATTCTGCCTCATCCATTCTTTCCAATCTGATATTTTGAGGAGGAATATATTTTACTTTAATAGTGATCCTGAGTGAAAAAAAAATTAAGTTGCCTGGAGCCCAAATTTATGTCACAGTACTTGCTGCATTATAGAAGTTTCTATTTGCTTTTCTTCGGTGGTAGCTTTCTGGTTTTTATCTCGTCATGTTTTTGTTTTTGTAGCAAGGCCCCAACTCTGACACATGTGGACAAAGTAGGTCCTGCCTGCCATTTCAGTAAACAAAGTATGTAGCAGCCATAAAGCCACCTGTTGTGCCCTGAGGGGAATTTGGGGCAGAGAAAAGATTCTGACCCTCGACAGCACACACGTTGTTGTTCAGTCGCTAAGTGGTGTCCAACTTGTGCCCCATGGGCCGTAGCACACCAGGCTCCTCACTCCTCCACTATTTCCAGAGTTTGCTCAAATTCATGTCCACTGAGTGAGTCGGTGATACTATCTAACCATCTCAATCTCTGCCGCACCCTTCTCTTTCTGCCTTCAATCTTTCCTAGCATCATTTCCTGGGGTCTTTTCCAATGAGTCGGCTCTTCGCATCAGGTGGCCAAAGTATTGGTGCTTCAGCTCTAGCACCAGTCCTTCCAAAGAATATTCAAGGCTGATTTCCTTTAGGATTGACTGGTTTGATCTCCTTATAGTCCAAGGGACTCTAAAAGATTCTTCTACTCTAAAAGAGTCTTCTACAGCACCACAATTGGAAAGCATCAGTTTTTTGGTGCTCAATCGTCATGGTCCAACTCTCACATCTGTACATGACTACTGGAAAAACCACAGCTTTGACTATATGGAAATTTGTCAGCAAAGGGATGTCTCTGCTTTTATAATACAGTCTAGGCTGGTCATAGCTTTCCTTCCAAGGAGCAAGTGTCTTAATTTCATGGCTGTAGTCATTATCCACAATGATTTTGGAGCCCAAGAAAATAAAATGTCACTGCTTCCACTTTTTCCTCTTCTATTTGCCATGAAGCGATGGGACTGGGTGCCATGATCTTAATTTTTTGAATGTTGACTTTCAAGCCAGCTTTTTCACTTTCCTCTTTCACCCTCATCAAGAGGCAATTTAGTACTTCACTTTCTGCCATTAGAGCGGTATCATCTGCATATTTGAGGTTGTTGATAAGATGTATATCAAAGGAATAATTTCAGTAAGCCCAGACTCTTACATCTTTCCTACATAGAAAAATAGTAAAATCATCTTGAGATGTCTTTTTTTGTGATTAGCAGTAATCTTTTAATGCTTGACTACTTTTTCCTTTTCACAAAAACTCCTATATATCCTTTTCCCTTAGGTCCTTGGAACAATTCCTCAGAACATGGCTGTATCCTAGGCTATAGCCCTCATTAAAGCCACAGAATTAAACACAATTCTCAACTGCACCTGTGTGTTTTGTTTTCAGTCAACCCACAGAAGTCTTTTGCAAAGAGCTGGGAGCTAAAAGGGAAAATATTTTACAATGCAGACTTGCTAAAATCTATAATCTGGATTTCTGGCACATCCTACATAAAATGGAATGGTAATTTTTGTGTATCTTGAAGATAGTCAACTTCCAATTTCTACTTATTAGGAAAGACTGCCTTATCAATCACATAATAGTTTTATTTTCTATAAATTTGAGACTTTTGTCAGTTTTGTGAGGACCACAGAAATGCTATTAGAGAATGAGGATGGTATGCTTTTGAGCTTTATTTTTTGATTAGTGTACTTCTGATCTTTTGTTCTTATAGAACACATATAAAATGATTTAATGAATACTCATGTATCTACCACCTGACTTATGAAAATAGAACATCATCAGTATCTTTGAAGGCGCTTATATGACTCTTCCCCATCCCATCTCTTCCGTCACAGCTTCTATTCTGAATTTTGGGTTTATAGTGTTCTTGCTTTTATTTGTAGTTTAATCGTTTATCTCCATAGACAAAATATTAATATTTTAAAAATTTGTATAAATGGAGTCATATTGTATGCCATCATCTGTGCTTTGCTTTTCATCCCACAAGACTATGATCCTGAGCTTCATGCTTGTTATTGCATGGCTATCATTCATTCCTTTTTGATGTTGTATGATGTTCCGCTGAATGTCTATACAAGATTTGAGCAATTTATATACTTATATACTGTTGATTTATTTAGGTTATTTCCTGTTTTGTCTGCTGTTCAAAGTGTTATGAATATTTTTGTACATACTTTGGTAAAAATGTTCAAGAATCTTTCTAGGATACTTACTTAGGGGAGGAATTGTTGGCCATGAGCTATGCATGACTTTAAAGTTTAGTTATTATTTAATTGCTAAGTTGTGTCCAACTCTCTGCCACCCCATGGACTGTAGCTTGCCAGGCTCCTCTGTCCATGGGATTTCCCAGGCAAGAATACTGGAGTGGGATGACGTTTTCTTCCCCAAGGGATCTTTCTGACCCAGAAATCAAACCTGTGACTCCTGCATTGGCAGATGGATTCTTTACCGCTGAGCCACTAGCGAAGTCCAATTTTAGTAGCTAATGTCAAAGTGTTTTCCAAAGTGGTTGTGCTATTTTACACTATCGAACAGTGTAAAGTGTTCTTCCATTGCTCTGCATTCTCACCAACACTTGTTAATGTGGACTTAAAGTATTTTGTCAGTTGAATCCATGAAATGGTGTATTTATGGTTTTAATTCATGTGCTCCTGATTACCAGTGAGTTTAGCACCTTTAAAAATTTATTTTTGGTCACGCCCTGCACGGCATGCAGAATCTTACTTACTCAACCAGAGATGGAATTTGCACCTCCTGCAGTAGAAGCAACCCACTCCAGTGTTCTTGCCTGGAGAATCTCAGGGACGGAGGAGCCTGGTGGGCTGCCGTCTATGGGGTCGCACAGAGTCAGACACGACTGAAGCGACTTAGCAGCAGCAGCAGTAGAAGCACCCACCAGGGAAGTCCTCAGCTTTTTTTTGTATGCTTGTATTTCCTTATCTGCGAAATGCCTTGCTTAGGCCTTTAGCATTTTTTTTCTATTGCATTGTCTTTTAATTTGTAAGAGTATTTCACTTAATTTACTTATCTTTAATTAAAATATAGTTGATTTACAATATTATATTAGTTTCATGTTTACAGCATAGTAATTCAATATTTTAATAGACTTCACTCTATTTAAAGTTATTACAACAAAGGACTAATCTCCAAAATATACAAGCAGCTCATCCAATCAAAAGGTGGGCAGAAGACCTGAACAGACATTTCTCCAAAGACATACAAATGGCTAACAAATACATGGAAAGATGCTCAATATCACTCATTATTAGAGAAACGCAAATCTAAACTACAGTGGTATTGACACAGCCATTATAGAGAACACTATGGAGATTCCTTAAGAAACCAGGAGAAAACTACCAGATGATCCAACAATCCCACTAGGCATATACCCTGCTGCTGCTGCTGCTGCTGCTGCTAAGTCGCTTCAGTTGTGTCCTACTCTGTGTGACCTCAGAGACCGCAGCCCACGAGGCTCCCCAATCCCTGGGATTCTCCAGCCAAGGACACTGGAGTGGGTTGCCATTTCCTTCTCCAATGCATGAAAGTGAAAAGTGAAAGTGAAGATGCTCAGTCGTATCCGACTCTTAGCGACCCCATGGACTGCAGCCCACCAGGCTCCTCCATCCATGGGATTTTCCAGGCAAGACTACTGGAGTGGGGTGCCATTGCCTTCTCCGAGGAAACCATAAATGAAAAAGACGTATGTACCCCAATGTTCACTGCAGCACTATTTACAATAGCTAGGACATGGAAGCAACCTAGATGTCCATCAACAGATGAATGAATAAAGCAGTTGTGATGCTTATATACAATGGAATATCACTTAGCCATAAAAAGGAACATGTTTGAGTCAGTTCTAATAAGGTAGATGAACCTATTATACAGTGTGAATTAATTCAGAGAAACAAATGTCTCTAAAGGCATATATATGGAATCTAGAAAGATGATACTGATGAACCTATTTGCAGGGCAGCAAGGGAGACGCAGACATAGAGAACAGACTTGTGGACACTGGGGGAATGAGCGGGGAAGGATGAATTGACAGAGTAACAGTGAAACAAATACATTACCACATGCAAAATAGCCATGGGAATTTCCATATGATGCAGGGATCTCATACCTGGTGTTCTGTGACAACCTAGAGGGATGGGATGGGATGGGATGAGAGGTGGAAAGGAGGTTCGAGATGGAGGAGACATATGCACACCTATGACTGATTCATGTTGATGTATGGCAGAAACACAATATTGTAATTATCCTCCAATTAAAAATATAATTAAAAAACTGTAAAAAGTCATTACAAAATAATGGCTATATTTCCCTGTTGTATAATATATCCTTGTTGCTTATTTATTTTATACAGTGTTCTTTATCTCTTAATCCCCTACCCCTATCTTGCCCCTCTTTTCTTCCCTCTCTCCACTGACAACACTAGATTTGTTATCTATATCTGAATGTTTGTTTTGTCATATTCATTCATTTATTTTTTAGATTTCACAGTATGTAGAATATTTGTCTTTGTCTGACATATCATTTTTCATGTAGTTTAAATATGTGATTCTCAAATGGAGGAGAAATTGCCCCTTAGGAAACATTTGGCAATGCCTGGAGACATTTTTAATGGTCGCACAACTTGACAGGGAAAGCATGTAACAGGTTGAGATCAGAGATGATGCTAAATCATCCTATAAAGCACAGCCTCCACAGTAAAGAATTATCGGGCCCAGTATGTTAATCATGTCAAATGAATACTAGAGATTTGTCCTAGACACCAATATGTTATCAACTGTATGTGCTGTAAATATTTTTCCCAGTTTTTTGGTATCTTCATTTTTCCTGTGGTACTTTTTGATGATAGGAAATTCTTAATTTTAATATATTTAAGCTATCAATCTTTTCTTTTATGGACTATGCTTTTGTCTCTGATTTAAGAAAGTTCCCCATGCCTTAAGGATAGAGATTTTCCAATGAAGTGTTTCATAAGTTTAAATTTTGCTTTTTTATATTTAAGCCTTTGATTATATTTGTTTATAACCTAAGAGTCCAAAACTAACTTTTATATGAAGAAATGAGGACTATTTATTTAAAATCCAGCTTATCCCCACTGGGTTACAATGCTGTCAAAACTGAAGTTTGCAAAAATGGGCTTATTTCTAGTTGTCTACTTTTACCTTTTTATCTGGAGGCTAAAGTTGTTTTTATTATCTTATAAAAGAAAAACTGAATCCCAAGAGTTTAAGGTTTTCATAAATTTCATGAAAATAGATTTTAGAAGTTTTTTTCAAGTGTTTCTCTGTCTTTTCTAGAGATATAAAAGGGAATTTGATGTTATTTTGAATACCAAGATGAAATACTTCTCAAATCATTATAAAATGAACTTATTAATTTCACTGACAGTTGTTTCACTTCTCCACAAACTACACTGCCTACAGTATACATTTCACAAAGGTTGGAAACCCATTTACTGACTGGCAAAATGAGAGCCTTTCCTCAAATATTTTTTAACATCTATATTTAACCTTATACATCATCCAACTCTTTTATCTAGGGGTTGTAACAGAAATACCCATATTCTTTCCTCAATAGTAAGAAAGACCATTTCCTAACTGCTGAGAAGCTGGCTCTTAAGGACATTCCCAACCAGATCATTCCTGGAAAGGAATCCATAGTTCAAAACACATTCACACCTGTCAATCAGCCTCAGCCATCAGCTTTCAAATCCAGTTGCTCTGAAGAAAGAAAGTGAAATCACTCAGTCCTTTCTGACTCTTTGCGACCCCGTGGACTGTAGCCCACCAGGCTCCTCTGTCCATGGGATTCTGAAGCCAGTGGCAAAACTATTTACAGGGTGAAGCAGAGACGGAATATATGTAAACATCTTTGTTTCCTTTTCTTTTTCTAACATTTCCCCTCCATTCTCATTTAGCCCACACAAGCTCCAAACTAGTATTCAATAACACTGAAGTGGGATCATTTTATTAAAAGAAACTATATACTTTGGAATTGAGGTAAATCAGAAGCAGAAGTATAAATCCACTGATTCAGAAAATAATTCAGAATTGGGACAAAAACTTTTCCAGGAAAAGAACATTTTTTTTTCAATTTTTTCCTTTGGGAAAATACTCTGGAAATGATTCCCTTTTTAAACGTATTTGCTATTGCTTGTTATTATTTCTTTTTTTCCTGAATATTCTTGAAATGATTATCAACTAACGATGCAATTAATCTGGAGCTTCAAGTATGGGTTTAAGGGAAAATGAGAAGGGGTTTTCTGTAGTGACAGTACTTTCCATGATACCTACTTTTGATATCTGATCACCATAAGGATTGACAACTCATGGCAAAGCAATGATGTACAGTGGTCATTAAATACTCTGGTTGGACAGGGTGTCTCTAGCTGATTAGCATGTCTGGGATAAGGTGGTAGTTAAACCCAAGGGGGCTAAGAGGATTTACCACATATACAGCTCTCAGATTCTATCAAATTTATTACATCTGGAGCACTGTTTAGAACCATATAGCAGAAAGACATTTACTCAAAACTCAAGAGACCTCTATTTACCAAATGGCTGTACATACATCTTTCAGATATAGGAGTATAGATCTCTGGCAGTCTTTTAAGGAAATTTTCATAAACAAGATTTGTAAGTTTCCAGCTCATTTAAACACATTAAATAAGCAATTTCCTAAAAATTGCAAAGGCACATAGGAGCTGCTCCAGGAGCAATGTAGAAGTACGCAATGCTGCAAATAAACTGGACTGAGAAATCAGTCCTCCTTCCCTCCTCTCCAAGTTGAGGCCAGGAACACAGGATTACACAAGAGGGAAAAAAAAAAAAAGACAAAGCCACAAGCATAAAAAGTCCTACAACCATCAGACATAAACACACACTCGTTTTATGTGGAAGATTACGATTACGCTGCAAGTTTTTACCTGCCAGGCAAGGGGACCCCCTGAATCTCCAGGTGAAGGAAGTAGCAGCAGTCCTTCCTTCCTGGCCCAGGCTCCTGAGAATAATCAGGTCTCCCATGGGAGACGCACCTGATCTGTACCTGTTTCCTTTTGCCTCAAACTGCTCACATGCAGACTAGGAAGGCCTACAGGTGAAACATCACAATCACATGGACAACAATGCCAGGAGCACAGGAAAGGCCACCATCCACATAAAATTCACACTGAAGGTGCTGCCCAAGGGCTTAGACCAGGGCAACGATACCAGCTGTACGCCCTAAAAGAGATCCTTCCCTACCCGGCCTCCACACAGATTTCGAACAGCCAAGTGGCACATGTGAACGTTAAGTAGGGTTTAGCAGTTACCATTTCCACCAAATTGTTGAAAATAAATTGAGGGCACCTTAGCTCTTTATATGCCATCATATGTATCCGGCTCAAGCTTAACAAAATACTATGAAATTTTAGTTTGAACGTCAGAAAATCTAATATGCGACAATGTGGCGATTCTTGCTCCCCACGCCCAGGTCGGTGTCAGGGTACCTCCCCAATCATCAGTGAACACAAGTTCTGGTCCGTTCGGTTAACTTTAGACGTCTGCCCACTCCATCGAGTCTCAGTCTTCCCTTTTCTTGAGGACGAAAGACTGTTCGCGTCACTGGACTTGGAAACGACTCCACCGTGAGGTGGGACACCCTCTATTACCCGTTCCCTAAGACAGGTTCCCAAAATAGGGAGTAACTTTAACTCGTCTGTAAGGAGTCTTGAGCCGGCGGTGAGTCCGAAAAATGGGGAGGTTTTAAGGGCCGACGTCGGAGAAACAGACTTGGGAAAACAGGGTCCCGGCTCGGCAACACCACTTCCGGGCCGCAGACCGCCCGATCGACGTACAAGCTGACCGTTAGGCGCGGGCGGGGCCGGGGTCACGTGGCCTGCGCGGGGTCAGAGCCCGGCGTACGCGGGCGCACGCAGAGCGGCTCGGCCCGCGGCCGCGCGCCTTGCGTGCGCGCGCAGGCCGGGGGCGGAGCGTGTGGGCTGAGCCTCTGGCGCGCGGCGGGGCGGAGGTGGGGCTCGAGCGGGGTGGAGGGCGGAGGCGGGGCCTCCTCCTTCACCTCCTCCTCCTCCTCCTCCTCCTCCTCCTCCTCCTCCTCCTCCTCCAGCGAGGCTGGGCCGGCGGCGGCGGCGGGAGGCGGGTGACCCGCGGAGGGGCGTCTCGGCCATGACTGCGGAGCTGCAGCAGGACGACGCGGCCGGAGCGACCGACCGCCACGGCTCGGTGGGCCTCGCGAAGGCGAGCGCGAACCGGGGGGCGGGCTCCGGGTCCCACGGGGTAGGGGTGCGGGGCCCAGGCGGGTGCCGCGCGGGGCGCGGGCGGGCGGACGGGCGGGCCTGCGGAGATGGGGCGCGGGGCTGCGGAGGGCGCCCGGGCCCGGCGGGGGCGAGGGCAGCGCTCCGGCCGGGGTGAGCACCGGGGCTCCGGGAGGAAGCTGAAGTCTCTGTAAGGCTCGCTCACAGAGATTGAGGACACTTCTTGGCGTCTGGAGATGGGCTGAAGTTCGAGGGAGATAGCTAATTTGGGATATCAAAAATAAAGGGCTGGACGTGGGCTGCTGTCTGCATCAGGGATCTCTAAAGAGAGCGCTCCTGGCCCCCGACCAGGGGTGAGAAACTTCGAAAAGGGGCAGCTTTGCTGGATTTTTTTTTTTTTTAATCCGTTTTAGGGCAGTGCTGTTTTAAGAGTCTAAAGCAGACCGAAGTTATCTTAAGTTAAAGCGAGGATTTTATCTACACCGTGTGAAAGACCAAGGGTCCTTGTTACCACTTCCTACCTTCTACATTTCCCTCCCCGCCTCCCCATATTTTGAAGCAGAAAGCAGCCTCCCCAGTTACTGCGTTCATCACTGTAGATTTTTAGAAAGGGGGGAGGAACACCGTGATGAATAGAAGGTATGCTGATAATGCTTTCCTAGTCCCAGTATCTAAGAAGATTGAAATCAATACAGGGATTTCTGGGCTAAAAAGGTGAGAGGAAAAGAACACTGGTTTGAGAGAAAAAAGGCTAATGTCTGTGCAAAAAAAAAAAAAACCTTGGGAAGTGGGCAATTTGAGAATGTCTTCTAATGTTACTTTGGAATGTTCTAACTTAACACTACCCGGTCACCCCTCAAGTGGTGCATTTTTTCAAGACAGAATGGGGAACCTGTACCAAGTATTTAAATGCGAGTTTGGAAGTGAGGAATTTCATAAACTATTTACAGTACAGAGCTGTCAGATACCTCCATGTGAGAAACCTTTTACGCCCCCCTTTTCCCCCCTCTTCGGACACTCAAGGGACCAATAGAGTATAAAGTGACCGCACTTCCTTTTTAAATTCCTGCAGTAAAAGATACCTCTAGGTCCTGGGCTCCAAAATGAAAGTAGGCAAATGGTGTTTCATGTGCTGATTTATAATAGAAGTATTGTTAGGTGTTTACAAATGACCCTTGGAATGTGAGTCAGGATTTTCTCTCCTTTCACAGCTGAGTTCTGTTTGTTTAAAGGACAGTGACTTAAAAGCAGGTGGGAAAATCTTAGTTTTGAGATCGTCCTGTTGATTTAGGGAAGAGACTATTTTAAGGGAGGGCAAGTCATATTTAAATTTGTTGGTTGAGACCATGTGCCTTTTGGTCAGCAGCAACTGCGTTTGCCTCTGCTGCAGTTTGAGAGATGACCACTGTCTCAGCCTTCTCGGTTTAAGTGTTCATGTGTGAGGTGTTTGATGAACACTTGTATATAAGTCATAGCTATTTTTGGAAACCTTTGGAACTCCAGTGGCTGTGGCTGGCTGGAGGACCTGATTCCTGGCAACCTGCAGAGTGATGACATTTACTGTTCTTCCCAGCGATTCGCCCCATACAGACAAATGATAAGCTTGGAATGCTTGATAATATTTGCCCTTTTGGTTTTTTCTAATGTAAAATTCCTGAAGTTCGCAGGCTAGAATGAAGGATCCTTATATGAGAAGTACCTTTCCCATCTCAGAGGAAAGACTTTGGTATTTTCTTCTTCATCTTGAGTTTCATGTTAGAATGAACTCTATTTTAAATTCTCTGAAGCAATTCTTCATTGCCCTGAAAGGATCTGGAATTATTCTAATTGAGGGGAGCTCTCTTCCCCTGACACTCAGCAGCTATTTAAAACTTAGAGTGATTCCTTTCCCTTATTGGTCAGCGTACATGGTACAGGCAGAATCTGTTATAGCCCCAAAGAACTTGAGTGGGACAAAAACGCAGTACTCTTGAAATCTGTTCTCAGTCTGCACATTTAAATCGCAGCTTCCCAGGTGCTGCTAGTGGTAAAGAATCCACCTGCTAATGCAGGAGACATGAGAGATGCAGGTTCAATCCCTGGGTTGGGAAAATTCCCTGGAGGAGGGCATGGCAGCCCACTCCAGTATTCTTGCCTGGAGAATCTCGTGGACAGAGGAGCCTGGCGGGCTACAGTCCATGGGATCGCAAAGAGTTGGATGAGACTGAAGCGACTTAGCATGCACCATTTAAATCAGTTCTTGACTTAGATGAAAACCAGCAGCAGTGTTTACTGTTATTGTAGTGCTCTTGGAGGGAGAGCATTGAGCAGTCCTGAAAGAGATCTTAGTTCTCTGCTTAGGAATTTAACCTGGGTGACATCTATTTCTGCTTTATTGACTATGCCAAATCCTTTCACTGTGTGGATCACAATAAACTGGAAAATTCTGTAAGAGATGGGAATACCAAACCACCTGACCTGCCTCTTGAGAAACCTGTATGCAGGTCAGGAAGCAACAGTTAGAACTGGACATGGAACAACAGACTGGTTCCATTAAAGGAGTACGTCAAGGCTGTGTATTGTCACCCTGCTTATTTAACTTATATGCAGAGTACATCATGAGAAATGCTGGGCTGGAAGAAGCACAAGCTGGAATCAAGATTGCCGGGAGAAATATCAATAACCTCAGATATGCAGATGACACCACTCTTATGGCTGAAAGTGAAGAGGAACTAAAAAGCCTCTTGATGAAAGTGCAGGAAGAGAGTGAAAAAGTTGGCTTAAAGCTCAACATTCAGAAAACGAAGATCATGGCATCCGGTTCCATCACTTCATGGGAAATAGATGGGGAAACAGTGGAAACAGTGTCAGACTTTATTTTGGGGGGCTCCAAAATCGCTGCAGATGGTGAATGCAGCCATGAAATTAAAAGATGCTTACTCCTTGGAAGGAAAGTTATGACCAACCTAGATAGCATGTTGAAAAGCAGAGACATTACTTTGCCAACAAAGGTCTGTCTAGTGAAGGCTATGGTTTTTCCAGTGGTGATGTATGGATGTGAGTTGGACTGTGAAGAAAGCTGAGCACCGAAGAATTGATGCTTTTGAACTGTGGTGTTGGAGAGGACTCTTGAGAGTCCCTTGGACTGCAAGGAGATCCAACCAGTCCATTCTGAAGGAGATCAGCCCTGGGATTTCTTTGGAAGGAATGATGCTGAAACTCCAGTACTTTGGCCACCTGATGCGAAGAGTTGACTCATTGGAAAAGACTCTGATGCTGGGAGGGATTGGGGGCAGGAGGAGAAGGGGACAACAGGGGATGAGATGGCTGGATGGCATCACTGACTCGATGGTGAGTCTGAGTGAACTCTGGGAGGTGGTGATGGACAGGGAGGCGTGGTGTGCTGTGATTCATGGGGTCGCAAAGAGTCGGACACGACTGAGTGACTAAACTGAACTGAACCTGGATGAAAACCAAGAGTCCTAGCCACTGGACCACCAAGGGCTAGAGGCAAAGTGGCCCTGGCTGTTGCCCCTGTTTGAAGCAAGAATATTTCAAGGAGGCAAACAGTATAAAAACAGATACAAAGTTTATTATTAGAGACACAGCACAATATATGGGAGAGCACACAGGAAAAGAGTTTGTTTATCCAGCTCAGAATCCGGGCTGAGATACACACTGGGATAACGCTGGGATAGCGTGTGGGCATCCTCTCTAATGAGGAGCGGTGCCGTAAGTCAGAAGTCAGGCAGTGACGCACACCTGGAGAGGAGCACAGGTGTTCAGAGACACACCCAGGGAGATGTGTGGCCACCCTGGATGAGGAGGAGCAGTGAGGAGATGATGTAAATCATTTATGTAGGTCTGTCCTTCCAGGTCTTTGTTTACCTCTGACGGATTATCTTGTTTCTGTCTTCATGCCTGACTGGCCCATGGATCCTCCCCAAGATACGTGTGCAGCTTTATGCTGAGACGGTTCCCACTGTAGAGGCCTGTGGGTGCATGTCCACACTTACTATGGAGTGGGGTCCCCTCCCTTTTCAACCCCCAAAAGCATTCCTTTGCATGTGCAGACAGGGAAGTCTTCCTTGACCTCAGGAGTCGGCACCTTATCTCTTTGCTTCAGCAGCGCACAGCTTTTACCACTAGCTTTGTCCTGGTTGAGAACAAAGGCTTAGTTTTACTCCACTTGACAACCACCAGGTGTCAGGCCCAGAGACCCAGGACAAGCAATTTGAAGGCAGATTGGCTCTTACAAACCTGTCAACCTTGGCAGCTATACTAAGGCTCATCACAAATCCTGCTAACGGAAGCCCTATGAAAACCTGTTTCTGAGAAAATTTAGTGCCTTCTTTTGATTTTAGTGCCTTCTTTTGATTTATTGGTTTTACACTCTTTTATCTTGTCTCATTACTTGTAATTTTGGGAACATCAGTGAGTGAGTGCTTGGTTGGCATCCACAGCTCTCATGCCTCCAGCTACAAACCGTTCCTAGTCATACAGTACTTTTAGTAGATTTATAAAACACATTGACAAGTAACACCTCACCAGGCAAGATCTTGCCATATGTTTTCTTTCATCAAGGAAATTTAAAGTAATAGCCAAGTGAAACATATTTTTCAATGAGAATAATGATGCTGATAATACTAGTAGATAACCTTGATTGATCATGTACTATATGCCAGACTGTGCTCACAACTTAACATATTATCTCAGTACTTATGACAGCTTCAGGAAGTTTTCTTATTTCTTGTTAAGTAATTTGCACGTTACTTACCTAGTAAAGGGTACAGCCAGGGTTGAACCCAGGGACTTCTGACTCCCGAGAGCTCAAGAAATCTCTGATCCTACTTCTAAGTTGATGGACCCATAGTCTTGCATCAGAACCTATTACTCTGTAGAACTGTCTTCCTGATGTTTTAAATTTTCAATCCTCACTGCACTCTTTCTCAATAGATTATCTTCCTTCCTACTTGAATGAGCTGATACCTAAAGAGCTCTCTGTCTTACGCTTGGGGTCCTCCCCCCTTCAGAATCTTTTTCTCTTAGTGGAAGACGTACTCTTCCCTTCTCCCCTCTTTTAGAGATGAATCTAAATCAGTGGTGTCTAGAAACCTTTTTGATTGTGACTCCTAGGGAAGAAGACTCCTGTCATCTAGTGGGTGGAAGCCAAGAATGCTGCTAAATATCCTGCAGTGTACAGAGAGCTTCCCCTTCCACAAAACAAAAAGTTGTCTGGCCCAAAATGTCAATGGAGCTTAAGAAACCTGGTTTAGACGATGTTTCCTCTCATTCGCCTAAGTTTTCTTTCATCTTCTTTATGCCAGCCTAATTCCCAGGTACCTTTACTGCCTTCTGGTCCCTTGAGACTCAGGATGTGGTTCATGGACCAGTAGCATCCATATCACCTAAGAGTTGGTTAGAAATGTAGAAATGTGGATGTGCTGGAACCAGCTTGTACTTGTACTGCCTCTCCAGGTGATTGTATACATTTCTTCCCAACTCTCTGTTCAGTGACCTCGTGTTAGTAGCTTGAAATCTCAGTCGAAATATTTCTACTAAGGCAATTAGTAGGCTGGACAAATCAACATACCACTGTCTGGGCCTCCACCCTCGACCTGCAGAATCAGAATCGCCTTTGACAAGATCCCTGGGTGATAAACTTTGTGAAAGTGATCTACTTTCTGCTCCAAAGGATTCCCATTTTCCCTTCAGCTGTGCATACTTCTCCTCAGTCCTCAAACAAAATAGCAACAATAGCAAAATCGTCTCTGCCTTGTTCTTTAATTTTGTTTACTGTCTTTCATTTTGTTTACTTTCTTGTAAGTCCACCTGTTTCTTCTCTAAAACAGTTTTCCAGTTACAATGTAATTCCAGCTCATTGTGGAACATTTGAAAAATACAGACCCAGGCAAGGTTTAGCTCTTGGCTGGTAAGAGGCCCCCCTCCCCAGGCCGAAGTGAGTTGGTTCCCAGATTTTACTTGAGGTGCAGCAGCAACTTTGCAAAAGCCCAGTTAGGAGGTGACTCTGGGGATCACTTAGGCTCCAGGAAGATAAGGGCTGATTGCCCACAGGCCTACAGAGAGGCTGACCAGGCAACAGAAGATTAGACTGTAGGGCAGTGAGTGGTTTTATGTGATCAGCATCTCTGAGGGCACCCAACGAGAGCCTTGCCAGCAGTAGGCTTTTAGTATTTGTAGCAAGTGAAATGGATCTGTTGGAGGTGACCAGTGACTAATCACCTTCTGGTCAGGTCAGTGACCTTTCAGTACTAGTTCTTTCTGCATCCTTGCTTATTCAAATTCTTTCTCAAGTCCCATTTTCGTGTTTTGATTTGTGATGATTTTTCATGGCCACTTTTTGGTTGATATTTATTTTGGCTTTTGATTTTGTTGCTAGTTATTATCAACTGTTCTGCTTTTTACAAAAAAATTGCAGCGTGTTTTCTTGAATCATTCACCGTGGTCTCATCACAGATGTACTACCGTAAGCCCTCACTTCTGAACTGATGACATCATTTTACAACTTTCTTATGAAAACTAGCCCTGGAAAAGATGTTTGAATTTATGTACTACAGCTTTCTTTCTTTTTTTTTTTTTTTTTTTTTGCGTGGAGGGATGGAGTCATGCTGCACAACTTTATAGGATCTTAGTTCCCAACCAAGGATTGAATCTGTGCCCTTAAAAGTGAAAGTGCCAAGTCCTCACCATTGGACCACCAAGGAATTCTACACTGCACCTTTGCCCTAGAGTGCGAGGGCTTCAGTAGTTGTGGCACTGAGGCTTAGCTACTCTGTGGCATGTGGGATCTTGCTGAGCCAGGGATCAGACCTCTGTCCCCTGCATTGGCAGGTGATTCTTCTCCACTGTGTCACCAGGGAAATCCCCTACTACAGCTTTCTTGGTTTTGCAAATATAGTAACTGGTTTAGGGAGTTGATTTACTCGTGATCACAGGCTGTGGCAGAACCCTGGCCTCAGACTTTGGTTCCGTGTCCTGTTAGTGTGCCCAGTGTTGCTGCGACTGTACCTCTTGAGCCCTCTCCCCTGGGACCTTTGGGCCCTGTGCTGTATGTGTGTTTGTTTGTGTGTATGTCTTTGGCTGCACCGGGTCTTAGCCGCATGCAGGGTCTTTAGTTGTGACATGCAAACTCTTAGTTGCAGCATTTGGGATCTAGTTCTCTGACCAAGGGTGGAACCTGGGCCACTTGCGTTGGGAAGCTCAGAGTCCCAGCCATTGCACCACCGAGGAAGGCCCTGAGGCCTTTATTTTTCTGGCTTTTCTACATTTCTTCTCTGCTAGGGATGAACCTTTGCTTTCTTTGTTGTCACTGCCCTTTTATTAACTGCTTCCAGATCTGCATGTTTGATCCCAAATTGCAGATGACTTTAACTCCTCTTTTTCCAAATGCTTTTTGAGCATTTCTACTTGAGATAAACATTTGTTGCCTCACTCCTTTTCCCAAAATTACTATACCAGCCCTGCAGATACATACTTGTAATCATAGCATCTGCCATATGCCAGTTTTTGGTACATTTTTAATCTTTATAAAAACCCTACAAGGTATGAATTATTATTAATGTCTTACTACTGTGGGAAACCTCAGCCTCAGATATTAATACAGCTTCAGTTCAGTTCAGTTCAGTCGTGTCCGACTCTTTGCGACCCCATGAATCTCAGCACGCCAGGCCTCCCTGTCCATCACCAACTCCCAGAGTTTACCCAGACTCATGTCCATCGAGTCCATGATGCCATCCAGCCATCTCATCTTCTGTCGTCCCCTTCTCCTCCTGCCCCCAATCCCTCCCAGCATCAGAGTCTTTTCCAGTGAGTCAGCTCTTCGCGTCAGGTGGCCAAAGTACTAGAGTTTCAGCTTTAGCATCATTCCTTCCAAAGAAATCCCAGGGCTGATCTCCTTCAGAATGGACTGGTTGGATCTCCTTGCAGTCCAAGGGACTCTCAAGAGTCTTCTCCAACACCACAGTTCAAAAGCATCAATTCTTTGGCGCTCAGCTTTCTTTATAGTCCAACTCTCACATCCGTACATGACCACAGGAAAAACCATAGCCTTGACTAGACGGACCTTAGTTGGCAAAGTAACATCTCTGCTTTTGAGTATACTATCTAGGTTGGTCATAACTTTCCTTCCAAGGAGTAAGCATCTTTTAATTTCATGGCTGCAATCACCATCTGCAGTGATTTTGGAGCCCCCCAAAATAAAGTCTGACACTGTTTCCACTGTTTCCCCATCTATTTGCCATGAAGT
The DNA here is from genome assembly GCF_042477335.2 of Ovis canadensis. Lineage (NCBI taxonomy): Eukaryota > Metazoa > Chordata > Mammalia > Artiodactyla > Bovidae > Ovis > Ovis canadensis. Next base: position 32,225,049 of record NC_091259.1, on the reverse strand, counting down.
GATGGGACCAGATACCATGATCTTCGTTTTCTGAATGTTGAGCTTTAAGCCAACTTTTTCACTCTCCACTTTCACTTTCATCAAGAGGCTTTTTAGTTCCTCTTCACTTTCTGCCATCAGGGTGGTGTCATCTGCATATCTGAGGTTATTGATATTTCTCCCAGCAATCTTGATTCCAGCTTGTGTTTCTTCCAGTCCAGTGTTTCTCATGATGTACTTTGCATATAAGTTAAATAAGCAGGGTGACAATATACAGCCTTGGCGTACTCCTTTTCCTATTTGGAACCAGTCTGTTGTTCCATGTCCAGTTCTAACTGCTGCTTCTTGACCTGCATACAGATTTACAAGGTCCTAATAAATTTTTAAACCAAAGTCTGTCTCGCATTTGAAAAAATGACTTACTCAAGAATAAATTCTAAGTAGCACAGTTGAGGGGCTTCCCAGGTGGCTCAAATGGTAAAGAATCCACCTGCTAATGCAGGCGATGAAGGCAGAAGAAGCAGGGTTCCTGCCCTGGGTTGGGAAGATCTCCTGAAGAAGGTAATGTCTACCCACCCCAGTATTCTTGCCAGAAAAGTCCCGCAGACAGAGGAGCCTGGCAGGACTATAGGCTACAGTCCATAGGGTGGCAGAGAGTCAGATGTCTTAGCAACTGAGCACCTGCAGCATAGCACAGTTGAGACTTCATGCCATTCTGACTTTGCCTGCTGCAGTACATGCCTATCTAGAACCAAACTTTTTGACTACCTTGACAATTTATGGAGCACTTTAACATATATTTCTCATTGAACCCATATAGCAACCCTATGAAATAAAATTTAGTGTGAAGCAGAATTTGCAAAGTGACCCAACTAGTAAGTAGTAAAACTAAAACCCTGGCAAAGGCAATTATTTTTCTAGGATATCAGTATTTTAAACTACAATCTGTAGATGAATTTTGTTAGATGGACAGGTCACAGTATTTACATTTTAAAAATAATCTTTTCATTTTAATAACAATTCCTGTATGCATTACTTCATTTCATAGTCACACCTGTGCTGTCAAAGCTTATGGTATACTCTCTTTTCCAGCTGTAGAAATTGATGCTCAAGAAAGTTGAAATTTGCCCAGAGGCTAATGTGTGGTGCAGTCGGGGCTACCTGGTGCTATTTCCACCATCTAAGGCTTTCTAATAAAAACAGAGGTCAAAATGCCAGACATTCATAGCCAGATAAAGATCTGTGTGAGTAGATGCTAGCAGCTGCTACATGATGGTTAGTAGGTTAAATTTAAGATATCCTAAGAAAATATTTCCTTTTTCCAATATTCCTGCCCAATTTCCTGGTGTCTTTTTTTCTTTTTTGTTGTGTGTATGCGTGTACATATGCAAAGCTCAATTTTTATTCAGTTGAGGTGAAATTCATATAATATAAATTACCTATTTTAAAGTATACATTTAGTATATTCACAACATTGCACAACCGCCACTTCAGTCTGGGTCCAAAATATTTTTATCACCCCAAAAGAAAACCAAATTCTACTAAGCAGTCCCTCCCCATTCCCCCTCCACTCTCCCCGCTGGCCACACTGATCTGCTTTCTGTCTCTGCGTTTTACCTGTTCTGGATAGTTCATGTAAACGGAATCGTATAATATGTGACCTTTTGTGTTTTGTGTCTTTCACTTAGTTTATTGAAGTTTATCCAAGTTATAGCATGTATCAGTACTTTATTCCTTTCAATAATGGCTGATATTCAGCTCTAGAACCAAACATGGAACAATGGACTGGTTCCAAATTGGGAAAGGAGTACAGCAAAGCTGTATATTGTTACCCTGCTTATTTAACTTATATGAAGAGTACATCATGTGAAATGCTGGGCTGGATGAAGCACAAACTGGAATCAAGAGTGCCAGAAGTAATATCAGTAACCTCAGATATATCTGCAGATGACACCACCCTAATGGAAGACAGGGAAGAGGAACTAAAGAGCCTTTTGATGAAGGTGAAAGAGGAGAGTAAAAAAGCTGGCTTAAAACTCAACATTCTAAAAACTAAGATCATAGCATCTGGTCCTGTCACTTCATGGCAGATAGAAAGGGAAATGAAAACAGTGACAGATTATTTTCTTGGGTTCCAAAAATCACTGTGGATGGTGACTGCAGCCATGAAATTAAAAGATGCCTACTCCTTGGAAGAAAAGCTATGACAGTTCTAGACAGTGTATTAAAAAAGTGAGAGATCACTTTGCTGACAAAGGTCCATATAGTCAAAGCGGTGGTTTTTCAGTAGTCATGTACAGATGTGAGAGCTGGACCATAAAAAAGACTGAAGGGTCGATGCTTTAACACCGTGGTGCCAGAGAAGACTCGAGAGTCTCTTGGATAGAATTGATGCTTTTGAACTGTGTTGCTGGAGACGATCTTGAGAGTCCCTCAAATAGCATAGAGATCAAACCAGTCAGTCCTAAAGGAAATCAACCCTGAATATTCATTGGAAGGACTGATGCTGAAGCTCTAATACTTTGTCCACCTGATGCAAATAGCTGACTTACTGGAAAAGACTACGATGCTAGGAAAGATTGAAAGCAGGAGAAGGGGTCGGCAGAGAACAAGATGGGATGGATAGCATCACCTACTCAACAGACATGAGTTTGAGTGAATTCCAGGAGATAGTGAAGGACAGGGGAGCCTGGCATGCTGCAGTCCATGGGGTTGCAAAGAATTGGACATGACTGACTGACTGAATAACATATGTCTATTACATCTTGCCTCATGTAAGATGTAATTTTTCCATTGGTGTACATTTGAATTTTTCCCACCTTTTGTCTTTTGCGAATAGTACTTCTGTGAACATTCATGTCCAAATATTTGAGTGTGTGCTAAGTCACTTCAGTCATGTCTGACTCTCTGCGACTCTGTGGTCTGTAGCCACCAGGCTCCTCTGTCCTTGGGATTCTCCAGCCAGGAATACTGGAGTAGATTGCCATGCTCTCCTCCAGGGCATCTCCCTGACCTAGGGATCAAACCTGTGTCTCCTGCATTGTAGGGGAATTTTTTACCACTGAGCCACATGTAAAGCCCTAAACCTTCTTCCAGTTATTTTGGGTATATACCTAAGTGTAGAATTGCTGGATCATAGGGTAATTTTATATATAACATTTTGAAGAACTGTCAGACTTTTCCACAGCATCTTTACTGTTTAACATTCTCACCAGCAGCGCACGAAGATTCCAGTTTCTCATATCCTCCCCAAACTTGTAATTTTCCATTTTTGCTTTATTTCATTTTATAGGAGTCATCTTTGCCTATGAAGTGATATCTCATTTAGTTTTGATTTGCATTTTCCTAATGGCAGTTGTTGTTAAGCATCTTTTCTTATGCTTATTGATCATTTGTATCTCTTCTCTGGGGAAATGTCTGTTTCAGTCCTTTGCCCGGGTTTATTTGTCTTTGGTTTTTGAATTGTAAGAATTTTAATATAATCTGAAATACTAGACCCTTATCAGATTTATGTTTTGAAAATATTTGCTCCCATCCTGTAGGTTGTCATTTCACTTTTTTGATAATGTCCTTTGTTGCATAAAAGTTTTTAATTTTGATGAAGTGCCACTTACCTATTGTTTTCTTCTGTCACTTGTGCTTTTGGGGATAATATAAAAAGAATCCATTGTCAAATTCAAGATACTGAAGATTTACCTCTCACTTTCTTGTTAGAGTTTTATAATTTTAGTTCTTATACTTTAGATGTTGATCCATTTTGAGTGAATTTTGAGTATTGTGTGAAGTAGGGGTAAAACTTTATTCTTTTGCAAGTGTATGTCTAGTTGTTCTACCACCATTTTTGTTTGTGGAGTGTGTAAATTTAAAGTGTACATCATGTTACTTTGGTAAGTGTTATATTACAATGTGTTTGCTCTTCTGATATTGCATTATTATTATGGTCAGTAAACCTTCCATTAAATCTCTATGGCTGTTTTAGTACTTGTTGCAAATTTTGCTCTTAAATACTGTCAATCTTATACCATCCTGAATACCATTTTTTGAAGAGGCTTTTTTTCCCCCATCAAATAGTCTTGCCATCCTTATCAAAAGTCAGTTGACCAGGACTTACCTGGTTGTCCAGTTGTTAGCAGTCTGCCTGCCAGTGCAGGGGACACATGGCCCATCTGTGGTCCTGGAAGACCCCGTATATCACAGGGCAGCTGAGCCCACGCGCCGCAACTGCCGAGGCCCCGCGCCTAGAGCCCATGCTCCGCAGCAGGAGAAGCCGCTAGAGTGAGAAACCTGCGCACTGCAGGGAAGAGGAGCCCCCGCTTGCCGCAGCGAGAGAAAGCTGTGTGCAGCAGTGAAGACCCAGCACAGCCAACAGTTAGATAGATAGATAATAAAAATTAAAAATTTTAAACATCATTTGGCCAGAGATTGTGACTCTTTCCTGGACTCCCAATTCCAATTCATTTGCCTATCTGCTTATGCTTATGCCAGTACTATACTGTCGTGATTACTCTAGTTTCACAGTACCTTTTGAAATCTTAGAGTGTGAGTGCTCTTTGTTCAATATTGTTTTGGCTATTCAGGGTCTTGTGAAATTCCATATGGATTCGAGGGTCAGCGGTTTCATTTCTGTAAAAATGATCATTGGAATTGATCTTTATTACGTTGCATTGAATCTGTAGATCACTTTGGGTAGTATTGACATATTAATATTAAGTCTTTGTGTTGGTTCATTTTATGTGTCAGGTTGACTAGACCAGGAGGTGTCCAGACGTTTTGTCAAACATTCTGGTTACGTCTGTGAGGGTGCTTCTGGATGAGATTAGCATTTGAATCGGTAGGGTGAATAAAGCTGATTGCTCTCTCTGATATCTTTGGACCTCATCCTAGCTACAGAAAGCCTAAATGGAAAAGGCTGATAAAGAGGAAACTTTACCTACCTAATTGGGTGCAGGTCTTCTCTTGCCCTCAGACTGAAAGTTATGTCATCAGCTTTCCTGGTTCTCAGGCTTCCAACTCAGGTTAAAATGACCCCATTGGCTGGTTCTCCAGCCAGTGTAGATCTTGGAACTTCTCAGCTTCCAAAATCCCAAGAGCCAATTTGTAATAATAAATTTCTTAATTCACATATACTGGAAACTATGAATACAGGATTTCTTCACACACACACACATGTACGCCCTGTTGGTTCTGTTTTTCTGGAGAAACTTAATATGGTCTTCCAGTCCATGAACTTGGGTGTTTTTCCATTTATGAAAGTTTCCTTTATGTTTTTTCTGAGTGTTATATAGTTTTTAGTATACAGATCTTTCACCTTCTTGGTTAAATTTATTCCTTAGTATTTTATTCTTTTGGATACTATTATGAATGGAATTGTTAATTTCCTGTTTAGATTGTACACTGTTACTGTATAGAAACACAGCTGATTTTTTTCTATTGATCCTATGCTCTTCAACTTTGCTGAATTTATTTATTAGCTCTAGTGACTTTTTTGTGGACTTTTTTGGTGTTTTATATATCATATCATCTATAAATAGGGATAGTTTTGCTTTTTCCTTTCCAATGTAGGTGCCTTTTATTTATTTTTCTTTCCTAATTGTTCTGTCTAGAACTTCTAATATAATGTTGAATAATATTGGTGAAAATGGGCTTCTTTGTATTAATACTGATTTTAAGGGGGACTCTTCCAGTCTTGTACTACTGTGTATGATGTTAACTGTGAGTTTTTTCCTAAATACAGGCCCTTCATCACGTTGAGGAAATGCCGTTCTTTTCCTAGTTTCCCAATTATTTATATCATCAAATGTGTTGTATTTTTTCTGCATTGATCAAGATGACCGCCCCCCCCCCCCCCCCCCGCCCAACTTCATTCTGTTAGTATGGTGTACTGCTTTTTTCTTTTTATGTCTTTGTCAGTCACATTCTCTTAGGCATCCATTTTCAAATACTTGACTAAGCTCCATCTCTTCATTCTTTGAGATGTGCAGAGTATACTCTTAGTGCTTAGTCGCTCAGTTGTGTCTAGCCCTGTGACCCCATGGCCTGTAGCTTGCCAGGCCTGTCTGTCCATTGGTTTGTTCAGCAAGAATACTGGAATGGGTTGCCATTTCCTCCTCCAGGGGATCTTCCTGACTCAGGGATCGAGCCTGCCTCGCCTGTGTCTCCAGCACTGCAGGTGTATCCTTTACTCACTGAGCCATTGGAAAAACCCATAGACTGTACCCTACCATTCCACTTTTCCTACCAGCTTCCTGCCGCTTTCATCATCTTTGGTTTATTCAGTAGCTTTATAACTCACGGTTAAGCTTTCTTTTCCTAGTTTTAACCACTTTTAAACTAGCTGTTAACGTGTGCTAGATTAATCCCTTTAAAGTGCCTTTTTTGCCCCTCGCATTTCTTCCCTGCTGAAGAGCCTGTAATGGTTTTATGTTGTTCATTAGTACCCCACTCCAGTACTCTTGCCTGGAAAATCCCAGGGATGGAGGAGCCTGGTGGGCTGCAGTCCATGGGGTCGCGAAGTGTCGGACACAACTGAGCGACTTTACTTTCACTTTTCACTTTCCTGCACTGGAGAAGGAAATGGTAACCCATTCTGGTGTTTCTGCCTGGAGAATCCCAGGGACGGGGGAGCCTGGTGGGCTGCCGTCTGTGGGGTCGCACAGAGTCAGACATGACTGAAGCAACTTAGCAGCAGCAGCAGATCAAGTCTAAACTCATCCTGACATTTAGAACTGTTCATAATCCCATCCCACGTCACCTCTCTGGTCCCAGTTATTTATAAAAAGATGGGAACTACATACTGAGGCCCATCTAATAATAACATAGAATTTTGTTTCTAAAACTATAAGCATGTAAACTTGGTTTCTATATCTTTTCCTCTATTTTCTTAGTTTCTCATTTAGCAAATAGATTGCTAAATGACATTTTCTTAAACTTTTGAAGATGCATTTCATAAGACCTTGTCATATTAGTTTCCTGGACCTGTTTCTTGTATTTGGTTGAGGCATATATGTATTTAAAGAAATAAAAAAATATTGTCTTAGTGTATTCTAAAATAAGGAAAAACAAGGTGCAGGACTTTGTGTTTAGTATGAAAGAAGACGTTCATGTGCATAGACCATTTCTGAAAGATGTCAGAAGCTATTAATAGTGATTACTCCTGGGACACAGAACTGGATGGAAGGAACAGGGAAATTTCCTTTTGTTTTATATCGTTTTGTGCTGTTAGAATTTTCTACTCAGTGAATGTGGACAAAAGAGATGAAAAAGTTTGAGTAAATAATGATTAGTTCTTTTTCCTTGCTTTTAATATTAGTTCAGACCCCTCTACACCATTTAGGATTGACTAACTTTTAAAAGCTTTTAATGCTTTTTAAAAACGTTAAGCCAGTTGATGAACTGAAACAGTGATTTTCATCATGTACCTAATTTTTGCACCATTAAAATAAGTTATCGATTTCAGGGGATTCAGTTTTATCCAGAAAAAATGGCTATTTGTCATTTGTGGAGTCATAAGACACTTTAGATTTCCATATTATGAGTAAATTGTACCAACATAGAGTTATTACTGGAATAAAAACTGAAAAACTAGCAGGGCTTTTGCGGACTTTTTCCGTGGAAGTTGGAAAGGTTAGCAGCAGTCTCAGACTGTGTTAAGACTCTGTTATATAGCCTGGGTTTCTGGAGTTGCTGCTGTGTATTTTCTTTGACTCCTAGAGTTACCCTTTGCTTTCCTTGGATATTTAAGGTTTATTTTAAAATTAGAAAACCAGATCTTTGACTTTGGAGAGAATTTTATTAGGCACACCTTGGTATTTCTTTGGAGTAAAGTAGCATTTATCAATTACTTAGTTTTAAATTTAGAAATGTCCTTGTAAAAATAGACAGTCAAGATCAGTAAATGTGCATCAGAATGGTGAAAATAGCATTCCTGTTAGAAGAAATGGAATCATCTAGAAAGCACCCTTGTCACAGTGCCAAACTGGGTATTTTGAAGATTAGTAATCGCAGTAGTTTGCTCATCAGGAGTTTTAATTTAGTTGCAGTAGGATTAGGCCAGTTGTTTATTATAAAAACTTGATAACTTAATGTTTTTACCATGCAGATAATCCTGTTTATTGTTTATGATGAGGTGAGTTGCCTTCTTTGCTGTAAGAGAACCTGAGTACAGAGAAGCTTTGCACCAAAACCATGGAGTAGCTGAGCTCTTTCTAGAGATTTGTGTGTGCCTGTCTGTCTTTACTGCCTCTGGGCAAGAAAAGAGAGTGCTCTTTGTTTTATGAAAATAATGTGTATTTAGTTAGGAAATGCAAACCTGTTGGCTCTTGCCAGTTATTTGACTTCATTATGACTAGAGCACAGGCTTTGTCTTGTCTCTTGTTGGGTGTGTACTTTATTTGTAGCATCATAGTTACGGTGAAGTTAATATTTAAATCAATTTCGTGTGAAGTTGAGGAGAAACTGTGAGTTAGCGATGCACTGAGAGCCTAATGAGCTTAGCTTGTCTGTTGTTGTAAAATTAACATGTCAGATATACCCACCAGGCTCCTCTGTCCATGGAATTCTACAGGTAAGAATACTGGAGTGGGTTGCCTTTTCCTACTCCAGGGGATCTTCCTGACCCAGGGATCGAACCTGAGTCTCCTGCATTGCAGATGGATTCCTTACTGTCTGTACCTGGGAAGCCCTGATCAGGATTTGGGTTGTGGGTACTACTGAGAATTTAGGTTTAGCTAAATATTTATAGGACTGAGTCATATAATAGCAGTTGTTCATGTGTGCCAATAGCCTAGTTTATTCCTTGTGAAATGTGTTGTTCAGACTGTTAATAGTTATTTTTGAGTAATCGTTTAATTCAAGATATTTGATGACAAAACTGGTTTTGTAAACCTTAGTGTTCTAATTTGCACAATGAAGATGATCCTTGACTATTTTAGGGTTGTTCCAGGGATTGCATGATGTATGAGGCATCCAGAGTTCCTGACAGAAAGGTGTTCAATAACTGTTAGTTACAATTGTGAACAGCACTGTCCTGTGGATAATTCACATTAGGTACTGTGTTGTGTGATTCTTATCTCTATGGAGGCAGGAATTTCACATTTAAACAGAGATCCACATGGTGAGAAATATCAGGTAAAGATAGTAAGTCCCATTCCTTTACAGGCTTGTTTGTTCCGTCAGCATGGGAGGTTAGAAAGGGCAGAGAATAGTAAGAGGCTGGAGTCCTTGAATAGCATGGGGCTTCCCAGGTGGCCCTAGTGGTCAAGAACCTGCCTGCCAGTGCAGGAGACGTGGGAGATGCATGTTGATCCCTGGGTCAGGAAGATCCCCTGGTGCAGGCAGAGCAACCCACTCCGATATTCTTGCCTGGAGAATCCCCAAGGACAGAGGAGCCTGGCAGGCTACAGTCCATTGGGTCACACAGAGTCAGACTGAAGTGACTTAGCACACACACACAGCTCTTGAGGGAGATGAGATGGGTATAACACTGTTCTTGGAGCTGCACAGAATGATTTTATGTCTTTGTCACCTCTGCCCAATAGCTTTAAAAATAAAGGGAACCTGAGTTTCCTTTCCTGAGTGTAGTATTCTAGATGTGTTAATGTCTGCTGCTCCCTGTTACAGCGTGGAGATAGAGGAGTGGGACTTTAACCTGTGGCCACATGGAATGGTTCGTAAGGTACTTATCATTAGAATACCATATTCGTTGATGAACACTTATTTGGCATTCTGAGATCTCTGAAATTGAGGTGCTCCTTAATTTACTACCCTCCACGTAGCACATGTGGTGTAGTGACCATGGTCTACACACGTGTGGGCTTGGTCATAGCTGTTCCTGCCACCGTGGCAGCCAAGTTACATGCCCTGCTGGTACTGCATGGTTAGCTTACTTAACGTCTAAAACGACTTCAAAAGGATCACACTATGATTCAGCCGTGAAACAAACAAAAACTATGAAGAAAAGCATAGAAACAGAACAACAGGGTACAGATTTGATTTTATGTGAAGTAAAATATTTGTCTTTGGAGGAATGATCGCAATTTCAGATTTTCATGCAAAACTACAATCAAATGCGTCATGGGACCCCAGAAAGGAAGATACTGTAGTTGTTTTAAGCCTTTTTTGATGTTGCTGAGAAATATGCAAAAGAATTACCTAAGGCATGCCAGGCTATGTACCTGGAAGCAGGGTGACTTGTTCTGTTTCTCAACATAAATGAGATATTTTGGAGCCACAAGAAGCTGATGTGACCGATTCATGTGTCTCCTAGGACTGTCGTGAAGGTATTGTGTCATAGTTTAGCAGCAGTTTTTCTCTTTGGTGGCACCATTTTATAACTGATGGCACCTTAGATTCAGTCTCTTCTAGTGTTTACATCTCTAGCTCCTGATGGTAGCTTATTTGGAACTGATTGTTCTACTAAGTAATCAAAACTGTGCTTCTGTAAAGGCACCTAAAATAAAAATAGGAAACTTGCTAAGATCAAGGTCAAATTTTAAGAATAAAATATTTGCATTGTTTTGCATTAAGTAGGCATTTTTGCCTGTTTTCTTCGTCTTCTCAGATACAACATGGCATAGAGGTTAGGGTGCAGACTCCGGAGTCGGGCAGCCTGGGGTCCAATCCCAGCTCTAGCCCTTACTAGCAGTAACTTTCTGTAAGGTACTCAACCTCTCTATGCCTCAGTCTTCTGTCAGGCGCAGTGTCTCTCTCACAGGTTTGTTCTGAGAGATAAATGAGTTAATACCTCTGAAGTGTTTTGAACAGCACCGGGCAGGAAGAAGGCAGTGTGTGTGAGCTGTTATTCCATGTGGCATTGTCTTTTGTTGCAACACCGAGTGGTCTGAGGTGAAGGTGTGTTTGTCTATCCCACTCTTCCCTTCTTGGTTCCAGTTCAGGGCTGATACACCACCCATTTCCCCTTCCCAGTTGTTACTCCGTCCTTCTTGGGGTACGTCAATTTGGAAAATTTTAGAGAATTGGGTATGATTGAGCTATATAGATTTGCACACTTTTACACAGTGTCATCAACGGAATCAGGATCCGTTTGGAAACAGACTTTTTGATGCTTTACTTTTCTAAACATCACATGCTGGGTGTTTTCAGTGTTTTCCAAGGTTAGCTCTGGACACTTCTTAGTGCGAAAGTCCTCCTCCCAGTGCCCAGGCAGTGCCTGCCTGAGACAGATGCCCAGCCACTGCTGGGCTCAGCAGGGTAGGACTCCATTTCGAGCCTATGACCACGGCCTGCGACTAGAACAGAAAGACTGTTGATGCTTTTCTGAGGACTGCACAGGGGTGTTTCAGTTTGTTTTTTTCTAGTGTGTGATACTTGAGTGTTGCATTGGGCCCTCAGCTGTTGAAGAACAGAGGATACTGTTTCTCTTACAGCTGGCGGGGAACTAGACTGCCTCTTGGAGACAGCGCTAACTGAAGGATAGTTAGTGGTCAAACATCAGCTGTTGATTCGGGGCTTCATTCTAGGATAACCTTGAGAATAGTATAAATTAGATTTCTGCTGGCTGGACTAAATTTGAACTGTTCGGTTTTCAGTATTCATCTGAAAGATCACTGTGTCTTCACTTGGGCCAACTGACTGTTTAAGTTGAGCTTACTTGTAAATAGATGTTTTGTGTTAACTTTTGTCTTTGTGCAAAACAGGACCAAGTGCTTAGTGAAGACTTTGAGTCTGAAGGGGGTTATAAACTGATCTTGTAGCACGGAAGGTTTTGCCATGATTCAGATTAATGAAGAGAAAACACTCCATACTTTATTCTCTCTGGAATTTTATTTATAATTCAGAAAATTTCGGCTTTATCTATACTTCTTTTTAATCAATCAGACCTAAAGTTTCAAATGCGACATTGTTGGTGGTGTTTGTTAATTACAAGATCGGAAACTTATTGTCAGTGAAAAATGACACACGCAAATGGCATGTGCAGTGAAGCTCAAAATAGCACGTCTTCATATCCATGCAAATTCCCTGGACTCCTTATAGTGACCTACTTATGCACTGCTCACAGAGAGACACATGAGGCACTTTAAGTGTCCATTAAGGCTAGAATATTACATTTAAATGTTTTATGTATTTGTAATTTTACTCTTTACTTGTATTTCTTCCATAAGTACCAAAAGAATTTTCTATGATTAAGCTTTTAAGAGTCATACATTTGACATTTCACAATGTGTCTGACAGTCAGTACCTTGTTGCTTGGAGCTTGTTGGTTTTTTAAAGTAAGAAATGGAGTTCTCAAGCCTGTTTACCCTAGATGTTTATGTCTCTTCTTTACATGTATCCAGGTTGACACATGTGTTCATTTTGTTTCTGAAATACAGAGCTGCCAAATGCTGTTAAATCAACTGAGAGAAATCACTGGCATTCAGGACCCTTCTTTTCTTCATGAAGCTCTGAAGGTTAGTTTCAAGGCCTCTATGAGTCAACAGGTTTTAGACAGTTGTTCATATCATAGTTGTGTCAGTTCAAGCTATTTTTATGCCAAAATGAAAGTGCATATGTATAGGGACAGATGTTCTAGAGCTCAAATGACCCAGTATCTTCAAACTATAAATTAGAAGAATAGGAAAAAGTTGAGGATGGAAGAGACAGTGCAAGGAACTCTGCAGAGATTTAAGATACATATCAACTAACTGCCCTGTATGGACCTTTTATGGATCCTGATTCAAACTAAAAAATAAATGAGCCAGGGCAGTTTAAACTGGTGATTTGTGTGAGGATAACACTGTGGGTTGTATATTTTTTTAAAGATACATTCTGAAATGTTGAATGATGATGATGTAATAAGATGCTTAGGATTTGCTTCATAATATCTGGGGGAGAGAAGGCAGAAGAGATAAAATGAGATTGACTGTGACTCAGTGACTATCGAAGTCAAGTGATGGGCACTTGGGATTCAGTTATATATTCCCACTTCTATTGTATACGTTAGAATTTTTCCCTAAGGAAAGTTTAAAAAGTTAAAACGAAATAGAAGTGTGGTCACCACTAGAGAATATGGCACCTTTATTGTAGGCGCTGACTTCATTTGGAGTCTGATACATCATGCCTTAGCCATTGTGCAACTGGGAGGAGAGGTATCCAGAGCAATGAGGTTTCATTCTTGTTTGCATGTTGTGGGAAATCGGCGCATGGCACTCCCTTCCTGTACCTGGGAGTGTGATAGCATCACTTCAAGTTTCCTACCGTATATCCTAGAATTATACCTAGATTTAGCATGACACGAGGGTAGTAAGGAGTTATAACCCCCAAACTCACTTGCTGTTTATTTTAAATGCCATGATGTTTGACTTTTGAAATTTGTTTTTTTCCCTCCCCTTAGGCCAGTAATGGTGACATCACCCAGGCAGTCAGCCTTCTCACTGATGAAAGAGTTAAAGAGCCCAGCCAAGAGACTGCTGCAGAACCATCTGAAGAAGAGGGGAGTGCTGCCAGCAAAGAGGAATTAGCAAGTAGGTATATCCTGGCTGGGCCCTTTTCTGAACTAGCAGAAATTAAGAGATGAGTTTCTGTGAGTGTCCTTTCCATCACATCAACCCTTCGGAAATAATGGTAATCATAGCTAATTACTGAGCCATAATGAGGTGCCAGGCACAATTCTCAGCACGTAAATGGTTCCATTCATTCAGCAGTTATTTAATGAGCCCCTGTTAGGTGCCAAGCACTCTTTTAGGCACTGGAGATGAACAAAAGGAACAAGAATTGCTGCCTTGTGAGAGATGAGGCCATGGAGGGAGTGAACGGGAGGCAGATTATGCAGAGGCTTTGTAGCTGCTTGGCTTGTACTCTGAGCTGGAGGACCAGCCATTGGAGAGTTTGCTGCAGAGGAATGCTGTAAACTGGTTTCCACTTCCTAAGGGTCATTCTGGCTGCTATGTTGAGAACAGAACTGTGGGAGGGAGTAGTGAGCATGGGGCCGATAAGGGAGCCGAGCACCGTTCAAGAAGCTGTTGCTGATGAGGGCAGCGTGGGCCAGGATGCAGTGGTGGAAGGGTGACAGGTGCTTGCTGCACAGGATCTGCTTACAAAGGAGACGAGGGCTGTGACAAAAAAGAGAAGGGTTAAAGAGGACTCCAGGTTTTTTTCCTAAGTAGCTGCAAGGGTGGGGTTGTACTTAACTGACATGGGAATAATTACCGATGGAGCAGATTTGGGTGGAAAATGAGAAGATCGATTTTGGAAATATTAAATTTAAAAGGCCTATTAGACATCAAGGTGGAGTGTCAGAAAGACAGTGGAGATCCAAGTGTGCCGTTCAGGGGAGAGAGCTGGGCTGGACCTGGATAAAACTTGAAATCATAAACTTGTAAATGGTACATAAAAGTTATGGGAAAGGATGAGCTCTCCTAGGGAGCGGATATAGAAAGGAGAAAAGGTTTTATGTCTCAGCAGTAGGTACTTCCAAAGTTGAGATGTCTGGGGAAGATGGAGAGGGCAGTGAAGAGTATGGAGGCGTAGCAGGAAGACCCAGAGAGTGGTACTCTGGAGACCAGAGAGGCTTCTGGGAGGAGGATCTGTCAGCTGGGTCAGGTGGTATTAATCGATATTTGGGCAGTTTCAAGCTATTCTGAGTGCTGCTGCTGTGAATATTCTTATATATGTCTTTTAGTGCACAGTGACTTATTTCAATCCATATTTTTTTTTTGAGATGCATCCATGTTGGCTATACCTATAGTTATTTCTTTTCATGTGTAATATTTCTTGATCTGAATACACAAGAGAATTGATAAATTTGTTGATTGACTTTGGAGTTGTTTTGAGTTTTTTTGCCATTATGAACAAATCTACTGTGAGCTATTTTGATTCGTGTTTTTTTCACGCACGGAGGCCAGAGTTTCTTTAGTGTTTAAAGACTCGCGATGTAATCGGTGAGTACTGAAACATGCCTGTCTTCATCTCAGTAGGTATTAGGTGTCTGAGATGGTAAGGAATCCGCCTGTAATGCGGAAATCCTGGGTTTGATCCCCGGGTTGGGAGGATCCCCTGGAGGGAAAGGCTACCCACTCCAGTATTCTTGCCTGGAGAATCCCCGTGGACAGAGGGGCCTGGTAGGCTACAGTCTGTGGGGACACAAAGGGTCGGACACAACTGAGCACGGAGCAACTAAGCACACAGCATTAGTGACATCTCCCACCAACAGAGTTTGAGGGTAACTCTTGCTGTTATGATTGTTAGCTTGTAAAATTGTTGCTTGTGTTTTTGATATAAAATGATTGTCTTGTTTTTAACTAGAATTTTAAAAACTTAAATAATGATACTGAATATCTTTTCCTTTTTGACCGTTCATGTTCCTTCATGTGACATGTCTCTTGTATCTTCTGCTGGTTTTTCTGTTTCTTTCTATTGATACTTGATATTCATACTGATAGTGACCTTATTTTCTTGATATGAATCCATTTTTCTGGACTTGGGCATTGCAGATACCTTCTTGTTGATGACCTGTGTTTTTCCTCTGTGGTGATGAGCTAATAAATAGCTTTCATTTATTAATCTTCTGCTGTGGTTTATGCTTTTTGTTTAAGAACTCCTATACCATGACGTCATAGGATATTCTGTTATATTTTCTTCTAAAATTGTAATGTTTTGCTTTTCACATTTAAATAATTTAACTCATCTGAAATGGATTATTTTGGTAAGACATAAGATAGAAATATAGTTAGATCCGTCACTGCCCCCCAGCACCTCCCCTCACTACCCAGGACCTTTTATTGAAAAGGCAGTACTTAATTTCTTTTTCTACTTTCTCATTATTAGTGTATAGGAATGCAAGGGATTTCTGAGTGTTGATTTTATATCCTGCAACTTTACTATATTCATTGATTAACTCTAGTAGTTTTCTGGTGGAGTCTTTAGGGTCCTCTTTGATGACCCAGAGAGATGTTATGGGGAGGGAGGTGGGAGGGGGGTTCATGTTTGGGAACGCATGTACACCTGTGGTGGATTCATGTCAATGTATGGCAAAACCAATACAGTATTGTAAAGTAAAATAAAGTAAAAATAAAAAAAAAAAGAAAAGGCAGTACTTACCCACTGATCTGCAGTATTAGCTCTATTACATTATTTTCGTGTTTTCCATTTTACTTCATTATCTGTTTTTAATTCTTAGTGGTATATACCTAGGAGTGGAATTGCTAGATCATATAACAATTTATGCTTAAGTTAAAAAAAAATTCTAGAAAACCTTTTTTTCATGATTGCAACATTATCACACTTAGAAATTAATAACAATTTCTTAGTCTCATTAAATACTATTGTAGGAATTTCCCTGCTTGTCTCATGAACAACATGTTGGTAGTTGGTTTGAGAGTGTAATGACCCACATAAAATAAAACATTAAGCTATGTTTGAAGTCTGGTTCAGGATGGCGGATAATAGAAGGATGTGCACTCATCTCCTCCTGCGAGAGGACCAAATTTGCAACTAGCTTTGCAGGAGGACAACCTGCAAAAATTTGCAGCCAGACAGGATGACACTGGAACCCACCAAAAGAAGATACCCCACATCCAGAGAGAAAGAAGAAGCCAAGGTTAGACAGCAGGAGGCATACAGTCATGAAAAAAATCAAATCCCGAATCTGCTGGGTGGGTGACCCACAGGCTGGAGAGCAATAATGCCAAAGAAGTTCTCTCACTGCTGTGAAGGTTCTGAACCCCATGGCAGGCTTCCCAGCCTCGGGATCCAACAAAGGGGCTGGAAGGCCAGGGAGTCTGGCCCTGAAGGCCAGCGGGATTTGATGATAGGATTTCCAGAGGACTGAGGGGAAGAAAGACTCCAATCTTGGAGGATATAAACAAAGTTTTGTGTGCACCAAGACCAGAGGAGAGGAGCAATGACCCCACCGGAGGCTGAACCAAAACTACCTGCTAGGGTTGGAGGGCCTCCTCTGCAGGCGTGGGTCGGCAGGGGCTCACCACAGAGCTGGGGCCACTGGATGGCCCCCTTTGGTGTAAACCTGCTTGGAGGTTGCCATTAACTCAACTGTAGAGCCTGTAGACCCCAGGGCTGGGTTGCCTCAGGCCAGACAACTACAAGGGAGTGCAACCCCAGCCATCAGCAGATAATTGGATTAAAGCTTTACTGAGCAAGGCCCTGCCCAACAGAGCAAGACCCAGTTTTTGCCATCAAGTTTTTCACCAGTCTCTCCCATCAAGAAGCTTACATAAGCCTCTTAGCCTCAACCATCAGAGAGGAGACAGAAGAAGCAAGAAAAACCATATTACAGAATATTAATCATGATGAAAAAGCAGAAAGTTATGTCTTAGGTGAAGGGACAAGATAAAATCCCAGAAAATAGCTAAATGAAGCGGAGATAGGCAACCTTCCAGAAAAAGAATTCAGAATAATGATAATGAAGATGATCCAGGATCTCAGAAGAGAGTGGAGACAAAGATGAGAAGATGCAAGAAATGTTTACCAGAGACCTAGAGGAACTAGAGAGCAGACAAATAGAGATGAGCAATACACTAGAAGGAGCCAGCAGCAGCATAACTGAGGCGGAAGCATGGATAAGAGACCTAGAGGAACTAGAGAGCAGACAAATAGAGATGAGCAATACGCTAGAAGGGATCAGCAGCAGCATAACTGAGGCGGAAGCATGGATAAGAGACCTGGAGGACAGAGTTGTGGAAATCACTGCCACAGAACAGAATATAGACAAAATAAAGACAAGAAATGAAGACAGCCTAAGAGACCTCTGGGACAATGTTAAACACACCAACGTTCACATTACAGGGGTCCCGAAGGAGAAAAGAGAGAAAGGATCTGAGAAAATACTTAAAGAGATAATAGGTGAAAACTTGCTGAACATGGGAAAGGAAATAGCTAAGCCCAGGAAGCACAGAGTGTCCCAGGAAGGATAAACCCAAGGAGGAACACACCAAGACACATAGTAATCAAACTGACAAAAATTAAAGACAGATAAAATATTACAAGGGAACTCTCTTCAGGCTATCAGCTGATTTCTCAACAGAAGCTCTGCAAGCCAGAAGGGAATGGCATGATATATTTAAGGTGATGAAAGGGAAGAACCTACAACCAAGAATACTCGACTCAGCAAGACTGTCCTTCAGATTTAATGGAGAAATCAAAAGCTTTCCAAACAAGCAAAAGTTAAGAGAATTCAGCACCACCAAACCAGCTTTACAACAAATGCTAAAGGAACTTCTCTAGGCAGGAAACACAAGAGAAGGAAAATACCTATGGAAAATAAACCCCAAACAATTAAGGAAACGGTAATAGGATCATACATATCGATAATTACCTTAAATGTAAACGGATTAAATGCATCAACCAAAAGACTTGCTGGGCAGATGAAAACATGTGCATCTGTGCACTTCCATTTACTGCATCACTCTGCTTGACCCCCCCCAAATTGTATGTAATTATTTTATATTATCCAATTAATCATGTTCCCATTAAGACTTGCAGTTGTAATTATCTTTTTTTTTTTTCCGGCTATTGTTTGTGAAAACAGATAAACATCTTTTACTATTGTGATTATGTAACTATCACTCATTTAATACCATTGTATCATGATTGGCAACAGAAAAATAGTAGAGCTCTATATCACCAAAACTAGGATATAATAGAAAAACCTTTGAAAAAAATAAGTTTTAAAATCCAGGTGCATACCAGAATTATCTTGAAATTTTTTGAAAAATTCAAATGCTCAGGTATTGCTTATTTTCTCCAGAGCTCCAGATATGTTTCTAATGAGTAGTCGTGTTTAAAAACAACTGGACTATATGATGACCTTTTATCTAGTTTGTTTCACTTTTTCTATTTCATATTCAGTACTCCCATTTCATTTAGTTTATGTTCTCCAGCTTTTCCATCTCTTTTTAAAATTTTCTTTCTCAAGCCTTTATCAGGTGTAGTAGAAAAGCTTTTGTATACATAAATATAAATATGTATTATATATTTTTTAAAACTTATGAATTTTTGCCTAACTAAAAAAAGCATGACATTTTGATTCCACTTGTTTGACTTAGTATGAATAGAATGAATGCTTGATTTCTAATTAAAAAATAGATAATGCATGAAGCAACAAAGGTTTACTGTATGGCATGGGACTATAGTCAATATCTTGTAATAACCTATGATGGAAAATAATTTCAAAAATAATATATGTATATTTGTATAACTGAGTCATCTTGCTGTGCACCTGAAACATTGTAAGTCAACTATACTTCAATGAAAAAATATATGTTAAAAAATATGTTTGAAATGTTTTTAAGATTCCTTTTATCTGTAAATTCCCTATCTCTTTTTTCGTCATGTTTCATACGTTCTGGAATTTGCTGTTTGCTTTTCTGTGGTATACCTTAATGAAGTTTTATGTCCTCTGTCTTTCCTGTTAATTTAGGTGCTTATCTGGCATGACAGTGTCATAGGTAGTATTGTGTATTCTGTTTTGTCATATCAAGAAGCAAATAATGTCTGGTTACCCCCTTTTTGTGTTGTTGAAATTGTTAGGGTGCTCAGGTTGTCAGCTTGATTCATTTATCATAAAGTTCCCCACCTAGTGTTTCTAGCCACCATTGGTGATTATTGCTTAGATTCTTTATTTTATTGGAGATTTCAAAATGATAATATTTTATATATCATTACCTTGTAATTTATTAGTTAGAATCCTTTTTCTCAGTTGTGGTAAAAACACAGTAACAAAATTTACATTTTAACCATTTTTAAGTGTATATTTCAGTAGTGTTAAGTATATTCATATTATTGTATAAAAGAATCTCCAGAACTATCTTGTAAATCTGAGACTTCATTCCCATTAAGCAACCCTTTTCTCTCTGTACCCCACCCCTGGTAACAGCCTTCTGCTTTCTGCTTCTACGAAGTTGACTACTTTAAATACCTCATATAAGTGGAATCATATAGTATTTGTTTTCATGACTAGCTTATCTCATTTAATATAATATCCGCAATGTTCATCGATGCAGTGGCATGTGACAGGATTACCTTTCTTTTCTTTCCAAATTTTTTCCTTATGCTAAATTACACATAACATGAAAGTTACTATCATAACCATTTTAAAGCATACAATTCACTGGTATTATGTACATTCATGTCATCATGCAGCTATCATCACCATCCGTCTCCAGAACCCTTTCTTTGTCTTATGAGACCGAAACCTGTACCCATTAAACAGTAATTCCCTATTACTCCCTCTCCTAGCAACCTCCATTCTTTCTGTTTTCCATGATTTTGACTACTCTTAAGTACCTTTTAAAAGTGGGATCGTAGCGTATTTGTTGTTTTGTGCCTGGCTTGTTTCACTTAGTATAAGTTCTTTAATGCTCCTTCAGATTGTAGCATGTTAGAATTTCCTTTCTGTTTCAGGTTGAATAATACTCCATTGTATGTGTATACCAGATTTTGTTTATCCATTTATCTGCCAGTGGATATTGGGGTTGCTTCCACCTCTTGACTCTTGTGAATAGAGCCATTTGAACTTGGATGTGCAGATGCCTCTGAGACCCTGATGTATACCCAGAAGTGAGATCGCTAGATCATATGGGAGTCTACTTTTAATTTTTTGAAGAGCCTCGGTACTGTTTGCCGTAGCATTTGCACCATTTTATAATCCTACCAGCAATGCAGAAGAGTTCCAGGTTCTCCAGATCCTCACTAATACTTGTTATTTTCTGGTTTTTGGTTGTTTTTTGAGGGCCATTGTAGTGGATGTGAGGCGATTAGCAGCACATTGTGGTTTTACTCTGCACTTTCTCTGATGATTAGTGACACTGAGCATGTTTTCATATGCTTGTTAGCCATCTTATATCATCTTTGGAGAAATGTCTATTCAAGTCTTTTGCCTTTTTTACAGTCAGATTAGTTCAGTTTTTATTGTCGAGTTGTAGAAGTTCTGTATATATTCTGGATATTAACTCTTTATCAGATATGTGATTGGCAGATATTTTCTTCGATTCTGTAGATTGTCTTTTCACTCTTTTGATTGTGTCCTTTATGCTTTTAAAGTTTTTACAAAGTTTGATTTAGCTCTGTTTGTTGATTTTTGTTTTTGTCTCTGCTTTTGGTGTCGTATCCAAAAAAATAAATGTCATGAAACTTTCTGTGTTTAACATTTTGAAGAACCGCCAAACTGCATTTCTCTAGCTTTCCCAGCAACTGCGCCATTTTACATTCCCACTAGCACTACACAAGGTTCTAACTTCTCTACATCTTCACTGACGCTTGCTATTTTTAGCCTTCCAAGTGGGTGTGAAATGTTAATCTCATTGTGGTTTTGATTTGAATTTCCTAATGGCTAAAGAAGAAATGGAGTAGCCATCATGGTCAACAAAAGAGTCTGAAATGCAGTACTTGGATGCAATCTCAAAAACGACAGAATGATCTCTGTTTGTTTCCAAGGCAAACCATTCAATGTCACAGTAATCCAAGTCTATGCCCCAACCGGTAACGCTGAAGAAGCTGAATTTGAATGTTTCTATGAAGACCTGCAAGACCTTTTAGAACTAACACCCAAAAAAGATGTCCTTTTCATTGTAGGGGACTGGAATGCAAAAGTAGGAAGTCAAGAAACACCTAGAGTAAAACAGGCAAATTTGGCCATGGAATATGGAGTGAAGCAGGGCAAAGACTAATAGAGTTTTGCCAAGAAAATGCACTGGTCATAGCAAACACCCTCTTCCAACAACACAAAAGAAGACTCTACACATGGACATCACTAGATGGTCAACACCTAAATCAGATGGATTATATTCTTTGCAGCCAAAGATGGAGAAGCTCTATACAATCAACAAAAATAAGACCAGAAGCCGACTGTGGCTCAGATCATGAACTCCTTATGGCCAAATTCAGACTGAAATTGAAGAAAGTAGGGAAAACCACTAGACCATTCAGGTATCACCTAAATCAAATCCCTTATGATTATACAGTGGAAGTGAGAAATAGATTTAAGGTACTAGATCTGATAGATAGAGTGGCTGATGAACTATGGAATGAGGTTCGTGACATTGTACAGGAGACAGGGATCAAGATCATCCCCATGGAAAAGAAATGCGAAAAAGCAAAATGGCTGTCTGAGGAGGCCTTACAAATAGCTGTGAAAAGAAGAGAGGCCAAAAGCAAAGGAGAAAAGGAAAGATATAAGCATCTGAATGCAGAGTTCCAAAGAATAGCAAGAAGAGATAAGAAAGCCTTCCTCAGCAATCAATGCAAAGAAATAGAGGAAAACAACAGAATGGGAAAGACTAGAGATCTCTTTAAGAAAATTAGAGATACCAAGGGAACATTTCATGCAAGGATGGGCTCAATAAAGGACAGAAATGGTATGGACCTAACAGAAGCAGAAGATAACTAAGAAGAGGTAGCAAGAATACACAGAAGAACTGTACAAAAAAGATCTTCACGACCCAGATAATCACGATGGTGTGATCACTCACCTAGAGCCAGACATCCTGGAATGTGAAGTCAAGTGGGCCTTAGAAAGCATCACTATGAGCAAAGCTAGTGGAGGTGATGGAATTCCAGTTGAGCTGTTTCAAATCCTGAAAGATGATGCTGTGAAAGTGCTGCACTCAATATGCCAGCAAATTTGGAAAACTCAGCAGTGGCCACAGGACTGGAAAAGGTCAGTTTTCATTCCAATCCCAAAGAAAGGCAATGCTAAAAAATGCTCAGACTGCTGCACAATGGCACTCATCTGACATGCTAGTAAAGTAAGGCTCAAAATTCTCCAAGCCAGGCTTCAGCAATACATGAACCGTGAACTTCCAGATGTTCAAGCTGGTTTTAGAAAAGGCAGAGGAAGCAGAGCAAATTGCCAACACCCACTGGATCATGGAAAAAGCAAGAGAGTTCCAGAAAAACATCTATTTCTGCTTTATTCACTATGCCAAAGCCTTTGACTGTGTGGATCACAATAAACTGTGGAAAATTCTGAAAGTGATGGGAATACCAAACCACCTGACTTGCCTCTTGAGAAACCTATATGCAGGTCAGGAAGCAACAGTTAGAACTGGACATGGAACAACAGACTGGTTCCAAATAGGAAAAGGAGTACGTCAAGGCTGTATATTGTCACCCTGCTTATTTAACTTCTATGCAGAGTATATCATGAGAAACACTGGGCTGGAAGAAGCACAAGCTGGAATCAAGATTGCCAGGAGAAATATCAATAACCTCAGATATGCAGATGACACCACCCTTAATGGCAGAATGAAGAGGAACTAAATAGCCTCTTGATGAAAGTGAAAGAGGAGAGTTGGCTTAAAGCTCAACATTCAGAAAACGAAGATCATGGCATCTGGCATCTGGCATCATGGCATCATGGCATCTGGTCCCATCACTTCATGGGAAATAGATGGGGAAACAGTGGAAACAGTGTCAGACTTTATTTTGGGGGGCTCCAAAATCACTGCAGATGGTGATTGTAGCCATGAAATTAAAAGACGCTTAGTCCTTGGAAGAAAAGTTACGACCAATCTAGATAGCATATTGAAAAGCAGAGACATTACTTTGCCAACAAAGGTCTGTCTAGTCAAGGCTATGGTTTTTCCAGTAGTCATGTATGGGTGCAAGAGTTGGACTGTGAAGAAAGCTGAGCACCGAAGAATTGATGCTTTTGAACTGTGGTGCTGGAGAAGGCTCTTGAGATTCCCTTGGACTGCAAGGAGATCCAACCAGTCCATTCTGAAGGAGATCAGCCCTGGGATTTCTTTGGAAGGAATGATGCTAAAGCTGAAACTCCAATACTTTGGCCACCTGATGCGAAGAGTTGACTCATTGGAAAAGACTGATGCTGGGAGGGATTGGGGGCAGGAGGAGAAGGGGACGACCGAGGATGAGATGGCTGGATGGCATCACTGACTTGAAGAATGTGAGTCTGAGTGAACTCCGGGAGTTGATGATGGACAGGGAGGCCTGGCGTGCTGTGATTCATGGGGTCACAAAGAGTCGGACACAACTGAGCAACTGAACTGAACTGAATGGCTAATGATGTGAAACCTTTTTTCATGTTCTTATTGGCCATTTGTGTATCTCCTTTGGAGAATTGTCCATTGAAATTCTTTGCCAGTTTTTAAAGTTTTTTTTTAAATTATATATTATTTTATTATATTAAAGTTGGTATTTTTGTTTTTCACTTGCAGGAATTAATATAGTCTGTACATAGTTCCCTTACCAGATACACGATTTGCAAAATTTTTCTCTCATTTTACGGGTTGTCTTTTCACTATCCGTATGATATCCTTTGAAGCCCAAAGATATTTATTTGGTGATGTCAAATTTATCAATTTTTTCTTTAACTCTTGTACTTTTAGTGTCATCTGGAAGACACCATTGTCTAATCCAAGGTCATGAAGAGTTACCTATTTTAAGAGTTTTGTTTTACCTCTTATCTTGAGGGCTTGATCCACTGTTTGAGTTCATTTTTGTAAATGATGTGAGGAAGGAGTTAAAAGTCAGTTTTTGCCTGTGGATATTCAATTGTCCCAGCACCTTTTGTTGAGAAGATATTCTTTCTCTGTTGAATTGCCTTGGTACCTGTGTTGAAAATCAGTTGATTACAACTGTGAGGTTTATTCCTGGACTGTCAGTTCAGTTCCAGTAATTCTGTTCCATTGATCCATACATTTATTCTTAGGCTGGTAGACAAGGTCTTGAGTGTTAGTTTTACGTTCTTTGTGATTTTTTTCTTTATAAATTATTTCATTGCTTATATATAGGAATTCGTTTAACTTTTGTTCATTGATTGCTTATCTAACTGCCTCTTATTATTCATTATGCCCATTTTCCATAGATTATTTTGGGCTTCATTGTATGTGTGAATTACGAGTTTTGTTTCTTTGCATTCTTTATTTTTTAAACTTTTATCTTATTTTCTTATCACACTACCCGGAACTTTGAGAGCCACGGTGAGTAAAAGCCCTCACAAGAGACATCTTCATCTTACTCTTGCTTTTAAAGGAAATTTCACAATTCAGTATAAAGTCTGCTGTGGGTTTTCATGGATAATTCTTTCTCAGTCTAAAAATAGTTTTTCTCTTCCTACTTGGCTTGGAGTTTTTATTCCTTGATAGAGGTTGAATGTTATCAAATACTTTTTCTGTATCTATTGAGATGATCATTTTTTCCTTTTAATTGTTTAGATAATGAATTTTGCTGGTCTCTTTTCTAACATTAGCTTGGTATTTCATTTCTACAATGAATTCAACTTGGCCTTAATATATAATCTTTTGTGGTATGTTAGCAGGATTCTGTTTTGCTTATATTTAGGCTTTTTGCATCTATGATCATGCGTGAGTTTGTCATTTTGCCTTTCTCTTACTGTCCTTGATTGGCTTGGGATGTAACAAGGTGTTATGCTGACTGTAAAATGGGTTGAGGAGTATATTCCCTATTCTCTAGAGTAGTTTGTGTGAGATTGAAAGTACCCATTTTTTGAATGTTTAACTTTTAGCTGCTACTTTACAGCAAGTACAGTATTTAACCTAAGGTATGGGATATATTTCTGACTCTGAAGTAAGGCTGCAAAAGGGGGTATTTGCTTCATTGCACTTTAGCAGCTTGTTATTACTGTACTGTTAACTAATCTTAAGGCTACAGTGTGGCAGTAAGTTATTACTTTGACTCTGGCATGGAGTAATAAAGTTGTTATTTCACAAATGAGCCATTGTAGTGAGAGCTAATTTTGTGACTGCTTTTACCTTTTTGCCTTCGATATAGACAAAGGCAGTGTTTCCTGCATGTAGACTACTTAAATTTCTGTTTATCTTACAGAAGTGATAGACCTTACTCGCGATAGCAAGGATGATCTTCAGGCTGCCATTGCTTTGAGTCTGCTGGAGTCCCCCAAAGTTCAAGCTGATGGAAGAGATCTTAACAGGTTATTGACTTAATTTATAATCTTTGCTCCACACCTTAGTGTGTAGGTCAAAGACAGTTCTGCCAGGCTTCTTTAATTCCACCTAAATGAAACTTCTTTTATGAGAAAATTTAAATTCATGTTAGCTTACTTACTCTTTGGTTCACTTTTGAAGAAGCTAAATATGATAAGAGTCTTATTGCAGCCTGCTGTCTTTGAGTTGAGTAGAAACTGCAAGGTTTTGTAGTTTTCATTTGATAGGATGGAAACCAAATTAGAGCAAATATCTGAAGAAAATACATATTCTCTTTTTTTTAAGGTGTCTATGAGTTCATATTCTGTTTATAAACCTTGAGCCTTTGTAAACTTTGAGAGTTACATGAAAATGAAAGTTATCATTAACTCCCCTGTCTCAGAAGTGACTAGAGGGATATATTTTTTGAATTAGTACTGATTTAGTGATTGGTATTGTTCACAAATACCCAGTTCCAAGGGTGGCATGTTAGTTTGTAGACACGTTGATCCCCTCCTATTGCTGAGTTGCTTAGGACCATGATATGTGTGTTAAACAATTTGGAGGCGCTTAGCTTTTGCCGAGTGTCTCTCTTGGCTCTTTCAATGGCAAGTCTGAAATAAGGCACTTTCATTGAACTGTAAAACTTTTAATAGTCTTGAGTCTCAACTCAGTTCCATCAGGGGCCTTACTGGTAATAATCTCTGCTAGGAAGGATTTTAACAACTTCATGTTTAAACCTTACTTTTCATTTATGTTAAAACTAAAGTTATGATATGCCTAGTGATAACCCAGTTAGTAGTGTACCTGACATTTTGAATTTCCTATGAAAGGTTATCTACAGCCTCCTTATAGTATAACAGTTTAACTCTTTTCTTTTTTGATGTGTGGTATGTTGGCACAATATAGGATGCACCAGGTAACCTGTGCAGAAACTAAACGCTCAAAGAGAAAACGCTGTGAAGTCTGGGGAGAAAATCCCAATCCCAATGACTGGAGACGAGTTGATGGTTGGCCAGTTGGGCTGAAAAATGTTGGCAATACATGTTGGTTTAGTGCTGTGATTCAGGTATGAAATTTTTAAGAGACAACTGTGTCTTCTGGAGACAGTTTTGTAATGTGTTAAGCTGAAATATGAGAAACACAGCTTTGAAAAAAATGGAGACAGATGAATAAACGGGAGCGTTTTCCCCACGGTATGATTGTATTTCGGTTACTTTTTTATGTTTCGGACCTAGACCCTCTGGTGTCTAAAGCAGGCAGTACTGAAAACAAAGTCTTCTGTGCTTTTAAATAGGCTGAGTGTGTGGTGTATTCCAGCAGAGCACGAGTTAATTAACAAGGAGAAACCAGTCTTTGAGAGGCTATTGTAAGGGACCAAGCAGGAAGGAAGTGGTCACGGCCTGGAATGGAAAAGTGGCATAAACTGTGGTAGGTGGGAGTAAAAACATTCTCAAGGTGTTCAGGAGATCAGATGTATAGGGCATGGCAGGCAGCCTAGTAGGGATATGTGCAGGAAGGGCTGAGGAAGACCACATTTCTGACTTGAGCTACCAGGTGGGCAGCAGTGCCATTTGACACCAGAGGAGGAATAATTTGCATGTGTGTTAAACGTGGGGTTTGGTTAGTTTTAAAACATGCTTAGTTGTAGGGTCCACATGGAACTACTGGGTAGGCAGTTATCTTTGTGAATCTGTTGTTCAGTAAAAAGACCCGGGCTGCAGATAAAATTCTGGGAATCAGTAGCCTGTAGTTGGTGATCAAGCCCCATGGATGGATGGATGAATTGCCCTGGGGAGCGTGTTGCCTCTTAAGCCTAACGTGGCTGCAGTGCAGCACTTGACCCCATCCTGCAAGCTTCTCCTTCACAGTACTTAACAGCAACCCAACTGCTCAGCCAGAAACTGAACCCTCTGCTTCCACGCTTAAAACCCATGGATTCCTTCAACTTACTCTTTGCCTGGCACTGTTTTCGCACTGGGGAAACAGCAGTAGATAAAACAAGGCCCACACTCCCATGGAGTTTGAAAAGAGTGGGACATACAGGATACAAATTACAGATCAGGTGGTGCTGAGGACTATAAAGACGAATGAGAGTGAGAGGGACTAGAGAGGGAAGGGGTGCTGTTCATTCACGGGGGTTGGGTAAGGCCTTTCTGCCACAGTGAGCATCTGAGCAGAGGCTGGACTTGGGCGAGGCATTGGATGGGCCATGTAGTTACATGAAGAACGTTTCTTATGATCACATAAAGAACGCTACAGATGGAGTGGACGGCATACAAAGACTCGGGGTCAGGAGCTTAGTACGTTGAGAAATAGAGAGAAAGCTGGGTCTGAGCGCCAAGGGGGAGGAGCAGGCAGCAGTGATGACAGCGGTGGTGGGGGGACGGGGAGCCCGGGGGTCATGCCAAGGACTCAGGAGTTAGGGGAGGTGGTAAGTGTCGGAAGGTTTGGGGCAGACAAGTGCTGTGATTCTGCTTCCGCTTTAAGCGGCTCACTGGCTTCTGTTCACTGGGAATTAGGGACGTCAGTCAGTTCTTTCCTTTTGAGAGAGAGGGAGAGATTGACTGAGACTGAGACCCTGCCCTGAGTTGACGTCCCTCCTGTGAGAGCTGATGATGAGGAGACAGCCGAGAAGAGTTTCAGAGGAAGCACGGCTGGCTGGGCCAGGGAGCGTGTGGGGAGGGCTTGGCCTCCAGGAGCAGGAGGGCAGGAGAGTAACGGCAGAGGACAAGGAAGAAGTGACGACTGCTAACTCAACTTGAAATGGTTCCTAAATAGTCATTTTTTCCTCTGAAATAAGCACCACTTTCTGAGACAGCGTGGAAAAGTTGACTGAATCTCTTTAAGAGGGTGAAAGTTTAAAATAGTTGTCAACAGCGGGAAATCAGTTGGCACCAGAGCACAGTAGTAGAATTTCTAAAAATATGAAGCCCTGCTTGAGCTTATAGACTTAAATATATAGTGATATCAGTGTGCCCTGCTTTATCGAGACTTTTTCTCTTGGCAGTGCTCCATACTGCTTAAGTAGAAAATTAAGTTCATCTAAGTTGGAGGATTTGCTGGGTTAGATTAAAGAACGAAAGGGCAGTTTGAGAATTTAATTAAGGGTGGTTAGAGATCATGGGATCAAAGCTGGGGAGAGGGCAGAATGATGACAGGAAGGAGGTAATGACTGGGGAGACAGGGAAGATACTCATTTGCTTGGGTTCCTGATGATGTCAAGACACAGGTGTCCTGTGAGCCAGAGGACAGGTTATGGTTCTGGAGGGGGTGGTTCTGAATTTGTGGTCTGACCTCTGGCAGTTGTTTCAGCTACTGACGTATCCTGGGTGTGGATGAGGGTGTAGAGATGGAGCCGAGGAGTAGGTCACAAGAGGTAAGATGCTCGGAGCTGGAGGTCCCCAGGCTGAACAAAAGCCCCTGTGTTCCCTCCATGAATATAAGCCAGACAGCTGCTGGGTGCCTAGTGCTGTTCTGAGCCCTTGAGGTACAGAAGTGAACCAAACCCAGACTGAGCCTTGCGCTTAGGAAGGTAGGTTCTTGTGAGGCAAGATGGACAAGGAACAGTAAGTAGAAAGCAATACAAACTTAACTAGTTAACTAGATAGCTAAGTTTCTATACTATGTTAAACTATGTTCGGTGTGGTGGAAGAGAGGAGGGTGAGGGAGACTGGAGCTGCCTCGGGAGGGCGGGAGGAGTTTCCCACGTCGACTGCTAGGTCAGGCCAGGACTCTTGAGGGGCTGAGACTGGAACACATGCCTGGTCAGCAGGCAAGGGAGAGAGCCCATAGCTGCTGGGGGCTGGGGCAGGGGTTGGGGGTGTTCCAGGCGACGGGACGTGCCTCGCAGGGCCCCAGCATGGGCACGAGCTTGGTGTGCTCAGAGTCCCGAGTGGCTGGAATGCTCGGAGTGGAGGGGAGGGTCATCGGAGGTGTTGCTGGAGAGGTAACTTGACTTTTGTTCTGAGTGACATGGGGAGTCATCATGCAGGTCCTGAGCAGAGGATTGATGGACTCTGGCTTGAGTTTTCAAAGGCTCCCTCTGGCCCCTGAGGAGAGCAGAATGGAGGGGTGAGGATGTAAGTGTTGAGACGTGTGAAGGGGGCTGCCGCAGTCATCACTGCGAGCTGTGCTGGCCGGGGCCAGGCTGGTGGCCGTGTGCTCAGGACTCTGAGCACACCAAGCTCACGCCCATGCTGGGGCCCTGCGAGGCATGTCCCATGGGAGTGGAGGAGAGTTTGGAACCTTGATTTATTCCCAAGGCAGAGCTGAGAGGGTGTCCCATGGGTTGGATGTTGACCGAAGTCACCTAGGAAGGATGGTGGACTTGGGGTAGTCAGAAGACCTCTCACCACGTGACAGTCCTCAGTGACATGGAGCTCTGTTTCGGTCACACATATTAGAAAGATAGTGAGAAGGACCTGTGTGGAGAGTGAGCTGGTAGAGAGGAGGTTCTAGAGGCAGGGAGACGGTGTGTGCAGGGCAGGGAGTTGGATTAGGTGCTGGGGACGGAGGGAGAGGAGTTGGTTCTGAATAAAATAGTGCCCCAGAGTCAGAGTGCAACGGCCTTCTTGCTGGATGTCAATGTTAGTAAAAGGAAAGGAGTCAAAAGATTATTCTGAAGTTCTAAACTCTGATGGCTGGAGGAGGAGGATGTCATTAGTGCTAGAGAGACTTCAGAAGAAGCAGATGGTGGATGGCCAGTCAGTATTGGATCGGGAAATGTGAGTAACGTTAACTCACACTGTTGTCATTTTTAAGAATCACAGCATCTTTGGGGAACGCCAGACTTTGGTGAAGCTGCAGAGGTGCAGTGAAGGGACTTGGGAATGTAAAACCGTTTTTCTCATGGTGGAAGAGAAGTCCTGGAACTTTGCTGTTAGCAGAACAGGGATGAAACTGAGAGGAGTGGAGAAGGGCTAGGTAGACAGGGGAGGTGGGAAGAGAAGAGAGCAGGTGGCAGGTAGAGCTGAGCATCCTAGGCCTGGCTCCAGACAGAACTTTGCTTCCCTAGCCTCACCTGACTAAAGTTGCCAGGCCAGGTGTCCATTCCTCCTGTTGGCTGAATCCCAGTAGAGCTTGTGAGGTTCCCAGTCTAGGTGTACTATTGGCTGAATCCTGTCGAGCTTGTGATGGAGTCTGGGAGGTCGGAGGCCCATTGTCCACCCAGGCTGCTGCTTCAAGAGTTCTGATCTATGGGCTGGAAGGCTTTTTCACTGGAGGAGTATGTTGGGATGAGGAGTTAGGGTCATACAAGAGATTTTTTAAAACATCAACTTTGAAAAGAGAGTTAGTCATAGTTGGAAAAATGTGTAATTTACAAGCAATAAAAAGGAATTCCTCTCCCTAAGTCTGCCAGTCCGAGATATCTACTGTTATAATTCTTAAAATACAGTACTTACGACAAAGAGTAGAGAGTAATGAACACAGCTGTACTCGCCACCCAGTTTTAGAAGGAAATGTTTCAAATCCCTGTACTGTTGAGTCCCTGTTGTGCCCATTCCCCTGTGTGTGCCTGCCTTCCTAGATACACCCACAGGTGTATGTAACCCTAAACAGTGTACCATGTTGTTTTATATAATTAAACCTCATATACACAGCATAGTACTCTTATTCTTCTACACAGACTGTTTCTGAGATGCATCCGAGTTGATATATGTAACTCTGGACCATTCATTTGTACTGTGTAGAAGTCTGTCTTATGAAAACATTGTTTCTACAGCATTAATGACTGTATAATAATCTGCTGTACAGGTGCACTATAGTTTATTTAATCTTTTCCTATTAGCCATTAGGTTGCTTCTAGTTTTTCTCTAAAAAGGATTCACATTCTTCCTGCTAAATTTTTATACATAGCCATTATTTCCTTAGAATAGAAATACCAAGTTAATGGTTATACACATATTTTTAAGATTAAAAAATATTTTTTTTTTGCTGCAGTTATTTTGAAAGAAAGGCTATTAATCCATTTCCTTC
This sequence comes from Ovis canadensis, assembly GCF_042477335.2. Classification (NCBI taxonomy): domain Eukaryota; kingdom Metazoa; phylum Chordata; class Mammalia; order Artiodactyla; family Bovidae; genus Ovis; species Ovis canadensis. The sequence continues at coordinate 32,193,235 of NC_091259.1, read as the reverse complement.
TTTATTTCAGTCTCTGTTTCAATTGCCTGAATTCCGAAGACTTGTCCTCAGCTATAGTCTACCACAGAACGTACTTGAAAATTGTCCAAGTCACACGGTAAATTGTTGTTGAGGAGTCTTCACTGTTCAGCCCCTTTCATCCCAAAGGCCTTTAGATTTTGGTTAAAGCTGGTGACTGTGATGTCCTCTGGCTTCGGCAACATTTGTTTCCATTTCCTGATGATCCCTTTTATTTCTTTGTGACAAGAAATAAGGATTTACAAAAATGTGAAGTTAAGCAGGAATAAAATGAGAAAAATAGTTCTAAGAAAGCAACGGGTCACTGTGGTGGCCTCAGCTTCTCTGCCACTGGGCCTCCTTCAGGCTCCTTCAGCCACTTGCGCTGAGCGATGCAGAGTGGATGACGTGACCCGGGAGGCCTGGAGTGTCATAGAAGAGCCTTCAGCTCATTCTTGCCCAAGGGGGTAGCCTCCTGCCCAGATCAACCCTGCCCCGCCAAGATTTCTCCTCAGTGGTGCTGTTCCAGCAGGAGGGCGGGCAGCGGCTTTGGGGAGGGAACACTTCTGCTTTCTGACAGTGTGCGGCCTCTGGCTTCTGTCAGTACACAGGTCTTGAGTTTAGGGCAGTCCCCACCACAGCCCTTATCAGAATGCCTGTAACAACTTGAGACCCGACTCTGATCTAGATCTTCATAAATGTAAATTAGGGAGTGATTGTTAACAACTTTTCTCTTTACACGTCCTAATTTTCCAAATACGAGGTTATAAGAGTACATGTGGCCATCTTTCCTGCAGGAAAAGAGAAATATCGTGTTTATGCAGGAGCTTCAATATTTGTTTGCCCTGATGATGGGGTCAAATCGCAAGTTTGTCGACCCTTCAGCAGCCCTGGACCTCTTAAAGGGAGCGTTCCGATCACCTGAGGAGCAGCAGGTACAGGAAGCCTCTAGTCCTGGAGCTGGCAGTGGTGCCTTGTGACCATCACTGTGATGCTGCTTTGTCTCAGCTGTAGAATAAGCTGTGACCCTGACAGTGCAGGACTTTAGTGCCTGCGTTTGCCCTTTATAACGTTTAAGGAACAGGTGGTAAAAAGAAGGTACGTGCGTGTGTGTGTTGTGTAGAGGAGGCTGGCAGTGCTAAAGGAAAAGGAGTAGTAGAAAGAAGAGAGTGTTCCAGGGACTGTTGAATTAGAAAGGAGGAGTGTGGAAGATACCTCAGTGAATCATGGCAAAGGGTCACCAGGGAAAAGAAAGTCCGTCCTTTTTCTGCACCTTTGTCTTGGAATGGCCCAGATCGAAATCCTAATTTTAAAACTGTCTAAACCCGAGTTCAGTAGCTTTTCTGAGCAATCTTTCTTTTCTAGTCACAAGTCTATTCTTTTCCCTATCTCCTATTAAAATCAAAACTAGCACTGTTCATACAATTACTTTTTTTTCCCCCCTCTGTTTGTCTAAAGGTCTGACAGTTCTACAGAATTCTCAAAACATTTCAAAATGTTTCCTTTCTCCCTACAGATCTCCTATTCTAGAGGACTACAGTCTGTTCTTTGAACCTTTCTAAAAGGCCTAGCTGGAAGTGTTTGATAGTTTGTTACAAATAGATGTGGCTGGAAGGGGCAGCGTTCCATTTCCTCCTAGTCAGAGATCCCCTAGCGCACCTTGTGTGCTGTCTGCATCCTTGGGCTCCAGTGTTCCTTGTATCTTCATGATATTTGGACCTGAACAAGAAATCTTGCACAGTAATAGAGCCTTACTCATTGGTGGGGTGAGGGCAGAGTTTCATTTGCCCACATACAGTGTCGAGTCTAACTCTTCTGCACTTTGTGCCTCTCTTACAGCAAGATGTGAGTGAGTTCACACACAAGCTCCTGGATTGGCTGGAGGACGCCTTCCAGCTAGCTGTTAATGTTAAGTGAGTGTGGCGGATTTGTGCATTCTCCTCATAGCGGTTCACTGAGAATGATGATACAGGAGATTATTCTTCTCAAGTAGAAATGACTGATTTTTACCAAACCCCATGGGGTAACCACTCACATTTGTCATTGTTTATCCCCCTTGCCTTTGGTTTTCCCCCTCTATAGATAATCACATTAACCTGTAACTTTTTACTAAAAGGGCCATAGCTATTAACTTTTAAAAGTCAACACCTGTGCTGTAAAATGTATTGAAAGGTCAAATCAATCCTTGATGTGAGAATGGAGGTGTAATATGAATACATTGAATTTAATTGTTTGAATCACTGACAGAAGTAAAATTCAAGGCAAAGAATATAAATACCTCTTACCAAATATAGATGCAGAGGTATTTATTTCCTAAGCTTTTTTTTTTTAAACTCTAGATGGAAGAAGTATGTATCATAAAACAGCTTTCCAATACATTTAAGAAGGGATTATAGAAATAAACTTTTCTTTCCATTTCCTTGTGCCACCAGGAAAACTTTTTCATTTGAAAACTGCACAAGAGGGCTCATTCTTGCTTTTATACAACTTCTATACCTTATATACTTCTGCCACTGGATATGGATGTTATCTATTGAATGTACACACATACATGTATTTGCATGTATGACTTCCTTATCAGACTTTCAGCTCCTTAAGACCAGCAATCGTGCCTGTTGCCTTTGTGTCTCCAGAATTTAGTACAGTGCTGGGCATATACTTGATCAGTGAATTTTTGAACTAAACTTGTTCAGTGAGTAACTAATCCTTTACTTTAGATCATACCTGGCTCTTAATGAAAATGTTTTACTTTTGCTTTTGAATGATTGTTTGATTTAGTATATTGCTTACCTCATCCAAATGATACAGAATTGTTTCCTTGTTTTAAAAGTAGCAATCCCAGGAACAAATCTGAAAATCCAATGGTGCAGCTGTTCTATGGTACTTTCCTCACTGAAGGGATTCGTGAAGGTAAATCCTCTGCTCTAAATGTTAATTCTCGACTTGTGACCACATGTGTATTTACTGTGAAGAGGCTTGAGAGTCAGACAAGTGTAGGTCTGAATACTAGTTCTGCCTCTTTGATGTGTGTGACCATGGACAAGCTCCATGATCCTGGATCATGAATCCTCAGTCTCTTCATCTGCAAAATGGGCACAGTGTTTGTTGCAGAGATGTTATATTGAATTGTATAATATTGCCCAGCCCAAACCTGGTATTAATATCAGATGTACACTGATATTTATCAGTTTTCTCTGTTTTTTTCAGACATAATATCTAAACTCAAAGTTCTGTTGAGTCAGACTGCCAAAAAATGTGTATCTCTTCTAGTGGCTTACCTAGCTGTGCATTGGACACGTGGCCAGCCATTCCCCATCTAACCCTTGTCGTCTTTTACGGTTCTGATAGGCTCCTTAAAACAATCTAATCCACTATCACTTCCCCAAAACATCATTTCTTACTGTCAAATACAACTAGCCAAGCGTTCAAATACCCTATTTGTTTTATAATTGTTTGTGTAGATAAATAAATAATTTTACGTATGTAAAGATACATGCACTTCCCTATGTGTATACTTTTTTACCATTTGTGTTAATCAGGATCAAATGTGGTTCATTTGTGACTGGTTGATATATGTCTTTTCAGTTTTTTCCAGAATCTGCAGACTATCCCATCCTCCCATTCTTTCTTCCTTGAAATACATTTTTTTTTTTTAAAGAAATTAGGTTATTCTCGTATATTCGCTACAGTCTAAAGTTTTGCTGCTCACTTATCTGTGATATAGTTTAACATATTCCTCTCTGCTCATCATTTCATAAATTGATAGTTGGATCTAGAATTTGGCCAGATTCAGGTAAGGCTTTTTAATTAGTCGAGACTAATCTGTAGATGGCGGGACAGCCTTTGATTAGGAGGCATGTTACCTCTGGTTGTCTTTCTTTTTTGTGAGGTTAGCAGTTGTCAGTGATCTGTGAATGGATCCACTGGTTCATCAAGACCATGTATACTTCTAACCTGTTTTCAGCAAATTGCTGAATTAAGATGATACTGTTTCTGTGGTGCCAGGAAAAAAGCTTTAGAAAGCAGTAGTGATGCCTTTAAAAAAGCAATCTGTCTCTTTGCCTAGGAAAGCCCTTTTGTAACAATGAGACCTTCGGCCAGTATCCCCTTCAGGTAAACGGTTATCGTAACTTAGACGAATGTTTAGAAGGGGCCATGGTGGAGGGTGACATTGAGCTGCTTCCTTCCGATCATTCAGTGAAGTACGGACAAGAGGTGAGTTGGATATTTTTGCTTTTGCCAGTGACAAAGCCAGTTAAATAGGACTGAGCTTTTGGGCAGACTGTTTTCACGTCATGTATTAAATAACTTCTTACACTTAGCAGGATTTGTACTAGCCTGAAGTGTCTTTATGAGTTGATAAGAGTAGTGAGTCAGTATTTGATAATTAAATTCTTGTAATATGAGTTAATCATATAAAGGTTATATGCTGCCTCTGATGTTTTAAGTATGATCAAGTTTCTCTCTTTCTGTTGAAGCCTACCTGTACCTGAGTAGGGAGAACCCACTGCCTCCATATTTTCGGAGGGTAAAAGTACAGTGATTAATTCCTATGGTATGCCATTTAGAATATCTTCCCTATTATAGTATTTACTGTTCTCAGTTGTAAATTCTGTCTTTGCTTTAAATTTTTTTAAATTTGATTGATTTATTTGTTTTTGTGGGTTGTAAAGAAAGGGGGAAGGTGAAGGACGAGTAAGGGTAATTAATATCTCACCATTCCCATTGGGTTAAGAATTAGTGAGTTATATTGTAGCATAATTGCCAGCACCACACAGCTTGAATTACTCTCCTTTCATTATACATTTTGAAACAGAATTGTGCTTTTTATGAGTCCAGTCCAGTAATTACTTAAAAGAGGAAGAAAATCTTTCTTGAATTTAACGGGGAGCCTGACATGAGCCTTGTCAAAGTACATTAGCTGTAGAGCAGTGTTAGAACTGGGAGAGAACTATTGCCTCCCTGGCTTTCCAAGGAGCGTGTTGATTCCTGATTGGGAGGCATAACATCTGTGCCACTGACGCATGCTCTTACAAAAGAGAAAGAGCGTTTATTCGCAACTTGGACCTCTGGAGACTTTTATTCAAGAATCGGACCTCTCTATTAGAAAACATAGAAAATAGTGCCTGTTTAGATTTAGCTCTGAGGAGGTCAGGCAGACTGTCTGGTTCACCTCATGCCGACAAGGCTGTGTGGAGGGAATATAGCTATTTGCACCTTTGGCAAAGGGAACATGTTAAAAGTTACTGGTATGAACCTCTGCCACACAGGTGAATTGAACAGAAATGCCTTTCCTGGTTTAGTCTTTCCTCATCTATGATCAGTGACAGTTGATATATATATATATATATATTTTTATAACTCAGTACTTTCTTTTCTTGAAACTCAAGGTAACTTAATAGGTTGATTTGTTGAAGTCCTTTGTGATATCCATAAATTCTTGGAATTCAGAGATTTTTTTCAGAACCCTCAGAATCATGAGGCTGTTTCAATTTTCATCCTTAGTAATAAAGGGGATTCAAACTGTGTGTGAATAAGTAGTATAGAGGACGTGTACACGTATTAGTCTTTTTAGACAATTTCTGATTGGTTCGGCTAGCTATTTTCTCCAGGTTTTAAGCCTCTTAAATGCTGATGATGTAGTGAATGATATGTAGATTTTTGGTACAGATCATATATTTGAGGGTCAGTTATTTCTGACGATGATAGTTGAATTAAAATGTTGTTCACTGGCTTGTCAGTTTGGAGTCTTGAGGAGCGTTTAACCATATTCTGTAAGAGGGCATGATTCTGTATGGGCATTTTAACTATTGGGGATTAAAAAAAAGTTTCAGTATGAGTTTGATTTGAATATAAATTCTATACCAAAAGAGAGTCTGATGAGGGATAGTTTAAATCTGGCTATTGCTGTTTCCTAAACTTAACTTTTCGCTCCTGTTATTTCTACTCTTGATTTAGCGTTGGTTTACAAAGCTACCTCCAGTGTTGACCTTTGAACTCTCAAGATTTGAGTTCAATCAATCCCTGGGTCAGCCAGAGAAAATCCACAATAAGCTTGAATTTCCTCAGATCATTTATATGGACAGGTGAGTTCTGTGGTTGACTGTCTTCTTGATGTGCTGTGGCAGAAGTCAGCTTGTACTAAGTGTAATGTCCGTAGTACTCTCCTGGAGGTCTTGATAATATGCAAATTTGGATTCAGTGGATCTAGGTGGGGGCCCAAGAGTTTGCATTTCTAAGAAGTTCTCAGGGTGATGCTATTTTCTGATCTCTGGACCACAATTTGAGTAGTTAGGCTTTAGGTGAAAGCTCTGCTCTCTGTGATGATGAACAGTATGTGGAATAGCTGCCGTGTATTTCTTTCTCATCTGAATACTATTTGTATTCCTGAAAAAAATACTAGACAGACTGACATAATTTTAAGTCTGTTTTATCAACATATGGTTTACATACAAAGAAATGTTACCGTACTTAAGTGTCCAGCCAATGAATTTTGATGACTATATGCAGTCAAGTAACCACTACCACAGTCAAGATACAGAATATTTCCATCGCCCATGCCCCTTTATAGTCAGTCCCTTCCCTCTACCCTCAGGCAGCCACTGACTTATTCTCTGGCCCTCTAGTTTTGTCATTTATGAAGTGTTACAATTAGGGACATTAATATTCATTATGCACCCTATTGTGGTCTTTCACTTAGAATAATGTTTTTGGAATTTATATGTGTTGTTGCATGTATCAGTGATTTCTTTCTTAATATTGAGCAGTATTACATTGTATGATGTACCACAATATTTTTTCCATTAACTAATTTAGGGACATTTCAGATGTATCCAGTTTTAGGCTATTATGAATATGAATTTTCATATAAAAGTTTTGGTGTGGCTTTTAGTGCTTCTGGGTAAGACACCTGGGAGTGAGATTCCTGGTTATTGTATGAAAAGTATTTTTTTAACTATATAAGAAATTTCTAAACTGTTCTCTAAAGTGGCTATATAATTTTGTGTTCCTATCAGCAGTGTATGAAAGCTACATTTGCTAAGTTCTCACCAGTATTTGGAATTATCAGTCTTTTAAATTTTAGCCATTCTGTTGGGTTTATTGGGGCTTTTCTTGGTGGCTCAGATGGTAAAGAATCCACCTGCAATGCGAGAGACCTGGATTCAATCCCTGGATTGGGAAGATCCCCTGGAGAAGGGAATGGCTAGCACCCACTCCAGTATTCTGGCCTGGAGAACTCTTATGCACAGAGGAGCCTGGTGGGCTAGCCCATGGGGTGGCACAGAGTCAGACATGACTGAGCGACTTTCATTTTCACTGTTCATTGGGTTTATAGGAATACCTTTATTTTTCTTTTGACTTGTATTTCCATGATAATGACACTGAGCATCTTTTTGTGTGCTTAATTAATGGTCATTTATATATTTTCTTAGGGGAGGTATCTTTTGCCCACTTTTTAGTTTGGTTGATTGTGTTCATACTGAGTTGTAAGAGTTCTTTATATATTTTAGATACGAATCTAAATCTATCTTTGTTTGTCTCTTCCGTTTCTTTACTAGTGTTTTTAGAAGAGCAGGAGTTTTTAGTTTTGATGAAGTCTGATATATCAGTTGCCCTTTCATAGTTTGTGCTTTTTGTATTCTAATTAAGAAATCTTCCAACCCAGGGTCACAAAGTTCTTTGAATTTTTTCCTAGAAATTTTGTGACCTTTACTCTTACATTCGTGTCTATGACCATTTAGAGTTTATTTTCATATATGGTATGAGGTAAGGGGATATTTTTGCAGGAGGTGGTAAGGCGGCATGTGGTTATCCAGTTATTTCAGCATCATTTGTTTAAACAGCTCCCTTTTCTCCACTGAATTACCTTGATACTTTTTAAAAAAATTAGTTGGACTTACATTTGTGGGTCTTTTTCTAGAGGTTTTATTCTGTCTGTGGTGTAATCTTATGCCGGTGCACACTCTCTTAACTACTGTGATTTTATTATAAATCTTGACATCAGATAGTATGAATCTCCTACTGTGTTACTTTTTTTTTCTTTTTAATATTTTGGCTATTCTTAGTTCATTTCTATTTAAGTATTAAAATCATCTTGTCAAAACCCCTGGTAGCTACTGGGATTCTAATTGGGACTGTGTTGAATGTATAGACCAATTTGGGGAAATTGACATTTTAGCAATTTTTAGTCCTCTAGTCCATGAGCATGGTATAGCTTCATTTATTCAACTCTTTGTTAATTTCTCTCAGCAGTGATTTATAATTTTTTTTGTGTACAGTTGTTGCACATATCTGGTTGTTTATTCCTAAATAATTATTGCCTTTGATGTTATATGGCTTTGGGAAAAAAATTTACTTTTCATTTGTCCTTTACAGATATATAGAAATGCAATAGATTTTTTCCTCTTTCTTTTTTAATTGACTTTGTGTCTTTTGGCATTACTAATAAATTCAGTTATTAGTTCTGATACATTTTTGTAGATTCCTTGAGATTTCCTATGTACATGATCCTGTTATCTGCAAATGAAGGCAGTTTCACTTCCTCTTCTATCTATATGAATTTTATTTCTTTTTTTTACCTTATTGCACTGACTGTGCCTCCAGTAAAAACATTGAATAGAAGAGGCAAGAGTGGTTCTTCTTGGATTGTTCCTGATCTTAGGGGGGAAGACGTTTTTTAGTTTTTCATCATTAAATATGATGTTGGCTCTGTATTTTCATAGAGCTAACAGAGAACTAACCCTGTGTCTGATTAAGGCAGTTTCCTTGTATCCAAAGTTTGCTGAAACTTTGTGTTATTAATGTTTTTAAATATAAATTGTGTTTGTGGGATTATTATTTGCTTAGGTATATGTATAGGAGCAAAGAACTTGTTCGAAGTAAGCGAGAGTGTATTCGAAAACTCAAAGAAGAAATAAAAATTCTGCAGCGAAAACTGGAAAGGTGAGTTGTAGACATCTTTGTACTTAGAATGGGGTATTAAAATTGGATAATTTGCTTTTATCTAAAAATTAATTGAGTTTAAGTGTTAACTAATATATTTTATAAAATGGATAAGGAAAATGTGAAACAGTCTTTAAGATGGGCAGTGGTGGTCCCAGGACACCTTTGACCCAAGTCACATGGTGAGTTATTGACAGTGTACTGAAGAGAAGCCAAGTTCTGATTTCATAGCTCTTTACTTTTTCTGCTTTCCTTGCCATCATGTTCACAGACACAGAAGAGGTAACTTATCACAAAACTCTAATCCCTCTGTCTTGAGAAAGCAGTCTTTTAAGTGCCTGGTAAAGGTAAAACAAGTCAGCAGTGCTGACTCAAAGAGAGTGCTTGTGTTTTTGACGCATACGAAGTCCTTTCTCCTGTGGAGAAGTCACTGTTCACGTGTTGTTGCTGACTGCTTTGTGAAGTCGCCCTATGACTTCCTAAGAGGGAATCGGTGTAACTTCTCTCTGGTCAGAGACTATTAATTTAGTCTTTAGGGAGGAGATTCCATACAATGTCAGTGGCTTTTTTTTTTTTTTTGCCTTTATCTACTTCCTATTTTTGCTGCTACCACTATGCTACCTCTGACTGCTTCATTGCTGGCTCAGTAATTTCCCTGAGAGGCAAACCCTGCTATACCAGCCTGAGAAAGACCCTGCACCTATGGGTGCCACTTCCCAGCTCCCTCCCTCTCACTTAGGAAGAATTTACCCAAGAGTTGTTAGGATCCATCGTCTCGTTGTCTTAATATAGACTTTAGCTGAAAATTGAGTCCTCAGATACTCTTGGAAGTGATTTACAGGACTTTATACCTATGGCAATATTTTATTTTAAAAGTTTGAGTGATACTCTATAAGATTGGAAAGTTATAATTGTTTTCATACAACATACCTGGTATATCTGATGTATTTTAACTGAAAAATACTCAATTTGCTAGTAACCAGCTAGGCATTCTGACTTATTTAGATTTTAAATAGCATACAGGAGTATTTTCTGTAGTATGAATATGACTTTCTTTTTAAAATAAAGTGACTTAAATTTTTGGATAATTTTACTTGAGTAATTATTTTTGAAAAATTGCTTCTCTGTGTGTGACATAGTTCTGGGAATCTTTGCAAGGAACTTGTTAATGGATACCATTAGGTAATAGAACTGAGGTGGGAATGGATGGTTTTTAGGATTTGTTTTATCCTTTTTTGAATTTGAGTTTTCTTACCCGGTATATGTATTACTTATATTATTTAAAAAGAAAAGTTCACCATTTCTTCTGTAAAAGTATCTCGATATCATATTAAAGATAAGATTTCTTGTGTACAGTGTAGACGTCTTTTTTGAAACCACTTTCATTCTAATTCTACTAAATTAATACATGGTATGAAGTAGTTGGTCTAAAGGAGTTCATTAGAAGAACAGAAAAATGATGATGTCATAGAAATGAAGATAAGTTTCTCAAAGAAGATTTGTTCCTGAAATTTTGTATAAGTATCATGTTAAAATACAACAAACCTGGGAAGAGTTACATATGTGAAATGATGGCTTAAAACCTTATGACAGATTATCAGTGCTGCAATTCTGCTAGAAAGAGGTTTCCTTTGGTCCAAGGCAGTCATGTATTAATAAATTCTTTCAATAAACAGTGCTTAAGAAGACATTTACCATGTCTGTGGGATAGACAGGGAGTTCAGAGATGGGAGCTGTTCCTTCAGTGTTAAAGGGAATGACATACTGAAAGAAGACCATGGAGGAAATAGATCTTGAAAGATCAGTAAAGTTTAGATAAGTTGATGGCTGAAAGTAAGCCAAAGATACAGATCTAAGGACTAGAAACAATTATTTAAAGTTCCTCTAGCTTTATATATTTAACATCCTTTTCTTTGAAAGCCAAAACTCTTTGTGGCAGGCAAATCCACAGGAGAAATCATTCTGTTTCTCTTTTATTTTATTTATTTTCTTTCTTTATTTTATTTTATTTATTTATTTTTTAATTTTTGTTTTTACTTTATTTTACTTTACAATACTGTAAGAGGATGAAGTGTCTTTGCTACATATCCTCTAACGTGGTTGATTTTGAGTTGCATTATATTTTATTTTTCATTTCATAATGTCCTTTTTGATATAGAAACAGACAATTTTACTTCTCCGTACAACTACACTGTAGTTGTAGTTCTGCGGCTGTTTCTTTCACTTTATTCAGAGAAGAAAAATGTGAAGTGACTCTCTCCTTTTGTAAATGGAATCCCAAAATTATAGTTTACCTGTACCTGTGAGTCAACTTACGTACCATTTAGACTCTCTACTGCAGTGAACTGTAGAATTCACTAAAGTAAATCTCTTTTCTTAGGGTAACATGTGCTAGTAATGGCAGAACATTGGGTATTACTAAAATAATTAGTTATTTTGATTACATATTGAAGACATTTATTATTTACTGATTCCAAAGAAATCTTCAGTAGTTTATGCCTGGCCTTCTCTGTTAAATGAGTACGTGAATCATAGTGTACATAGGACTTAAACTCTGACCTTTGTCAACACCTACTTCCCATTTCCAGCTTTCTCTCTCTCATATTTCCTAATTGCAGATTACTTGATCTAAAATGCAGCAAAGGGAAAAAACCTTGGGTACATTGGATTGGTACAAAAGCGTTTGTGGTTTCAGACCCTGAATTTTAAATCAGTATAACTTGGCTCAAACACATCTTTAGTAATCAAAGTAGGAACCATTACAATCAACACATTTTTGCCAACAAGAAAAAAGTATGTTTATTCCTGTAGCATAAAAATCTGTACCCTGGGATTCAATGAACTCTTGGAAAGCATTTTCTGCATCCTGCTGGTTGTGGAAGCGTTTTCCCTGCAAAATGTTGTTGAGATGCTTGAAGAAGTGGTAGTCAGTTGGCGAGAGGTCAGGTGAATATGGCAGATGAGGCAAAACTTTGTAGCCCAGTTTGTTCAGCCTTTGGAGCATTGTTTATGTGACGTTTGGTTGGGCGTTGTCATGGAGAAGAATTGGGCCCATTCTGTTGACCAGTGCTGGCTGCAGACGTTGCAGTTTTCAGTGCATCTCATCCATTTGCTGAACATACTTCTCAGAAGTAATGGTTTCACTGGGATTCAGAAAGCTATAGTGGATCAGACCGGCAGCAGACCACCAAACAGTGACCGTGACCTTTTTTGGTGCAAGTTTGGAAAGTGCTTTGGAGCTGCTTCTCTGTCCAGCCACTGAGCTCGTTGTCACTTGTTGTCATGTATAATCCACTTTTTGTTGCACATCACAAACCATAAGAAATGGTTTGTTGTTGTACAGAATAAGAGAAGATGACACTTGAGAGTGACAAGTTTTTTGATTTTCAGTCAACTCATGAGGGTACCCAGTTTCTGAGCTTTTTCACCTTTTTAATTTGCTTCAAATGCCAAACAATCACAGAATGGTCAACACTGAGTTCTTGGGCAACTCATCCTGTAGTTGTAAGAGGATCAGCCTCAGTGATCCTCTCAGTTGGTCATTGTCAGCTTCTGGTGACCGGCCATCATGCTCTTAATCTTTCATGGTCTAGTTTCCTTTGCCAGACTTCTAGAACCACCACTGTGCATTCGTTAGAAGCTCCTGGGCCAAATGTATTGTTGATGTTGTGAGTTGTCTCAGCTGCGTTATGACCCATTTTGAACTCGAATAAGAAAATAGCTTGAATTTGCTTTCTAACTAACATCATTTCCATAGTCTAAAACACATATAAAATAAACAGCAAGTAATAAGCCATTAGCAAAAAAAAAAAAAAACCATAAAGCAAGAAATGTACGTTAAAATGTATAACATAACCACATTTATTTAAGAATATATTCCAACATCAAATGGCAAATTTCAGCAGTGCAAACCTGCAATTACTTTTGCACCAACCTAATAGTTCCAACAGCATTATTTTCAGATTTGAATAATGATGATATATCTCTCTTCCTTTAACAAATAGAGTTTACTTTTATGAGTAGAGCCTAAATGTGATTTGAATTAAGAGAAAGCACCATTGGTGTGACTTTGAATAGGAGCCCACCTGAAATGCTTTCTGTCAAGTGTAAAGATTCAGATTGTCATCTGTTTTCACTTTCGTAGTTAGAAAACTTCTGCTCTGTAGATTAACGTATTAAATATTGTGTAGCCTTTAGGGATAAGCCTTTCCATTGACTCTCCATATAATAATGCAGTGAGCCTGAAAGAACAAGATGCCTTGGCACTAGAGTACTGTTTTCTCTGCCTTGTAGGTATGTGAAGTATGGCTCGGGCCCAGCCCGGTTCCCGCTTCCGGACATGTTGAAATACGTAATTGAATTTGCTAGTACAAAACCTGCCTCCGAGAGCTCTGCATCTCAAAGTGGTGCCTGCATTACAGAGCCACTTTCTTCAGCACACTCCCTGACTTCTGACCTGACAACCAAGGAAAGGTAACAGAAACAAGTTTTGAAATAGTATATATTGGGGATTTCGGCTTAATCTGAGCTGTGTGCCATGTTTCCACCCAATGAACACTCGCCCCGTGAGAGCTCACAGGTCGTGAGCTCTTTGTCTTATAGGGAAGGGTTTTGCCACTTAAGTGAATTGTTCATAATTCCCACCCATGCATTCGTCTCACCCAAGGGATAGTTGGGATTATTACAGAGACGTCTTGAACTGTCTGGAACAGTGTTCATTCTCTGCCAGGCCCACCTGGCTTGGAGGTCGCTATAAGCTAACTGCCATGAAAGGCCTTTTCCAGAGGAACAGTCAGCCACTGATTTTCTAAAACATGGCATTCACTCGTCTGCTGAAGGAGTCTGCACGTCTAAGTAAACATCAAGCAAAGGGAAACTTATTTACAAGTAGAAAATTAGAATAAGAGAAAGAACTGGCTAGAAATTGAAGAGGACAACCTCCAGCAGCTTATCCAGCAAAGAGACGGAGAGGCCATGGCACGCGGGCCTTGATTCTCTTCTGGCTCAGCTGTGTGCAACAGCCTTTGTGGTCTGGAGGAGCCGTTGGGGCCAGCTCGGATCAAATGTGATCTGCGTGTCCTGGCTAGCCAAAACACCAGAGCCTGTAGAAGAGTTTAGACTTTTTTATGTTTTTAAAAGAAACCCAATCATTCCTTCACTGCCCTTGCCGCCCCTCCCACACACACGTGTTACTATTCATTCATTCATGTGTGTGCAGAGTGCCTGTTTGGATAGAACATAACAAATGGTAATAGCAGTTATCTCTAGGGGATGGCGCAAGGCACAGGCTGGAGGGAGGGTTCCTTCACTTTTATACTCTACCTGTGTGTGTGTGTTTGGATTTTCGTAGACTGTTTTCATGTCCTTTGTAAAATATAAATGATTTTAATTTTTTAAAAGTGGTTTTATCGGTTTTAATAATATGAAATGATACTGACTGATATTAGATTTTAAAGTTGATCTGTGTGTGTGTGTGTGTGTGTGGTCTTTTTTGAGATTGAGACGTCTCCTCTTTTGCTTACATTGGCTTTGTTTTCCCGTATGTATAGGTCCTCAGGGAAAAGAGGTTTGCTCCATTATTTTGTATATGGGAGAGAGGCAGGGAGGAAGGGGAGTGAGAGTTTAAGTCAGAACTGGGAAGTTTATGTTCTTCGGTTTTGGTGTGAAACAGAAACCTAAGTATACTTAGATTCATTTGTATTCCTGCTGATTTGTCTGTGTGCAGTTTTTTTTGGTGTTAGTTAATTAGTAGATAAATTAACAGTTACTTTACATACATTATTCTCAGTTTATAGCAATGATGTAAAGTGGCTGGCATCCACCTCTCATAGCTGAGGTGTCAGATTCTTTACCCGAGGCTACTACCGTCTCCTTGGGCGTTGAGCTGAGATGTGGTGGAGCTGGAGTTGTCTGCCTGCAAGTTCTGCACCCTGTGCTTTCCCAGAGTGCCACCTAGTTTGCGTTCCTGCGTGTTGGGTATACAGCTGATGCTGTTTTTCTTCTGTGTATTTTGTTCCTGGATCCACCTGTCCATCTCACTTTGGTCAGTTACATCTTGGGAACACAATAGTTGATCCCTTGACCACTCCACTCCCCATCTCCTCTTTTCCATGTTGCTTCTCATCCTTTCTTCTTGAGAAGAAGGTTCATTGTTACAAGTGGTTAGAGAGCAAGTACCATAGACTTATAAACTATATGAGGCAGATGTGAGTGTAATCCCTTCCTGTCCTTGACTAGCTGGGTGAACTTGGGAACACTGCTTTATTTCTCTGAATCTTGGGTTTGAAAGTTGGTAAAATAGGATTGGTGATAGTACCTGCCTCATCAGCAAGCTGTGTTAAATGAGATGATGCCTGTAAAAGAAAGGTTTGGCTCAGTAACTTTATAGAGTAAACACTCACAAATTGTAGCTGTGCTTTCCCACAGAGCAGCGTGCTTTACAGAGTATATTAGTTTAGGCAAAGATGTATTTTGGAAATGGAGGAGAAAATGGCAACCTGCTCCTGTATTCTTGCTGGGGAAACCACATGGACAGAGGAGCCAGGCAGGCTATAGTCCATGCATGTATGCTAAGTTGCTTCAGTCATATCCGGCCAATTATTTGTGACCATATAAACTGTAGCCCGCCAGGCTCCTCTGTCCATGGGATGCTCCAGGCAGGAATACTGGTGTGGGTTGCCATGCCCTCCTCCAGAGCTACAGTCCATGAGGTCCCAAAGAGTCAGACATGATTTAGTGACTGAGCACACACACGTATTTGGAAATTATCATCTGAGCATGTTTTTTTTAATCTTCCTGCAGTACAAGTAAAGAGAGCACGTCTCAGGAAGCTGAAGGAACCTTTTCTTCCTCTGAAGATTCTGTACACAAGTCTAAGATGGCAGAGCAGCCACTTACACCTCCCCGTTCTTCCGTGGAAATGCCCGCACACCCAGCTCCTCGAACAGTCACAGATGAGGAGATAAACTTTGTTAAGACCTGCCTGCAGAGGTGGAGGAACGAGATTGAACAGGATATACAAGGTTGGCTCTTTTTGCTTGTCAGAGGGTTACTCTTTGCCTTTTCTGTTTGTGTGAATACATGGAAATTAGGCACCTTGGAGACACGTCCTGTCATTTCCATGTACTCTGTTGAATTTGAGAAATTGTGACCTCTTTGGTACTTTTTGTTTCCTGTGAGATTAGGTCAGACACTTTGCTTTAGTAATATAACCATGAAAGTTCTTCCCTAGATTTCTTCCTCAAACTTTCTGGGAATTCCTGGTTATCTTGGATACACAATGCCACTCCCCTTAGAGAATTTTCTGCGTCTGCTGGATTTCTTTTCCTGTAGCTTATCTGAACTCTGACTTCAGGTGACCCAAACTTAGAATTACAGTTTCCTGAATTTCCACTTTAAAAATTTTTTCTGCATACAGTATGCTTTATTGACAGTTAAGGAGGCAAAGAATATTTGATTCATGCATGCAGTGTAAAATCATATTATTCAGCATTTTGTTCCTAAAATCCTTTGGCCTTGTCTCGTTTCTTGTCCTCCCCTTCTTTCTCCTTTTATCTAGGAGCAATAAATAAGTAAAGGATACAAATTTAGTTTCCTCCCAAGTTTTTTTTTAGAAATCTTAATGTAGTCATATTAAACTGTAAGTCTTTGTAACCTAAAGCACTAGCTTCTTTAAAACTGCCTGCTTCCTTATGGTTCATAGAGAGAAGCTGAAAGGGTGACCACCTCAGGTAGAGAGAAGCTGAAAGGGTGGAAACCTCAGGTAGAGAGAAGCTGTAGTCTTTGCGGAGCTAAAGCTGCATGTGTGACATGGGATGAAATCATTATAACTGAGTGTTCTTTTTTTAACAGACTTAAAGAACGGTATTGCAAGCACTACCCAGACTATTGAGCAGATGTACTGTGATCCTCTCCTCCGTCAGGTAGAATGAAAATTGATGGGGAAGTAGTCAAGGCATGTTCTAATGGTGCTAATGGGCAGATACAGACAGAGAAGTTGATGGTTTTCTTTGAAACTGAATGGAAACTTCCCTAAGATATAAGAATTAATTTTGGAAAGAAATATGTATTATTCTGTGTTTTAGGCTAAAAAAGAGAAGTGTATCTTCCTTCTACCACCAACAGGATGTAAAACATATTTGTCCTGAGTCTGCCACATGGTATTTTTTCTATGTATTGGAAAGGTTTGTTGTTAAATAGTAATAAAATTTCTCATAAAATGGTAATTAAGCAGTACAGTGGAGGAAACCTGACCAGGGACTGGTTCCCCATCCTTTGCAAAGTACCCTGATCCTTCATGATCCTTTGTTTAGCAGTATGATTTTTTAACCTTTATGTCTCTATTAATTCCAAAAGAGAGGTAGGCAGGGCAGAAATTCGTACTTTCCATATATGTTTTTATTTAGAATAACATTCTGGGCATAGACAGGAAAGAGGCTGCAGTTAGGGGACTGCCCTCCACGGGCTTCTGTGTAAATGCGTAACTGTGGGAGGAGAGCCCTATTTCTAGGGTCACGGGAAACCATAGTTGTGTTGCATAGCAAGAATGTACCATGTGAGTCTTGAGTGTTGACCGTTTTCTCTTTTCTATTATTTAAAAAATTTACCACCGTAAAAACAAGTCAAGGTACTGATTGAATGTAATTTTACTTTACTGACTTGCCTTTCTTTCACCAATACTTAACTTAGCACTTAAGCGTTACTCTTACTTTCTCCATATTGCCAGCAGGGGCGGCAGGGCAGGGGAAGATTTTCAGATTTTGAAACAAATAAGTATGTAGTTAAAAGGGTCTTCACCCCAGATAAGTGGATGATTACCTGCAAGAAGAAATATAAAGACCATGTGACTGATTCATAATGAAATATGCTAACTTAGATTTTAGTTAATAGAAAATTTTATTAATTTTAGTTAATAAAACTTAGCCCTAGAACAGCATAACTTCTACAGGTCCCAGGTGTGGTAAGCATCTTCTCAACATGAGTGGTCATGGTGCTTCTATTTTTAGATAGACTGAGTTTGGAACTGGGGGAATAAATAGGTCTCAGTTATCTTTTGTTTTAGATCTATAATCATAGGAGTTTATAGAGTTGAAAGAGGTCTCAGAGGTCATCTAGTTTAGCCGTCTGATTTTAAAGATTCAGGAATGGAGACATAATTGGGAGATTCCAAGGCTGTGTTTTTTTCAGTTCATCTTGAATCAACAAGATGTTTTGTTGATGTGAACCCTACATCAAACACACGTGTAAATGGGCAGTTTTCTTCGGTCTTATGGTTGGGTATGCTTTGGAATTTTAGTCACGTAAACTCCTGTCGGTTGACTTTGCTTTAACCTAACACGGGGAACCCTTTCTGGCTTGCAGGTGCCTTATCGCTTGCATGCAGTCCTTGTTCACGAGGGACAGGCGAACGCGGGGCACTACTGGGCCTATGTCTATAATCAGCCGCGCCAGGTCTGGCTCAAGTACAACGACATCTCTGTTACCGAGTCTTCCTGGGAAGAACTTGAAAGAGATTCCTATGGGGGCCAGAGAAATGTTAGTGCTTACTGCCTGATGTACATTAACGACAAGCTACCCCACTTCAATGCAGGTAAAAACACTGTAAGCAGAGGCCAGGCTTGGGGAGATTGTGTACTTCTCAGGGAAGGGAACAGTCTTGTAGTTAAAAAAAAGAAAAATTAAACTCAGATCTATTAGAAAGTAATGATGTGTTTAAGAAACACAAATAGTATAAAAGAGAAGAAAAAGGAAAAATAAGTTTGCTTTCCTACTTCCTTGAGCCCAACAAGTATCCATTCTTAGGCTCCTAATGTAGTCTTTTAGAAATGTTCTGTGCAGATGCTAGGTTTTATTTATTGATATCTCACCTATACCCCATTTTTTCCCACCAAGTGGGATATTTTTCCATTCTGTTTGGCATCTTTTTCATTGTTTTTCTTAGCAATCTCTCTTTTTATGAATAGAACCAACTTATTCCTATTAACAACTGTAAAATAATTCCATTGCATTGAGTATATATATAATTTATTAAACCAGCCTCCTGTTGATAGACTTTTAAGTTGCCTCTAGTTTTTCCCTTTTTTAGTGACATTCTTCTGTGCATATTTTTTGCACCTTTTGGAGAATAGCCAGATTTTACAAGTGGATTTGCCTCAGCGGTTTCAGACTTCTCATAATACCGCTACTAATGCCTATAGTAATCATAATTATCATTTATGCTGGTACTTTCCTCCTTACTGCATGCTTCAAGCTTTATTTCTCTAATAACTTATTAACTCTAACACGGAGGAGGCAGGGCAGAAATTCTTATCACCCATATTTTCCAGCTGAGGTTCTGTACTTGTCATATAGCCAATAAATATTCTGGTTCCAGATTCTATGCTGTTTCCCATGTATATTACACTTTCTTTTTTCTTTCACATCCAAGATCATACAGGGCGTCTTCTTTTAATGTTCAAACTGTACTGTGTTGCATAAGTAAGGAAACATATAAGCATTTTGTCTGGGCGGCAAATGATCTTTCTTGTGTGCTTGGTAGGTAGGGGATGGAGAGAATACTCACTTCACAGTAACTGATCGTCCTAAATGCATGTTTGCAGTGTGAGGGCAGGAACAGCTGCTTGTGGGTGTTTCTGTACAAACGATTGTTCTAGCTGTGGGTGGTATATAGGGGCCTTGTTATAATGGGTATGGCTCATCTATAGAAATAGACAAAAAGTGGGAACTGTCATTTAGTGAAAAGACTAGTTAACAGCAACCAGTATGTGGATGTGCTACTCTTCAGTAGGTTTTTATGATTTGTTTCGGTTGTAGGGTTGGAAATGAGATTGAATATGTCATTGACAGCCTTGCCATTTTTCATCATAGCCTTTAGTGAACCCCAGGTATTATTGATCTAACCTTTGTATCCCTTTGCTTTGTGGTAGCACTTGATTATGTGAAACTTTAGGCAGTATAAATGTCTTGGTTTTCATTTTCAACCATCTTGAGATGGATATATTTTGTTATTTAATTCAATTTATTATTATTATTTTTTGACCACTCTATATTGCATGTGAGATCTTATTTCCCTGACCAGGGATCAAACCCATGTCCCCTACAGTGGAAGCTCAGAGTCCCAACCACTGGACCACCAGGGAAGTCCTGGAGATGGATATTCTTATCAGTGATAGGGGCATTGTTTACACTGATAAAACTGTTTATCTTGAATTTTCCATTGAATCTAATGATTTTCTGAATTCCCAAGAAATGTTTGGTTTGTTCTTGCTACTTTGTCCGTGATTGGCCTCTACTCCAAATCCTCACTTGTTACCACTGATTGATTCATTTAACAAATATTTAATGTCCCTCCCTTCCAATATGCCAGCCACTGTTATTGGGATACTGTGACTATTGGCCTGATACTGTCAGTACTTCGGACAATGGATGGATTGTGTGTGTATTTTTCATTAAAAGTAAGAAAAAAGACAAAGTGTCTTACTTTCTTTTTTTCTGGAAAGGAGCTTTGGTTTCCTTGAGACCTTTTGCTTGGTGGGACTCTATTTTAACTGTGTCTTTGTTCTTCCCTAGAGGCGGCCCCGAATGAATTAGATCAGATGTCAGAAGTGGAAGCCCTGTCTGTTGAACTTAAGCATTACATTCAGGAAGATAACTGGAGGTTTGAGCAGGAAGTGGAGGAATGGGAAGAAGAGCAGTCGTGCAAAATTCCTCAGATGGAATCTTCCACCAGCTCGGCATCACAGGACTTCTCTCCATCACAAGGTGTCTGAGCAGGGCATTTATGCCAGTGACATGGGGAGTTCACACTGCACTCCAGTAGCCAGCCCCGTGCACGTCCTCTGAGTGAGCTGTGCCATGCTCTGTGCAGTGGGATCAGAGTTGGTGTTGTACAACCTGACAGCCTAGCTTGTGGCTCTAGACAGTCAGTTCTGTTGAGCAGAGGTACCAGCAGAAAGATGAGCAGCTAGCTGCCTGTACTTTCATTCTGTTTAGTGTTTATTTCCCAGGTTGCGGGAGAAACTATGGTAAGATTAATAAGTAGATTTTATGAAAACTGTTCTGTAAAAGTGATCTTCCTAACGGATAGTTGTTTATAGGAAGCCTTTTTGCCGTGAAGAAATACAGCATTGCTGCTGCTGCTGCTAAGTCGCTTCAGTCGTGTCCGACTCTGTGCGACCCCATAGACGGCAGCCCACCAGGCTCCCCTGTCCCTGGGATTCTCCAGACAAGAGCACTGGAGTGGGTTGCCATTTCCTTCTCCAGTGTACGAAAGTGAAAAGTGAAAGTGAAGTCGCTCAGTCGTGTCCGACTCTTAGTGACAACATTGGGAGCACATTAAACTTTACAGAATCATCAGTGACTCCTTGCTAAAGTAGCTGTTTCTTTTAGCCACTAGTTTCTAGGGGAAATTTACATAATTTTTTCAAAAGGTTAGTTAGAAGGTGTGCACATCAAACTTTGTATCCAGTCCTGCTTGCCTTGTACAGTGTTCTAGTGGTTTTATTACCAGATGCTGATTCCTACCTGCTATTCTTTCTCAGAATCTTCAGTAGCCTCTTCCCATGGGGCTCGGTGCCTGTCCTCTGAGCACGCTGTGATCGTGAAGGAGCAGACTGCCCAGGCGATAGCAAACACAGCACATGCCTATGAGAACAGTGGCGTAGAAGCTGCACTGAGTGAGGTGAGAGGGGCCTAGAAGCCCAAAATCCGGAGGGGTGGGCTTTCGGCAATAATTGCCACAGTTTTCTCACATTTCTGTTATTCTGTGTCTGCTGCATTTAACCAATCCCTCTTTATTTCTGTTTTTTTCTTACTCTTTCTCTCCATTCTGCCGCCACAGCTTAAAGAAGCTGAACCCAAGAAGCCCATGCCCCCGGAAACAAACCTTGCAGAGCAGTCAGAGCAGCCCCCACAGGCTCGTGACGCAGAATCTGCTGCCCAGCCTAATGCTGAGGTCTCTGAAGTCGAGATTCCCAGTGTGGGAAGGATTCTGGTTAGATCTGATGCAGATGGATATGATGAGGAGGTACAGAGATGAGTCAGGGTCTAGCTGTCTGTCGTCAGTCTTGTGTTTCCTGCTCACGTGACTGAGCATAGCTGTGTAAGGCGTTCGGCAACAGTGTTTTCTCCTAGACACAGGTGGTGGGCGAGAGGGCCTTAGTCACCATCCTACACCGCTGCCGGCAGGTCTCTACTCAGACCTGTCCTTACGAGGCCACTGTGGAGTCCAGGTGGCTCAGAAAGGTAGAATTTAGTTCCATGTGTCATATCCTGAACAAAAAATTGCCTTTTAAATCAGGAGTCTTTGGTAACATTAGTCCATTGCATTTCCTCCAAATACGAGAATTTCAGTTGTCTAGTGAGCAGGTCGAATGTGAGTTGACCTGGTTTTGACTCTGAAGCTCCGGGAGAAGCTGCAGATTTCCGGGTTGCTCGCTGTCTGGCTCCTTTGCAGCTGTCACCGCACACTAACAGTCCTGAATCCTGTCCTCAGGTTTCTGGGGGACGGTTTGTTTTTTTTTAATCATTGCAAGGTTTTCACTTTATAAAGTCCTATTTGTGTACCTGCTAGTTTCAGACTGTTTCAGATGTGCTGTTCACCTGAAAGACTGGTGTATTCAGGATGGACACCCAAACCTGAGAACTCAGGTGGAATTCTCTCCTCAGACCTTTCCCCTCTGAGAGCTGCAATTTACCTTGATTATGTAGCAGTGCTATATCGTAGGTATTTTTAGACATACCTCTTTATTCATCTGCTAAATTAGAGAGAGTCTATAGGAAGACCTTGTCATGGGCAAGGTCTTGTGCTCGTGAGAGGGCCAGGGGCCGCTAGTGTTGAGCGGGGTGTGTGAGCCTGCCCCTGCAGTGGCTGCTGGCCGGGGGCACGCCACCCTGCTTCCCTGCGGCAGTCTGCTCACCTTTCTTTCTCAGTCTTCTTCTGAACCTTTCTACTCTGCTTTCTCTCTGTGTTTTGTGCCCTCTTGTGGTAGGTGATGCTGAGCCCTGCCATGCAAGGGGTCATCCTGGCCATAGCTAAAGCCCGTCAGACCTTTGACCGAGATGGGTCTGAAGCAGGGCTTATTAAGGTATCTCTGTTTTGTCTTGTTTTTTAAATTATAATTTAATTAGAATTAGAATTAAATTCTAATCCTTATACCACAGGGATCATAATCATGGGTCAGTGATTATATCAGATGCTGAAAAAGTGTTTTTCATTGAAGTAAAATGTAAAACTCCCTTCGCTGCCCGACTAACAGCACAGCCATCCCACGGCACTGATGGCTCCTCCTCTCGTGGCACTAACGCAGCCTCAGTGCTCAGGTCACACCCGGCCTGGAGTAACCTCCTTGTTCTTAGGAGGCGCCTGTTAATAAAGCTGTGAATGAGACCTTGCCTTTGTAATTTGGAGGCCATAATATAAGAAAGTAGGCCGTGCTTTTTAGGGTGCTTGAATAAAATTTAAGATTCTTAAATACATTTATTTGGATTTTTAAATTTCAGGTCCTTGATACTCAAAGATATGGCTGAAACAATTAAAACTTTTGTTTTTCTGAGCACTGTATGAGGAAAATAATTTTCTTGTGAGTACAGGATGTCTCTGGTGCCAGAGGAGTTTTGTCCTTTTTGAAAGGCAAAGAGATTATAGGTTCCAGTTGCCTCTCTCATTCCTCAGTAAGAACTTCTTAGAAGTCTTCTTAGAGTGACGAAAACTTCCTTAGGCAGTGGTTTCTGTGTGTACAAGCCCACCATGCCCCCTTTTCTGACTACCAATTCTGTCTTCAATAGGCATTCCATGAAGAGTACTCCAGGCTCTATCAGCTCGCCAAGGAGACCCCCACCTCTCACAGTGACCCTCGTCTTCAGCACGTGCTCGTCTACTTCTTCCAAAATGAAGCACCCAAAAGGGTAGTAGAGCGGACCCTTCTGGAACAATTTGCCGATAAAAATCTTAGCTATGATGAAAGGTGAGAAGGGAGTACTTTGGGGAACCGCCCTTCCTTCCATCTTGACTAAGTCCTCTGAAGGGGAAACTGTCATTGCTTTCTTAACTTTGTCCACAGATCAATCAGTATTATGAAGGTGGCTCAAGCAAAACTGAAGGAGATTGGTCCAGATGACATGAATATGGAAGAGTACAAGGTGAGGTCTTCGCTTTACATCTACAGAGCAAACACATGAATTTCTAAGGCAACCCTAACAGTTAAAAAACAAAAATGTAAGGAGGCCGAGCTATTGAGACATTTGGGGCTGTCATTTATATGTTCTTCTCGCGCATGCTAAGTCACTTCAGTTGTGTCCAACTCTTCGTGACCGTATGGACTGTAGCCTGCCAAACTCCTCTGTCCGTGGGATTCTCCAGGCAAGAATACTGGAGTGGGTTGCCATTTCCTTCTCCAATATGTTCCTCCTCGTATAGTAAATTATACATACGCACAAATATATTTATAATCCAATTTGTACAACTTGTAGTAATATTAATAAACTTTATATATAAGCTATAAAGCAAACAATTTTATATTATCGCCAAGTGACTCCCACCCCCTCTCAAAAAAAGCTGAGTCAGAATGAATGATCTTTTCTTAACCCTTTGAATGGCCAGTTTCTTTATGCCATTCTTCTCTTCAGCTGATCAACACTTCATTTCCCTTAAATACTCACTTTAGCCTTGTCCTAGGCAATGCAATTCGTGACTTCATGGTTTTGGTTTGCTTTAAATAATAGTTTTCTAATATTTCTGTATTCAAATCTAAATGCATTTTATGCATTAAAATGCATGTGTGACTACAAATTTCCAAAAACGAAACACGTCATGTAGGTACGACACTGTTGGGTGCCACCTTGGTGTGCCCTGGCCCCCACCCCCCACCTCCCCCCAGGCAAGCTTAGTGTTGTTCCTGAGATTGGAGCGGCCCTGACCTTCTGTCTTCCCTCATCTGAATGGCTTCCTCAGGACTCAGGAGGCCATTCATTCAGACCAGAGCTGAATGACTTTGGCGTGGGTGTTGGAAGTTAAGATCCGAAATTCTAAAGCTCACGTGAAAGGAATATTTCTGTTCCTCGGCAGCAGGAACAGGACATGGAAAATTAAGGTCAGCGGTAGACTTTTATCATAAATGTCCAGTACTTTATTATCTGAAAGCTTTTGTGTCTCCTGTTTTTGTGCCGGGCCGTATGAGTTCCGTAAGTATTAGTACTGAGTTTGAAGCTTGCTGTGGGGAAAAAGGTAGTAGTTTCGGTCATAATCATGAATGGCTGTCATTCCTTTTCAGAAGTGGCATGAAGATTACAGTTTGTTCCGAAAGGTGTCTGTGTATCTCCTGACAGGCCTGGAACTCTACCAGAAAGGAAAGTAAGTGGCATCTCATGTTACCGAGCATGCTGGTTGTGGATGCCCACCAGGAACTCTCAGGACCACAGCCCCTTCCTTTCTCTACCTTTCTCAGTGTTCTGCTTCACGTTTGCACTGAACATCACACATGTGTCTTCATCTTCTATATAATGATAGATTTCTTGGTTGAGAGATATAATGGCCAATTTTCTTTGTAATAAATGAAAATGTACTCAGATGGTGAATTTTAGAGTCATCGTGGACCGTAGTGAGCCTCTCGTCCAATTCCTTGTTGTAGAGTTGGGAGAAACAGAAGTCCAGGGAAGTGCCATGATTTGCCTTGAGCTTCCCGGCCAGTTTGCAGAGGAGCTGAGGCTGGCTGTGGTCTTTGGGCCTCAGGCTTTTCCAGCTGCACCATGCTGCCTCCATGCTGAAGACTTTTCCATCCCTGCAGCTGGTTCCATTCTTGTATTAGAGAGCGATGGGGACTAAGCCCTGGGTTTGGGAAAGGAGCACTGAGCTGTTTTTCATCAATAACTTTCTCAGGTACCAAGAGGCACTTTCCTACCTGGTGTACGCCTACCAAAGCAATGCCGCTCTGCTGATGAAGGGGCCCCAGCGGGGTGTGAAGGAGTCGGTGATCGCTTTATACCGAAGAAAATGCCTTCTGGTGTGTACTCTTGATAAAGCCTGACGATTTTTGTGTTTTATTGTATTTATTTATCTCTGTTTCTAGAAGCCAGGAAGAAATATAACATAAAACAACAACAACAAAAAACCCTCCTGCAGGTTTTAGATTGTTCTAAACCCTCAAGAGTAGTTTTACATTGAAACAGATGAAGTTACTTCAGTGAGTATCATGCTTCTTCCGCCCCTGATAGGACTTAGGTGAGAACCGCATCTCCCCTTTCGGTGCCCTTCATGTGTACCGCATCACAGCTTATGTCACACGCCTCTCTGCTAGATGGTGAGTTCCTTGAGCATAGGTCCTTTTCTTAGTCAGCCTTTTTCTCTGTGCCTGGCACATAGTAAGCATCTAATAAACATGTGTTGTCTACGTTCCCTAACTAATAAGCTAGCAGATGAGAAGCTTTAGTGATGTCTAAAGAGACTCCAGTTTTTAAAAGGTTTGAACCATAAGGATTGGTCCTGCTGTTCTGTTAACATCCTTGTCATAAACCACAGGAGATCTAGTGCGGTCGTTTTGCACTTGGCTGCTGCGTGGGAAGGCGCACCCATAGTCTGCCTGCCTTCCCAGGGGTCCCTCCAGGTGCTTGTCATCAGAAAACTGCAGAGGTGGCTTAACCTCAGGCTAAGCTTGCATTGGGCCTCCCTGCCACCCAGCAGGATCACCCTCCACCAAGGAGTCAGGCCTGCATTTCTGCCACTACCTCTTGTTAAGGCCAAATGGAAGAGATTAAGTTGTGACGTGTATGTATCTCAAAAGCTTTATTTTCTGATTATACTTGGATTCCTGTGTCAGTTATAGATATGGCAGGGCACTTGGAAGCTGAAAAGAGAGCCTTGTAGATTTGATGGACTGCAAATGCTTTTATTTTTTAAATCACCAAATAGAGATTACGTTTTGAAGGTCCTGCTCAGCTGCCATGGGAAGGCAGTAGTAAGGATTTGGCTTCTTTCCATCTCTGGCTCTCAGCTCCCGGTTTGTGTCAGAATCGCCTAAGGGGCTTTCACATGTTGGTGGCCCAGGCCTTCCCCAGACGGTTAAACCAGTCTCCTGGTGAGGGGCCTGGGCACCACCTTGTCTTCTACAGGTGATTTTTGATTTTTGGTGAAGACTGAGAACCATCGAATAGGTCTTTTGGTAGAAGCAGGTGTTAAATATGACCTTGACTTATAAGTCGAGGCCACTTGGTAAGAGGCTTTGCTGCATTCCGATCACCTTGGGAACATTTAAAAAAAAAAATCCCACCGCCTAGGTCAGCCAAATACCAATCAAATTGGCATGAGTGTGTTGGGGCATCTGCGGTTTTTAAGGATCCCCAGGCAATTCCAATGTACAGTGAAGTTTGGGAACTACTTGTTTAAATATTTGTCTTCTTTCTGAGACTTTTTTCCCCACTGTTTTTTATCCGTAGGAGCTGAATGCCAAAGCAGCTTCTCTCTTTGAAACAAACGATGAGCACTCTGTAACAGAGGGTATTAATGTGATGAATGAGTTAATCATTCCCTGTATTCACCTTATCATTAATAATGACATCTCCAAGGATGACCTGGATGCCATTGAGGTCATGAGAAACCACTGGTGCTCTTACCTTGGGCAAGATATCGCAGGTGTGTTGTTTGTTGCCATTGCCAATAATTTTTAAGACCCTTGAGAGTTCTAGAAGTGACAGTTGGACTAACTCTAGCAGTGGTTGTCAGACCTTTTTAAGGGATTGGAATCCCCGAGCATATAAAGGCTTGAAAATTACATCTGTTGTATTGAAACAAGGAACAGGACCCTGAACCCCTGTCCTTAGCCTCCCCTTACCTCCTCTGTGGCTGCTGAATCACCTCCACAGCCAGCCACACAGTGCTATTTGAAAAAAAAACCACTGCTCTCCAGCAATGTTAGACTGCTGTTACTTTTCTGTCTGCCAAAATCTGAACTTGAACTTTGTAGTTTAAATATTTTAAAAATCTCTTTATGTTGCTTGATTACCAGTCGGTGCCATAATTAAATTTTCCTGTGACTTGAAGTTGCAAGACATAAACATTTTATTAACTGTGATGCCTTCAAGGTTAATAAATTAGTAAATGGGATGTTTGTGCCTGTCCAAAGCATTTTGGAGAGGGAGCCTAAAACTAGATATTTTTAGGCGAGTTTAGTTGCCTTAGAAAGTTGTTATGTATCCTAATATGAAGCCTCTTTGTTGCTCACTGATGTAAAGATATTCTGTTGATTTGTCAAAGTGTTCAAGTTTATGATATTTATTGAAAAAATCTATAATAGTAGCTAAGTATTTCATTTTAATGTTTTCAGTTTTTGTTTAAACTATGTGTGACATTATAGCTTTACTTAATGCCATGTATACACTGATATATTTTAATTGAAGGATGAGATCAGTGTTATCTTTATGGCAGTAGTATGTTTACAGCACATTATATTTATGGTACTTTCTCAAATTTTAAAGGATGATTGATTAGAAGACATGTCCATAATGAAGTGAATATATAGTGTTATCCTGCTGCATGTCAGATGACTTAAAACAATGACCTAAAACTTTTCTTAGTCGGCAAATAGGTCTTTGCTCTTGATTTGGTCTGAAGGAATAGTCATTTGTCATTAGCTGGCCAGAGCAATGCTTTGAACTTGGAGGTTGTTGTGGACTTACTAGTTTTAACTCAAAGAGATTTATTTAGCTGTATACTAACCATCCATTTTCCCTCCACAGAAAATCTGCAGCTGTGCTTAGGGGAGTTTCTACCCAGACTTCTAGATCCTTCTGCAGAAATCATTGTCTTAAAGGAGCCTCCAACTATTCGGCCCAATTCTCCCTATGACCTTTGTAGTCGATTCGCAGCTGTCATGGAGTCAATCCAAGGAGTGTCAGCTGTGACAGTGAAATAAGCCCCCGCGTGTTCAAGACCCAGCCTGGTCTTTGGTTGACCGTCTGTTGCACAGAAGTCTGTTGTCACAGTGTTTCCCCTGGGAAAGGGATTAGGTGGGAAAGTGAGACTCAGATCCAGATCCTAACTATGCTGTGTGTGTAAAGAAGGATTGAAAATGAAACTGCACTTTTTAGGTACAGAATCATAGAAGCGATTTCACAAAAAAAGGCAGGAACTGGTGTGTTCTGGCGTTGACTTGTGGCAGAAGCCCTGAAATGTCTCTTGTCTCTACAAGACAACCTGGGCTTTCCTGAGCCTCAGAGTATCCTTCAGGCATAAGTATTTTTGACAGCAGACTAAAAGGGTGATTCATCAGGACCTGAACTGTATGAACAGCTACTCGTTATTTTATCAGATACAGATGACATTAAAAAAAAAATTTAACTGCAAGGGAGGAGATGAAAAAATGGGTTGTTGCCTGGCTCTTGACAGGAGATGAAAAAATAGGTTGTTGATGAGCCACCACCCTTTCACGTGTGGGTAGAACATAAGGTCATGTGGCAGTAAGATGCTGAAAAGTCAAGAAGAGCTGCCTCTCCTTTCTTTCTTCTATTTTATTTTATAGTTTTAATTAAACCAGATAACCTCATACCCAGTCCTGAGTGAAAGAAAGGAGAAAGCATTAAGGACATCAGATGGAATAGCAGCGTTGTGAAACTTAACTAAAGATCACATTTTCATAGTTGTTAACTATTTGAAGGTAAAATTTTCTAGCATCTGAAAATGGCTAAGGCTGCTGCTGGTCCAGAAGAACATTTTGACACCCCACCCCCTTTTTTCCTTTTAAAAAATAGGGGATGTGGGCTTGTAAAAAGAAAAAGAATATATATATATGTGTATATGTAGAGAGAGAAATATCCCATTGACCATTTTTAAAAGGCTCCAGATAGGGTATTGTGTTTTAACCAAATTTTAAAGATTACCAGGGGAATTGTGGGAGGGTCAGAGACTTGCTACAACTATGCAGATTTTATAAATGTGCAATAAAAGTATTTGTTTTATCTTTGGTATGCAGTATGGCCTTTGTTTTCATATGTTCTATTTTGGAAATGGATGGACTCAGTAAGCATTTCTCATGTTTCAGTTTTTCTTCTTAAAAAGAAAAGGGCAGATTAAAGGGTTAAGAAGCTTGATGGGAATAAGTGTCGACTAAAAATAGTCACAACCTGAAAGCAGAGAGTGGTTTTATTCGGTGGGAATTTTTAGAACTTCAAGCCTGGGAGGCAGCCTCTCAAGTAGCCCTGAGAAACTGCTCCAAGGAGGCGACGGGGAAAGGAGTCAGGTTATATAGAAGTTTGTACCAGAGAGGTAGATAGTCTGAACATGAAAGATTACTGTTAATTAAGGAAAACCAGCTGTCACAAGGAGTTTAGGCTCTTCTCTGTGGGAAGATGCCAGCATCTGGGCTCACTGAACTCATTCTTTTCATATGCATCTCAGCTACCTGGGGGCATCGTTCTCCTTTTTCAGGCCCTCTGGGCTCAGAAATGAACATTTGGAGGGCCTGAATCACAGATGGCTGTGACCTCCTTTCTAGATATGGCAGGAGATACTCCCATTTCACAAAGGCAGGTCACTTCTTGAGCAACACCTAGTGGTGTCTGATTTCATCTTATTTGCTGGTTGCATTGCATGTACGTGTATTCACATGATAATTTGATTTAGAAGGCAAAAAAGTTATTTTCTTGAAACTGAATATTTTATATTTTGGTCAAATGAATGGTTAAGCCATCTTTTACAGATACTCAGAGGTGCTTTTGTGTTTTATAGCTCACTGCAAAGATTTTTTTCATGGCGAAATGATTAATTTTCTTACTCATTGATTGTGTGTGTGCTAAGTCGCTTCAGTCATGTCTGACTCTGCGACCCCATGGACTGTAGCCCACCAGGCTCCTCTGTCCATGGGATTCTCCAGGCAAGAATACTGGAGTGGGTTGCCATTTCCTCCTCCAGGGGCTCTTCCTGATACAGGGAGCAAACAAACCCACGTCTCTTGGCATTGGCAGGTGGGTCATTTACCATTAGTGCCACCTAGGAAGGCTTTTACTATTTACCATTTGCCTTTTGCTTTTAAATCCCTGTCATTCCTGAGTGCTGTGTGTAGTTATGTAACAACCCTGGGATGATAATGAGGACTGTTGGCGTGCCCAAGGTCACAGGTGTGCTAGGTAGTGGAGCCAGGACGCTTGTTCTTGGTGCATCTCACTTCATAACCTGTGCTATTAACAACTACTCGACTGCCCTTGGAAGTCTTGTAAGACATTTTGTGTTGTGCCTTTTCACTTTAGTTATTTCCTGATCAGCTTTTGAAAATCTACAGTTGGTGAAGAAAGGAACAGCTGGATGTCTGTAGTGGTGGATCTGCTCAGACCACCCAGCGTGGTGCTGGGGCTGCTTTAGGTACTGCTTGATTTCTTTTAGGATCAGGAAAGTGCCTCAGGCTAAGAAGGGTTTTACTTATTTCAAGGGTTGTGAAAAAGAAGGATAAGCGGAAGGGATGTTGGGGACAAGGTGGGAAAAGAACCAACCTGACTCTTGACCTGGAATGATTCAAGAGTTTGGGCAGGTTACATGACTTCTCCATGACTTCCCTGGAGACTGGGATTCGCCTAATCCTTTTCTGTTGGGGTTTGTTAGCTCTTTTAAGAACTATTGTTCAGTCACTCAGTCGTGTCCAACTCTGCGACCCCATGGACTACAGCACATCAGGCTTCCCTGTCCTTCACAATTTCCCAGCGTTTGCTCAAACTCATGTCCATTGAGTTGGGGATGCCATCCAACCATCTCATCCTCTGTCATCTCCTGCCTTCAATCTTTCCCCGCATCAGGGTCTTTTCCAATGAGTCTGCTCTTCGCATCAGGTGGCCAAAGTATTGGAGCTTCAGCATCAGCCCTTCCAATGAATATTCAGGGTTGATTTCCTTTAGGATGGACTGGTTTGATCTCCCTGCGGTCCAAGGACTCTCTAGAGTCTTCTCCAGTGCCACAGTTTGAAAACACCAATTCCCGATTGGGTTGGACAATTAGAGCCCATATGCCACAACCGAGACCCACTACAGCAAATAATATTATAAAAAATAACCTCTTGGTTCTTTCTTATGGCAGGAATCCAATTACTAGCTCTTGTGTAGGGTGTTTTACGGTTCTTCAGAGAACCCTGTGCAAAACCTCCGCATCATTCCCTGGTGCAACTCTGGGACTTTCTGACTGACCCCTCCCAATCTCAGCTCCTGCTCTCGCCAGCCCCACCTTCCAGCAGTGCTCTGGACAGTGCCACCCAGACTGCCTGCCCCGGCACCCATTCAGGTTACAGAAAACCTAGCCATCCACGCACCAGAAAAGGCAGGGGCACTGGTGCTGCCGCCTCGCCCATGCAAGCCAGCCCCCGGCCGCGGGCTGCTCCAGTGGAGGTCAGGCACCCTCCTCTGTACCTCTGTCACCAGGAGCTTCTCCCGCTCAGCAGGGTGGGATGGGTGCGTTTCAGATACCGTCGCTGCTGGGAGCAGCTGCATCTGAATGGTTCTCTTGTAGTCCATCTCCCTGCCGCCCCCCTCTCAAGGAAGGGTGGATACATCACAGTGCTCCCGACTGTTGCGAATTCCCTTCCAGGAATCCTCCCTGATGAGTCTGGGTACTTCTTTTAGGCGGACTGTGTGAAGGCTGACCACCAGTTTACTTCCTAGCAGCAGAGTGCTGAGCCCCTACCTTTAGAGTGAGTACTAGTACTAAGTCAATTCACTCGTATGCAGCTCTTTGCAGGCCTTAAGGACTGTAGCCCACCCAGCTCCTCTGTCCAGAACACAGGGCTTCCTGAAGAACCCAAGGCATATGTCACCCATTGGATTTAGCTTTGAGGTACTATTCAAAATTCTGGCCAACTATAAATATGGACGAGGCAGCAAGAACACCTGGCTTTAAAAATAAATCCATCAATTAGTTAAGTGGGATGTGTTTCCAGTTTCTTTCAGTTCTGTATCAGAGGCCAGTGACTGCAAACATTTTCCGACCTCTGAGTTTTGTATTACCCTAACCCTGGCTGCTAAGACATACCTCCAGTCCAGAA
Organism: Ovis canadensis; assembly: GCF_042477335.2. NCBI lineage: Eukaryota > Metazoa > Chordata > Mammalia > Artiodactyla > Bovidae > Ovis > Ovis canadensis. Next base: position 32,160,290 of record NC_091259.1, on the reverse strand, counting down.
GCCCATGAAACTATTTCTGATTTTTCTCGCATTCCAAAATGTGTCTCACCCTTGTGACTTTCCCCTTAGAGTTAGTCCCAGAGGCTCAGAAGGGTAATAGATGAATATTTTAACAGGAACTTCCTGGAATGCCTTCTTTGCAAGTGGTGAAATGTTCAGATTCAAAGGAAGGCCAGTGGAGAAAATAGCGCGGAACTCATCAAATTCTAACGGCATCAGGTTTGGCAAGTCCCTGAGTTATTTTCTTACAATGCCTTGCACATAATAAAAGCTTTTGGCTTGAAACCTTAATTGATTGATGTCCCTCTTTGTTTCTCATACATATGACAACACACTTCTCCATGTGTAACCACAACAAAGAAATGTTTTTAATGCTAATTTGCCACAAATGTATGAGAAAAGACTGAGCTGAAGCTAAGATTTAATGAGTCCGATTTTTATTTCTCATTATTTTCCCTACAAAGTAGGTAGATAAGCACGGTGGCAGTTTTAGGTGAAAAGCATCTTCTTCCTCAGATTCTTTCTCGAAAAGTAGATTCTGTCCAGAATGCAGATCACGTCCTTCAGGGGATGACATGCTATTGACTGGGAATCAATCAACAGGGCCTGCTCCACTCCCGAATGTTTTTTTTTTTAATGCCTTTGTGTCCTTTTTAAAGGAGAGTTAGAAAAACAGACTCTTTTTTTTTCTTAACAGATGTTTAGTTTGTGCCCTTTCCTTGCAGAGGAAGTCATAATCACATGCTGATGGAAAACATCGTCAGCACCTGCACCCTAGGGATTAGGGTGAGGGCTGCAAGCCACCAGCAGGAGCAGGTGAGCTATCTGACAACAAAGACCCTGTTTAGACCCCAACAAATGCACGGAGAACGAGATTTTTCTTATAGGTCTTTTTTTCTTCTGCTGCTGGGGTTCTAGTTTCTCCTTTGTTCTGGTGGATTGTCGGCAGCCCACCCCCGTGAAGCAACCACTTGGCGTGATGAAAGAATGCCACAGCATCCAAACCTTGGATTCAAGTCTCTGCCAGCTAATTACTCACTGTGGGCATGTTGCCTAAATTCTTCATTTCCTCATTAGGAAAACAAATAATATCTGTGCTCCCCAGCTCAAAAAAATGAAAAACAGTCAAAATAACAGTAAATAAAGCACAAGATATGTGAAAGTGCATTGTCATTCTTAAACCCCACCCAGCTGTGTGGCAGGGATATGGCACAGGGACAAGGTGTTAGGAAAGGGGTGTGCTCCTGCTGCAGGTCAGCTGAGCTCCTATTCCTGGCCCCATGCTTGGCTTCCTGTGGTTCTAAGAACACAGATAACGTTCTTCAGGAGAGAGATGGAGAGAGAAGAAAGTGTAAGGCAAGGTCTGGTTCCTTCCTACTTCACCAGCCTTCCCTTAAACTTTCTTCTCTCTCCATCTAGAACTGCTGTCCACCCTTTAGCTTTTAGCCAGTTACCATTTCCTTAGGGTACCCACTCATCGAACCTGACTAGGTTAAATTCCTCCTATTGCATGATCTTATAGAACTATGTGGTGGTGGTGTTTAATCACTTGGTTGTGTCCGACTCTCTTGTAACACCGCAGACTGTGGCTCGCCGGGCTCCTCTGTCCATGGGATTTCCCAGGCAAGAATACTGGAGTGGGTTGCCATTTCCTTCTCTAGGGGATCTTCCCCACCCAGGGATCAAACCCATGTCTCTTGCATTGGCAGGTGGATTCTTCATCACCAAGCTACCAGGGAAGCGCATGAAACCATGTACCTTCACAAGTTTGTAAAGTCTGTCTCAATTAACAATTTGCACCGATGTGACTCCCTGTCAATATTTGTCTCCCCTAATTGCCTAGAGGAGGGGCAGGGACAAATTTTGTCTTACTCCTGGTTGCTAGCACAATGCCTGGAGTGTGGTAAATGGACAACAATATTTGTTCAAAGAGATGGATGAATGATGACATGGGTCCTCCTTGTAGATCCTATGGGATCCAAGGAGAACTCTTGGATATTTGAGCTTCACTCCTGATTGAAACTTGGCCTTGAGATCTTTGAAATGTAATCAAGAAAGGGTAGTTGATAAAATGAACATCAAAACCAGAGAAGGCGAGAATACAAAGTTGATGCAATCCCCTTTTATACTCAAAAATTCATTTACCTAAGGCTTTTGGATCTGTGTATGTGAAGTGAACATATACAAAAGGATATATGTAAAAAGGAGAAGAACTTTCTGGAGAAACCGATCCCTACAGGATGCTATTCTGGGTGAGAAAGTAAGTGAGTCAGGTCCTGCAGACAAAGTTGCACCGGGGCAGCTCATTTCCTCAGAAAAAATAAAGGGAACTGCTATGGGCTACGCTGGCAAATGGTTTATTCTTGTGTTGGTGTGTGCATATTCTTGCTTGAGCAATGGCTACCTCAAGATGCCAGGGCTCTTCAATCAAGAAGGAGAAGCATCTGAACACAAGCAATACAGCCTCAGGGCAAAGTGCACCACCAGCGTGTGGAGGGTCTCCTCTGCCCTGCGAGCAAAGGTGCCTTTGAACTTGGAGAAGCAATCTATCTGAGGACATTGGAACCATCACCCTTCGTTGTACTCCTGCGGGAATTGTCAATGGGGGTCAGTGGTGACTCTCAGCCGATTAGGGGAGTGGGAGGCAGATGGTAGTGAAAAGAAGAGGGTGGGTTTGCAGGGTAATTTCAGCTGATGAGTGGGTTTACGAGCAAGCAGAAGGCTTCCTCTTGAGGACCTGCAGAAATTCTTAGGGAAGATTTGGGGTGGATGGTCAGGAAAGGGGGACAAGCAAAGGAACTGGGGTCATTGTTGTGAAAGGGACTTTATTGGCAGCTACAGCCTAGGTAGGTCATCTGACATTTGGATGAAAATGTAAGGGATTTATGATGTGAGTCTGCATATGGTAAAAGGTAGTTCCAGGAAGCTGACAATTCTTTCCAGGTATATGCCCATGTTGGGCAGTCCTTGGGCACAGCCACGCCAGGGATCTTCCTAGTGTCAGTGCTGAAAGTGCCCTGTTCTGGGCAAACCAGGATTGTTGGTCACCCTATCACTCACACCATTTCTTACCTTCATGTTTTGGAGACAGAGCAGACCACATACAGCCTCCTAACAGAGCAGAAATAAGAATATGTCTTCCCTTTGGAATATTAAGAATCTATAGATATATTGTGATGCTCCCTTTCAGATCATGCACCTGAAGCTGAAAATGAAAGCAAGGAGGGTTCCTATCCTGAGATGTTATTCTAGGCCAATATTTCATGTTCAGTTGCCAAGGTATATTCTTAAACTTTTCTATCTACATGTAGAGTAGACTAGTTTTTCTAGGATGGATGCAATTTTGTAATGTTTTCCTTGGTAACAGAAGAATCAAGCATATAATTCATAAGTTTAAAAGCATTTTATGTAAATAAAATCTAAATCAGATAAATATGCTTTTAGAAGCTGTGCTTTGATTTTTCATTCTGAAATTAGGATCATCATATCACTAAGACAGTCAAATTCCTGAACAAACAGGACAGTGACCACCACCCCTAAAATGAGGCAAACAAATATAGAGTGAAGAGGTTAAGGAAGAAAAAGGATTCTACTGACATTCCTCTGTCCCAGAGATTCCTTGGCAGAAGCTTGTCCTAGATGAGTAGGGTCCTAGATCTTGGCATTAGGTAGAACGAGCCGTCAGATACCTCTGCTGGAGCACAGGATGGTGGGGCTGTTGTAGGAACAGCCATGTGGGGAGAAGTCACATCTTCTTTTCCCAGGCAGGCTGAGAAGACGAGGAGTAACCCACCAAGGGCCAGGAAAACACCAGCAGCCCAACCCAGGTAGAGGGCATCTCCGAACTCCCACCGAGGCACAATCTCAGGGATGCTGTCATCCCAGAAGTCTTGGATTGTGGCGTAGGCCACCCAGGAGACGGGAAGGAGCGTAGTGGCAGCAGCTGATGCCTCCAAAGTCCCTCCCAGGAGGCAAAGCCTCCTTTTAAGCACCCGTCTGATCCTATGAAACTGGAAGCATTCAGCTCCAAAGCCAGAGAGCAGAAGCCCCACGAGTCCAAGCCCATGGGAAGCCACCATGAGGATGCGGGATGCCTGGAGCTCCCGGGGCAGAGACAGGAAGGACTCAAAGGCTTTGCACACAGTGGCGACTTCCTCCTGATCCACGCAGACCTCCCAAAGCCCCATGGTCCAGGTCTCCATTTCGTTCAGCTCCAGACTGAGAGTCTTCCACTGGGGAAGGACAGTGGTGATGCATAAGCAGACGCAGCCAAGGAGAGAAAGGAGCAGTCCCCCTAGCTGGATTTTCCCCTGGAAACTCCAGGACATGGTTGCTCGCACCAGAGAATAAAGGCAGAAAGCAAAGGAGAGGCGGCTCAGTGACTGCGTCAGGCAGGACTTTTGGGAAATTGAGCGGAAGGTCTTTCACGTTTGGAGAGGGTTCCTGTTTCAGTTTTCTAGGCAGCTGGTGCCAGGAACTTGGCAATGTTTGGGTTTAGGGGGTGTGCCCAAGATTGGATGTGGGGGTGGACCCTGGGGGAGGGGCCCATGAGAGGCAAAATAGTCAGATAGTAAACAATCAATACATATTTGATGAGTACATTCAAAAAATTACTCCCCAGGTCCAAGAAGACAAGAATGATGTTCTGGGAATACACACTTACGTAATGTTTCTGGAGGGTAACATGACGTCATGTTTTACACTTTTTGTTGTTGTTTTTGGTTAGTTGCTAAGTTGTGCCCGACTCTTTGTGACCCCATGGATTGTAGCCCATCAGGCTCCTCTATCCATGGGATTTTCCAGGCATGTATACTGGAGTGAGTTGTCATTTCCTTCTCCAGGGGATCTTCCTGACCCAGGGATGGAACCCATGTCTCCTGCATCTCCTGCACTGGCAGGCAGATTCTTTACCTCTGAGTCACCAGGGAAGCCTTTTACACTTTAAAATATATACACGGGTGCATGCGTGCTCAGCCACGTCAACCATGTCTGACTCTGTGGGACCTTATGGACTGTCACCTGTCAGGCTCCTCTGTCCATGAGATTCTCCAGGAAAGAATACTGGAGTGGGTTGCCATGCCCTTCTCCAGGAAATATATGCATACTTTGTCCCAACACCCTACCTCCGAGAATTTACCTTAATTTATTGTGAATATATAGAAAGATGTATGAAAATACCCTTTGAACTAGTGTTGATCATTGTGTATTATTATATACAGTTCAGGCAGCTGTTTTAAATTGATGTAGAAGAAGTTTTAATGACGTGAAAAATGTTTTTGATATGTTAAGTGACAAAAACACTGACCAAACAATATATACGTTCACTTTCAGGTTCACTTTCACAAAAAAGTGCATGCATCTGTATCTATATGTATTAATATGTATGTGTGTTTGTACATATATATGTATGTGTGTGTATTTATATATACATATATATGTGTGTGTGTATTTATATATACATATATATGTGTGTGTATATATATATATATATATATAATATACCACAACGTGTTAACCATGGTTATTTTTAGTGGAAAGAGCATGCCTGGGAGCGATTGGGGGCAGGAAGAGAAGGGGACGACAGAGGATGAGATGGCTGGATGGCATCACGGACTCGATGGACGTGAGTCTGAGTGAGCTCCGGGAGTTGGTGATGGACAGGGAGGCCTGGCGTGCTGCGATTCATGGCGTCGCAGAGTCGGACACAACTGAGCGACTGAACTGAACTGATGTATTGAGTTGGCCAAAAAACTCGTTCGGGGCTTTCCATAACGTATAATGGAAAAGCCCAGATGAACTTTTCGGCCAGCCCAACATTTTATACATTTTACAGATTTAAGCATTTAGTGATTTCGTAGGCAGAAAGAAAAAAAAAAATCTATCCAAGGAGTTTATTCAGACCCAGAATATAGCAGGAGGTAAGCGCTTCCACCTCCGACAGCTATAAATAGATGGTAGTCACACCAGCTTTCATTCCTATTTGTTGCTGCTGACAAGAGGCAGGTTCCGACAGGAAAGGAAATAATTCACATTTACTGAGTGTGGCTGAAGACCAGACTTTTGGCCAGATTCTTTATCCTTATTTAATGTTCACACCCGCGCTGTGAGATACACGTTAGGTAGCTTGCCAAGGTCCCCCAGCTGGTAAGCAAGAGATCCAAGTCCCGAGCCCGCGGCTGGAGCTCTGATGTTTCCCATTTGTCTCCCGCCAGCGCAGAGATGCTTCCTGCCCTGAGCCTCCGCACTGGTGACACAGCATGCCGCTGTGGGCTCATCTTTATGGCAAAATATGAAAGAAAACTGGGCTTTATTATATTGAAGACATAAATGTTGACCAACGTATTCCCCTATTTACATTTTAATCTGAGTGCCCTGTAGTACACTAGGAAGCTAAAAGGGGGCCTGGGATAGTATCTGAAAAAACAGTACCTTGACTTAACCTCAATGACACCTCAATGCTTAAGCAGCCTGATTAACTTATCAGTCTTGTAGGGGTGGACAGAGGTGAGCAGAATCTTCTGGAATGTCTCCTTTTCTTTCATGTTTTATTATGGCAAATTTCAAACATACATAAAAATAGAGCAGATGGCATAAAGAAATCTCGTGTACTCTCACTCAGCTTCAGAAAGTATTCACTGATAGCAATCTTGTTCCATCTATACCTGCAGCCACCGCTCCCCGTCCCTCCTTTAATCCTGCCTTGAAATAAGTGGGATGCTCTTTTAAATTGTAGTCTCCTGCTGCTGCTTTTCTAGCAACCACATGTTCTAATCAAAGCGATGGCAAAATATTATGCTTCCCTGGAAACACTGTCTGCTTGTTCTATATCCATCCAGATTTGTGTTTGACACTTTGTTTGCTGAATCCAGGCATGCCACATGTGTGTGAGACATGTTAGGTCAGGAGGCATTCTTTCAGACACTGTTCCTTACTTCTTTGGCTTTTCTTCAGAGCCCTTTCTTGTGCAAATCTGTGAGTTAGGAGATACACAAACCAGGATAAGTATGAATTATAAAAGAGGTCAGGTAAGGGAAAACAGAACCCATTCATTTGTTAATTTCTTTAAAAAAAATTTAAAATAAATATTTGGCTGCCCCAGGTCTTAGCTGTGGGATGTGTGATCTAGTTCCCTGACCAGGGATCAAACTCTGGCCCCTGCATTGGGGGCATGGAGTCTTAGCCACTGGACCACCAGGGAAGCCCCCTAATTTCTTTAAAATTTTTTTAAAATGTATTTTTTATTGAAGTATAGTTGATTTACAATGTTGTGTTAGTTTCTGGTATACAGCAAAGTGATTCAGTTATATAAATATATATATATATATATACACACATATAAATTCTTTTTCAGATTTTTGTTTATTGTAAGTAGTAAATATAGTTCTCTGTACTATACAGTAGGACCTTGTTATTTATCTGTTTTGTATGTAGTAATGTGTATCTGCTAAACCCAAACTTCTAATTTATCCCTCTCCCCCTTTCCCCTTTGGTAACCTAGGTTTGTTTTCTGTCTATTTCTATTTTGTCAATAAATTCATTCATACCATTTTTTTTTAGATTTCACATATAAGTGATATTATATATTTGTCTTTCTCTGATTTATTTCGCTTAGTATGATAATCTCTAGGTCCATTCGTATTGCTGCAAATGTCATTATTTCATTCCTTTTTATGGCTGAGTAATATCCCATTGTATATATAGCACATCTCTTTTAATCCATTCATCTGTCAATAGACGTTTAGGTTGCTTCCATGTCTTGGTTACTGTAAATAGTGCTGCTGTCAACATTGAGGTGCATGTATATTTTTAAATTAGTTTTCTCCAGATATATGCCTTGGGGCTTCCCTGGTGGCTTAGAGGGTAAAGCATTTGCCTGCAATTTGGGAGACCCGGGTTCAATCCAAGACCCGGGTTCAATCCCTGGGTCGGGAAGATCCCCTGGAGAAGGAAATGGCAACCCACTCCAGTACTCTTGCCTGAAGAATCCCATGGATGGAGGAGCCTGGTAGGCTACAGTCCATGGGGTTGCAAAGAGTCGGATATGACTGAGCAATTTCACTCACTCACTCACTCACTCATGCCTAGGAGAGGGATTGGTAGATCATATGGTAACTCTATTTTTAGTTTTTGAAGAAATTTCCATACTGTTTTCCATAGTGGCTGCATCAATTTACATTTCAATCAAGAGGACAGAAGGGTTCCCTTTTCTCCACACCCTCTCCAGGATTTCTTATTTGTGGCCTTTTTGATGATGGCCATTTTAAGTAGTATGAGGTCAAACCTCATTGCACTACTTTTGATTTGCATTTCTCTAATAATTAGTAATTTTGAGCATCTTTTGACCTACTTTTTGGCCGTCTGTATGCCTTCTTTGGAGAAATGTCTATGTCTTCTGCCAATTTTTTGATAGGGTTGTGTGATTTTTTTGGTTATTGAGTTGTATGAGTTGTCTGTGTATTTTTAAAATTAGCCCCTGTTGGTTGCATCATTTGCAAATATTTTCTCTCAGTTTGTAGGTTGTCTTTTCGTTTTGTTTATGGTTTACTTTGCTGTGCAAAAACTTATAAGTTTGATTAGGTCCCATGTGCATGTTTTGCTTTTGTTTCTATTGCTTTGGGAGACTGACCTAAAAAGACATTGTTATGATTTACGTCAGAGAATGTTTTGCCTATGTTTCATCTAGAAATTTTATGGCATCACGTTCTACACTTAAGTCTTTAAGCTATTATGAGTTTATTTTTGTGTATGGTATGATGGAGTGTTCGAACTGCATTGATTTACATGGCAGTCCAGCTTTCACATTACTTACTGAAGAGATACGCCACCCCCCTACCCCCTGCCACATTGTATATTTTCGCCTTCTTTGTCGAAGATTTATTGATGGTAGGTGTGTGGGTTTATTTATGGGCTCTCTATTTTGTTCCATTAATCCATATGTCTGTTTTTGTGCCAGTACCTTGCTGTTTGACTACTGTAGCTCTGTTATACTGTCTGAGGTCTGGGAGGGTTATGCCTCCAGTTTTTCTCTTTTTCATCAGTATCGCTTTGGCAATTCTGGGTCTTTTATTGTTTCATATAAACTTGAGCATTATTTGTTCTAGTTCTGTGAAAAAATTTCATGGGTAATTGGAAAGAAATCTCATTAAGTCTATAGATTGCTTTGGGTAGTATGGCCATTTTAACAATATTAATTCTTCTAATCTGAGAGCTGTTAATTTCTTTTTCTTAACTCTAGTGTTCATTTGTACTTGGGTACATTGTGGGTAGCAATCCCATTCCATTCCCTATGGTCTTTCCTGTTCTTCCTGTCTGACTCTTCCTTGTCCTTTGCTGGAAATTTGAAGGACAGTCTTTAGCTTATCCAGTGCTCAGGGAGAGGCAGAACTTCTACAGTTCAGTTTCTTAGAAGAAGATTCCAGAACTTCAACCTAATAACTCTTTCCATTCTTAGTTCAGATTCCTTCTTACTGTGAAACCTCCCTGATTCAATCTGAGACTGGGTACTCCTCCAATATTTCTTCTGCCCTTTGTATCTTCCTTAGAGGTAGATTAAGCTACCAGGGCTGTTACTTGTACAGATCCCTTCCAAGGGCTGCACTTGGTTTTGTATTTTTTATTTTACATTCTTTTCCTTAAAGACTCCTCCCCCTCCTGACAATTGTGTAAGAGTTAGTTAGGTCCAACAACATCTGGATCAATCTCTTAACTACCTCCAAGATAGTAATGACCATATTTTCCTGAGATTATTTATTCACATATTTAGGATTCCCAGCCTAGCAGTGTCTGTCATATAGTAGTTGCTCAATAAATATTGTTACAAGTTTTCAGGAATTTCACTGGCAGGTCCTTCTTTCCTCACTGGGCATTTGTTAGTATAAATATTTAGATTTCAAGGAGAGGCTGACAGGTCCACCAAACAAAAGTTGGTTAATTTTCTAGAGAGAGGCACTTCTCAAGATATTATGGCTTCCTGTCTCAACCCCAAATTCATTTCCTTTCTTATGTCACAGGAAGATTGCCCTGCCTCACTAGTATAAGCAGATTGTCCCATGGACACTTAAAAATGACAAGGACCTTCAGGTCAGCATCCACTTGGGGTCTACCCTCTCAATGTACCTTTAAAAATTTTTTTGAAAGCATTATAATCAGTGCAATATATGTTTATTGTAGAAAATATAAAAATCAGGGGAAAGAAGAGAATAAACACCATCAATTCATCACTAAAAGTTAATTTGGTATACATACTTTATATATGTATTTGTATCTTTATTATTTTTAATACTGTAAGTTTATAAGTGTGAGCAGAAATGAGATATCAGGAATCCTTGCAGTTGGTCACAAACTGGAGTAGGCGTGTCACACATATTCACACGGTAGCACTTTGCAGTTACAAGCGGGAGATGCTGCTCTCATCAGCTTTGTATGTGGCAGCCAAGTGCTGGCAATTTTAATTAGGTCATTTCATACTTGACGCTCATACCAGTTCTGAGAACACCTCGCAAATTAATTACTCTTCTACACCTTTCCCAATAAGGACCTTATTTTTGTCTGAACCAAGTTTACACGTATGTTCATTTTTTCTTTAGAGCTTTATAGCTTATAAAGCTTTATAATTAACCCTGTGTCCAGATCTGTGGGTCGAAAGATTCCCTGGAGAAAGAAATGGCAACCCACTCCAGCATTCTTACCTGGAGAATCCCCATAGACAGAGGAGCCAGACGGATTACAGTCCACAGGGTGGCAAAGAGTTGGATATGACTGAAGTGACAGCATGCAGGCATGTACGCACATAGTATATTGTGAACATCTTTTAGTATGTAACACACTTGAAAAGTGAAACAAATTTTTTAAAGTTTTGATAAAATTGATTTGTAACCTCTGACAGACAGTACTAAGTATCATGTTCCACTCCATTCAGTACTAATGTTATTTATACTTCAGTTCAGTTCAGTCACTCAGTCATGTCCGACTCTTTGCGACCCCATTAACTACAGCACACCAGGCCTCCCTGTCCATCACCAGTTCCCGGAGTATACCCAAACTCATGTCCACTGAGTCAGTGATGCCATCCAACCATCTCATCCTCTGTCGTCCCCTTCTCCTGCTGCCCTCAATCTTTCCCAGCATCAGGGTCTTTTCAAATGAGTCAGCTCTTCACATCAGGTGGCCAAAGTACTGGAGTTTCAGCTTCAGCATCAGTCCCTCCAATGAACACCCAGGACCAATGTCCTTTAGGATGAACTGGTTGGATCTCCTTGCTGTCTCCTTGGGACTCTCAAGAGTCTTCTCCAACGCCACAGTTCAAAAGCACCAATTCTTCTGCCCTCAGCTTTCTTTATAGTCCAACTCTCACATCCATACATGACTAATGGAAAAACCATAGCCTTGACGAGACAGACCTTTGTTGACAAAGTAATGTCTCTGCTTTTTAATATGCTGTCTAGGTTGGTCATAACTTCCCTTTTAAGGAGTAAGCATCTTTTAATTTCATGGCTGTAATCACCATCTGCAGTGATTTTGGAACCCAGAAAAATAAAGTCAGCCACTGTTTCCACTGTGTCCCCATCTATTTGCCATGAAGTGATGGGACCAGATGCCATGATCTTCGTTTTCTGAATGTTGAGTTTTAAGCTAATTTTTCACTCACCACTTTCATCAAGAGGTTTTTTAGCTCCTCTTCACTTTCTGCCACAAGGGTGGTGTCATCTGCATATCTGAGGTTATTGATATTTCTCCCAGCAATCTTGATTCTAGCTTGTGCTTCTTCCAGCCCGGCGTTTCTCATGATGTACTCTGCATATAAGTTAAATAAGCAGGGTGACAATATACAGCCTCGGTGTACTCCTTTTCCTATTTGGAACCAGTCTGTTGTTCCATGTCCAGTTCTAACTGTTGCTTCCTGACCTGCATACAGGTTTCTCAAGAGGCAGGTCAGGTGGTCTGGTATTCCCATCTCATTCAGAATATTCTACAGTTTATTGTGATGCACACAGTCAAAGGCCTTGGCATAGTCAAGAAAGCAAAAATAGATGTTTTTCTGGAACTCTCTTGCTTTCTCCATGATCCAGCGGATGTTGGCAATTTGATCTCTGGTTCGTCTGCCTTTTCTACTTAGGTAATATAAATAATATAAATATATATTTTAAAAATGTTACACATACATATGGTGCTTCCTAGGTGGCGCTAGTGGTGACGAACCCGCTTGCCAGTGCAGGAGAGACAGGAGATTCAGGTTCCATTCCTGGGTCAGGAAGAGCCCCTGAAGGGCATGGCAACCGACTTCGGTATTCTTGTCTGGAGAATTCCATGGACAGAGGAGCCTGGTGGGGTACGGCCCATAGGGTCGCTAAGAGTCCGACAGGGCTGAAGCGATTTAGCACGCACACACTCACACACTCATAAATAAATAAATAAACATACATACATATCAACTATGCAATATGAAAGGAGTGCGATTATGGGCATACTTTTATTTATGAGGTGATGCCACGTCCTTGCACAACTGCAGAGAGTACCACATAAATTCTGATGGTCACTGCAGTCCATGAGAATGAATACTTAACGAAAAAAGATCAAGATGGGCTCCTTGGGTCTTCAGGCTACATATATTTCACAGGAAAGCGTTTTGCAATCGAGAAAGGTTCACTTGGGACTGGTTATTAAATAAAACCATTTCACTTCTAGCGAAAAACCGGCGGGAAAAGACCAACGATTTCAAAAGGAGCTAGTAAACGCGTCTACGCACAGTTTGCCAACTACGGGACACCGTGGAAAGTCCCCGTCAGGATAGCCGCGGTGCCTGCTGGGAGCTGTAGTGCAGCCATCGCTTTTCGTGAGGGGATCTGGGCCCCGCGAGACTCCGTTTCCCGGCAGGCCGCGCGCCAAGGCAGCCGGCGGGACTGGAGCTGCCGCGCTGGCTGTGAGTGACCCTGTCAGTTTTGGTTCTTGTGGTGGCGATGGCTTCGTTCGTGACGGAAGTCCTGGCACACTCCGGGAGGCTGGAGAAGGAGGATTTGGGCACTCGGATCAGTCGCCTGACCCAGCGGGTGGAAGAAATCAAGGTGAAGCCGGAGCAGCTGGCGGCTGACTGTAAAGGGACGGAGGGAGGAGCCAGAGTGGGTGCAAGTATGTGGGGTGAGAAAGGGGCTTAGAGGGGAGCCCAGCCTGGGACTGGGACTGCGGAGCCGAGGAGGCTGGGACGGTGGGAAGAGGCGGTGGCTGGGGCAGTATTGGGAGTGGGGTTAGGCTGGGGAGGTATGGGATAGGGGGCGAGGGGAAGGCGGTGGAGACCAGCAGAGCAGGGAATCTGGGACTGGAAGCCCGAGGCGTCTAGGGCGCGGGGGATAGCAGCTGGATAGAAACGAGGGCAGCGTCACCCCACCCCTCTTCGGTGTGTAGTTTCCTCCTCTGTATGATTCGTGGATGAATGTGATAGCTTTGGGAGGGTTGTACCGTTCTCCTCCCTGAATTTTTGTCATTAAAAACGTATCAGGACTTCATTAAACTCAACTCTCTTCACCCCCAGGCCTTTGAGACTATGCCGAGTGTTATAAAACACGTGAATAGCACTTCTTTGGATCTTGCTGTCTTGCAATTGATACAAAAACAAAAGGCACCTAACCACACGCAGTTTCACTTTGTACTACTGTCATTGCCTTACGTTTGTTACTTGCCACATCCTTGTTGCTTTCTTCAGTTCAGTTCAGTTCAGTTGCTCAGTTGTGTCCAACTCTTTGTGACCCCATGAATCGCAGCACGCCAGGCCTCCCTGTCCATCACCATCTCCCGGAGTTCACTCAGACTCACATCCATTGAGTCTGTGATGCCATCCAGCCATCTCATTCTGAGTTGTCCCCTTCTCCTCCTGCCCCCAATCTCTCCCAGCATCAGAGTCTTTTCCAATGAGTCAACTCTTCGCATCAGGTGGCCAAAGTACTGGAGTTTCAGCTTTAGCATCATTCCTTCCAAAGAAATCCCAAGGTTGATCTCATTCAGAATGGATTGGTTGGATCTCCTTGCAGTCCAAGGGACCCTCAAGAGTCTTCTCCAACACCACAGTTCAAAAGCATCAATTCTTCGGTGCTCAGCCTTCTTCACAGTCCAACTCTCACATCCATACATGACCACAGGAAAAACCATAGCCTTGACTAGACGGACCTTAGTTGGCAAAGTAACGTCTCTGCTTTTGAATATGCTGTCTAGGTTGGTCATAACTTTTCTTCCAAAGAGTAAGCATCTTTTAATTTCACGGCTGCAATCACCATCTGCAGTGATTTTGGAGCCCCCAAAAATAAAGTCTAACAGTGTCTCTACTGTTTCCCCATCTATTTCCCATGAAGTGATGGGACCGGATGCCATGATCTTCGTTTTCTGAATGTTGAGCTTTAAGCCAACTTTTTAAACACCTTAAAAAGATGTGTACCCTGTGGATTTAAGAGAGCAAGTTTGGCACTGAACCATAAAGGCACAAAAATGGTTTTATTTTACTAAAATGATTTCCTAAGTGTTAAGTATTCGTGTCACTGGCATCTCCTGGAATATGGCTTTAGGATTTTTCATTGCTTTTTTATACGATGGAAGGAGGACCGACTGTTAAGCTACAGGCTCCTCCCTGTTCTGGAACTAGCTTGCCTTTCTCCAGTTTATTTTTCCATCCAGACAGATGAGAATTACTTTCTATTCTCCAAGCAGACCCACTTTTCCCCTAGTTCCCAGATTTTATTTATGTTGCCCTCTCTCCATATTTTACCTGTTAGTATTTCTACTCATTCTTCAAGTTCCATCTCAAATGTAGTTTCGTGTATGAAAAATATCCCCATTTACCCCCAGGCAGAGGTGCTCTGTTTCTCAGTTGTGCTTCTGGAGTGCCTGAACTCTTGTTATATTGTATTTCTGTATTCTGATTACTTAGGTGTATACTATCTTTCCTACCTAAAAGGAATTTATTTGGGACAAGCATAATTTCCTCGGTTCAGTGGTAAAGAATCTGCCTGCAGTGCAGGAGACACAGGAAACGTGGGTTCGATGCCTGGATTGTGAAGCTCCCCTGGAGGATGAAATGGCAACTCACTCCAGTATTCTTGCCAGAAAAATCCCATGGACAGAAGAGCCTGGTGGTTTACGCTCTGTGGGGTTCAAAAGAGTCAGACATGACTGAGCAACTGAGCATGCACATAAGCATCGTTTATTCTTGTCTCCCAAACATTGACTAATTCAGTGAAAAATATTCAATAATTTATTAAATTATTTTGCATTAAAGGAAATAATGGAACTCAGATCAACTTAGGGTTTTAAGATTGTGTGTGCTCAGTCACTCTGTTGTGTCCAACTCCATAGCCCCGTGGACTGTAGCCTGCTAGGCTCCTTTGTCTGGGGAATTCTCCAGGTGAGAATACTAGAGCAGGCTGCTATTTCCTACTCTAGGGGATCTTCCCAACCCAGGGATCAAACCTGTGTCTCTTGTGTCTCCTGCATTGGCAGGAGGATCCTTTACCACTAGTGCCACCTGGGAAGCCTGAATTATTTAAGATTAGGTCTTATAATTTTATAAGCAAGAAAATAGAAATTCATAAATCAATTGAGGTATACAGATTATGGTCTTAATTTATTCATTTACTTTTTTTCCTATTAGATATATGATTAAAATTAGTGACTATAGTCTGAACTGATTTGATTCAAAATGAGAATTTCTGACTCTGCCTTTCTCTTTTCAGTGTTTGTACAATTCTTGGGCACTGTTGGGATTTGTTGATCATTGTCTTCTTGTACCCTTGTGTTATGGGACTCTTAACGGTAGGAGAAATGTTTTTTTCAGAGAAACCCATTGGCTTGGAGGGAAAGTGAATGGGTATGAGTAACTGGCAAAAAGGCCCTGACTTGGAAGATACCTAACAGAAGACGAGCTATATATTTTAAGAGTTCCCTACTCATCTCATTGTAACTTTTTTCTTGTATAATAGGGCGAGGTGTGCAGTATGATCAGCAAGAAGTACAGTGAATTCCTGCCTAGCATGCAGAGCGCACAGGACCTGGTTACCCAAGTGGATAAGCTATCTGATGACATTGGCTTGCTGAAATCTAGGATAGAGAGTGAGGTAAGAACAGTTTGTTACGTGGGATAGGTTTGTAGGGAGAAAGTTCAGTTTCCTGATTCCAAAGACAACTCAGTTTACAACTTTTTAAAAAATCTTCGTTTTTTTAAAAAAAGAAAAGTTATTTATTTATTTGTCTGCACCAGGTCTTAATTATGGCATGTGGGATCTAGTTCCCTGACCAAGGATTGAATCCTGGCCCCCTGCTTTGGCCCTCTTAGCCACTGCAGGGAAGTCCACCAGGGAAGCCACCACCAGAAAGGCCTTAATACAACTTTTAAAGACCTCACTTTCCTTATTGGTGAATCGAAGTTGAATTAGATGACCTTAAGGTAACTTCCAGTTTTAAAATACAAATGTTTTCCAAAACTATATACAATTTCTTTTTTATGGTAAAAAATTTTAAACTATACTAATAATTTCTTGCATTTTAGTTCACTTTATAAATTAAAAAAAATAGTCTCAAGATTTTAATGTCTTCATAATAAAAACAGATAAAGCATATATGTGAATCATTTGGCCTTGTCACTTATCATCTCCTACTTTAAAATGCTTTTATCTCTTAACAGCACGCATTCTCTTATATCTGCAGCTGGCCTCAGCATATTAAAGCTTCAGCACAATCTTGGTCTTTTGGCTTTCTTGTGGAAAATTGACTTGGATTGCCAGTCACAACCACTCTACTTCCTGTCATAAGGCCACTTTGCTTGGACATGCAGGGAATCTCTGCCCATCTTGTACTGTGCCACTTTACACTTTATGGGGCTAGTGCTTACTGTACTTCTTATGGAAAGTCTGGCAGTTTTTAAGAATGTTCACCATGTTTGCCAGAGTACTTTCATCACAAAGGAGTAAGCCAGTGTTGAAACAGGAATATTACTTCATAATTTAAAAATTACACTTTTCATATACATTCTCTCCCCAGGATTTTTTCCTTACAGTTTTCTTTTAGGAAAAATAAGCAGTTGAAAAAAATCAAGGTGATATTAGAGGTTTAAATTGAGTAGGTGTCTTGTCCATCTATTTCTAAATTTTCACTCAGGGTTCATTGATATCCAAAATTAAGATATTGAGATATTCTCAAGGTCCTAAAGGAAAGACATCAGGTCTCTTCTCTGTGTGACAGTTCCTAAAGAAGGAAAGGGAACAGATGTGTTTTTAAAAGTTCTGTATAAAACTTGAATCACAAGTGGGGAAACCACTAGCTATTTGGAAAATCTATTTAACAGTGAGTTTACCTGTCATTCTGGTTGGAGGTTTTAATAGAAATAAATCCATTACTCTGCAACTCTGGCACCATTCAAATAATATATTCAAAGGGTATTGTCAGACAAATAAGTCAGTAGTGCAATCATAGACTGTGTTATTAGAAATGAAGTATCTGGAACAAGAGAGTAATGGATTATGTATGTTTTCCTGGCCAATTATGACTGGCCAAGATTTAGTCAGTCTGATTGTTGTATTTTTAAAGATGACTGGTCTTAACGAGAGGGTCCAGACCTGACCACCATACCATCTGAAGAACAGTGAAGAAACTGAGGGTATTTAGCTGTGAGAAACACTTTCAATATTTGGAGTCTTATCATTTGAGAAAAAGATTCAAATTTATGACTAGAGAGGGGGAATTTGATTCAATAGGTGGACTAAAGGGTTTATTCAGTCATTTGGTATATTTACTGAGCATCTGTAACGTGCCAGATACTATGGTAGTTGGTGAACTAGATAGTTTTTTATTTCAAAATGTGAATCTCATGCGTGCTATAGAGGAATAAAATAATGTGATACACACTAAATAGGAATAATTCAGTTAAAGAGAGGAGATGTTGCTAAAGGTGTCTTCCTGTACGAATTGGGGTCCAAACCAAAGTCTGAAGTGATAGGTAATTAAGCAAAAGAAGAAGGAGAAATGTTTAGGTAGGCACAGGGGACAGCATGGTGCAAACACGGAGGTAGTGGAGAGATACCACTTTTGGAAAGCTGCACGTATTCCATATGACAGATGTTTATAGAGTGTGGTGGGAGGGGCCAGGAGATGAGATTAAAAAGGTAAGCCAGAACCATGTGTATCAGTTTAAGCAGTAAGGATTTTCTTGATTGCCCTATAGAAGCCATAGAGGAGTTTAAGTAGGGGAGTGATGTCAGATTTGATTTTTAGGAATCCCATTCTGCTTGCAGTTTGAAGAAAAGACTTGAGGGAAAAGAGACTGGGAAATGAGAAGGCAGTTGAAACATCAGGAGGCAGTTAAAGTAATCAGGCAAGACAGGCTGTGACCTTCACCATAGTCAGTGGCAATGGGCATAGAGAAAAGTGGATGAATCCTGGGGACTTTCAAAAGATATAGGCTCTTTGGGAGTTGCTGATGTGACGAGTTAAAGATGGAGGAGTCACCGGTAACTGGAACTAGGTTATTGATGTGCCATCCATTGAAATAGAGAATCTTGAGGAGGAGTAGGTTTTGGTTGAGTTTAAATATGGGCTGCCTATATGAGATCCAAATGGAGCTGCACAGTTGGCTTGTATGAAGATGGAGGCTAGACTATTGTGAAGAAAGATGGGGCAGGGCCAGAAACTTGAAATGCAAAGGCTCAAACAAGATACATATTTTTTAATCATGGTCTCCAGGCTAGCAGGCTGATTCTACAACCCAGGGCCTGGCTGTTCTAGTGCATTCTGAGTCAAGAACTGTGGTGGATAGTCTGTTCCCTACAGTAGTAGCCAGTGGATGAACGTTTTTGCACAGCACCCAGAGCCCCAGTTTCTACAGGGCAGTGTGCAGTGGGCTGCATGATAGAAGAAAACTCCTCAGCTTAGAGAGCGTAAACGAATTCTAATGGGTAGTAAGCATGCTGGACTTCTGTCATGAAGGAAAATACTATTTCTGTTTTTCAAATGTTTGTTTACTACACAAACATTTTTGAAAAGATAGTTCAGAACAAAAGACAGTGCATTGCTTCGCTTGCAAGATGGTGCTGAAATGTGAGAAAATCCTAAAAAATTGTCTTCCAACAGTCTGTAGAGCAGTGGAACTGGCAGCTTTTGGTGGTTTGGTGGGCACGGAGGATCTCAGACCCCATCTCAGGCCTACTGAATTTGAAGCTGCATTTTAATAAGATTCACCAAGCAATATGTATATATGCATGTTATAGTTTAAGAAGCACTGTGTTAGAATTTTGTTGTTGTTTATGTGGTTGCAGTTGGTCTCTCCCCATGTCCAGTGATATCTGGAGGTTCAGAGAAAATAGAGGGTATAGAGAAGACGCATCTGTTTTCTTAAGACCCAGATTTGGAAATGGTAGACATCACTTCAGCTTATATTCCACTGGTGGGATCTTAGTCACATGGTCACACCTGACTGAGAGGGACAGTGAAAACAGATAGTGTAGTTGGGTAGCCACATGCTGTTCCTATGAGAGCGTGGACTTCAGAGGATAGTTTGCACATCACCCCCTCCATATACATACTTGGATTTTAGGGAAATGGTGTGGACTTGAGAGAGCTGCACTTAGAAATTGAAACTATGAGAATGGAGAGAGTATATAGAGCAGGGTTTTTCAATCTAGGCACTGTTGAATGCCTAGATTGGGGCTGGATATTATTCTTTGTTGTGGGGGCGATCCTGTACATTGTAAGATGTTTAGATGTTGAGTATCCCTGGCCTCTACTCACTAGATGCCAGTAGAGCTCGCTCACTTGTGACAAGCCAAAATGTCTCTAGACATTGCCAAATGTCCCTGGATGGGGGTGAGCAAAAAATGTTTAATTTTTTGAGAACCACTGGTTCAGAGTAATGAGAGGGCCAGGGAGAAAGGAATATCAGTATGTGTGAAGTGATCAGAGGGAAAATGAAGGTCCTAAAAGAAAATAAAAAGAAATGGCCAAAGAACTAGGAGAAAAATGGGTAGAAATTGGTGTCATAGAGCTAGGGGAAGGAGAATAACAGTGTACTCATGAATGGTTAAGTACTGGTGATACATGCTTTAGACATAGCAACAGGGTTTGATTGATATTTTTTTCTTAAAGATGGGGGAACTTTTAACATATTTAAATCTGATAGGAGGAGCCATCCTCTAGTAGATATTGAATCACTATGTAATTCATGAATGAAGAATGAATTAGTAAGAGGTAAAAGATAGAGAAAAGAGGAAGTAATTGATATGCAAAGTCCCTGAAAAGGTGGGACAGAATAGGAGGTGGATCCTCACTTAACCTAAGAAAGTCTTCTTATTGGTTAGAACTGTTCAACTCTAGAGTGAATTGTCGCTTGGCCATGGGGATACCCTTCTAGTAATCCAGGTGGGTGAGTTCTCTGATGTGAGGTAACTGCTTAAACTAAGACTCGTTGCTGACAAGAGTATATTATGTTGATGACAATGGGTGTTTCTGAATAAGACAAGGATTTGGGCCATTTGGACCACTTCAGGTCTCTTCCTACTACATTCTGTGATTTTTATTCCATTCTTAACCAGCATTTAAATTTAATCATGAGTTATATTCAGCTAATAAGGCTTATTGATTATAATAAGTGTTTTATTTCTTAGGTATAGCATAGCTAAAAAGTACTTGTCTTTGATATTGTGAATTAGGTCCGCCGGGATCTCCATGTATCAACTGCTGAATTTACAGACTTAAAGCAACAGTTGGAAAGAGACTCAGTAGTCCTCTGTTTGCTTAGACAGCTACAAGAGGTCAGTAAATTCAAACCAAACTTTAGTGCTTTGGTGGTGAGAAAGTGTTTTTTTTTTTTCCAATTGGTCTTATCGTTTAATGAGTATCCCTTGACTATGCTATTTTTTTCATATTTTAAAAACAAACAAGCAGACAGACTTGAAACAATAAGATGTATCAGATAAAATACCTAATAACTATACTTATCTTTTCAGTTTTCTACTGCTCTTGAGGAATATAATTGTGCATTAGCAGGAAAGAAGTATGTTTCTGCTGCTCAGCATCTAGAAGAGGTATTAAACACTTTCTCTAAAGCATGAACAAGTAATGCTACTCTTGTTTTAAGTAAAATTTTGTGTCACGTGTATTCCTTATTGTTATACAAATATGTTCAAACTGCCTAGAGTACAGATGAAATGTTTACCAGTGATTCCATTTCACTGCCAGGCCCAGAAATGCTTGAAGTTATTGAAATCCAGAAAATGCTTTGACTTAAAAATATTGAAATCTCTCAGCATGGAGCTTACAATACAGAAACAGAACATACTTTATCACCTTGGAGAAGAGTGGCAGAGGCTAATTGTATGGAAGTTCCCACCATCGAAAGGTGATGCTGACCTCAGTGAACTGCTTTGCTTGATCTGCCTGAACCAGTTTGGCTTCAGAGTGTATTCCAAATATTTTATATTGGGAGAGAAGACAGCTTCATTTATTAATCTCCCAGTTCTATATTGAGTTCTCATTTAAGCAGAATGCTGTTAGGACCAAAATGCCTGTTACTTCCTTCACACTTCTCTCTAGGAAGGAGCAGAGAAGGGGGGAGATGGTTGGGAGGGGTCTGTGAGGTGAGGGTGTGCTAGAGGAGGTGGAAGCACTTTAAGCCCCCAGTTCCACTCCACTGTAGAGTGTGTCATTCCCAGAGCCCTCATCCCAACAGTTTATCTTTTCTAAAAAGCTTAAAGAAGCTGTTTGACCTTTCTCTCTCTTGCTAAGGAAAACAGGGGATCAATGGGATAGGAGTTTGATCCAATTTTTTCAGTCCTTGGGGAAAATCGGTGACAGAATCATGAGAAATGGGATAACTCTGGCCCTGGCTTTTATTTATACTACTTGGTTCTCAGCCCCTCTGCCCACCTCTGGGTGTGAACTCTGTTTTGTATCTTGTTTATACAAAGTAAAATCTCTGAGGGTATATTGAAAGACATGCCATTAAATCCAGTATATTTTCCAACATTTAATCTTGAAATTTAGTCTGTTTCAGAGGAAACCTCAGAGTCTCCCCTTTCTTTCTTCCCCTTATCTGCTTTGGCCTTCAAATACAGTATATATGTATGTATGTACATAGACACTCTGCCCCCTCACACACACCCCATGTGTGTTCAGAAGTTTTAGATTCTATTTCCAAGCAGATTATAAAATTAAGAGAAGATGGCAGTTCTTTGTTGTAACACACCCTTCTTGTTAAACTTGTTTGGCAGGCTGTTCTCTTTCCTTCATAAGAGGGAACATAGAAGAGGAGGCCTTAACTGAAACTAGGATCTCACTTATTCTTTGCCTTCATTCAGTCATTCAATATATTTTTGTTGTTGAGGTATAGTTGATTTACAGTGGTATGTTAATTTCCTCTGGACAGCAAAGTGATGCAGTTATACACACACACACACACACACACACATTTTAAAATTTTCTTTTCTGTTATGATTTATCATAGGATATTACATATAGTTCCCTGTGCTGTACAGTAGGACCTTGTTGTTTATCTGTTCTCAACACATATTTAATATGCAGTTATTGTAGGTACATCATCTTTTGCACTCAGTGTGATTCTTTGAGCATACCAAAAGAAGTAATTTCTTTGTTTTAAAGTGATGCCAAGGATTTGTATGCAGTAATTCGTACTTGCTTGCATTGGAAGTGTTTTGTACTAAAACCACGTTTTTAGGACTCTTGGTAGACAGTGGGCTCTCAGGAATAGAAATGGGAACATCTTGTATTGCTAAGACAGCTGATATTTTTTCCCTTCTCCATAGATATCAGCAACTTGGAATCTTGCCTGCAAACAGAGCTTCATTTATGCACCGAACAATCTCAGAAAGAAGAGAAGAACCCCGTGCCACCAATCAGTTCTGTCCTCTTGGCATTTTCTCTTCTTGGAGAGCTACATACCAAGCTTAAGTCATTTGGTAAGACATCCTACTTTGTTTCATTTACATGACATTTTCAGAAAGTCCAATGTTAAAGGAATGACAGGAAAAATTAACAAATATTCTCTGAATGATATTGATGATGGATCATAAGGTTTGGCTTTATGATTCATTAAGTAGAATTGTTATAAATATTACCCTCTTCATTAAGGGCTTAGCTCCTTTCTTTTTTTCTTTTCTATCTCTTTTTTTCTCAAACTAGCTGCTGGTGTTTTTTATTTTTTAATAATTTAAATAAAAATCTGTAAACAATCTGGGAACCTTCAGTGGAAAAGCTTGCAGTGCATATGGCTGTTGTGGAATGTCCTGGTATATGTTTTTTTGTTGTTAGGCTCAAAGATCTTTTTTTTTTCTCAAGTGTCTTCAGTGATTTTTTTTTTATGAGTGTCCATATAACTTTCAGGTCAAATGCTACTGAAGTATATCCTTAAGCCTCTGGCATCTTGCCCGTTGCTTCTTGCCGTGATAGAAAGCCAACCTAACATCACTATCATTCGTTTTGAATCTGTGATGACTGACTTGGAACATCCATCACCATCTGAAGTTTTTGCCAAGATCAGACTGGTACTGGAAGTGGTCCAGAAACAACTTCTAGGTGTGTATTCCCAAGGCCATGCTTTCATATTTTGGAAAAGTTGATGTGGTATTTGAAAGTAAATATTATTTTAAAAAGTGGATAAAAATGCCACCATTCTGAGTGAATGGAGGATGGAGGTGAGTAAATTATGTCTTGGGAAAAAAGTAGTTACCTTTCTATTTCTTGCTCTATTTTGTTTTCCTTCTCTGCCTAGTGTTGACAGGTAAGGTCATCAGTGGTACCCCATATTCTTTGTTTGTAATATATAGTTGGATTTTGGGATGCATTTCTCTCATGGGACTTCTAGGGACATCATATTGTGGGACTTTTGGTTAGTTATAGGAAAAGCAGAAATGAACTAAGTGCTGTTTTACATATTTCAGTGGGAAAATCCCCATCAACCTAGTTGATATAAACAAACTGAGTTTAACATGAATTCATTCCAACTCAGCCTACTGGTTAGATCTTTATATGTTCACCCTTGAAACAACCAGTTTCTGTGTTGCTTGAGTCATTTTTTGGCTGTCACACTATTAAAAGTAAAATTTCTGTTTTTTTATTATAATAGTGTCATTTTAGTCTATTGACTTACCTTCTTTTTGGTTTTCTCAGTTGTCATATTGAATAGTCAAATTAAGCACTCTTGCTGTGGAAAAAATAAAAGAAATGCTACTATTGTTTGTAAGCCTTCCTGGCAGTCACATAATTTATTTATATATAAATATTTTATTATTTTTTATTAAAGTATAGTTAATTTACAGTTTTGTGCCAATCTCTGCTGTACAGCAAAGTGACTCAGTTGTATACATATAGACATTATTTATTTATATATAAATAATTTATATGTAAAGCAAGGAATTCTTTCTAGTTTTGATAGCAGAGAATAAAAAATTTTAAGACTTGCATGAACTGCAAAAATCAAAGGTAGTTTTCTTCTTGTTCCTTTACTTAGGGAGATAATGTACTCTTGTTTTTATTAGATATAACAAAAGATTGTAAACAAAGAGTCCAAGGATTGGAAAGAACTAGAAAGGTAATCAATCCAGATATCTCTGATGCTTGACTCTCCTCTTAACACTCCCATCAACTGGTCACAACAAGCCTGAGCACCTTTTGAGAGTCTATCCTACCTCTGCACAGCTCTGAGTACTGTCAAGTTTTTATTTGTTTGTTTTTCAAAATTGTGTCTCTTCTGTATTAAATACTCTTGCCAAAATGCCCTTTTTGGAAATTGAATCTTTAAGGTAGTTGTTTAAAAAATATATTCAAAATATATTGCGCTGTAATATCTGCTTTACTGATGCTGTTTCTACTATGTGGAGCTGTATAGAAGTCTAATTCTTTGAAATTGGTCTTTGAAATTCTTTCCAGTCTCTCTTATTATGTCCCCTACATCTTACCACCATCTTTACTTTTTTTTTTAATGAAATAATGTTAGATCTTATCTTCAGTGATCTTCTATGGATATATTCCATTTCTTCCATAGTCCTTTTTATTACAGTATGGTGTTCAAAACAGAACAAAGTATCCTAGGGATAGTCTGAACCAATTCAGATTCGTCCGGGAGGATTATTCACTCCTTCTGTCTCAGTTTCAGGTTTCTGTTAGTATAGCCAAAGGCTGTTATTACACAGTTAACTTACTGAGCTTGATGTAAAGGAAATCCCACATCATACTCAGTGCCAATGGCTGCTTTCCTGTCTTACACTTGGCTTTTGACAGTTAACATTAATCTTTGTTAGATTTTACTTGAGAAAAGTTTGCAGTGAGTTAACTATCCTTTCTACTTCATGTTGAATGCCAATTTGATAATCATGTTTTCCTGTAGCTTAAGTCAGTGATGGTACTGGTAACTTAAGATAGGGCTGGATTGGAGGGTGCTCTAGGAGCACACTGGAATGTCTTTTCAGGTTGACATTGGTCCTTTAAGTGCTCAATCCACTGTGTTTGGAAGTTTTCTTTGTACCTAGGATATTCAGAGCAGAAGACAACTAACTCCCTGTTGCTAGGTTCTCTTCTCATCTCTAATATCTTTCAGTTAATATTCCCTTCCTTCATACTTATTTTCTCTTCTTTGTATCAGCCATAACACCTAAAACAATGTTAACAAATATTAATGCCAGTGTGCATTCCTGACTTAAAACTGATTTTAATGGAAATAAATGGGGCTTTTTTTTTTAATGGTTTCTTCTTCCCCTAAATATAACCTAAGGATCATACTTTGTAGCCTTAGTTCTTTTTGGAGTCCTTCCACTTTCTTTGCATCTTAGTTATTCTGAAACTTCATAAAGGTTTTTACCTTCTCTCTTCTGTTTGTCTTTGGTTATATGCTCCTTTCATCTTTTAAATATGTGTTTTTTACTTCCAAGTTTTTTTTATTACTAAGCATCATTATACCAACAGCAAGAAAATTTTTAAAAAGAGGATAAAAAATTCTTTTGGAAATAATTTGGCAAAATATATAAAAAGTCTTAAAATATTTGTATCTTTAAACCAAGATTTCAACTTCTAGGAATCTGCCCAGAAGAAATACTCTTAAATATATGAGACCATTTTTAAAAAGCCCCATTTATTTCCATTAAAATCAGTTTTAAGTCAGGAATGCACACTGGCATTAATATTTGTTAACATTGTTTTAGGTGTTATGGCTGATGCAAAGAAGAGAAAATGAGTATGAATATTAAAGAGAAGAATTTACTTGTAAATAATGTGATTGTATACCTAAAAAACCAAAAGACTACTAAAACTTTTATAATTAGTAAGAAATTTACTAAGTTGTCTAGGTACAGTATAAATCTTTGAAAATCAGATTTCTTCTCTCTAGCAACAATCAGTTATAAAATATAAAGATATCTTATTTACAATGGCAACATAATCTATTAAACTCTTAAAGATAAATTTAATAGGAAGAATATATGTAAAGGAAAGCATAAAACTTACTGAGGGCATAAAGGGAAGGGAGGCTATCATGGATTAGAAGACAATCTCGAAAAATTGTCAACTCATTCCAAAATAACATATAAACTTAATACATTTCCAATCAGTTGCTTGTTATATATTTTTTGAATTGGGCAAATGAATTACTCTAGAGCTTACATCAAAAAATATGAGACTTGCCAGTAAAGATTTGAAAAACAGGAGTTGGAGAATTTTATAATCAAAACTATGTTTTTGACATAAGCTCAGTGGAATGAAAAAGAGTCCAGAAGTAGACCCAGGAATAAAAGAGAATTTACCATTTGGTCAGTCGCGTTTTAGTTTAGTGGGGCAGACAGTTTATTAAATAATAGTGCTAGCAAAACTGGCTATGTGGAATGAGACAAAGTTAGATTCCTGCTTCGTGCTTCAGAGATACATTCCAGATGGATTAAAGCTTTATATGCAAAAAGTAGAACAATAAAAGTGTTGGAAGAAAATTCACAAGAATACTTAAATATTATTGGGAAGCTCCAAATACATAAAGGAAATGATTGACAAATTTGATTGCGTATAAATGTCAAATTCTATATGGTAAACAGTACCATAAACAAAGATTATATTATACTGGGAGAAAATATCTGCAGTGTGTTTGACAGACAAGGAGTTGATTTTTAGATTTTTTCCAAAGAAAGAGAGAACATAGTAACAGAAAAAGGGTAACAAATATGAATAGGCAATTTATGGAAGAAAAGGTTCAAATTATTAATAAACATAAAAATATGTGTGGCTCAATCTCCCTAATAGTGGAATGGAAATCACACCATCAGAGTAGAAATTTCCACCCTTAAGGTCGACAAAATTCAGAGATCTGTGTAAGACACTTTTGGTAAGAAAATGGAAAGGTCGGCTCCTCCATTGCTTTTGTGAGTGTTTCTTAGTGAGTAATCTGAAGCACTATAGTTATGCTAAGAATTCATCCCTTTGACCCAGGTAGCCCACTTATTAATTCCTTACAGATGTCATATCAACAGTATATATGTTTGCATGTGTAAGTACTGTATATACTTGCATACTGGAATGGGTATCATCTGAAGAATGGTTGTGTAACTTACAGTTGAGCCATAGTATGGAGTTCAGTTCAGTTCAGTTCAGTCACTCAGTCATGTCCAACTCTTTGCAACCCCATGAATTGCAGCATGCCCGGCCTCCCTGTCCATCACCAACTCCCGGAGTTCACTCAGACTCACGTCCATCGAGTCAGTGATGCTATCCAGCCATCTCATTCTCTGTCGTCCCCTTCTCCTCCTGCCCCCAGTCCCTCCCAGCATCAGAGTCTTTTCCAATGAGTCAACTCTTCACATCAGGTGGCTAAAGTACTACAGTTTCAGCTTTAGCATCATTCCTTCCAAAGAAATCCCAGGGCTGATCTCCTTCAGAATGGACTGGTTGGATCTCCTTGCAGTCCAAGGGACTCTCAAGAGTCTTCTCCAACACCACAATTCAAAAGCATCAATTCTTTGGCGCTCAGCCTTCTTCACAGTCCAACTCTCACATCCATACATGACCACAGGAAAAACCATAGCCTTGACTAGACAGACCTTAGTCAGCAAAGTAATGTCTCTGCTTTTGAATATGCTATCTAGGTTGGTCATAACTTTTCTTCCAAGGAGTAGGCATCTTTTAATTTCATAGCTGCAGTACTATGCAGCTATTAAAAAGAAGTGAAGTAGAGCTAGATATCTCAGAGATGGCCACGATCTATTTTTAAGGGATAAAAAGTTAAGTGTAAAATCTATGGCATGAACCCATTTAATAAAAATGGAAGTGTGGCCCCTTATTTGAGTATTATATTAGTTTACTAGGGCTTCCATAACAAAATACCACAGGCTGTGTGACTTAAAAAGCAGAAATTTATTTTCTCACAGTTTAGGAGGCCGGAAGTCCAAGATCAAAGTGTTAGTAGATTTGGTTTCTCCTGAGCCCTCACTCCTTGCTTAGCAGACAGTCTTCTCACTGTCCTCACATGGCCTTTCCTCTCTGTATGCTCATCCCTGATGTCTTTCCTTTTCTTAGAGGAACACTAGCCAAGTGGATTAAGGGTAGGGCTCCACCCTTATGACCTATTTAAAGGTGAGTCCTGTCTCCAGATGCAGTTACATTAGGGCTTCAATATATGAATTGTGGGGGACACAGTTTGATCTCTGTCAAGTGTGTGTTATAAATGTAAGGGAGGAAGAGTACAAACCAGACTCTTAACATTGGTTTCTTGGGCACAGAGAGACAGAGAAACGTGTGGATATGGAGAGGGAAAATTACCCTTTTTCTTTAGAAACGTTAGTGGTATTGATTTTCTAGAAAGTATAAGTTACTAAAATTTACCAAGTAGAGACTCTGAACATTCAAATAGTTGTAGAAGAAATTTGAAAGATTATTAAAGATTTCCTATTTAAAAGGTCACCATTAGACACATAAACTTTATAGCTAAATTCTAGGTACCCTTCAAATTACACATAATCCTTTTTGATAATCAAGCTCTATTGGTCAATAGAAAAGGATAGATAAGTATCCTGATTAATTTTTTAAAAACAAGCATAAATTTGATATCAAAATGTACACACAGAGAAAACATAGAATGATTTTATCAAGTCATTTTATCACTAGCTAAATTTACAAGCTCAGTTCAGTTCAGCTGAGTTGCTCAGTTGTGTCTGACTCTGCGACCCCATGGACTACAGCATGCCAGGCTCCCCTGTCCATCACTAACTCACGGAGCATAGTCAAACTCATGTCCATCGTGTCAGTGATGCCATCCAACCATCTCATCCTCTGTCATCCCCTTCTCCTGCCTTCAGTCTTTCCCGGCATCAGGGTCTTTTCCATGAGCTCAGATCCCATTAAAATCGCATTTTTGGTTGGACATTTAATTGTGATTTCAGGTGACTAATTTTGTCAATTCTTTTTTGAGAGGAAGCTTGACAAATTCCTAATATATTTGCTGAAAATGTCTCCTAATATTGTCTGCTTTATCATCTTAAAATTTTTTGCATAGCAAAATTTTGCCTTGCTCTGTTTTAGCAATTTGCACTGCCATTTGTTGTAGAATTCGTGGTATATTTTCTTCCAGTCTCTTTTTTTCCTTTACTGTTTCTACCAGTTCCTCCAACTTTTGCATCTTCACTTGATTCTGCATCAATAGTATATTTTAGTTTTAAATTTGAAGGTTTGTTTACAGTTATTTTCTTAAGCAAGAAAAATATATCATAATGAAAATAATAAGCACTTCAATTTAACTCCTTTTTTCAGTTTATATAGTTATTACTGTGACCTGTGCTGTATGCACAGAATATTCAGGTACACACATTATAGTGTTACATTGATGCATAGGAAAACAAAGTCATTGGAATGGAATGAATCTGTTTACTCTGACTACATCGAAAATGTGTTTATATGAAATACCAGAAGTAATATACGTGCCTGAAATGAGCACTACGGTACACATACGTGGTGGTATGGTTAAAGTGAGATGTGGTCTTATCAAAGCAACAAAATTGTGTTTAACAGAAAAGTATTTTACTTTACTTCCTTTGTTTTTTTTTTTTAGTTTAAAATTTTTATTCAAAAAATGTATAGAAATCCCATATACCCTTCACTCAGTTTTCCCCAATGTTAGCATCTTGTGTAACCATAGTATAGGATCAAAACCAGAAAATGGACTGTGGTACGATTCACAGAGCTTATTCAGATTTCTCCAGTTTTCCTTGCGCTCATTTGTGTGTGTGAATAGTTCTATGCAATTTTATGACCTGTGTAGCTTCATGTACCTACCACTACAATCAAGATACAAAACTAGCCTGTCACCACAAGGCTCCCTTGCTGCTGCTGCTGCTGCTAAGTTGCTTCAGTCATGTCCGACTCTGTGCAACCCCATAGACGGCAGCCCACCAGGCTCCCCTATCTCTGGGATTCTCCAGGCAAGAACACTGGAGTGGGTTGCCATTTCCTTCTCCAATGCATGAAAGTGAAAAGTGAAAGTGAAGTTGCTCAGTCATCTCCGACTCTTTGCGACGCCATGGACTGCAGCCTACCAGGCTCCTCTGCCCATGGGATTTTCCCGGCAAGAGTACTGGAGTGGGGTGCCATTGCCTTCTCCCTTATGCTACCCATTATAACTACACACCTTTGCTTCCAGTTTTTGAAATTACTTAAAATTTTAAAAAATTGAGTTCATCAGTCACACTAGCCCCATGTCATGTGCTCAGTAGCAAAATGTGGCTGATTGCCATCATATCAAACAGTGCAAGCCTAGACTTCTGATATTATGAGATAGCTCAAGGGTTTGAGGTAGTAGGGTCACTTTTTTTTAAGGTTCTCTTATACTGTTTAGTTAGTTAATAATGAAAGTTGCACAGTCATGTCCAGTTCTTTGCGACCCTATGGCCTATATGGTCCCTGGAATTCTCCAGGCCAGAATACTGGAGTGGGTAGCCTTTCCCTTCTCCAGGGGGTCTTCCCAACCCAGGTCTTCCTCATTGCAGGTGAATTCTTTACCAGCTGAGCCACAGGGGAAGCAGTTAATTAATTAACTTCCTCAAAATGTGTTAGAAAAAGCCACCATAAAATATACCGTGGAAGATAGATTGAAGTATTCTGTTTGACAGACTACATATTACATGATAATGTAAGGTATTTATTGATATTTTGCTTAGAATAAACACTCTGATCCTTTGCAGAGATGAAAAACTATGTTTATTTATTATTGGAGAAATGGGATTTTATCCTAAACTAGTTTCAACTTGGTGTGCAGAACTTCTGAGTGCTTGTCATATAATCAGATTGGTGGGTTAGCAGTGGATGATTATAATGTAGATAGCTTACTACCTCATTGTTACAGAGAGCAGGCAGGCAGTCTTATACTGCAGATGACTCATCTGAGCAGTGAAAATACAATAATAATTGTGGGTCATGATTTTCCCACATAGTTGAAGTAAGGTAGAATTACTTGTGCTGTTTTCTTTCCTGTCATCTTAAAATTGAAGAGTTCTAGAAAAGTAGGGAATTTGAGAATATATCTGGTGTGTGAATAGCTTCTTGTTTAAAACTTTTTCTTTTGATTTCAGATTTACCTCTTGATGCTGACCTAGAAAATTTAAAGACATCTAAGATCACACTGGCTGAGATGCTCGGTGACATGATCTGGGAGGACCTATCTGAGTGCCTTATTAAAGATTGTTTGGTTTATTCTATCCCGACAAAT
The DNA here is from genome assembly GCF_042477335.2 of Ovis canadensis. NCBI lineage: Eukaryota > Metazoa > Chordata > Mammalia > Artiodactyla > Bovidae > Ovis > Ovis canadensis. The sequence continues at coordinate 32,128,579 of NC_091259.1, read as the reverse complement.
AGTAGCAAGTTAGAGCAGTATGAAGAGGTAAGAGCAGAGGTGTCACTGAAGGTTTGGGGAGACCGCAGGGTCTTGTCAGTGCCCTTTGTTTATCTTAGAGATCATTTGTTCTTTAAGAAAATTATTCATAAGGTGTGGATGCAAATTCCCTATAACTTCATTTCTCTTCTGGCTTGCTGCCTTTTGATTGGAAAGTATGCTTTCTTATTCAGTGTTAATATGTTTGCATTAGGTACTTTTGAAAAACAATTGTTTTTATATTTGTATCAGCTCTAGTAGGTACTAGGCAATACTTTACTTTTTGGCTTCTTTCTAGTGTTTCCTCAAACACTGAAATAAGTACAGAAGTTCCCCCTTATGTTTGGGATATGTTCTAAAACCCTCAGTGAAGACGTGAACCTGTGGTTAGTATTGAGCTGTAGATGTATGTGCAGTGTTTTCTCTATACTAATGGGCAGGTAGTGTATATAACACGGATATGCTGTGTACAAAAGGATGATTCATATCCTGTGGGTAAAACACAGCAGGATAGGGCGATATTTCATCATGCTACTCAGAACAGTGCACAATTTAAAACTTAGGAATTGTTTGTTTCTGGAATTTTTCATTTAGTATTTTCAGACCATAGCTGACTGTGGGTAACTGAAACTGAGGATAAGGGAGGGGGATGACTGTATATTTACTAAAAAATTTGTTGCACTTCGACTAAGCAGAGTCAGAAACTCCTAATGAAGATGCTCTTCCTGATGAGTTAAAATGTATAATATTTTCTACCTAGTAATGGATGGTCTGTTCTAAAACTTAACCATCTGCTCATTATTCTTTTCTGTGCATTGGATTTGAAATTTTAATATTGAAAAGGAATATATGTATATAATTCTTTACTTTCTTTCTTTTTCTTGCATTTCTTTCTTAGATCATACAATCCACTGAAGAATTTGAAAATGCCTTAAAGGAGATGAGGTTTTTAAAAGGAGATACTACTGATTTGCTGAAATATGCCCGTAATATCAATTCTCATTTTGCTAACAAGAAGTGTCAGGATGTGATTGTGGCGGCTAGAAACCTAATGACCTCTGAAATTCACAACACTGTGAAGGTATGGGGGGGATGGTTATAGTTTATTACACTGAGTTAGGAAGCAGCTTATTTTTGAGATGATTGTGGTAGAATGGAAGAGCACATGACATTTGCTGAGGTCATTGAGGTGAGTTATTAATTTTCTTAAACATTAGCTTTCTCATTTTGAAAGGGGTCCTAAGATCTACCTCTTTCATAGGGTATTGTGGGATCCAGGCAAGATAACACACATAAAAGCATTGTATAAATTGAAAAAGTGTACATGAATTTAATGGATTGCTATTGTTGAAATCATAGAGTATATCAACCTATAGTTTTCTTGACTTTATCACTTGAATTTTTAATATGCAATTTTGTGACAGGTACTATTATATCCAGAGATTATATCCTGTTGTGAAAATGTTGACTTCATGGCTTAGGCTAATAGAGGTGAAGTTAATAAAAGGAAACCAAAAGATACGATCTTTGTATGGTATAAACAATTATCTGTAAAATCCATGGACAAATTATAATTTGCATTGAGAGTAATTTACTCCTTTGACCTTAGATAATTCTGTATGTTTTTCTGTTTTTTTAAAAATATCTTGCATATATAAAATAATATTTAGCAAATATAAGTGTTATTTAGATTAAAAGAAGACATAGACTAAACTAATCCCTTAGAAAATTCCTCAGCCGCTTTTCTGTGACCACTGAGAGGACCATGCTCTTCTCCCCTCTGTGCTGTCTGCACGGCCCTTTCTCCTGGGGTTACCCTGTTGTAGTGCCCGCTTCAGTAAAATATTTAATTAGCCATTTGAGCCCCACAGATATTAACACATTTTGGTGTAATCTGGGGATGTGGGGGGAACTGAAAAGCACTCACTACTGGGAACTGGGCTGCAGGGTTTCTACATGAAAGTGAGTTATGTTACTCTCATGCACAAAGCCCGGTGGCTTCATGTCTCATTCAGAGAAAGACCCAGTCGGCTTACCGTGGCCTGCAAGGCCCTGGGTGATGTGTCCCCTGTTGCCGCTCTGACTGCATCTCCTACAGCATTCTTCTTCAGTCACTCTTCATTTGCCAGGACAGCTTGGCTACAGAACTGAAACCTCTTTCCCTCTCTGCTTGGAATATTGCTATAGACTTGCTCCCTTTCTTGATCACTATTTTACTTTTTTAAAAAAATTCATTATTTTTAAAAATATTTCCTTGGCTGCACTGCTCAGCATGTGGGATCTTAGTTCCCCAGCCAGGAATCAAACACACGCCCCACCCTTGCATTGGAAGCACAGAGTCTTAACCACTGCGACCACCAGGGAAGTTACCTGACCACTGTTAAAACTGTAACCTCCCCCTATTTCTTTTTTCAAAAAATTATGTATGTACTTGTTTTTATTTTTGGCTGTGCTCGGTCTTATTTGCTGTGTGGGCTCTTCTCTGGTTGCAGTGAGTGGGGACTGCTCTCTCGTTAGAGTGTGCGGGCTTCTCATTGCAGCGGCTTCTGTTGTTTCAGAACTAAGGCTCTAGGCCTGCAGGCTGCAGTAGTTGTGGCTCCCAGGCTCTGGAGTCCAGACTCAATACTTGCGGTGCATAGTCTTAGTTGCTCTGCAGCAGGTGGGATCTTTGTGGATCAGGGATCGAACCCGTGTCTCCAGCATTGGCAGGCGGATTCTTTACCACTGAGAGTCACTCAGTTGTATCTTACTCTTTGTGACCCCATAAACTATAGCTCCTGGGCTCCTCTGTCCATGGAATTCTTCAGACAAGCATATTGGATTGGGTAGCCGTTCCCTTCTCCAAGTGATCTTCCTGAACAAGGGATTGAACCAGGGTCTCCTGCATTGTGGGCAGAGTCTTTACCATCTGAGCGATCAGGGAAGCCTTCCCCTATTTCTTAAACTCTTTTCTTGCTTTGATTTTCTTCCCTGGTAGCTCAGTTGGTAAAGAATCTGCCTGCAGTGCAGGAGACTCAGGTTTGATTCTGGATTGGGAAGATTCTCTAGAGAAGGGATAGGCTACCCACTTAAGTATTCTTGGGCTTCTCCTGTGGCATAGCTGGTAACGAATCCATCTGTAATGCGGGAGACCTGGGGTTCAATCCCTAAGTGGGGAAGATCCCCTGGAGAAGGGAAAGGCTACCCACTCTAGTATTCTGGCCTGGAGAATTCCATGAACTATATAGTCTGAGGGGTCCCAAAGAGTCGGTCGGACACGATTGAGTGACTTTCATTTCATGTTATTGTCAATAAGTATTTTGTTTGAATTATTGCTTTTCCCTGCTAGAAAATACGCTCTATGTGGGGAGGGTTGGTTTCTTTTTTCCAGTTTGCTTTGTTCTTTACTGTTTTGTTTACCTCTAGCATTTGTTTACCTTTGTTGTACCTTTAGCATAAAGAATATACCTGGTGCCTACTACTGTGTACTTAGTGCTCAGTAAATATTTAGTGAGTGAATTAATACATATCCCAATAGCTCTGTCATATCTCCTTGTTATAGATAAGATTGTTACTAGATTGCTTTGTGACTCTGGGCTAAATCTTTTAGCCTTGTTGGACCTCAGTTTCCTTCTATGTAACGTGACAGAATTGAACTAGATAATCTCTGAACTCCCTATTCAACTAGTTCTGACGTTCTGTAAGACTGTGTTTTCCTCCCAAATATCCAAATCCTAATGATGGCACTTCCTCTAGATCAGAGTTTCTCAGCAATGCCACCGTTGACATTTGGGACCAGATAATTCTTTGCTCTGGGGCCTGTCCTGAAGGATGTTCAGTAGCATCTCTAGCCTCTACCCACTCGATGCCAGTGGCACCTCCCCTGGTTGTGATACTTGTATTCTCATTGAAACATTATAACAGCCCTATAAAATAGATGTTATACAAATTTTATATACAGATGGCAAGTCTGATGACTTTAATGTTTTTTTAAGACTTGAAAAACACTTAAACTTTTTCAGAAATTTTCCATAGAGGTCCAGTGTGTGCTGAGCAGAGCAGCTCTTCTTGAGGTAGGAATCTGCTGCTTCTTCCACCTGCTTAATCCCCCCCCCCCCCAACTTTTTTTTTGGCTCCTGAAGCATCTTTGAGAAGCAGGATTTGAAAACCATTAGTTTAGTGCAATTTCTTCATATTGCAATGAAAAAATTGAGGTCAAGAGAGGTTAAATGACTTCGTTTAAAGTTAGGGTGGAAAATATCACTGATGTTCCCAGACTAGAGGCCTAGTATTCTTCCCTTTGTGTGTGTGTGCTCACTCGCTTTAGTCTTGTCCAACTCTTTGCGACCCTGTGGCGCCTTCTTTGTCCATGGGATTCTCCAGGCAAGAATACTGGAATGGGTTCCCATGCCCCCCTCCAGGGGTCTTCGCAGCCCAGGAATCAAACCAGTGTCTCCTGCATTGCAGGCCATATTCTTTACTGCTGAGCCACCAGGGAAGCCCCTTTCTTCTCTGTAGTTTTCACTAAATCTGGGAATTCTCATTCAGTGTAAATGGAGGGAACGTTTTTGGATTTTGTTTGGAATTTTGTTTTTAAGAGCAGCGTAAGCTAGCTTGAATGTGTTGTTTCTTTGGCTAAGCTGAGACATGTTTCTGATGGGAAATAATTTAATGACAGTGGAACACAAAGTCATACTGGTGTGCATTAATCCAATAGTCTAATCTGAGAAAGAGGATTTTTTGAAGGTCCTTTCCTTTACGTAAAATCCTGGGTCAGTTTCACGGCTTTGTTGTTTCCACCAAGAGTAAGAAATGCACAGAATGAAAAGAATGGCCCAGTAAAGGGCCTTGCTTATTCCTTATGACATCCTTTCACCCAAGATTGAGCAGTCATTAAAGTACTGCCAAATTCACTCATATCTTGAAATTATTCTGTAGATCCACAGCTTAATTGTGATGGAAGCGGTCAGTATCTTACTCCTCACCATCTGCATGCATCTGGATTATCCTGAGGACAATGCATTTTCTGTGTTTGACTCTTAGATTACTCCTGCTTCTAAGATAAGTGTACCAGACTTACTTCATCCTAACGAGGACGACAAGCTACAAGTACAGAAAGTGTCCACAGCTCAGTACAATGAAGCGGCGAATTTAGAGCCTGAGAATACGTTGGACCAACATTCCTTTTCTTTGCCCACGTGTCGCGTCAGTGAATCTGTGAAGAAATTAATGGAACTTGCCTATCAGACTTTACTGGAGGCAACAACCAGCAGTGATCAATGGTATGAGTTCTGAGTTATCTGAAAATGGCAATGACTTGGTTAAATGTGTATCTAAACTAAACAGTTATTAAGAAAATTAACTGGAATTCTTCGGTTTTCTTATCCTATTAGTTAATATTTTTTCCCTAAAGAATCAGCATAGCACACAGATATGTATTGGTAATTAACTTTTACTTATAACAACATATAGTCTTACAGCAAAGTATGAGAAATAAAATCATATATGTGGATGGACAAATGGATTTGACATTAAAAATTGTTAATGCCTTTTTAACAAAAGGCTCTTTAATTTTTTACTTTCCACTTTTTATTTTACTTGAGTGGTATTACATGAGAAAGCTCTTGTGAAGAGCATAGAATGCTCCCTGGGAAATAATTAATACTCAGATATTAATTAGCATTGGTGGTGGTGGTCATAGTGATAGTTGTACCATCTGCTTCAGCATGCTCTGGCTCTTTAGCCTAACATTTATTTTACCTTTCGGAATCTAGTTCCTAATTAATTTATATTTTAAATACTAATTTTAAGCAGTAATAGTTTGTTGGGCAGCCAAAGGTAGAAGGAAAAGAATGAAATGCACCCCCTTTCCAGAAGATTTCTTCTAATCAACATTATATTCAAGATACCTAAACTCGATCCCACATACTTCCATATTTGAATCTCTTTTTGTTTAGTAGGCTCCTTCCCCTACTCCTGAACCAGACTGAGGAGACGACGGTAGGCTATAGCCCAGGTTGATCATAGAGTGGGTTTTCCACAGCCTCTTTAGTTTGAATCTGTATATCATAGTTTTTTATTTCACATTCTCATAGGAAAACCGTTTCAGTTAGGGCTTGACTTAATCAAATTGCATCTTCCAAGGGACTTCTGAAGTTTTAATCCCCATGTATAAACAAACCCCTTTATTCTGTTCCAGAAAGAACATGCATACTAAAATACTTCCGTGACTTCAATGAATCATTATATTCACAAGTCTGTCTGGTTTTAAATATAAGGAGGAAGAAAAATGTAATATATGTGGAGGGAATTATATATATACTCTTTTGGCATAATAAGAGCTTCCCTTTGACTCAGCTGGGAAAGAATCCACCTGCAATGCGGGAGACCTGGGTTTGATCCCTGGTTGGGAAGATCCCCTGGAGAAGGGAAAGGCTACCCACTCCAGTATTCTGGCCTGGAGAATTCCATGAACTGAATGGTCCATGGGGTCACGAGAATTGGGCACTGAGTGACTTTCCCTTTCACTTGGCAGAATAAATATAGGAGTGAATGGGGTTTCCTAGGTGGCCCAGTGGTAAAGAATCCACTTACCAATGCATAAGACACAGGAGATGTAGGTTTAATCCCTGGGTCTAGAAGATCCCCTGGAGGAGGAAATGGCAACCCACTCCAGTATTTTTGCCTGGAAAATTCGGTGGACAGAGGAGCCTGGCAGACTACAGTCCATGGTGTCACAAAGAGTTGGACATGACTGAGTGACTGAGTATGTATGTGGGCATTTTTACATGGCATTCACCTGAAATATACCCAAGCAGAAGTTAGGGATGCAAGGCAATTTTTCATAAGATAAGACCAAACTATAGATATATGTGTGTGTGTGTGTGTGTGTGTATTTTTAAATTTGCTTATGTGGCTGCACCAGGTCTTAGTTGTTGGGTCTTTCATTGCAGCATGCGAACTCTTAGTTTTGGACTGTGGGATCTGGTTCTCTGACCAGGGATCTTACCCACGTCCCCTGCATTGGGAGTGCAGAGGCTTAGCCACTGAACCACCAGGGAAGTCCCACCAACAACAGTTTTGTATACTGAATGTCTACGGACATCCTTCTCATCAAAAAATTAGTTTTAATAGGACAAACAAAAACACAACTACACCAACCCACTTTCCTGTTATCAAACTTCAAACAGCAACAATGCAATGAAAATAAAATCAAATAATTTAGTCAGGTATCATAGTCATCAAGTTTTAACAGTGTTTTGGTGTATAGTGAACCATAACTAATCTTTAATAATCATTGGTGGAATTCCTGTGACTTACTTAGGGTACATAGTTTTAGTTAGTCTTATGTAGAAGTAAGCTCCATGAGCCTTTTATTTGCTCTGAGAGCTTTTTAATAATAATTTTCAGATGTTCTAAGACCAGACTTAAAGGGCAAGAAATCTTGAGGTTGGATTCTCTCCTAGAAATGTTGATTCATGTCCTTGCGTTGGGGTGAGAAGGAGAAAAGGTGGAGGCTGAAGGCAGACTGGCCCTGACAACACCAGTGAGTGCCTTTATTGATGCCTTGCCCTTTGCAGAGTGCACCAGTGAGCAGGTGACATTTGCTGAGGCTTATCTCCATTCGTTACTGAAGGGATACTCGGAGTCCTGGCAGAACACAAATTGATAAATGGAAAAGAGGCTTTGGGTTGAACGTCACTGCTCTTAACGCTGTGAATGGGCCCAGGTTTTCAGACCTGCAGTTCAGTTGGTAACTCCTAGCTGAGAATTCATTCCATCCAGAGGAATGGTGTTCTCAGCAGTGACCAAGGCAGCTGTAGTCTTAGCTGCAGACTTAGCTTAGTCTCTCCAGCTGTAGTCTTAGTGGGGGACTCTCATTTAAGGTGCACTGACTTTGAATTTTTTTTCTCATTGCCTTTATATCCTTATGCATTTCTCTTGAAACTGTGTTTTCTTTTTAGTGCTGTTCAACTTTTCTACTCAGTGAGGAATATCTTCCATTTGTTCCATGATGTTGTACCAACATATCACAAGTAAGTGCCACTGTGTCTGACTTCTGTATAATATTGTGGGCTTAAAATGTTTTGAGTCAGGTTAAAACAGTAACTTTATATTCCCATCTAAGATAATTGGCTGCTAAAATTCACAATACAGTGCAATAAACCATTTAGAATACATGTTTAAAGAACATCAGTCATTTACTAATAAATTAATAAGGGTACTATGCTGCTGCTGCTGCTGCTGCTAAGTCGCTTCAGTCGTGTCCAACTCTGCGCGACCCCACAGACAGCAGCCCACCAGGCTCCCCTGTCCCTGGGATTCTCCAGGCAAGAACACTGGAGTGGGTTGTCATTTCATCTGTAGTATAGTAGGTGAGACAGATTTGAAAACTCAAGAGAACTTTTACCCTATTAGTGATGGTAGGTATTTTCAAAACTGTCTCACTTTACTTGGTTGCAAAACAAAAAGGTCATCCATTGCTCCGTATTGCTATCTAGTAAACATCCCACATTTTTTCCTTGGCATTCATAGCTTTGCAGACTTAACTGGTGGCATTAGTGGTAAAGAACCTGCCTGCCAGTTCAGGATACTTAAGAGATGCTGGTTTGATCCCTGGGTTGGGAAGATCCCCTGGAGGAGGGCATGGCAACTCACTCCAGTATTCTTGCCTGGAGAATCCTGTGGACAGAGGAGCCTGGTGGGCTATGGTCCATAGGGTTGCAGAGAGTTGGACATAACTGAAGTTGCTCTGTCTTCCTCCGCCTTTTCTCCTTCTCACCCCACCGCAAGGACATGGATCAACATTTCTAGGAGAGACTGCATGTGACTTAGCACACACACACAGCTGCTCTTCTTAGTGATCTTAGGCTGTATTTACCTCACATCTTGGGTTTTTAAAGTTTCTTTTCATATTAATCTGATAAGTTAATATTTAAGCCTCCAGGAGTTCTCTCTATCATCCAAATAAAGTGTTTTGGATGGCTTTATAAATATTTTAAGTAATATGTCAGCAAAGCTATTCCTTTAAGTCAAGAACTCTGGTTTCAAAGAAAAGGTCAGTTTAATGTTTATAGATTTTTGAACAATTGAGATGTTTTTAAGTAGGCCCAATTATTTTGTTCTAAAAGACCACTTATTTATTGTAAACTTACTATTTTTATTTGTATTCTCTTTGCTGTGGCTTAAAACTTTTAGTTCACTTTCTTCTTAGTTAGGTAAAGGGAAAGAGAAAACACCTTCAGGTCGGTTGATAGCCATGTCCTTGGGGATTCAAAGACAGTTGGCTTAGAGCTTTTTGTGCTTAGAAACATTTTTCACACTGGGGTGGAGTTAGATTTGTTGTTTTCCCCGTTTGTATGATCTGAGAACTTTCTGCTAGACCAGTGGTTTACAAACTTTAGTGTGTTTCAGAATCACCAGGAAACTTTGGTAAAATACAGATTACCAGATTTCACGCCCCAGATATCTGATTCAGTAGGGCTGCAGTAACGTTGTTTGGTCCTTATGTCCAACTCTTTGAGACCCCGAGGGCTGCAGCACGCCAGGCTTCTGGTCCTTCACTGTCTCCAAGAGTTTGTTCAAATTCATATCCATCGAGTCAGTGGTGCTGTCCAACCGTCTCATCCTCTGCCACACCCTTCTCCTCCTGCCCTCAATCTTTCCTAGCATCAGGGTCTTTTCCAGTGAATTGGCTCTGCACATCAGGTGGCCAAAGTATTGGAACTCAGCTTCAGCAGCAGGGTTGGAATAAAGCCTAGACTTTTTAGCAGATTTCCAGGTGATGCTGCTATTTTCTTGCTAGGGAACCATACTTTGAGAACCACTGTTCTATTAGCGTTCTCAGCTTTGGCAGTGTTTTAGACTCTTTCATGGACCTTTGAGAATATATATATTTGCTTAGGCCCTCATTGTAGAGATTTTGATGTATAGGTGTGATTTAAGACTCAGATATCTCTGTTTTCTAAAGCCCTGTGATGATTCTGACGTGTAGCCCAAAGTGGGGACAACTATCTTAGGTTGTTAGTTTCCAACTTTGTATATTCTAGCCTGACATGGAATGGAAGTTTTAATTGAAAACCAGGAAGTTTTAATTGAATGACTGCAAGTGGATATGTAGCAGAGGTTTAAGACAAGCTGTCTTCCCAAGCTAGGCAGATAGACTATGTGCAGATGAATGAAAACTGATTTTTAATCTTTTATGAAGATTTAAAATCACCTGGGGGATTTAAAAATATATAAATGCCCTGATTTCACTCAGATTGTGTTCTGTTTGGAGAGTGAAATCTAAGCATCTATATATTTAAACTTTCTCAGATGTCTCTAATCTGCAGCCATCTTTGAAAACTAGTAAATTGGAAAATAGTTAAGTGCTTCATTGTATAAATGAAATAGGAGTTTGGAGAAAGAGGAAGCAAATCTATATTTCAAAAGACTTAGCAGTGTTCAATTTTAAGGGAATTATGTATAGCTATTCTAGGCTGCTCGTACAAAGAGGCGACACAGGTAAACATCCATTCCCTTGCTCTTTCTTTCTTGTTAATCACTGGGCTAGTTTTATTGAAGAAGGTCTCACGCAGGCAGAACAAACTCACTGTGTGGGAGTGGGAGCGATGAGTTTACTTCTTGTTACGTATAACATTTATACAGCAGACAATGATTAATACCTAGAAGAGTCAACTTCAATAACAGGTGATTTCTTTCTTTTCCTTCGCTTCCTCCTGACCTAGGGAGAACCTTCAAAAACTGCCACAGTTGGCTGCCATTCACCACAACAACTGTATGTATATTGCTCACCACTTGCTAACCCTTGGGCATCAGTTCAGATTGCGTCTTGCCCCCATTCTGTGCGACGGCACTACTACTTTTGTGGACCTTGTACCTGGCTTCCGGAGACTTGGTAATGATGCCTGAAATGTAGGAAAGCATTTTGATAATGCAGCTTATCAGACTGGTATCTTTGTAATTCACAAATGAGACCTGTTTGAAACTAGATGGTGGTCCCTGAGCTATATTGGAAGAGAAGGGGCATTTAATTTGCAGGTGTTCCCAGTTATTTAGCTTTATGAAGTGAATGAAATCTTCTGAAAGCATTACTTTTTCATGACATGATTCTGTGGTACATTAGAGTTCCAAACTGCATTGCTGGTGTGTGGTGAATTCACCAAATTAGAGTTATGGCAGTAGAGTGACATGTCCTGAGAGGTGTAGCGTGACAGTCCTGTTAGCACTGTTCATAAGAGTCACTGATGTCAGTGCTTATTTGTTTGTAAAACCTCACACCAGCTCTCTTCTATTCTACCTCCCTTAGCTTTACTCCTGATGATTAAAAATCAAAAGAAATATGGGATATCAGTATGTTTACTGTAATGATAGCCTAGGAAAAGCAGAGAATCTGTATCATTTACTTAGCTTTTCAATTCCTGACTTTCCCCTGAGGTAGTGTAGATACATCAGAAAAATAAGCAGTGGCTTCTGCTGTATATGTAGTCTTTCTTATCTGATTCTGGATAGACTGTTGAAAAAAGCTCACTGTTCTGAGGATGGGCCTAGAGGGACTGGCTGATGTATTAGAAGTGGTATTTTTATTAATCATAACCTTAGGGCTACCTTATGTTAACTAACAAGCAATTGTTTTCAAATAGGCAAAAACAGATACCAGGTTCCATCTTGTCTTCCCTCTTCCACCCTGTGTGTAATTGAACAATGCTCAGAATTCTTTATTCTCTTTTCATGTCGTAGGGACAGAGTGTTTTCTGGCCCAGATGCGGGCACAGAAAGTAGAACTCCTGGAAAGATTGTCAAGTGCTAGAAACTTTTCAAACATGGACGATGAGGACAGTTATTCTGCAGCAAGTAAAGCAGTGCGGCAGGTGGGGAGCTGTTGTTACCTCTGCAGTTCATGCTCTTTCTTTAGATGCTTCCTACTTGTTTTCAAGCAGCAAAGTGTATGTGGCAGGTAGCTCAGTTGATTCCCCACAACTCCCTGTGGAAATGTGGCCACCTTTTCTAGTCACGTTGATGGCCTTTCCTTTTTCCTTTCCCCTGCCCCAACAAGTCAATAGGAAGCTGTCTTCCCATCAGGCCAGTAGTGCTCCTAGTTATCTAATAAGTCTGCCATCGCAAGTGTTGGGTTGGCCAAAAAGTTCGTTTGCCTTTTCCCATAAGATGTTGCAAAAAACCCAAATGAGCTTTTTGACCAACCCAGTGTTTTAACCCATAAACTTTGAGAAGTTTGGAATACTAGCTTTCATCTTAATAAAAAATGCTTCTCTCTCTTAAGTGACTAACCTTTTTACTCCAGTTTTCCTGTCCACAGGGTAAGTATTTTTCATCAAGCAAGGATATCACTAGGGTGAAATATTTGAGAACCATGTGTTCTGAATGGCCTTACATCACTTATATAGCACCTCTTCTTCCACACACACAGAAATGGTAAATGTAAATCAAGGAAAATGTGAGTTGTAACAACCTCTGTTCCATGTAAAGATCTGTGTTTTTCTGACAGGTACTGCACCAGCTAAAGAGACTGGGAGTTGTGTGGCAGGATGTCCTGCCGGTGAACATATATTGCAAGGCTATGGGGACTTTACTCAACACAGCGGTCTCTGAGATCATTGGCAGGATCACTGCCCTGGAGGTAAGGGCCACTAGACGCCTCTCCAGACTTGAGCTGCAGTTGTTCTTGCAGGTGATGTTGATGCCTCATTTTTAGTCAACACAGATGGTAGAAGAAATTGTTCGTGTTTCATGTCTAAGTCATTATACTGTTATTTTCTTACTTTTGTCTTAATTCTGTTTCGCTGGAGTCTTGCTAATCTTTGTCCTTCCTATCTAAGAAAGTAGGATTATACGGCTGACGCCACCTGGCATCTGTGTAAATTATGAGTGAGGAGCCTGGAAATAGGGCAGTGCTCCCAAAATAGAGTGTGAAGTTGTATACTTAATAAGTGAGTGGATCGAATACTCTAATTTAGTAAGATAGAATGCAGCCTTGTGCAGGCACCACTTTACCAGCACTCTGTTGACCTTGGGACTATATGTGTGATCCTGCAGGAGAGTTGCCTGGACTCTGCGAGCTGATTCCTCTAAAGTATAGATTGGCTAAACCCCTGTAATAAGATTCCCTGCTTTGCAGCACGCTACACCACTTTCTACTGGAGAAACGGATTCTTTCATGCCGGCAAATGAAATTACCAACGATCTGTTGAAACCTATTGCGTGTCATTCTAGTTTGGGGAGTATTGTCAGAACTGATGAGATCAGTAAGATCTGCTAAATTGGTTGGAAAACATCTTACTGCCACTGACCCCCTGAATAGCTTGCACCGAAGATCTGCTTTTTTCTTACCACTAAACTGGTCCAATTCTGTTCTGTCATGTTCCCTTTGTGCAAAATCAGGACATCTCTACCGAAGACGGTGACAGATTGTATTCCTTGTGCAAAACAGTGGTGGATGAAGGACCTCAAGTATTTGCACCTCTGTCTGAAGAAAACAAGAATAAGAAATACCAAGAAGAGGTTCCAGTCTACGTGTCAAAATGGATGCCTTTCAAAGAACTGATGATGATGCTACAAGCCAGTTTGCAAGAAATTGGGGATCGGTGGGTAAAACCCTTCTGTAGGATTTATTTATGTCTTCACAACTGTAAGAGAATATTAGTGCCATCAAAGGCAGTGCTTTTCTCTGTTTCTTAATGTTTCTCAGGAAAGTTTCATATCGAGTAGCAGTAACTGGGGCCTTTGCATGGCCTGTCGTAGTGTGGATCTCATGACCACTGTTCATATTTGATAATGTAAGGACTTCTTGCTTCTGTTATTTTTTGTCTTGAGCATGTTGTTTTGTCATGCTCTACAGATAGATGATCTTGCACTTACAAGAAGTGCAATCTTCTGACACCTAGATGGAAATTCTTGCCCATTTTAACCAACAGTGGATGCATTTTAAGATCGATTTTGATATGTTAATGGAGAAGTGACTTTTACCTGTAAGAATATTCAGCATCAAACCATTGTTTGATTGAGCAGTTGTTCTACAGGGATTCAGTACCACACACATAGAAAGGATTTATCTTTTCTTAAATACAATGGATGTTGTTTTCTCTCAGCACCATCAGTTGACATTGCTGTGCTCTGTAATTGTGTTCTTTGTTATATCCTGTTGAGTGTGTGAAGGTCATTGATACTGTGCAAAACAGGATCGATATTGGCTAGTTGCATATCCATGGATGCTTTAATTATTGTCTTGGTATATGATTAACAAGCACACATAACCTTGCATAGAGAACGCACTGAATAGGCGTTAAGGTCCGTATCCATCTCTATAGCTACTTGTCTAGCTGATTCAGGTTGGTTTATTACAGATGCCCAAGTATATTAGACTAGCTATCCTCGATGTGTGTGAGTTGTTCCCAGCACATACTATTCATTCTTAAACAAGGTAAATGCGATTTTTGCTTGAAAAAAACAAAATCACCTCAGAAGACCTCTAACTGCACTTAGTACAAACTTCAATTGATTCATCTGTTGTTTACAAGTCGTTGGTGGGTTATGTCTTCAGATAAGACTCCAGAGGGCAGCAGATGAGAAATTTTGTTTCTGCTGTTAAAAGGGCCCTCTTGCAGCCCAAGAATGATCATTAATTCTTTGTTATAAGAAGAGTTATAATACTGTTCTGAGAACAGTTATAATACTGATATATCTCAGCTTCTTTTCTTCTGCCTAGGAAGGTATTTCTCCTCCCAGAGATTTCAGAAGATATAAGGATAAAAACTAATTGAGAAATTTTTTTTTACCAAAGTAACTATCTCTAGTTGTGTAGTTTAAACATTTAAAAATAAAAAAATATACCTATAAAGGAGTACAGTGTATATAACATATTCACAGGTCTAAAGAAAAAAAGAGTAAAATAAATGTTTGCATACCTATTATCCAACTTAAGAAAAATATTATCATTACCTTTGAAGACCCTTATGTGCTATTCCCCAAATGGTTCCCCCACCCCCAGAGGTAACTGTCTTGAATTTTGTGTTATCTCCTTGCTTTTCTTCATAGTTTTACCACATTCGTACATATCCCTAAATATAAATTTTAGACTTGCCTGTTTTTGAACTTCCTGTTAATGGAATCTTCTATAACTTGCTTCCTTTGATTAGAAAATTCATTCATGAAAGTGTGTGTAGCTACAGTTCATATGCACTGCTGTCATATTCTGATAATAGTCATAGTTCTTGTAAAAAATTATAATGTATTATATTGCTTTCCTGTTTAAAACATAGTGATTTGATATTTCTATGCATTATGAAGTGATCACCACAGTAATAGCAGTTACCATCCATCACCAAAGTTGTTACAATATTGATTGTTTTCCTTATGGGTATGTTATATCCCTGTGACTTATTTATCTTATAGTTGCATATTTCATAGTTTATTTCTTCTGTTGTTTCACATTTTCACCAGTATTTGGTATTATAAGACTTGAAATTTTTTCCTAGGCTAGTTGCTATGAAACGGTAGCTCATTGTCCTTTCAATTTGTATTTCCCTAAATTCTAATGACATTGAGCACCTTTTTAGTGATCATTTTTTTTCTATTGTAAAATGCCTATTCATTTTTTTAATATTGAAAAATCTGCTTTTTTGTGGGAAAAAAAGCATTTTAATGCATAATATTATTAAGTTACAGGTATACAATATGGTGATTCTGTTTTTAAAGGTTATACTCCCTTTATAGTTATTATTGGCTATATTCACTGTGTTGTACAATATATCCTTATAATTTATTTTATTAGTTTGTACCTCTTAGTCCCCTACCTCTAAATTCCCTCTCCCCACTGGTAACAATTAGTTTTTGTTCTTTCTGTCTGTGAGCTGTTCATATTTTTTACCCTTTATTCTACTGATTTTTTTGTGATTTTATACATATTATTTTGTGCCTATTCTTTGTCAGTTAAAATGTGCTGCCTGTGGTTCACTTTTTAAAGTAGTTACAAATCCCATTTCTCTATATAACCCTGTGAGCATGTGGTCATAATTGTCAAGTTTAAACGGGCTTAGTGAGTGTAGAATAAGGAAGAAGAGTTTTTATCTTTCTAACTTGGTCTCTTCATCTGTCTATGCTGATACCAAAATGCAGCCAAGAAGCAGAAGATGTTAAAGATACTGAGTGGCAGGCTCATAAAGAAGGGGGAAAATGCCAGAATTTGTTTTATTTCCATTTTAACACATTATTAAATCAGTGTCATTTATATAACAAATCACCGGGCACAGGCAGTAGTTTCTGCAAAAATCCCCTGGTCAATAATGAGTTAAACAAATACATGTTTGGAATCAAGTAAGCAATTTAAAAACTTTGCTTATACTTAGTAGGAAATAGAAATTGTATTTTTTTATTTTGCAGGTGGGCAGATGGAAAAGGGCCCTTGGCAACTGCATTCTCTTCCAGTGAAGTAAAAGCTTTAATTCGTGCCTTATTCCAGAACACAGAAAGAAGAGCAGCCACCCTTGCTAAGATTAAATAGCTCCATCTTCCTGAGAAGGCCGTGTCTTGACCAGGTGGATTCCTCTTGGCGTAATCACTCTTTTAAAGACTTCTTGGAATCACTGATATATTGTGGAAGTTTGATTTCACCCAAGAACGCCTTACCTCCTGGCCTGTATGTTCAGATATCAAATGAAGTACCCCAAGTTGTTGACTTTTCAGCCACCCTCCCATGATAAGAAACTCTAGGGTGACGTTATTTCATGTTGCTCCCAGGGTCTGGGGATTGTATCTATTGAAAATATAAGCCCTGGCCTTGGATCAAGGAATCCAGGAGATTCCAAGAGTCAGGATAAAGAATATGTGAGGGATGGGAGATTTATTTTGGAGGGCAAGGGAACTATATTTGGTCTCGTGGGAATTAAAAAGACTGCTTTTAATTTTTCTTTCCAATAAATAATGATTTTCAGAGCTATGGGTGAGTGTCTTTAATAATATGGGAGCTTAACAAAGGAGGCCATCAAGTTCTCCTGTCTTTTGTGCCATTCTTTTTATTGACATTTATGATCCTCACAGAGGACTCACTGACTTATCTTCCTTCTTCATGATACTCTCTGATAATTTCTCAACATTCTTAGGACCCCTAAGACTTTCGTTTAGTATAAATTTGGGGCACTTTTTGCTGTTTCAACTAAATGCTTTTTTTTTTTTTTTTTTCTGACCTTGCACACGGCTCATAGGATCTTAGTTCCCTGACCAGGGATTGAACCCAGGCTGAAGGCACTGAAAGTGCAGAGTCCTAACCTGTGGACTGCCAGGGAATTCCCAGACTAAATTCTGTTTTTTTTAATTGGATTTTCTTTTCTTCTTTTTTTTTTTTTGTCTTCTCAAATTCCACTGTTTCTGTACCTATCAGATGGCAAAGGTTTTAAATTGCCAGTGTGCCTTTGGTATGTACGTGCTGTGAGGCGCAGACTCTGGGTTCTACAGCCTAATCCTTCGTTTGGTGAACGTGGTTAATCCTACAGCTCAAATTTCTGTGTTTGTAACTCTGTAGCCATTGGAGGTTTATATTAGATTGAAGTTATTCTCTGTAGAACTCTGGATTGTATCTCTTCATGCAGAACTATGATTTCCTCTTGTGAAAAGAAGAAGAGTGTCACATGTGTGCGCCTTGGAGAAAGTTTTGTCTGGAGGAAGATTTCAATGCAGTGGCCTGATTTCCTCAGGCTTCAGCCCCTCAGTCCCCGCATGCATAGAATAAACTGCCTTCAATTATTCCCGCTTCCCCTTGTTCTTAGTTCGGGCTCAGCCACTAGACATTCTGGTTGCTGAGTCTTCCTTTTACCTATTTAGACGTCATAGAAGAATGAATTAGAAAGAAGCCTGGTGTTTTTTCATCAGAGAACTTAGCTGCAGTTAATGACAACCTATTTATTTATACTCAGCATACCCTATTATGACAACGCACAGAAAAAAGATGCCTGAACCAACTTTAGTTTTTTTGAGAACAAAAAATTGTCCCTTGAGAGAGGGGGAGGGGACCATTTTCACAGATGAAGAAAATAACTGTTTTTGAAAATCCACACAATTTGAGGTAGTATTCTTATTTTTTTCAGCGATGGAGAGAATGGGGAACTAAGGACAGAACTGAAATACATGAATTACAGGACTGTTAACACACAATAGCAGATTTCTTTTGTTCATAGAAGCTATTCCTGTTGCTTGACAGGTGTAGCAATTGAGGGGTGGGATCTCTCATAACTCAATAGCGTGCTCCTCATCCCTTCTCTCCCCACCATTAGCACAAAAAACTGCATCAGAATTCTTCTGAGGCTGGATAGACTCCATCCCTCAGCATTTGTTCCTCTGATGAATACTCTGTATATTATAGCACACAGAGCGGGCAGACTCCAATTGCCACGGCAATGAACAACTGGTGTTTAAGTGAATATTTGTTCTGGTCAGAGATGAGCCATCTGACTGAGCACCGTGGGAGTAGGGTCTTGCAGCTCTCACTGAGACCTTGAGGTAAGTATTCTGATCGGGGACCTAGGATGGACTGGGAGGGGAACTGTCTTCCTCTAGAAAGAGTGTGGATTATGGGAGTAAGAGGATTTTTTTTTTTTTTTGATGTGGACCACTTTCAAAGTCTGTCTTGAACTTGTTACAGTGTTGAACTAACCCTATCCCTAACCCTAATTGATTTTGGAGTTTTTTATGTTTTTATGTTTTGGGTTTTTTTTTTGGCCAGGAGGCATGTGGGATCTTACTTCCCCTACCAGGAATCAAACCTGCAACGCCCCCGCATTGAAAGGGAAAGTCTTAACCACTAGACTGCCAGGGAAGTCCCCAGGGTAAAGGAACTTTAAGAGGCTTGGCTCTTGTGTCTGTAGGTCAACGAGAAGCTTCTTCCCAGATTACACCCAGAACTATACCAATGACAGGGAAATGAAATTCCAGAAAGGGTCTTCAAGGTTTTAGTAAAACGGAAAGCTTTTGTTAAAAAGGCCACCCCCCGAGGTATCTCGATAGTGGTTCTGTTGCAGTGTGGATTCTGAATCGTTGGTGACCCATGCATGGTCACTTTCGCACTGGATTCTCTCTGAAATGGGGATCCTCCAGATGGCACTCTCTGCTCAGGCCTAGGAGCAGCACAAGGCAGCTAGGCCTGGTCCATGGGAACCGAGGCCGAGGGGCTTGTCCATTCCACCCTGGCCTTACTTTCTGGCCTTGGTCAGCGCAGCAGGGTGGCCCAGACTCTGTATGCATCTGTATTATGAATGGCGACACACCACTGAACAATCACTTGTGAATAGATCAGACAGTATTTTCTTTGATTAATAACATTGTTAAAAAAAAGACGTGGGCTTCCCTAGTGGCTCAGTGGTAAAGAATCTGCCTGTAATGCAGGAGACACAGGTTTGATCTGTGGGTCTGGAAGATCCCCTGGAGGAGGAAATGGCAACCCACTCCAGTATTCTTGCCTAGAAAAATCCCATGGACAGAGGAGCCTGGTGGGCTGCAGTCCAGGGGATTGCAAAGAGTCAGACATGAGTGAGGGAGCATTCTATTGTTTATTTGATTTCCTATGATTAAGTCTATCTTCTGAAAGTTCTGAGAGGTACACACACATCCTCTGGGGATGTTTTTCTTATAAGAAAACTGGCCCAAAGGAGTAATTTGCCCAAGTTTTATATGGCACAGCTAGCTTGTGCCATATAAAAATGAAGGCATGTACAGGAGTGACTTCTTAGCAAAGGGAGGTAGCTATAAATTCAGGAAGGAATAAGGCTATTGAAAATTGCTTCACACACAAAATGTCATGGCACAAAGCAGTCTTTTTAAATTGGGTTTTGGTTTTGCTATAACTTCCTCCTAAAAATAGACATTTTGCTAAAGCCTAAAATTTCCTGAAAGTTACAAAGCCCCAATTTTGAGAAGTTTTTCAATTATATGGTTTAGACAGACATTCCTCTCCTTGTCATGAGGAGCTTGGTTGAGAAGTTTGTGATGTCACATAATGTAACTGGAGCTAGCCTTAGATGTCTCGAAACCATGTTATGAAATCTCTGCCTTGAGTTTGGGGAGGAGGGCAACGATGCTGATGAGCTATGTATAAGTTCTGCACTCCTCCTCAGGAATCAGAGTGCCCCAGATTTCTTGTGTAGTGTGAGAGAGCGGGGTGGGAGTGGATAGGTCTTAGCTACACCTGCTATTGAAGAAGACACTAGTACCAGGGCTGAAGATACCTACTCCCTCCCTTGCCTCAGCTTTACAAGTGGTCCTAAAACTCCCTACATTGATTCTACTTACATTTACCGGGTGCAGGCATTATTCAAGTCACTGAACAATGCCCCCCTCAGAAAAACCCCACAAAAATTCCCTGTTTCTCTGGTGGTTCAAATTCTGGTGCTAAAGAGATAGATTTATTTATAGTGATGCTTCCTAAGGCATCACTATGAACAAAGCTAGTGGAGGGGATGGAATTCCAGCTGAGCTAGTTCAAATCCTAAAAGATGATGCTATGAAAGCACTGCATTCAATATGCCAGAAAATTTGGAAAACTCTGTGCCGGGAGCCAGTGTGAGGAATCCCGCCAGTGACAAGGTCATGAGGAAGGAAGCTGGCATACGCAAGGCATGCTCAGACTTCAGGGGCCCCTCTGGAAATTCCTAAGCACGTACCCCAACAAAAATCTGCCGGTTTTTGTGCTCTGCTTTTCCACTCTTCTGACATTCTCTGGAAAAAGTCAATTCAGGGCTTTAGTCTTCTGCATTTGAAAGAATGTTTCAATCCAAAAACCCCTCTGATGGCTTTCTAGCCTGCCTGCAGTACTCGTACAGCTGCGCATGTGATTGTTTGAGGCCTCCTGACTGCAGGAGGCACAGGAAGCTTAAAACATCCTAGGAATGTAGGGGCTTCCAAAGAGTCAAAATCTTTAGAATAGGACTGATTAAAGGTTTCATTTGTTGAGCCAATACTTGCTGCCAAATTTTCATATCCTTTATTTTTAGATATAGTTGGTATATAGAAAAACAAGTAGTAGACCTGGTATTAGCAACATTAGATCTTTGAGTTAAGTACCTTCTTTGTTATAACCCACTGCATCTTTGTTCTATAGAGATGTAACTTCAGTCCTTTAAGGAGATGCAGATTAAAGAAAAACACTTCAGGGGAAACAAAATTAACATTCATTAAGGAAGAGAGCCAAAAAGTTAACAAGCCTCTTGGCTAGAAGATAATGTAAATCACCTGAGACCTTTTGTATACAAAATGATATACAGAGTCTGGGTTGCGAATGCTACATAATTTTGTGTTACCCATTGATCTCCATGTTTTATCAAAAGTATAAAAGGCCTTCTGAACAATAAAGGAGGGGACCAGTTTCTCAGACTAGTCTCTCGGCCTGGTTTCTTGGGAATCTGGCTCCCCCCGTGTCTCTCTCTCTCTCTTCTTCTCTCTCTTTTCCTCCCTCTGATCTTTACTTTAATCTCAGGCTGAATTTCCACCTGGGGCGCAGAGGCCCGCCAGGTCTACTTACTTGCCCTGGCTGTTAAGACCCGCGTGAAAGGGAGCCTAAGGCGAGGCACCCTTAGATATTCAAGTGAGCGCCGGTGGCCCAACGTAGATGGTGCAAATTCCTTGTCTGGAATTTTATTGGTCTTCCGCGTAACCCAAGCTATTCAGCTCTCTTCCTCCACATAATCTTCCTACTACACTATAGTTTCTTAATCTAATCTTATATCAATCAATAAACAAGTCTTTCCACGCCAACGCCGTCCACCCTTCGAATTCCCCGGATCCACCGGGGCTGGACCCCGGCAACTCAGCAGTGGACACAGGACTGGAAGAGATCAGTTTTCATTCCAATCTATAAGAAAGGTAATGCTAAATAATGTTCAAACTACTGCACAATTGCACTCATCTCACATGCCAGCAAAGTTATGCTCAAAATTCTCCAAGCCAGGCTTTAACAGTACATGAACCAAGAACTTCCAGATGCTCAAGCTGGGTTTAGAAAAGGCAGAGGAACCAGAGATCAAATTGCCAACATCCATTGGATCATAGAAAAAGCAAAAGAATTCCAGAAAAACATCGACTTCTGCTTTATTGATTACAGCAAAGCCTTTGACTATGTGGATCACAACAAACTGTGGAAAATTCTTAAAAAGATGGGAATACCAGACCACCTTACCTGCCTCCTGAGAAATCTGTATGCAGGTCAAGAAACAACAGTTAGAACTGGACATGGAACAATGGACTGGTTTCAAATTGGGGAAGGAATAGGTCAAGGCTGTATATTGTCATCCTGCTTATTTAACTTATATGCAGAGTACATCATGTGAAATGCTGGGCTGGATGAAGCACAAGCTGGAATCAAGACTGGGAGAAATATCAATAACTTCTGATACGCAGATGACACCACCCATATGGCAGAAAGTAAAGAGAAACTAAAGAGCCTCTTGAAGGTGAAAAGCTACCTTAAAACTCAACGTTCAGAAAACTAAGATCATGGCATCTGGTCCCATCACTTCATGGCAAATAGATGGGGAAACAATGGAAACAGTGACAGACTTTATTTTCTTGGGCTCCAAAATCACTGCAAATGGGGACTGCAACCATGAAATTAAAAGATGCTTGCTCCTTGGAAGAAAAGCTGTGACCAACTTAGACAGCATATTAAAAAGCAGATTTGTTGGCAATTACTTTGCCAACAAAGGTTCATCTAGTCAAAGATATTGTTTTTCCAGTAGTCTCGTATGGATTGAGAGTTGGACCATAAAGAAAGCTTAGCACCAGAGAATTGATGCTTTTAAACTGTGGTGTTGGAGAAGTCCCTTGGCCTGCAAGATCAAACCAGTCCATCCTAAAGGAAATTAGTCCTGAATATTCATTGGAAGGACTGATGCTGAAGCTGAACCTCCAATACTTTGTCCGCCTGATGGGAAGAACTGACTCCTTAGAAAAGACCCTGATGTGAGGGAAGATTGAAGGAATGAGAAGGGACAACAGAGGATGAGATGGTTGGATGGCATCACCAACTCAATGGACATGAGTTTGAGTAAGCTCCGGGAGTCGGTGATGGATAGGGAAGCCTGGCGTGCTGCAATCCATAGGGTCCCCTGGCGTGCTGTAGTCCATAGGGTCCCAAGGAGTCGGACACGACTGAGCGACTGAACTGAACTGAAAGAGAAAATAAACACATGAAATAAGTAAATTAGGTAATATGTTTGAAGATTTTAAATGTGTGGAAGAAATAAACATGGGGTGATAAATCCAAATTCCTTTGTCCTTCCAGGGCTGGAGGAAAGGGGAGAGAGCTGACATTCTGAATGGGATGGTTAGGGGAGGTGGGCAAGCTATGTGGTTGTCTGAGTGCAGACAACTCTGAGCAGAGAGACCAGCCCTTGCAAAGTCCTAAGGTGTGAGGAGTGTGTCTGGTGAAGAAACAGCGGAGAGTGAGGGAGAGAGGGGAAGGAAAGGTGCTTAGAGAAGTAATGGGGGTGTGGGGGGGGGTGGGTGGGGAAGATTGTGCATGAAAAGGATTTAGGTGTTTTTTTTTTTTTAAACAGAGTCAAATCAGAAACTTTTAGTAGCTTCCAAAAAAGAGAAAATATGTATAAATGTAGAGAAAATAGTGTGGTGAACCCCTAGGTAGCTTCCATCCGTCTTTGGCAATTGTCATCTTGCAGTCAATCTTGTTTCATCTGTGTCCCTGCACCCCTCATCCCCACCACTGCCACCCCATTGCTCTTGAAAACACACACTGAATTGCTGAAGCAAATGCCAGACAGCACTGTCATTTTAAACCCAGGGCTCACTCTTGTGAGAAGTCTGAATGCTGTTTCTTGTGAAGCTTTCTCTTTTTCCGTCTCTCCGCCCCTGTCGTTTCTCTGCTCTGCTCACAGGAAGTTTCTTCTAGCTGGCAGCCTCTCCCTTTTATCCCAGCTTCAGTTCCTCTCTCAGGCTGAGCCCGTGTCCATCCTGCTCCTTTTCCCTGAGCACTGGCTATTAAATAACAAACGCCTCAAATGCCACTGACGGCTGACTCGCCACCACTTGCCCCTTGTGTCCTCCTCCTCTCTGCCTCGCCACTTGCTCCAGTTAACCCAGTTCCATGGTTTCTGCGTGTTCCAAGGTTGCCCAGAAAAGAGTCTTCCTGTTGATCATCTCATCAGAGAGGATATCTCCTGATGAGAGCGATCCCTTAGAACCAGGGTCTCCTGGCTTCCTCTCACAGACAATCCCAGTAGACTCGGTGTCCTAGCTCCAGCTCTCGGGTGTTGGCTGGACTCCGGGACTGGCTTGGTTTCAGGCAGAGTGGCTCCCTTCCCTCCGGCCTGTCTGGGTGGAGTGGCGTCAGGAGTGGAGCAGCTGCTGGCTGGCTTCTGTCTCCCATTCCCATTCTCTGACTTCAGAAATGCTGCCTGAAAGAGTATTCATTGTTTTCATGTGCATGAAGGGCTCCATTTATGCCTGATGCAGCATGATAAAAATTATGCACAGCTTTAAATATCTCAGATTAACCTTGTTATACATTTCATTTAATTTCCATGCTAAGCTCTGTTCCTAAAGGCATAGTCTAAATAGTTTGCCACATCTGTATCTACCTTATTATTACTTAAAACTAAAAAATTAGGGCTTCTTGCGCACCTTCTCTTTAGTCATCTTTTCTTTTGTAAAATTGACTTTAATCGCAGTAGGTCTTTTGCCCCCTTTTTGAAAATTGGGGCACTTTCTCATTTCAAGGACGATGTAACCTGGATTTGGGATTACATCTGAAGTTTCTTTTAAGTCCCATAATTCACCTGTGTCTGCAGCGTTGAAAAACCCAGGTTTTCTTTTTCCGTCTTTTCACCTAACTTAGGCTTCATTTCCTCCCAAGTGCATTTGTTCTAGCCTTCCCAGGTTGAAGATAGTTCTCCTTGATAGGAACTGGGCAGCAAAGTGGTGTTTGCGTGTTCAATTCTCTTTGTGTCACTTTTTTAACATCACATGATGTTAAAAAACATGCCTGCACGCTCAGTCCTTTCAGTCGTGTCTGACTCTTTGCGATCCCAGGGACTGTACCTTTCCAGGCTCCACTGTGCATGGAATTTCCCAGGCAAGACTACTGTATCCAGTTGCCATGCCGTCCTCCAGGGGATCTTCCCGACTCAGGAATCAAATCCTAGTCCCCTGCATCTCCTGCATTGCAGGGGGAGTCTTTACTGGTGAGCTGTGGGGGAAGCCCCATTATCAAGTATAGCAGAACCCTTTTTTCCTTTTCTTTCAGTGACCATCCTCTTTTGCTGCTCCCCATCCACTGTCAAATTCATTGAAATAACGTTTTTCGTAAACTTCAGCATATTCTTGGTTTTGATCTTACTGACTCTATCTTTTCATGTCCAGGCCATTCTTCTACTTTTGCTTATGAAGGGCCTGCTTTTGTTGCTGTTTTATTTAACTCATCACTGGGTTTTCATTTGTAGACTCCTGTTTTTTATTGTATTGTCATATTCATTATACAGTCAGATTTTCGGTTTTGAAATACTTTCTCCTCTTTCTTTTTTAAAAAAATTTTGGCCACACCTCAAGGCATGAGGGATCTTAGTTCCTCAACCAGGAACAGAACCCATGCCCTATGGTGGAAGCATGGAGTCTTAACCCCTGGACCACCAGCAAAGTCCTTCCCCTCCTCTGTCACTCAGAGTATAAAGTATTTTTAATTTTACTTATTAAGCTATAATTGATCTATAATGTATTAATTTCAAGTGTACAGCTTCAGATTCTTTTCCATTATGATATATTATAAGATATTGAATATAGTTCCCTGTGCTATAAAGTAAATCCCTGTTATTTATCTATTTTATATACAGTGGTGTGTGTCTACTAATCCCATACTACTAATTTAATCCCTCCCCTTCCCTTTTCTTCTTTGGTAATAGTAAATTTGTTTTCTATGCCTGTGAGTTTGTTTCTATTTTGCAAGTAAGTTAACTTTTTTATAAGTTGCATTAAAAAAATTCTACATATAAATATTATGTCTTTTTTAAAAAGTCTATAGCCTTGAGATTATTTCTGGCACCTTTCTGTGCTCTTTTTTTCTTTTTTGGCTTCGCCATGTGGTTTGTGAGATCTTAGTTCCCTGATGAAGGATTGAACCTGTGCTCTGCAGTGGAAGTTTGTAGTCCTAAGCACTGGACTGTCAGGGAATTCCTTTTCTGTGCTCTTTGAAATATGCTTTCCTAAAACCAGGAACTGTGCCTTGACCAAATCATTTCTTCCTTGCCTATTGTGAAATATGCAATTGTTCTCTAACTGATGTTTTGAATAAAAAGGTCCCCTCTTTGCTTCTTTGGCTTTCTGAAAAGCAAGCATTAGCAAAGCAATTTAAAAAACACATTAGACATCCTGGTTTTTAGTAGAATGGAACCTCTAGCAGACTTATGGAAAGCAGAAATTCCCTATGTCTCTGTGTCAACTTCTTGTTTATTTAAAAAAAAAAATCAGCCACTTTTTCCATCTGGCTGGGTGGTACTGCAGTGGATGCTTGTGGAGTATTATTTCTAATTTTCTGTTTCTCTTTGCCCCAAGTATCTAGTTGTTTATCATTCACTTTTTCAACCTATGAGAACTTAACTTGGGGTTCTTGGGAAAGTACAATCTTAACTCTCTGGTGTTTGTTTTTGGCTAATTTCTGCCAACAAATCAGTAAGGAACAAAGAGTAGTTCAGTCAGAGGAGAAGTAGACCTATATGATAACTAATTTTTTTTTTTTACAAAGTCATGGTCTCATTAAAGTAATATTATTTTTCCACGAAGGAAAGACAGTAAAAATGTTTTTTGCTTTACACTGAATTATATTTCCCCTTGGAGTTTGCTTCAGAGTAGAAGAAAAAACTCCTGAAAAGCCTGAATCCTAGTTCTCTGTTTTTTGTTTGTTTCTTTGTTTTGTTTTCTGGGGAAGAGTAGTAGAAGCTTTGGATGAGTAGGTGGGAATGAAAAAGGAAGAACAAGAAGAAAGAGCTTTGACCTTTTGGAGGATCATTGCAGCTGCCAGCTGGTCTACCCAGACTCGGGTGGGAGGAAGGGTAGAAGAGGCAGGGTTGGGGGTGGGTGGGTAAAGTGCCAGCCTGGGCTGTGGAGTCACACTGACCTGGGTTTCATATCTGCATCTACATTTACTTAGTTCTGTGACCTTGGACACGTTTTTTATTCTAAGCCTCAGAATCTTCATTTGTAAAATGAAGTTAACGACTGAGGTCATGGGTTTGCTGAGAAGACTCAATGAGAAGATTTATGTAAAATGCACGGCACAGGGCCTGCCACAGAGTGACGACCACACAGACGTTAGCTTCAGCACTTCAACCTCAATGAACTCAACTTTAGAGTTTAGTTATGTAGGAGTTTCTCCAACTGAACTGGAACTCTTTGTGGTCGAGAATGGTATCTAACGCTCTTCTTGGACAGAGTATACTTAATAGATAATCATGGACTGATTTGAGGTCAGCCCCACACAATGTGTGACAGCTTGGCTCAAATAAAAAGCAGGGCACATTTGTGGCATGACCTGGAGTGTCCTTGTATGTAGTCCTTGTGACCTCTCATGTGGGAAGGGTTTGACATTGTTTTCCTTGACTGTGTGCAGATATTTATACTTATGTGTGTGTGTGTGTGTGTGTATATATATGTATAGGTACATATGTATATGTTTATGCAGATGCATACAAACCTATTTGTTTAGAATTCATGCCACCTGGAGGTGCAAGTTATCGATAACTTCAGCTCTTGTTATCAGGGCTCTTCAGTGCTAACTGAAGGCCTGACATTGTCCCTGAAACACTGACAAATTCTATAAGGCTACTGAAACACGGACGACCAAACCATCCCAGTGCACTTGGAATTTAGCATGTTTGGTTTATATTCTAATTCTTTGGAAGTTGTTCTCTAGCTTTGATAGGCTAACTTTTGATCTTTATTGTTTTGTTGTTATTATTTTATTTTTGGTTGCACTGGGTCTTCGTTGCTGTGCAAGGGCTTTCTCTAGCTTCAAGGAGCAGGGGCTACTCTTCCTTGCAGTCCTCGAGCTTCTCACCGCAGTGGGTTTTCTTGTTTTGGAGCACAGACTCGAGGCGTACAGGCTTAAGTAGCTTTAGATTGTGGGCTCAGCAGTTGGGGCTCTCCAGCTCTGGAGCATGGGCTCAGCTGTTGTGGCACGCAGGCTTAGCTGCTCTGAGGCATGTGGAATCTTTGTGGACCAAGGATTGAATCCGTGTCCCCTGTATTGGCAGGAAGATTTGAATCCACTGTGCCACCAGGGAAACCCCGATAAGATAACTTTTAAGTAGAATGAAAAGTTAACCAAAATAGTCAATCTCCCAACAAACCTGGACAAACAGAGCTTTACTATATGACCTTATTGTTAGAGGAAGTGGTTTCCCATTTGGTTTTGTTATGATAATTATTTTGGGGTGGAGGTTGAAGGGTTTAAGTGACAAGTTTTTTTGTTTTTTTTTTTTTTTAAAGCAGACAACAAAAAAGACAAATCAAAGTGCATTTCTTTTTCTCGAAGTCTATTTGGCTGTCTCCAGGAGTGAGCTCCAGAGTGACACGGTGAGAGGCAGGTCCTGGAGACTGCTAAATGAACTCTCCCCTCTGGCCCAAGTCTGGCAAGACAAATGAAGGAGGAGAACTTCTGAGCATTAAGCTGTAATCTCAGGACTTGCCTGGTGACCTCATGGTTAAGAGTCTGTGGGTTTGATCCCTGGTTGGGGAACTAAGATCCCATATGCTATGGGGTAAATAAACTCATTTGCTGCAACTACTGAGCCTCCATGTTCTGGAGCCCTATGTACCACAGCAAAGACCCAATTTGCTGTGGGAAAAAAAAAAAAAAAGAAAAGCTGAAGTCTCCAGTCTGACAGAGGGAGAAAGAGCAAATGCGTGATAAATTCAGTGCGGCCAAAAGAATGGAGAAGGGATACAATCGTCATAATGTTCACAGAACCCCATGGAAGGTGTGGTAACCTCAGACTCTCTTGCATTTTATAGTTATTTTAGGAAAATGAGTCATGTCCATTACATTGGTGTTGTTAAATGGTCACAATTTACATTGATGACTGTGCCTAGTTGCTGAGGGGTCATGTGTGACCTGGATCAACAGAAGCCAAAGACTGTATGTTTTCACATTTAATCCTAAGAACACTCTTTTGAGAAAGAAGGATATTACTATCCCAGTTTTACAGATGAGGAATCAAGGCACAGAGAGATGAAGTGTCTTGCCCAAGGTCACACAGTGGATAATACAAAGTCAGGGTTCCATCCCAGGTTGGTGTGACTCCAGAGCTGGTGCTCTTTTCACTGTTTTCATGAAAATACCTTCTCACCCAGGGGTCTTTCTGGCTCTAGTGTGTCCCCAGATGTGTTAATTGGTGAGGTCTGCTGTAACAAAGCACCAGAAGTTGGGTGACTAAAGTAACAGAAATGTATCATCTCACAGTTCTGAAGGCTAGAAATCTAAAATTAAGGTGTTGGCAGAATTGGTACCTTCTGAAGGATCTGTTACAGGTCTCTCTCCTGTCCGTCTTCTCTCTGTGTCTCTTCATATCATCTTCCCTCTGTTCAAATTCCCCCTCTTTTAAGGACACCGGTCAGTCATATTGGATCAGGGCCCATCCTAATGACCTCGTTTTAACTTAGTAACCTCTATAAAGACACTATCTCCAAATAAGGTCACTGTCTGAGTCACTAAAGTTAGGATCTCAACACATGAATTTCGTGGAGGGAGGGCAATTCAACCCGTGTGTGTGTGAGTCACTAGGTCGTGTCTGACTCTGTGACCCCATGAACTGTAGCTCACCAGGCTTCCTGTCCATGGAATTCTCCAGGCAAGAATACTGGAGTGGATTGCCATTCCCTTCTCCAGAGGGTCTTCCTGACCCAGGGATTGAACCCTGGTCTCCTGTATCGCAGGCAGATTCTTTACCACGTGAGCTACAGGGAAGTCCTAATTCAACCCATAACATCAGATAAATCACCTACAGGTCATTCTCTAGCAGCTGCCCTTCCGATGATTTGTTTGCAGCGAGGGGACTTTTCCCATCACTCCTTTTCCGTGACCATTCTATTTAATCTGTTAACCAGTGAACATGGTCATCTTCTAAGTGGGCCTGCTCACTGGAGTGAGCTTTAGGTCAATAAAGCATTCAGTGGGCTCTAATTTAATTAACCAAGTTACTGGGACAGCTGCTGCATAACTCTGGTTTACGGACTACCAGAGCTCACTGCTGATCCCAGGCATTCCTGATGCAGCCTCAAGCCCTGGGGAGCTTTGCTCCTGTTTTGGCAGAAAAAGAGAGGGAAGCTGAACTGCCACCTAGAATTTCCTACCCTCAATGTGTCTTTCAAAAGTGTATGGGAGGGAGGAGAGGGTGAGATGTATAGAAAGAGTAACATGGAAACTTACATTACCATATGTAAGATAGATAGCCAACAGGAATTTGTTGTGTGGCTCAGGAAACTCAAACAGGGGCTCTGTATCAACCTAGAGGGGTGCAATGGAGAGGGATATGGGCGGGAGCTTCAAGAGGGGATATATGTATACCTATGGCTGATTCATTTTGAGGTTTGACAGAAAACAGCAAAATTCTGTAAAGCAATTATCCTTCAATAAAAAATAAATTAATTTAAAAAATTCCATAGGCAAAAAAAAAAAAAGTATATGGGAACCACCTTAAAAGTCAACGCCCTGCATTTTCTTTTTTTTTTTTTTTTTGTATTTTTAGTTTTTTATTTTTTAAATTTTAAAATCTTTAATTCTTACATGCATTCCCAAACATGAACCCCCCTCCCACCTCCCTCCCCATAACATCTTTCTGGGTCATCCCCATGCACCAGCCCCAAGCATGCTGCATCCTGCGTCAGACATAGACTGGCGATTCAATTCACATGATAGTATACATGTTAGAATGAACGCCCTGCATTTTCATCTACCTCTTTTCTCATCTTGCCACAAATCAAGTCAGTGCTCTCCCATAATTTTAAGATTCCCTGGTGGCTCAGTGATAGAGAGTCTGCCTGCCAGTGCAGGAGACCCAGGTTTGATTCCTGCTCTGGGGAGATCCCACACGCTGCGGAGCATCTAAACGCGTGTGCCAACTACTAGCCTGTGCTCTAGAGCCTGGGATCTGCAACTGCTGAGCCCACGTGCCACAGCTAGTGAAGTCAGCACTCTCTAGAGCCTGTGCTGCGCCGCAAGAGAAGCCCCTGCAATGAGAAGTCCGCACACTGCAGCTGCAGAGTAGCCCCCACTGGCGGCAACTCGAGAAAAGGCCCATGCAGCGACGAAGACCCGGCACAGCCATTAAAAAAGAAAAAAGGTTTCCAAACATCTCCCTCCGCTGGACTTGTCAGCTTCTCGTGTCCCACCGGTCCAAGCTGGCTTAGTTCCTCAAGCCTCTTCCTGTCTCCCCCACCTAAACACTAGCTCAAGATCTCTCTTCCTCCAAGGGCACCAATGTTGTCCGTCGTTCTCTGACCTTCTCAGGTCTGTTGGGAGGCAGCCCTGGAGAAGGGGAGAGAGCTCTGGATTTAAAGTCAGAAGATTCAGATGCGTGTTTTGGCCTTGTCACTGGACTTACCAGAATGAACCTCGGCATAGCGTTTCGCCCCTCTGTGCTCAGTGTGATCATTAATCAAATGGAGATAGAAGTCTCTTGCCTCCTGTCCCTCCCAGGGTGGTCATGAAAACAGTAAACTTCAAAGGAGCTCTCCCCACACAGGATGATGTGAACATGAAGAGAAATCGGATTTTGCTTATGTTGTATGTAGCATGCAACATGTTACTGGGGCCATTTTATTGCCTCTGTTTTGTGTGTGTGTCTGCGTTGGACCATGAATTCCAAGACAGCAGAGAACTTTGTGCAGTGGCCCAACCTCACCATCTGCAATCAGCCACTGATGTGCTTTGGATAACTGATGAAAGCCAGTCTTGGAGAACAAAGAAGAGACCAGTGAGTGACAAAAAAAAGAAATTTAGTTGCTCAGTCGTATCTGGCTGTTTGCGACCCCATGGACTGTAGCCTGCCAGGCTTCTTTATCCATGGAATTTTCTAGGCAAGAATACTGGAGTGGGTTGCCATTTCCTTCTCCAGGGGATCCTCCTGACCCAGAGATTGAACCCAGGTCTCCAGCATTGCAGACAGATTCTTTACTGTTTGCGATACGAGGGAAGCCCAGTGAATGCCGAAATGGATATCAAAACAATTTGTACATGGAGAGACTGACTGACTTTCTCTGAGTGACAAAGCTTTTACAGTCACATCAGTCGTTTAACATTGATTTAAGGTGTTTGCTATTGCTGACCTGGAGCAGATGTTTAGGAAGATACTTCTAATCAAACACATGATTGATGTATTTTGCTACTCCGTTGTGTCTTGATTAAGGCAGCTGCGAAATGCCCTTTGTGTCCAATAGTGACACCACTGACTCCCATGTGGGGAATTCCTACAGTTCATATTGCACCAAGCATTCCCTACGGTTACGTCTTTAGATATAAATCTGAACAGCTCCCAAAGCAAATGGCTTTTAAGCACAGTGAAAAAGAAGTCTTTGATTAACAAAATGAGCAGTCTGGGGAGGTCACTTTTATTTATAGTATGTAAATCACAGACTTGATAGTTTATTTTTGAGCTTAAGAAATCTTCCAGAAACAATGGCTGCTTCTTTGCAGGCTTAGAAACCGTTTCCTAGAATACAGGTCAGGTCATTTCTTTGAAGATTTGAACAAGCCTGGCTTGGTTTCCCTTTCCTCCTGGGAATGCAGGCTCCCACCTGGGAAGAGGGAGCTGCTTTCCTGTCCCTCCCACCACTCTATTTTTTAAATTTATTGATTTATTTTTAATTGGAGGGTAATTGCCTTACAATGTTGTGCTGGTTTCTGTCATACATTCTGCTTTTCATGGCTGCCTCAGTGGCTGATGAGGGACAGCGCAGGGCAGGGACGGGATGGGACTAGGACGTGCTGGCTACTGGGCAAGGTGCTAGGAATGACTATGTATTAATACAAAGAAAAGGCATTACTAATTTTGGATTTGGGGGCTGAGAGGAGATGTTTTGTGATGGGTTAGCAGTCGAGCTATAGCTTGAAGCACCAGAGAAGTTTTCCAATCGTGAAAACCTGAGGGAAGTGCAGCCTCAGTAGAGGCATGGGGGTGGGAGTGGGGGTCTGCTTGAGGAATATTCTAGGGTGTTGACTGAAGATGGAATAAAGTGTCCAAGGAAGGAAGGACCCAGTGAAATCCGAGGCCAGAAAAATTAGTTTGAGATTGGATTGTGAGGGGCATTGAATAATTAGCTTGAAGAACATGCGTTTGACCCTGCAGACTTTGGGGAGTAGGTGCAAGCTTCTGTAAGTAACAGAGGGGCCTGGTCGGACCTTTGTTGAAGACGGAACCCCGGCAGGCATGTGGAGCGCGGGTTATGAGGGGAAAGAAGGGAGGCACAATACGGGATCTAGAAAGATGGTACTGATGAGCCTATTTGCAGGGCAGCAATGGAGATGCACACTCAGGGAAGACAGAGTCTGTGGACGCAGTGGGGGAAGGAGAGCGTGGGACGCACTGAGAGAGTCGCACCGAAACACACACACACTACCATATGCAAAATTAGATGGCCAGTGGAAATTTGCTGTATGATGCAGGGAACTCAAAGCTGGTGCTCTGAGACACCCTAGAGGGGTGGGATAGGGTGGGATGGGTGGGAGGTTCAAGAGGGAGGGGACATCTGTATACCTGTGGATGATTCATGTTGATATATGGCAGAAACCAACACAACATTGTAAAGCAATTATCTTCCAATTAAAACTAAATTTAGAAAAAAAAGAAGGGAGGCAGAGGGGTTGCTTAGAAGCCAAGGGGTGATAGGAGTCTACCAGGAGGGTGGACGTTTCCTGACTGGGCGGCATGGTGGGAAGTAAGACTGACGGCTGCAGGTGCTGGTTGAGTGACTGGCGGCTGGAAAACTCTTTACTGGGCACTTAGCATGTGCCACGCTGTGTGCCACTGAGAGGACAGAGTCTCTGCTGTTGAGGACCTACCTATCACCTCGCTTGTCTCCCCTGTGCACGGTACCTGGGCTGCTGGAGGGAGCTCTCCAGGACGGGGACTCTCTGGGGTATTGGGAAGACAGAGGGACATTTGACTTGGGTCTTAAAGGATGGTGGCAAGTTGATCACATCCCTGGGCTATTTTAAAATACATATATATTTAAGAGATTTATTAAAGCATCTTCTCTTGAAAATGGAAGCACATACACATTAGAAACATGTAACCATCATCTTCCACAGTCAAAGTAAAATGTGATCTATTTTTACTGTTTTCATAGCTGAAAACTTCAGATCTTACACCGAACTCATTCACCCTGAATATTTAATTCATTCTTCCTGAAAGTATCCAGGACAACAAATAACCAAAAAGCAAACTATTATGAAAAAAAAGTGCATAGAAAAGAAGAGGTGTAAAGAATACCCCCTTTCTACCAACCCCCATCAAAGGCAAACAATGGCATTTTGCTCTTGCTTAACCTAGATAATCTTCAAAAATGACTGAAATGTAATATTCTTAACAACAACAACAACAACAGAATCTGATATTTAATACATATTCAAATAGCTTATCAGTGTTTGAAAATGAATACTTGAACAAAGGAAAATGTACGTTGTATCAAACATGTATGAAGAGCCCTGTTTTGCAGCATTCTGTAAAATAAACAGGACAAAAAGCTGGTACAGGGTTTATTGACAAAAGCAGAATTTCTTCAGGCGGGTATATAAGGAGGCTTGGTTCTTTCCCAGGCATCTTCACTGCCATTTTATGGTTAGCAAAACCTACTGGGGAGGTACTTCAAAGGCTGGATACAAAGCAATCTATGGCATGTTGCTGTTGATGTATTCATAACAGTCCCTAACACAGTTGATCAGATAAGCTTTAAAGTGATGAACAAGGCAAAGAACAGAAGAACAATGAACAGGAGGCAGCTGGAGTCCAATGCCAGGAGGTTATTTTTATAGGAAAATCAGGTAATTGATCCAGAGAGTCTTTGATTCTTGGCAAATAAGTGAGAGAACTGATAGCAACCAGGCAGCTGAGAAAAAAGTAAAAAAGCCAGCAGCAGAAAAGCGGAATCAACCAACCCAATTGATAAGAAATTCCTCCGCATACCAGCATTAAACTGATTGTAAACATAAGAACAGAGACAGCAAAAAAGAACACAGGCATTATCAGCCATTCTCTGGGACGAACAGTAATTGCCAGTGACTTCACACTGAGTGTTGACAGCTGGCATTGAGTTTGGGTGTGTTACCTCCATGGTCAGCAGCATTGCCATCAAAGGTTGAGCACCATGTATCCTGTCCCCAGGATGATCGTCAGGTGCGGACATCGCAATAGTTGCAGCATCAGGTACTATAGGACTGGTCACTGAGGCTCCGCTCCAAAGTCACGGACACCACTGGGAATCCAGAGGGCCTCTTTCTTGGCCAGGCCCCTCACAAACGCCTTCCGCCCCGCCGTTGGTTATTGATAGCTCTGTCACTGTGTACAAGCCAAACGACGAGTCTTCCTGGGCTGCATTTAAAAAATGATGGCCATGGCTCTAGGGATAAGGCCCAGTCTTTACCTTGACTCTAAAGGCTCTGCCTAGGACTTCACTGGTGGTCTAATGGGAATCCACTTGCCAATGCAGAGGACACGGGTTCAGACTCCGTCTTATGTCTGTGACAAGCTCTCTTTTGCACCTGGTACTTCTCAGAGCACTTCCTCACAGATGTAACTGAGCACCTTCTGCGGTCCTTTGGTTCGTGTGTGTTTCTTCCCATTATCTTTGGAGCAGGGATTGAGTGTGATTTTTGCTCAGCATTGTATCTTTGGTGCTTGCACAGTGCTTGGCACATAGTACATTCTCAGCAAATATATATTGGCTGACTGGTGGACTAAAATAATTAGTAAAAGGGGGGATGGTCTTTCAGGAATAGAGGCCAGCAGGAACACAGGTGCTGTGGTTTAGTGTAGGAAGGACTGGAGACTGGCTTATGCGAAAGGGGTTAAGCAAAGAAAAAATTAGGCTAGAAAAGTATGTGGGATATACTTGGAATAAACCATCTGTGCCCTGCTAAGAACACCCTGGATTCACATTAGGTGCTCCCATTACATCTTGTTCCTCCCTGTCAGAGATGGCACTCTAATTGTTGGCTTGACCCAACTAGACTGTAAACTCCTTGAGGGCAGGGGCTCTGCCTGACTCGTTCATTAATGTAACTCCAGAATCTAGAACGGTATATCTGGTACTTGGTAGGAAGCAACAAAAACTTGCTGAGTGAATGAGTGAGGAAATGAATGAATGCTTTTTATCATGGGAGCTTGAGAGCCATGGTAGGTTTTTAATCTGTTTAGATTTGCTCTGGGAAATGCTGCTTTGGCAGCATGGTAGGAAAAAGAAGGGTGCATTTTCATTTATTTTATCCTTTCATGTTGATACTTGAGCATCTAGATTTCCTGAAAAGGAAGGAGTAAAGGTACAGACTGATTAGAATGGAATAGATGAGAAGCAGGAGACAAACTGGGTGGGTGTTAGAGTCACTCTGGGGAAGATGCTGGTGGATGGTCGGGGGTTAGCTGGGGGTAGTTGGAAGAAGGCATAAACTTGAGAGATGACCTATTTGAATGACTGCTGGAAGGTAAGGAGTTGGGAGCAGGCAAAGATGATCCCAAGATATTCACGATTTCCATTTGCCAAAGAAAAGTCAAATTTCTTGCTGCAGAGAAAAGGGGCTAGTGAGGGGAGAAGACTAGTGAGGGGGCTAGTGAGTAGGAGTCACCTCCCTCTCCAGTATTCTTGCCTGGAGAATCACAAGGACAGAGGAGCCTGGTGGGCTGCAGTCCATAGGGTCGCACAGAGTTGGACACGACTGAAGAGACTCAGCACACACACATGCCAGGCCCTGCAGGACCCTTCTGAGGGGCTGCCCTCCCCTCTTGGAAATGCTTGGGCACCCTCTATTCTAGACTTCAGGCAAAATAACAAGACAGAAGGGAGTGCTCCGAGACAGCATGCTGATGAAAGTAAGTAGCTCATTACCATATAAGACCACATAGATTTCTTTTCCTTCTAAAACACGTTCATCTATTTCTTTGTGTTCAAAGCAAGCAATATGGCAACAGACACTTGGGGTTTCTTCACTATTTGTTGATATGCAATAATGGTCTAGAATAAGTTAGCTGGATCTAGCATTTTCCCAATTTTCACTCATTAAAGCGTCCTTCTTATTAGACTTAGGAGTCATTCATTTAACTTCTTCATCAAGATAAACACTCTCCAGAGGGTTGGATGGAAGGGGATGGGCTTGGGGCTCATTAGACTGTGGGATGGCAGTAGAGGGTCTGGTGGCTTGAACTAACCTCGGTGGGATGATCCAAACAGAACTTGAAGGAGGCGGGGCTATTTGAGGGGATGCGGGGATACTGTGGGTGTAGGTGGACCATGCCACAGATGAAGACTCCATGAGGATGATGGACTCATTGCTGATAGATGAAGCTAAAGAGGGGGGATAGATGGGACTAAGGGGGATATACAGAGTGTTCCAGAATCTCAAGCCGGCATTACACCAGACATGTTTTCCTCCTGGAGCACCAACCTTTCCCTCTCCAGAGGATAAAGTGAGAGCAATTATGGAGGCCGTCTAAGCAAGTTGGAAATCCACAGGGGAGGCGGTCAGAGAAGATCATGGGCAGGCTTAAATCCACAAAGGCTGAAGCTGTCATTCACTGGCAGACGCGAAGGGGAGATAATGATCAAGCTGGAACTACATAGGCACTGGCTGAAGCGGCAGTCACAGATGGGATTTCTTTTCTTGGAGCCTGCCCATGCAGTGAATATGTGGCTTGTGGGGCATGTTTGGGAGTGGGGAAGACCCTGGGCCAGATGTCAGGAGACCTGGGCTTGGATGGCCTCCAATGTGCTATGACTTACTCGCTTTTCAGAGCATCAGCTTTCTCCCTTGATAAGAGAGATGGTAGATACAGCGGTCTCTTTTAAAAAACTTTATACATATGAGAATTCCATATAACTTGAACTTGGATATTTCCATTTGGGTAGGGGAGAAAGATCACAGTGTTTTCTCTCTGGAGGTACCAGGTCCCAGCTGAAGGGTGGTTGCAAAAGGCCCTTGTTTTTTTTTCTTTTTTTCAAGAGTAGAATCTGATGGAGGAGAGAAAGCAAGAAAGCGAGGCTCAAGAGGAGGCTAATCTGGAGAGGTGGTCCAGCGGAGTCAGGGAATATCAGTGCGGGGAGGCCAGGGAGCAGGGCCAGGACTAGGGTGAGACTACATCTGAATCTTTGGGGTGAAACTACAGTGGGGTTATGCTTCAGTGGGTTGCGGATAAAGCACACTAGGGCACCTGATTTAAGACAGCATCATTCAGGCTATTCAGGTGCCGACACTCGATTTGCTGGTGAGTACCTTCTTAAATTCTGAACCCTGCACTCCCACTACCTCACTCTAGAGGCAGGTATCCTGTCCAAACCAGCGGAATGGCCAGAGTGACCCAGAATGGCTCATCTTGGATGGAGGGAGTTTCAGAGAGATAGAGACGAGAGACTTCTTGGACAGCGAGCCTGAGAGAATGGCCAGGAAGAGGCCCTATCCTCTGCCCATTTTTAAGCTGGTTTTTTTTTTTTTTTTTTTTTGCCATTGAGTTGTACGAGTTCTTTGTACATTTTATCATATATCAAATATATGATTTGCAAAATTTTCTCCCATTCTCCATGTTGCCTTTTTACTTTACTGATGGTTTTATTTTGTCGTGCAGTCTTTTATGTAGTCCCAGTTCTTCATTTTTGCTTTTGTGGCCTTTAGTTTTGGTGTCAAATACAAGAAATCATTGCTAAGACCAATGTCAAGGAGCTCATCCCCTGTTTCTTCTTGGAACAGATCTTAAATATAAATCTATAATCAATTTAGAGTTGATTTTCATGTATGGTGTAACATAGGCATCTGGTTTCATTTTTCACACATGGCTATTCAGTTTTCCCAACTCTATTTATTGAAAAGACTATGTTGTGTTGTTGTTTAGTTGCTAAGTCATGTCTGAATTTTTGCAACCCCTTGGACTGTAGCTTGCCAGACTCCTCTGTCCATGGGATTTCATGGGCAAGAATACTGGAGTGGGTTGCCACTTCCTTTTCCAGGGGATCTTCCTGACCCAGGGATGAAACCTGGGTCTCCTGCATTGCAGGGCAGACTCTTTGCCCACTGAGCCACCAGGAAAGCCCAAACCCTCCCCATTGTATATTCTTGCCTCCTTTGTCACAAATGAATTGACAATGGGTTTACTTCTGGGCTGTCTATTCTGTTCCAGTGATCTGTGTGTCTGTTTTTATGCCAATGCTATACTGTTTTGATTACTATAACTTTGTAAAATAGTTTGAAATCAGGGTGTGTGATGCTTCCATCTTTATTCCTCTTTCTGAAGGTTGTTTTGACTATTTGAGAGTCATTGTGGTTCCATACAACTTTTAGGACTGTTTGTTCTATTTCTGTGAAAAATGCCATTGAAAATTTGATAGGGATTTCGCTGACTCTGGATTGATTTGGGTAGTATGAAGATTTTAACAATATTAATTCTTCTAATCCATGAGCACAAATTTTGTGTCTTTTACAATTTTTTTAATCAGTGTCTTATGGCTTTCCTGTGTACAAATATTTCACCTCCTTGGTTAAATTTATTCCTAGGCATTTTATTCTTTTTGATGCAACTATAAATGTGATAATTTTTCTAACTTATCTTTCTGATAGTTAATTATTAGTATATGGAAACACAATAGATTTTTGTTTAATGATTTTGTATACTCAGACTTTACTAAATTCATTTGTTTCCAGGTAAGTCTTTACTGGGGCTCTTTCTGCAGCAGCGGGGAGCAGGAACAAATAACAGGTTCCCAAACTTGCTTGCTCCCTGAGGGGCAGTGTTTCTTATATGGGGTGAGAGTAGGGGGTATGTCCAGGGGTCAAGTTGGAGGGGTGGCTTAGGTGTTTTGCTTACCCCTTAGGGCTGTGGTGTGTGCAGGGGGCAGCTCTTCAGAAGTGGCAGTTGGGTTTTTGGTTTCTTTGTATTTTTTGTCTAGAATTTGCCCTAACTGCACACCCATGCCATTATCTTTTGCTCTAATAGTCTTCAGGATTTTCTAGATATAATATCATGTTATCTGCAAATAAGGAGAGTTTTGCTTCTTCCTTTTCAATTTGGATGCCTTTTATTATTTTTTTCTTGCCTAATACGATTTGACATCCAATATTATGTTGAATAAAAGTGGCAATAGTGGGCATCCTTGTGTTGTTCCTGATCTTGGAAGAAAGATTTTAGGTTTGCACCACTGAGTATGCTGTTAGCTGTGGTCTCTCATTTTTCTCTAATAATCTCTTCCCATGTTGATATAGTTCAGTTCAGTCGCTGAGTCATGTCTGACTCTCTGCAACCCCATGGACTGCAGCACGCCTGGCTTCCCTGTCCATCACCATCTCCCCGAGCTTGCTCAAACTCATGTCCATTGAGTCAGTGATGCCATCCAACCATCTCGTCTGCTGTCCTCCCCTTCTCCTCCTGTCTTCAATCTTTCCCAGCATCAGGGTCTTTTCAAATGAATCAGTTCTTCGCATCAGGTGGCCAAAGTATTGGAGCTTCAGCTTCAGCATCAGTCCTTCCAATGAATATTCAGGACTGATTTCCTTTAGGATTGACTGCTTTGATCTCCTTGCAGTCCAAGGGACTCTCAAGAGTCTTCTCCAACACTACAGTTTAAATGCATCAATTCCTTGGCGCTCAGCCTTCCTTATGTAGTCACATCCATATGTGACTACTAGAAAAATCAAAGCTTTGACTAGACGGACCTTCGTTGGCAAAGTAATGTCTCTGCTTTCTAATATGTTGTTTAAGTTGGTCATAGCTTTTGCCTTTGATTATTTTCCAGAGTTCTAAAAAAGTTGATTCTGACAAATTTTTGGCCAGTTTTCTCATTGTTATGGAGGAGACAATTTTTGAGAGCTTTTACTCTGCCATTTCACTGGTATCCCTTGGACTATACTTGAAATGCTTTTCTATGTGATTGCCTTCTCATTTCTCAGAAATTCAGCTCAAATATCTCCTCCATTGTGAAGCTATCTCTGGGTCCTCTGGGTAAGGAGTAAGCTATCCTGTCATTCTCCTGAACCTCTGTGTTCATGCCTCTGTTATTTCACTTTTCACAAAAACAGTTCTTTATATCTGTTCCCATCTCTCCTCCCAGACTGCAAGCTCCTAACTGTGACTTATCGTTCCCCAGGCCCAGGTTAGTTCCTGACACACAGGAAGTATTCACGTATGTAGGCTGAAGAGTATTGTCTGGAGACCTCAGTGCCTGGCCAAAGGCTTCTCAGCTCCAGCCGTCGTGTTCTCCTGCTTCTGTGACTGGCTCATAGCTGACCTCTGTCTCTTCACTGTATTGTGTGTGGAGATTTCTGTGTGATGATGAGAATGATGATACCGTAATAGCAGCTAATATGTACACAGAGTCTATGTTAGACAGGAGATATAAAGCTACAAGAATTTTAAAAATATATTTAAAAGATCAAGTATTGATGTATTCTGGTTGTACTGGGTCTCCCTTGCTGCTCCTGGGCTTCCTCTAGTTGCAGTGACTGTGGTGCACAGGCTTCCTGTTTTGGGGAGGCTTCTCAGGTTGTGGAGCATGGGCTCTGGCTGCAAGGGCTTCAGTAGTTGTGGCGCGTGGGCTTGGTTATTCCGCGGCATGTGGGATCTTCCCTGTCCAGGGACTGAACCCATGTCCCCTGCATTGGCAGACCGGATTCTTATCCACTGTACCACCAAGGAAGTCTGCTAAAAGTTTTATCTTCAATAGCTGAGTTTGATACCCAGTAACTCATTTAATTCCAGCATCAGCTCTATGAGGCAGGTACTATGATCATAACTTTACAGGTGAGGCTGGGTAAGGGAAGGAGCAGAAGTGGGGTTGGATGAAGGCTGACTGTAAAACCCATCTTCTTAACTGTCCCATCTGAGGAATCTTTGAGAGGCATTGGAGGAGGAGGAGCCACACTAGCCTTTCCTTTCCCTGGGACCTCTTCTGCCTCCTTGGCTAAACAGATGTGGCTCCCAGGTGTGTTTAGCCCATCCTCGTGCTTTGAAGCAACATGGCACTGAAGTCTCCTCTAGCAGCTGGTTCCCAGGGCAGTGAGGCGGAGGGGGCCCATTTCCCTGGCATTGGGGTGACAAGCGCAGCCCGGAGAAGAGAGGTGACAGGTTCCTTGTCATCATCCCAACTGCAGCACGGAGACAGCCCCAGACTGCTGGGAAAGCCAACCCACACAGAGGTGAGATCTCATCCGCAGGGCTCAGAAACATTTCAACAAATGCTGATGTCAGTCTCTTGAATACAGCCCTGTCAGCAGGAAGGGGGAGGGTATTATGCCAGCATGCATGGGGCACACTTTTTGGCACAAGGGACCTGGTTGCTAAGCAACAGGAGCTGGCTTCCCCTCCTCTTTGTAACCTTTTTCTCTGTTTCTAAGCTTCCAGTTAGCAAATGGGAGGGGCTGGGGCTGCCCAGCCCAGCCTAGCCCTTGGCCCCTCTTTCCTGCAACAAGGGGTCTATTCATGGTTTCTGAGCAGAGTTCATTGTCTCTCTTGTGTGTGTATGAGTGTGTGTGTGTGTGTGTGTGTATGTGTGTGTGTGTGTGTGTGTGTGTAGGGCAATGAAGGGAGGAGCCATGTGTGAAGTAGGGAGACCTCAGCCCCAGCCAAGCTAGCCAGGCTATTTAATCAATGCTGATCCAAGAACAGAGCCAGGACATTGCCTAGCAGACCCCCAGGCTTTCATCAGTGCCACTGACCCACATGGTAAGGCTACACCCTGTTCTGGCCTCTCTCTCTTTCAACCCCACCCTTGACTCCACCCTTGGGCTTCTTTGTTGTTGTTCAGTGCCTAAGTCGAGTCTGATTTCTTGCAACCCCATGGACTGCAGCATGCCAGGCCTCCCTGTCCCTCACCATCTCCCAGAGTTTGCCCAATTTCATGTCCATTGAATCAGTGATGCCATCCGACCATCTCATCCTCTGCCACCCTCTTTTCCTTTCGCCTCTGGTGCAAAGGCTGGATCCTAGAGGGGCCCCGTGTGGCCAGCCTTCTGGTTTCATTTTCCCTGGGGGCTGACATCGATTTCCCTCTCTCATCCCCCACATGGCGAAGCCAGGTGCTTTGCCCATAGATGACTCTTGCTGCTGCTGCTGCTGCTAAGTAGCTTCAGTCGTGTCCGACTCTGTGTGACCCCATAGGCGGCAGCCCACTAGGCTCCCCCGTTCCTGGGATTCTCCAGGCAAGAACACTGGAGTGGACTGCCATTTCCTGCTCCAGTGCATGAATGTCCGACTCTGTGCGACCCCATAGACGGCGGCCCACCAGGCTCCCCCGTCCCTGGGATTCTCCAGGCAAGAACACTGGAGTGGGTTGCCATTTCCTGCTCCAATGCATGCAAGTCACATCAGCCAGTAAAGGAAACACCGGTAGAGGTAGCAAAATGGACACGACGCGGGGTGCGCCCGCGAGCACTGGGCCTATGGGCAGTACCCGGGAGGCCTCCAGCTGCGCGGCACGGGGCGCCACCCGCGCAAAGAGCGCAGAAAGCAGCCTCAGGAGCCTGACGGCGGGCCTAGCAAACGCCCCCGGCTGCCCAGCAGCGGCGGGGTCTCTGGGCGCCTTCGGAGCCGGTGCGGAACTGGAAGCCGCCTCAGACGGCTCAGACGGCCTGGTTTCGCAGAAGCCGCTCCCTCTTCCCAGGGCTCAACCGCAAGTCGCCTCGAGTCTAACGGCGGCTCTGAGGAGGACTGCCCCCGCATCGCCGCCTAGCGCGCCACTCAGAGGCCAGAGGCAGGGGGAAGAGGGGACTCTTAGTAAATCATCATAACTCAAAAGGAGGACCTGTGTCATTAAAGACCATTTTTGCAGGCTACCACAGG
This sequence comes from Ovis canadensis, assembly GCF_042477335.2. NCBI lineage: Eukaryota > Metazoa > Chordata > Mammalia > Artiodactyla > Bovidae > Ovis > Ovis canadensis. The sequence goes on along the minus strand of NC_091259.1, from coordinate 32,084,555 downwards.
AGCCTGGACAGGTGAGTATTGAGTTGGGGTAGCGTCCCCGGTGAGGCCAGTTTGTTCAGAGTCTGAATGTCAAGCCAGGCTCCCTTGATCTGAGACAGGAAAAAAGGCTGAGCATGCCCTGAGATTCTCTCCAGACCAAGTCTGTTGACATGGGAAAGTGGTCTGCAGGGGAGATGGGCATCACTTCAACTTTAGGGACTCTTTCAACTTGAGTGGAGTATAATTTCATTGAAGAAATGATCCATAGTGTTTACATATTTCTAATGAATACACTGGGCTTCCCTGGTGGCTCTGACGGTAAAGAATCTGCCTGCAATGCAGGAGACCTGGGTTTGATCCCTGGGTCGGGAAGATCCCCTGGAGAAGGAAATGGCAACCCACTCCAGTATTCTTGCCTGGAGAATTCCGTGGACAGAGGAGCCTGACGGGCTACAGTCCATGGTGTCACAAGACTCAGACATCACTGAGCAACTAACACACTATTAATATATTATTATACTTAATATTTGTGGCTTACTTTATCAAACCCTTTCAGCCACATAATCTGTTTAGTTTCTTCCTTCCTCCTTCCCTTCCTCTTTCTTCTCTGCCTTCCTTTCTTCTTTCTTTCCTTCCTTCTAGTCAATGTGCATTAACCGAATTCCCACTTTGTGCTAGGACCTGAGCCAGACCCTGGGATCCTAGACCAGAGAGAAAGGGGAGCGAGAAAGACAAGTAAAGGAGCATAATATAGGGTCACAATAGGTGCTCTGTGGGCTGAAGAAAGCTTCCTGAAAAGATGGCGCTTGAAGGGTCCTAGGGGTCAGTGTGTGGAAGAGGAGAGCAGTCGTCGTGCCTTCATGGAGTGAGTGTGTGAAGGTGTGAGGATGGGCATGTGTGTTAACATGACCCCGAGTCCTGCTGTGGAGGAGTTAGTGCTGGCAGGTGAGGATGGAGAGCTGAGGAGGGCGAGATCACAGAAGATGCTACGAGTCATGCCAGGGTGCTCCTGAAGGCTACAGAGACCTACTGGGTGCTATGACGATGAGGTTAGCTTGCTCATGTTTGCATTTTAGAAAGATCACTCCGGCTTGGAGAAGGAATGGAGACAAGGCTAGAGAGGGGAGGCTACTCAACAGGAAGCTGGATTTATCACTCTTATTTCATAAATGAGACAATTAAAATTTGGAGGGCTGATAAGTTATCACGTTTTTGCCAAGATCTTACTCTCTATTACTCTTCTTCATGGGTCATGAACTTCAGACAAATGTCTGACCTACCCTCCTCTAAGCTTTCTTACTCCCATTCCTTTGCCTCCTCAGTACCCTTTTTCTGAAACACCCAATGCCCATATATGTCATTTCAAACCCTATTCATCTATGAGGGCCTGTCTCAAAGGCTGCCTCTTCCAGGGAGCCTTTCTTGATGTTCCCAATAAGAAGAAAGCTGTCCTTTTGAATCCCAGTGGTAGCTGAACGGAACTTCCCTTTTGTCGCTGAACACAACTTACTTTCAAGGACTCACATGCAGATTCTCTGGGTTGGTGGTGGTGGAGGTCCACATTCATTTATCTTGAACTCCTTACAGCACCCCCATCGTGGCCTGTCCACTTGGGCTAAATGCTATTTACTGGGTGAGTGACTGCATTGTTCACTGAGGAGGGGCTCTTCTTCCTCTGAGATGGGAGGGAATGATGAAGGTGGGATCTTAGGATCTGATGAGGGATGTTGAGGGACTCAGTGGATGCCCTCCATGCTGGTGAGGGGGCGGTGACAAGGCTTCGGAATCAGCCCAGTCAAGGCTCGGGTGTCTGCTGTGACACTTACTGGGTGGGTGAGAGTAAGGTGAGTATGGCAAGGGGTTCCAGGAGACCTGGGAGGCCCGGGGGGCCTCTATGGGGACACACACCGAGTCCCCAGGGTGGAAAAAGACTTGCAAGTGGCAGCGAGGGTGTGGCTGGAGTTAGAGAGTGAGGACTTGTGCTGGGTGGAGATTTTCTTCTTGGTGAGTGACAGCTGTTTCTGCAGAGCCCGACGCTGGACGGCCAAGCCCCCACAGAGGCTCAGGATGCAGAGGAGAGGCCAGAATCTGCAGAGCCAGGAGACTCGCTACGGGAGCCTGAGACCCAGCAGCAATCCAGGAGGCCAGACTGGGCCACCAGGGAATGACAGGGTGGGGCAGTGAAGGGACGATCTTCCCACATCCCCCAGCTTCCTTCTCCCCAGATCGTCCTAGGTCAGCCTTAAATGACTGATGGCCAGAGGCTTTCTCACTATCCATCCTAGACTGCTTTCTCTCTGTTTCCCATTTTGGGGGCTTGAGTGGGCTCTGAGGCTCCTGTGATCAGAGCTCTTACCCTCCCACCCATCCCATGATAATGGGTCAGGGGGAGGTGGGCAGGTGCAGTGGGGCAAACTCCTGCCGCCGCTTGGTGGCTGTCTGGCTGTTTGGGGTGCAGTGGGCTGGTGGGCAGGGGCAGGACCCTCAGACACTCCTCTGCCCTCCCCACAGTCTCTGGGGCAGGCGCTGGTGTGTTGGGCGGCGCTGCTGGGCAGTACTGGGAGCCCTGGGGCTGCTGGCTGGTGCAGGCTTTGGCTCCTGGCTTCTAGGTCAGTACTGGGACCTTCAGTGGCTAGGGGAGGGACAAGAACGGATTCTGGGGGTGCTGGGAGAGAGGAACAGGAAGTGAGTGGGTGTCTAGGGCAGGTGGGATGACTGCCTTTTCCATCTTCTCTGACAGCAAGTGAAGACGGGATGCAGGTCCAGCCGGAGGGCCTCGGGCTCTATGCAGAGGAATGTTTTCATCCTATAGTGAGAAATGTGCTTGAGCAGGTGATCCAGGGAGGCCCTGGTCAAGCTTCACCTGGAAATCTTTCCCGTTGTGAGAGAGAGACAAACATACAGAGACGAGACAGAAGGTGTAATGCCTCTCTGCGTGTTGGGAGGGACCTGCCTAAAGCAGGGTGGTAGTGAGAAGTCCCCAGAGGCTGCCTTCCCTCCCTCTGCAGCAGGTGTCTTGTTCTGCGCCTGGGCCTCCTCCTGGGGGAATCCCTTCCTTTCCCAGCCTCTTCTCTGTGACCCTCTCCTTGTCTTTGTCTTCTGAAGTGCTGTATCTGTGGCCAGCTGCCTCTCAGCCCACTCCTGGAGCCCTGCAGGATGAGATGACTTTGAACTGCTCCGAGGCCAGCAGTGAGGAAGCCTTACTCCCCTCGATTCCCAGAACAGGTGAGCCACACCCCCAAGGTGGGGAGACTGCCCTCCCCACCCCCCAGGCCCAGGGCCCCTGCACAGTGCTGGGATCCTTCCAGTTTGCTGTCATCCACCTGCATCTCCTGTGCTGTGAGGGTGAGGCCCTGGTCCAGCCTCCAGAAGCTGATCTCTGATTCAGGGCTTTCAGCACTTCCTGGGGACTGTTTTGATCCCTAGTGGGGGCACGGCTAAAAACCCAGGCTTCCAGGAGAGGTGGCAACTTGCCATCTGGACAGAGGGAGCCTGCCATGCAGGGCAAGAGGAGCCAGGTGTGTGTTGGAGGCCAGTGCGTGGTGGACATGGGTCTTGACCCAGTGGCAAAGAAGGTGTAGAGGGCTGGAAACTTCACACCACACTATCTCCCCATCCCCAACCCCCCATTTTCTCCCCTCCCCTCCAGGTAAGGGTGGAGGGTCAGAAGATACCGTGCTGCCAAAGCTGGGGTTAGAAACAGTTACAGAAATTATTTAGGATAGGCTTGCCTGCCTTTGCTAGCTGTGTGTGCCTCTGGATACATTACTTCTTTGAGCTTCCATGTCCTTCTCCATGAAGTGGAGATAAAAATATTTACTGCGCGAAGCTGTAAGCATAATAAGAGCATGAAGTACAGGAGCTTACCTCAGGGCCCAGAAAAAGCAGATGCTCAATAAGTGGGCACCATCACCAGTACTGTCACAAGATTTGAAATTGGATGCTGCTGCTGCTGCTGCCGCCAAGTCGCTTCAGTTGTGTCCGACTCTGTGTGACCACAGAGACGGCAGCCCACCAGGCTCCCCTGTCCCTGGGATTCTCCAGGCAAGAACACTGGAGTGGGTTGCCATTTCCTTCTCCAATGCATGAAAGTGAAAAGTGAAAGTGAAGTCACTCAGTCGTGTCTGACTCTTAGTGACCCCATGGACTGTAGCCTATCAGGCTCCTCCGTTCATGGGATTTCCCAGGCAAGAATAGTGGAGTGGGGTGCCACTGCCTTCTCCAGAAATCGGATGACCTGGCTCCATCACTTGCAGATCCTGTGACCTAGGGCAGGTTGCTTGACCTTCGTGCCTTACTACCTGCTGCAGAATGGGGAGGATGGGCATTCTCACGCCATTGGGCGGCTGTGACCCTTGGTGATGGAGCACGTGTGAAAGTGTTTGGTTAAACACAAACCTGAAGGGCAGCACAGAGAGGGGTTCTTTTGTTCTCAGCATTGGCTGGCTCCCGGGGAACAGGGAGCCCGACATTGGGTACCCAGGCGATCATGAAGGTCTCTTCAGGGCCCATGGTGACGGGTCCAGCTCCTCCATCCCACTGCAGATGGGAAATGGCTTTCATGCCGGGGTCTCAATATCTTTCAGAATAAACACTTCTGAGGACTTCTTGCTGGAAGTACGGCTGAGGGCCCGGCCAGGCTGGCTGCTGGTCTGCTACGAAAGCTGGAGCTCTGCCCTGGGGGCGCGGGTCTGCGGGAGCCTCGGACTTCGTAGGTAACTGGGGCTGGGCCTGGGGCCTGGGGAAGGTGGAGGGTGGGTGGGTCGGGGAGAGGCTTTGAAGACCCTGCCTGCTACCATCAGAGTACTCAGGAAATGACAAGAGGTCATTTTGGTTGCCTCCTGGTCTCTGGTCATGATGGTGCCCAAGCCTGTTTCTCTCCTTTGGGCATCCTTGCTTTTCAACAAAATATAAATCCCAGCAGAAGTCATTCATTGTCAGTCTTGCTCAGTCACTAGCCTGGTGCAGTATCTCCTGTACATTCTGTTATGCTAACCCGCCGTCTCTTGTATTGCCATTTACAGCCAATTTCCACCCATTTTATTCCCCTTTCCTATCAAGACTCACTCACCACAAGGCAGTGAACCTTTCTGACATCAGGCTCAACAGTTCCAAGGAGTTTGCTCAGCTCTCTCCTAGACTGGAAGGCTTCCTGGAGGAGGTGTGGCAGCCTAGGTAGGGCTTCTCTGGAAGGGGTGGGCTTGGGGGTGAGACTGAGTGGTGCTCCTCACTTCCATGAACAACCCAACAAAAATCTTCCTATCATGAGAGCCTAGTGGTAAGGACACCGGAGGCATAAGATAGGACGACAGAGAGGAATATTTCATTTCATACAAGTTCTGCCCTTATACATAATTTATTTGCCCCTCACAAAAATGGCAGGATTGGGTGTTACTGTCAGAGGATTTGAAATGGTACTCTTATTCCCATTTCACAGATGGGGAAACTGAGACTCAGTGAGGTAAAGGGCCTTGTGTAAGGTCACAGAACTGATAATCGGCCACACCATGTCTTGAAATCAGGCTCTTGCCTCCAAACTAGTCCCTCTTACCCCTGCCACACTTTATTTGGATGATTCTGGTATCTCAGGAGAGAGATAGTGGACTGCTTGGAACCCAGAGACTCTGCAGAGAAGAGAGGGTCCTGGAACGGACCTTCCCCCGATCCTGGGGGTGGGCGTCCTCAAGCTTTCCAGCAGTCCTCTCAACCCTGCTCTGAAGCCTTCTCACCTCTGCAGCCACTGCTCCCATCTGAACCTTAGCCCCTCTGACCCAGCTCCTGCCCCCTGATGCTCCATCAGGGGAACGCAGTGCTCCTGCCTTAGATATCTGAACAGGCAAAGGGAAACAGCTGTGGACAGACTCGGCCAGGAGAGCCGGAGGGCTGTGGGTTTGGGAAACCAGTAGCAACTGAGGATCCAGATGTTGGATCCTGGGGGCAAGAGATGAGCGAAGAGAAGAGAGCTTTGGTCCAGAAGGAGTGGAGGTTTATGCTAAGAAAGAGGAGGGCAGAGGAGGGTGGGAGTACACAGCACTGGGCAGAGGGCTTGGACTAAGTGGAGTCGGCTTGGGCTGGAACAGGAGGTGAAGGACCATGTCCATTCACTCACTCGCCTGTCCGCGCTGAGCATACCTGGGGCTTCAGTGGGAACAACTGAATTTTTACATCCATCAATGCTCCATTTGTAATTCTGGGCTCTGCCCACATCGACCCCCTGAATGGTCAGGCAGAGCATGCTTACTTCCTGGGAGACCTGCTACGAGGAGGGGTCTGAAGGCTTGGGTGGGGGCGGGAAGCAGATAGCTGTGGCCACTGAGCGGCCCTGTCTGCTGTCCCCCAACAACACTCCCTCCTCCAGGCCCAGAGGGGTGTTGGGCTGGGCTGGGTCCCTGTCCAGCTCCTTGCTGGTGCTGCCTCTGGTTTGCAGGGACCGCTGTGCTTCTGGTCAGATCATCTCTCTCAAGTGCTCTGGTGAGTCCCCTCCAGGGTCTGGGAAGGAGGCGGTGGGAGAAGGAGGTCTCCCTCATGCCCCTGGGGTGGAAGAGCCCCGGTGGGAGGCTCACCTGGGTCAGGGGGGATGTCTTGCCCACCCACACACTGGGCCCTTCCTGCAGACACAGCTTTGCTGAAACAGAGCGTCGCCCCATGGACGCGTCTGTTCTGTCCCCCACCAGCTGCTGATCTGGGCAGGTGACCTCCTTGCCTTACTCCCCGGCCTAGCCTCTGACACACCCTCCCTTCTTCCGGAGCATACCAAAGGGGGAGCAGCAGCTTCCAGAATCTAAGGAGGGCAAGGAACTAGGGGCCAAGTAGGAGACAGTGTGTGGAGTTCCTTTCTCCCATCTTCCCAGTCATCTAGCCATCTTCACGTGTCATCTTCAGTTCAGTTCAGTCGCTTAGTCGTGTCCGACTCTGCGACCCCATGAATCGCAGCACGCCAGGCCTCCCTGTCCATCACCATCTCCTGGAGTTCACTCAGACTCACTTCCATCGAGTCAATGATGCCATCTAGCCATCTCATCCTTTGTCGTCCCCTTCTCCTCCTGCCCCCAATCCCTCCCAGCATCAGAGTCTTTTCCAATGAGTCAACTCTTCGCATCAGGTGGCCAAAGTACTGGAGTTTCAGCTTTAGCATCATTCCTTCCAAAGAAATCCCAGGGCTGATCTCCTTCAGAATGGACTGGTTGGATCTCCTTGCAGTCCAAGGGACTCCAACACCACAGTTCAAAAGCATCAGTTCTTCGGCGCTCAGCCTTCTTCACAGTCCAATTCTCACATCCATACATGACTACTGGAAAAACCATAGCCTTGACTAGACGGACCTTAGTCGGCATAGTAATGTCTCTGCTTTTGAATATACTATCTAGGTTGGTTATAACTTTTCTTCCAAGGAGTAAGCGTCTTTTAATTTCATGGCTGCAATCACCATCTGCAGTGATTTTGGAGCCCCAAAAAATAAAGTCTGACACTGTTTCTACTGTTTCCCCATCTATTTCCCATGAAGTGATGGAACCGGATGCCATGATCTTCGTTTTCTGAATGTTGAGCTTTAAGCCAACTTTTTTACTCTCCTCTTTCACTTTCATCAAGAGGCTTTTTAGCTCCTCTTCACTTTCTGCCATAAGGGTGGTGTCATCTGCATATCTGAGGTTATTGATATTTCTCCCGGCAATCTTGATTCCAGCTTGTGCTTCTTCCAGCCCAGTGTTTCTCATGATGTACTTTGCATATAAGTTAAATAAGCAGGGTGACAATATACAGCCTTGACGTACTCCTTTTCCTATTTGGACCCAGTCTGTTGTTCCATGTCCAGTTCTAACTGTTGCTTCCTGAGCTGCATACAGATTTCTCAAGAGGCAGGTTAGGTGGTCTGGTATTCCCATCTCTTTCAGAATTTTCCACAGTTTCTTGTGATCCACACAGTCAAAGGCTTTGGCATGGTCAATAAAGCAGAAATAGATGTTTTTCTGGAACTCTCTTGCTTTTTCCACGATCCAGCGGATGTTGGCAATTTGATCTCTGGTTCCTCTGCCTTTTCTAAAACCAGCTGGAACATCAGGAATTTCATGGTTCACGTATTGCTGAAGCCTGGCTTGGAGAATTTTGAGCCTTACTTTACTAGCATGTGAGATGAGTGCAATTGTGCGGTAGTTTGAGCATTCTTTGGCATTGCCTTTCTTTGGAATTCGAATGAAAACTGACCTTTTCCAGTCCTGTGGCCACTGCTGAGTTTTCCAAACTTGCTGGCATATTGAGTGCAGCACTTTCACAGCATCATCTTTCAGGATTTGAAACAGCTCAACTGGAATTCCATCACCTCCACTAGCTTTGTTCATAGTGATGCTTTCTAAGGCTCACTTGACTTCACATTCCAGGATGTCTGGCTCTAGATTAGTGATCACTTCCTTATCTGTTGCAAAACCTGGAGGGCGTTATGCTGGAGGGAGGCAGTAGTGGCCGATGACCATGGCGTCTCACTTCTCAATCCATCAGGGCCTGAGCATTTATTAAGCACCTACTGCATGTCCAGTGTCTTACCAAATGCTGGGGCAGATTTGAAAAGGCTTGGGTCCTGGGAACTTGCAGCCCAGTGATGGGGCCCCACTAACAGCCTCTCTGGTGGCTTCTTCCACCTGCCACCTCACCCATGTCAGCATCTTTGCCTCTCCTTCCCCCGGGCTCAGCGCGGCCTCTGTGTGCAGTTTCAGGCTGTCCTGCCTGTCCAGCTGGCAGTCCATGCAGGGCTGGTCAGCCACAGAACGGTCAGGCCACACCAGGGGGCTGTGGTGGAGCGGATCATCACCCGCCCTCTGTACAGCGCCCAGAACCACGACTATGACGTGGCCCTCCTGCAGCTCCACGCCCCACTGCACTTCTCAGGTGAGGCTGCGCTGAGGGTGGAGGGTGGGAGCCGCGAGGGTTCCTAAGACCCCCCGTGCTGTGAACCTCACAATGGTCACTTCATTTGGGGACTGTCATGGACTCTGGCGTCACGGGGACCTTGGGTTGCACCAACTCTTCCATGTGCTCTTTTGGGGACAAAGGGTCTGGCCCTTATCATAGCTGGGTGGCAGGTGGAATTTGCCTCGAGGTCCCCAGAAGAGCTTCCCAGTGACTCCATCTCCAGCAGGCTGTTCCACCCAGTTCCCAGGCTAGTGCCAGGTTCCAGCTGGGTTAGGATGGATGACAGCTAACTATATAGTTACTGGGCTTCTTACGTGGCCCTAGTAGTAAAGAACCCGCCTGCCAATGCAGGAGATGTGAGAGACACAGGTTTGATCCCTGGGTCAGGAAGATCCCCGGGAGGAGGGAATGGCTACCCACTCCAGTATTCCTGCCTGGAGAATCCCATGGACAGAGGAGCCTGGCAGGCTACAGTCCATAGGGTTGCAGAGTCAGACATGACTGAAGCAACTTAGCACACAGCACGTTAATAGGATAACAGTTAATAAGTAGCACTATGTTATGGTTAATAAGACTTACTTTACCAAATATCCTTTCACCCAACCCCCCATCCTTGTAACAACCCTTTCACCTCCCCATCCTCATGACAAGCCTGACGGGGAGCTGAGGCAGGTGTGTCCAGATGAGGGAAGTGACTCTCTCCGAGTTCAGGAGGCAAACAGGTCCCGGACAGGGCGCCTCCTCCACAGTGTCTGCCCTCGAAGGCCAGCTCTGTCTTCCGCATGCATGCGCCAGGCACGCACGCACACCTGTGCATGCCCTCACACACTCATGCAGGGCTCACATACCCACAGGCACACCTACTCCTGTGCATGCTTACTCTCACACCACACTCACGCACACACACACACACACACACTCACACACACTCAGCACTCCTCCCTTCCACTGGTTCCTGTTGGGAATCCCCAGCAACACATGCTGCTCTACACTGTTTAGAGTCTACCATACGCGAGTGCTCTCTGCACTGTTGTTCAACAGCTAATGCTTCTAAATTGACTTAAATATACTTAAAGGGAAATTTGAGGTTTCCACCAGACTGGAGACCTTATGCCTTAGAGTGAATATAACAACCACAAAAATGTATAGACTGGAAGCAAAACAGTGCTCAAGTCCCAGCTTGGCACTGTGCTCTGCAGAACTGCTGACTCAGGCTGCTCTCTCTGTGCTTACAAGGGGAGGATGGAAGTCCGGAGAGGCGCAGAGCGGCCCAGACAGTCTCTCTCCTCATTGCAGAGGGGCTGAAAGAGAAACGAAGAGGAAATACTTTCTCCCAGCGAAGCGGGGTTTATCTAATGGCAGGCCTATACGCTCTGTAAAATCAGGTTCGGGCTCACCCATAGAACAGGTCCCATAGGTTTGGAACCATGTCCCAAGAGGCTCTAGACACCCTGGGGAAAATCCAAACAGGGTCCTCATTAGGAGAGGTTAGGTACACGCGCCCAGCATGAGTTTCCACCCCTCATTGGTCCCAGGTGGGCGGTATCACGTGTACCCCGCCCAGCCTAGGACGCCAGGTACACAGCAGTTTCCACACTGTCCTCTGCGTGAATGGTGACCCTCAGGTGATACAGAGCCTGGCCCGCACAGCCACGCGGGAAGCTGGAACTAGGACTGTTTGAAGAAAGGGGTGAGGAGGACTGGCCGGCCTTGGTCCTTGCGCCCAGGCTCGGGGGCAGAGGGGCGGAGCCTGAGTGGGGCCCAGGACCACTGCCTCTCCGCACACACCTTGGGCGCCGTGTGCCTGCCGGCCAAAGAGCGGGATTTTCTGAGGGGCTTGGAGTGCTGGGTGTCTGGCTGGGGCCACACTGACCCCAGCCACAGTGAGTCAGCTCCCAGGGCCCTCGGTGCACAGGATAGGGGGTGGGGGTTGGGAGGCGAGGCATCTGTCCCCAGAAGTGAGGCACCGCGGCCTCCTCCTCCCTGGCCACAGGCCACCACGAGTCCCCTTCTCCTCTGGCATCACCCTCGGCCAGATGGGGGGCCCCAGGGTCCTTCCGGGAGAACAAACTGGTATTTCCCCCGAAACCAGGCCCTTTCTTCTCCCTCCCTGCCTCCCAGGAGTGCCAGGGCCTCAGCATCAGGGTGTATGTGTGATGCATACCCCTCCCTCCAAGTCTGATGGACCCTCCTGGCCAGAGTCCTGGGCTTCCATGTCCCTGGGGTCCCTAACTCCCTCTAGCGCCTCCGTCTGTGACCCTCCCATCTCCCATCTCCCTCCCTGCAGCCCACAGCTCCGACGTGCTCCAGGACTCTGGTCCCTCTTCTCAGCACCCAGCTCTGCAACAGCTCTTGTGTACAGCGGGGCCCTGACGCCCCACATGCTGTGTGCTGACTACCTCGACGGGAGGGCGGATGCCTGCTAGGTGTGGCCGAGGGCCTGGTGCGGGGCGGGGGCTTCGGGCTGGGTGCCTGGCCGATGTCTTCTCTGGTAGCAGAGGAGGAGCCCAGGCAAGTGGGCAGCGCAGTGAGGGTCAAGGAGGGGTGAGGCGAGACCGGCTTCATCCTGGAAGCAGGACGGCTTGGAGTGCAAGGTGAGCGCCCAGCCTGGGGTGGGGGCGGGGAGCACGCTGGTGCCCCTCCACCAGGAGGGACTTAACTGCCCGCTTCTCTGTGTCCGGTGGCTGGATCCCTCAGGGGGTCAGTGGGGGTCCCCTGGTGTGCCTGGATGAGGACATGTGGCGCCTGGTGGGGGTGGTCAGCTGGGGACATGGCTGCGCAGAACCCAGCCACTCCGGAGTCTACACCAAGGTTCCCAAGTTCCTGGACTGGATTCAGGACGTGGCGGCGCAGGTGAGTGGGGGCAAGTGGAGAAGACCGGTTTGTGAAAGACCCAACCCTCGAAACTGTGACCCTCTGCTGCGGGCGGGGGAAGGTTTCAGACAGCAAGGAGGAAGTGATGGCTTTGACAGTTGAATCCATTCTATCAGTTTAAGCATTCACTCGGGAAGAATCGACCCGAATTTGTAGCCCAGATTCCTAAGCTTGGTAAACTTCAGTGTCCTGGTTATAACCATCCAGTCTATCTTATATGCTGTGATATGTGACGATTACATGAAGTAAGGCCTGCCCAGCTCCAGGCTTGGAGTGTGTGACCCAAGTGTTACGATGCATTTGTTTATGACCATTACTCTTCCCTGGTCCCGCCTGCCCTCCCTGTACTAGGGAGAGAGCTCAGCATCTAGCAGTCTGGTTTCAGCAACTAATTCATTCTGTGTGGTCCTGAGCCAACCTCTCCACTTCATCCTTACAGTGGGAGAGGCAAGTGAGAGAACAAGAGCATGTGATTTGTATAAAGTCCTTTACGAATGCAGGGCGTGCATCTTTCTGCAAAGTTGGGCTCAGGGCAGGTAGTGGATAATACACTTTGTAGAGTTTATAGGTCACCTATGTATCCATCTTCTCATTCAAACCTTACAAAAACCCTAGAGAAATGGATATGCTAGTCCTGTTTGATAGAAGTGGAAATGAAGGGGCTGAGTGGTTAAGTGATGTTTAAAAAAATTGTTCTTGGAGTATAGTTATTTACAGAAGTGTGTTGGTTTTGAGTGTACAACAAAGTGAATCTGTTATACAGACATATATATTCACTCTTTTTAAGATTCTTTTGGACATATACACACAGCTATATATATAAAATAAGTGGTCTGTTAAAATGCTAGTTGCTTGGCTCATGGAGGGAGGAGCCACGCTGTGGATCAGCTCCTTTCTCTTTCAGCCCAGGACTCCCTTCCCCACTCCTATTGATTAGTTTTCTCCCTCTCACTACACACCAGCATGTTTCCTGGGCTCTCTGGCAGGTCCACTAGATGGAGGAGAAGCAGCCCCAGATGCAGAAGGCATGGATGGATCTCTTTTCAGTGCACAGGAGACAGTCACCACCCACCGGCCAGCCTCTAGGCCACTGTGCCTGTCTCCGTGGGCCCTGATTTCCAGTCTCTCTATCTCAGTGGAGCGCCTCAAGGATGGGAGAGAAGCTGGGACTGGGCTGGGAAGATGGGGTAGCAGAGGGCTGGGGCAGGGGGAGCAGCTGGAGAGGAAGAGGCTGTCAGTGGCAGCGAGGAGCCTGCCCTTCTACCCCATCCCCTCTGCGGTCCTGTGTGCATCTTTGGGAGGACGCCCAAGCCTGCCCTGGGCCTGCCTTCTTCACACTCTCAGGCCGGGGAAGTGCCTCCCCAGAGACCCAGACTGGGAAGCTCCTGGGCAAATGGGGTCAAGACTGGGTCAGCCCAGGTTCAGCCCACGGAGCCAGGATCCTCCCAACTCCCTGTAGATCTCACCTGCTTCCTGCTCTCACTTGGCTCTGGCTGGCTCTGCTGCGCTAAGGCAGGAGACCACTGTCAGAATACTCCGCTCGGCATTGGAAGAGTGGGGAGGTTTTAAAATGACAGTTCTGTGAACTGGTCCAGGACTTCCGGTATTAAAGCGAAGTACGGTCTCCGTCTCCTCCTCCCATTCCCCCTTCTCTCTCTCACACGCCCACGGGAAGGTGGTAGTAGAATAATTTCCTCCCATGCATGTTTCTTAAAGCTCTGGAGCTCATCTCTCTAGTGCTTATTTATGTACTTATTTACATTTGGTAGGACTTCCCTAGTAGCTTCGAAGGTAAAGAATCTGGCTCCAATGCAGGAGACCCAGGTTCGGTCCTCGGGTTGGGAAGATCCCCTGGAGAAGAGAATGGTAATCCACTCCAGTATTCTTGCCTGGAAAATTCCATGAACAGAGGAGCCTGGAGGGCTACAGTCCATGGTGTCACAAAGAGTTGGACATGACTGAGCGACTATATTTGTTCAATCTACATGTCATGATTGGCAACAAACAATGTTACAGATATCCAAGTGCTCTGATCCTGCATGTCTGAGGGCCACTGAGTCAGTGGCTCCCTCAGGGAGGGTCTGGTGGCCCACAAGACCTATCTCTCTTCAGCTCTTGTTTCAGGACTGGGTTTTCTGGCTTAGGGGGATGTCTTTCTGAGTTTCTGCCCAGTTAGCATTTTCCTGGTTAAGCTTCTCCCTGACTCTCTCCTCTCTAGCAATTAAAATGCAGTTGGCATCTTGTTTCTAAAAACTGCAATGAATTTTTTATGGTGCTTACCCAAGGAAATGCAATTAGCATTTAGCAATAACACAGCTTTTTTTCATGAGTTTGTTAGCATTTTTTGAGGGGTAGTACAAATGAAGATTCATTTCTGGAGGGTCTGCTTCCTTTGCAGGAAGTGCTTAGAAAGTAAGGGCCGCAATTTACTGTGGTATTATCACCTGGGGAAGTGGTTGCTGGGAGTCTGCTGCCAAATTGCAGAAGCAACATGGGAGGGGCCCCAGCAGGTGGAAGGTAGCCTCACCCTGTGTTCTGAGAGCCCTAACCTCCAGCCCCCATCCTGAGATCAGCGTTTACTCCTCTGCTCTAAGTGTCCACTTCAAGAGGCAATTCCAGAGCAGCCTATCTCCCTGGGCAGGCAAGAGTTACCAGCAAATCCATCAGCAATGGTCTCTTTTGTGTTTCTGTCGTCCCCTATATTTGCTTATTTAGAAGGTTTTTATTTACCATAGTCATTATGATCTGTTAATAATCAGTAACATTTGGATACTACTTTACAGTTTAGCAATCCTGCTCATGTGGTATCTCATTTAAATCTCATACCATCTATGTGGTGGAGATATTATTTTGCCCGTTTCACAGGTGAGAATATTAGTTCAGAAAGATTTAAGTGACTTCCCAGTACCAACCAGCTAATAAGGGCCAAAGCCAGGATGGGAACCTTGAGTCTTTTTATGCCAAATCCATTTCACTGTTTTGCACACAGATGAATGAGATGGTCCAATATTGCACAGAAGTGTAGAATAGAGGGCTGGTTTAGTCACCTGTCCATAGTAATGCATAGCTATCTCTACTTTTTATACACGAGGAAATCAAAACCAGGGAAGCTGAGTGGCTCCTGCTAGAGTCCCTTCCTGAGCAATGTTCTTACAGTCAGTTCTGCATGATCTGACTCAAAATGTTACAAATGAGTATCTTCCACAGGAGGACAATAAAGAGAATGCTGGTTAGAGAATTTGCTAATAGCAATTCCCTCTTTGCCTATAGATGGCCCTGGTAGATTTCACCTGGCTACCAGTCAGATCTACGGACTCAGAGACTCTCATCTGCCCTTCCGGCACTGGCACCTGGCAATCCAGCCCTTAAAAATGAGAAGTGAATGTCTTGGGCCGGCTGCTAGAGAGCAGGGCTGGAGATGGGAGTGAGGGAGGGTGGGAAGATTCAGGACTGGAAGGGTTTTAATGAGGACCAGCTGGGGTGCCCAGCTGTGTTGCACTCTGCAGGGAATTCAGAGGTAGAGAAGTGGCTGCCTTATTGGAGCAATGAGACATTTGCAATAAATTATTAGTGGCCAGCCATGAAGCTGAGTGGCAGTAATTGCTAAGGGAGCTCCATGAGCCTGTTGTTGACCAAGTCAGGGCAGTTCTGTGTGCAGGAAACCTGTCTCTCTCCCCAGGGATTCAGCTTCCCAGCTGCCTGGGGAGAGCTTGCAGCTTCCTGAGGCTTCCCAGGAAGGGGGGCTCCTAGCTGCCAGGGCAGAGCTCTGCTCTTGTCTACTCCTTCTCTGTGCTTTGGGGGTCTGGAGGGTACTGCGGGGTGCAGGCTCTCTTCTTGTTAGACTTTCTGTAGAGTCCTGCTTCTCCTAGGAAGACTTGCCGTGAACAAGGGGGCAGCCCTGTCATTCCTTGGGAACATTTCTCAGGCTGCATTTTATATTTGGACTTGTTGGGTTCACCCACAATAGGAGGAAACTGGAAGTGTTATAATGCTAAAAGCTGGTGTATCGGCTGTCAGGAGATGCTTCTCCCGAGTCTCTTCCTTGTTTCCTCTTGTCTCCCTTCTCTGCCTTCTCCTGACCATACACTTAGGCCCCTCCTGGCTGCTCAAAAGAGAACCCACCCACACCTGCTCCCACTCTTTCACCTCCCTCGGCATCCTGGGTCTGGATCCCTCTCCACCTCCCTCCTTAGACACACCAGAATGTGTCTTTGGGTTTGAGTCACCCCAGGGCCCTGCTTCCTGCTAAACTCACTGAAGCCCAGTGTGGTTGATGGCCCTTTAAGCTGTGTCTTAAATACCTCCACCCCTAGGAAGGCTCCTTATAGTAGGTGGGGAGCCGCTTCCTACTGAGAGGTGAGGCTGGCGTTTCTTACACCTTCCAAGGCCAGGAAATGGAGACGTGGAACCACAGTAGGTTTCCAGTGCCCTGGAAGCCCCAGGGCTGAGCAGTGTAGGGAAATCTGCTGAGGGTCTTCTCCTGGGGTTGGTACTGGGATGGACCACCCTTGGGATTCAAACAGAATGGAGAGAGGAGTTGTGACTCCAGAAGGGGCCATCTTCCACTAATGTGATTGGAAGGCCAGGGCTTCCACAGGACTAGGCTTATCTTCTGAGCATCTTCTCTTCTGAGGAAGCTCTGGTATCTGATGGCAGACAGTCCTGTCTGCATCTCTAACCCCTTGAGAATGTGCTGTTCTGAGCTCGTGACTCAGCCTCCCTGGGGTTTGGTCTCCCATCTGTCAAATAAGGGGTCTGGGCAAGGGGGTCTCCGTGGGATCTGCCTTGTCAGGCTGGCTATAACACACACCTCTGTTGCCTCTGGAGACATCTGTCTGTCCACAGCGTCCTCTGGAGACATCCATCTGTCCACAGCGTCCACTTGGGACCCCCATGGAGAAGGGCCCTCTGCCTGGGACAGATCTAAAGGAACAAGCTTGCTCTGGCTTCTGAGGCTCACGCCAGGGCTGTGCTCCGACTGCCTCCTGGGTCCCTGGGAGGCTGAGGCCCCAGGCGGAAGATTTTAAAGCCATCTTTCCCCTTGTCCCACGTGCCCTGGTGAAGGGCTCAAGGGCACGTTTTCTCAGGGGCTCCCCAGCTTACTCCCCGACACGCCAGGCTCTGGGTGGGGTTCCATGGTGCCAGCTCCCTAGAGACAGTGAGGGAATTTCCTCCCTGCCCTGAAGACTGTGGACACTTTCCTTCAGCCTGCTTTTCCTTGGCATCTCCTGAGCTGCCCACAGGATGACCTGCTCTCCAGCCTTTCCTCCTCCATGTGGCTCAGTAGTGAAGAAAGTT